>NC_133531.1:51071928-51688861 GCF_048544455.1 Silene latifolia
TTTATCATTTTCAAATGAAGATCAAATGTCGCTTTCAAGGAAGGTCCACATGTCGCTTTCACTCTTACATTTGTGTAAGGCTTGTGTAAGGGCTTTTGTTTGACTCTATGATGGCTACTCCAAGGCTCTTTTTCGGCTGGTATGAGGACCATTTGAAGCTTCCAAGGAGTCCAAATAATCATAAAGGAAGGCAAGGAACAAAACCGGTGGCCCCTTTTTGCACGGTTTGCAACATCAAGGACAAAGGTCGCTTTCAAGCTTCCCAATTTGTCCAAGACAATCCCTTGAGTTTTTCTTACATGCTCTAGCCCTTATACACCTTGGTGGCCGGACCCTTGAAGCTTCCAAAAGGGTTTTCCTCTATGTTTACATCATCCTTGTCTTACTAGTTTATTTTCCTTGTTTTTAGCTTTTGATTTTTAGCTTGTGTAAGAACTTGTGTAAGGTTTTAGGGCCACTTTTGTACCGGTTTTCTAGGGTCTTTTGGACCGTTAGATGCTAGGATTAGATGGATGGATAGGATTGCTTAGCTTGGCCTATAAAAGCAAGGCATTCCTTAGTGTAAAAATCAGATTGAGTGAATTAAAGAATGAGTAAGAAACCAAGTGTTTTCTTCATCAAAACCTATTCTTTGCTGAGTGCTTGAATAGTCCTCTTTGCTTAGTGCTTGAGGTTTGGGTAATTTCTTTGCTTAGTGCTTGAAATTTCCCTTAGGCTTAATCTAGTGGCTTAGTGCTTAGATTAAGTCATATCCCAATCACGCTTGTTACTCTATTCGATTGTAGAGTTCAGGATTCCGTGGTGCCAAACAGTTCTGTCGACTGTTTGATTGCAGTCTTCAGAGTTTCTGTTCGGTTTTTAGTCCTTTTTATCACAATTAAACAGTTCAAATCACTGTCCAAATCGAGTCAGTTTCAGTCAAAATTCGAGTCTTGAGATTTTTACTTCAAGAATCGACTCATTAGAATACTATAGTAGCTCTCGCCACGACCAGGCTATATAAATTTGCCAGAACTCTATAAGCGGTCATTAGCCCGACAAAGTGTTCCCAACAGTCTGCCTATGTGATCGACTACTCATTCTCATATGACTCTATGGCACTTGAACTTGTCATTAATCGCATCACACTCTAGTCACTTCGAGACGTCACCTCATACAAGTGACTATGGGCGATTACTATGTCAATTTAGTTCACTTTAATGGGGTTCAAACTTGTCTCTACAACCCATTTGAATATGACAAAGTAATGGAAAAATAAAAGACAAATGTGATTATGCATATGAGCAAATAAAACAACTCTTTTATTTCATATCAAAATCTAACCAAAAACTGGCATGCGTTTAAGTCCCATGGACGCGACATGTCCATCATGCTTAGCCTGCGATAAAGGCTTGGTGAGCGGATCAGCTATGTTATCATCCGTCCCAACCTTACATATCGCAATTTCCTTTCTTTCAATGAAATCTCTAATTACATGATATTTTCTAAGTACATGTCTAGATCTATTACTAGACTTTGGCTCTTTAGCTTGGAAGATCGTCCCACTATTATCATAATAGAGAGTGATGGGATCATTGGCGGTAGGTACTACTCTTAGACCTTCCGTGAATTGCACGATCCATACTGACTTCCTTGGCGACTTCTGATCTTTGCAATGTACTCGACCTCCGTTGTTGAATCCGCGATCACAGCTTCCTTGAAGCTTCTCCAAATAACAAAGACACCATTGAGCATGAAAACAAAACCAGCTTGTGATTTCATGTCATCTCTATCCGTTTGAAAACTTGAGTCCGTGTATCCATTAACACGGAGCTCGGTGTCGCCTCCAAATACTAAGATAGAATCCTTAGTTCTTCTCAAGTACTTAAGGATGTTCTTGATGGCTATCCAGTGACTCTCACCTGGATTTCCTTGATATCTACTCGTCATGCTCAAGGCATACGAGACATCAGGACGTGTGCATATCATGGCGTACATGATTGATCCAACAGCGGAAGCATAAGGGATCATCTTCATGCATTCAACATCATGGGGTTCGGAGGGAGATTGAGACTTGCTCAACATTGTCCCAGTTACCATAGGTACCAATCCCCTTTTTGATTTGTCCATGCTGAAACGTCGAAGAATCTTATCAACATAAGATTCTTGACTTAGTGCAAATATCCTCTTGGATCTATCTCTATGGATCTGGATACCTAATATGCGTTGTGGCTCTCCTAAATCCTTCATTTGGAAATGGTTAGCTAACCACTTCTTAACGGAAGACAACATCGGAATATCATTTCCAATGAGTAGTATGTCATCGACATACAAGATTAGGAACACAACATTGCTCCCACTAAATTTCATGTATAAACATGGTTCCTCAACACTTCGAGTGAAACCATTCTCTTTTATCACATGTTCGAATCGATGATTCCAACTTCTAGATGCTTGCTTAAGACCATAAATGGATCTCTTAAGTTTGCACACTTTGTTAGGATTTTTAGAATCGACAAAACCTTCGGGTTGTATCATGTACACCTCCTCTTCTAAATGCCCATTTAGAAAAGCGGTTTTGACATCCATTTGCCATATTTCATAATCATGAAATGCGGCAATCGCTAACAAAATCCGTATGGATCTTAGCATGGCTACGGGGGCGAAGGTTTCATCATAATGGAGACCTTGGACTTGGGTAAATCCTTTTGCCACTAGCCTAGCTTTGTAGACATCATCATGTCCTTCTATGCCATTCTTGACCTTGAAAATCCATTTGCATTGAAGAGGTCTTGCCCCTTTAGGCAAATCCACCAAGTTCCAAACTTGGTTTTCATGCATAGAATCCATCTCGGACTTCATGGCTTCAAGCCATAAGGAGGAATTTGGACTAGAGATTGCGGCTTTGTAGGTGGCGGGCTCGTCACTTTCTAAAAGCAACACATCAAGTGTTCCATCTTCTTCGATAAGTCCCACATATCGATCGGGATGGCGAATAACTCGGCCCGTTCTTCTATGTGGAGGAGGGACAACCGTGTTAGACGACGAAGGAACATCTTCTTGCGTCTCTACCTCGGTTTGTGGCTCTTGAACTTCATCAAGTTCAAAATTTCTCCCACTCTGTCCCCCAGAAATAATGTCACTTTCTAGGAAGACAGCATCTCGAGACACAAACACTTTGTTTTCTTAAGGCTTATAGAAGTAATAGCCTCGGGAGGCCATAGGATATCCTACAAAAATGCATTTTTCGGATCGTGGTGCCAACTTATTGTCATTTTTAATTTTGACATAAGCATCACAACCCCAAATTTTCATATGGGATAGAACTGGAACTTTTCTTCTCCATATCTCATATGGAGTCTTTTCAGTTGCTTTGGTTGGACTAACGTTCAAAGATTTTATTGCGGTGTGAATCGCAAATCCCCAAAACGAGTTAGGTAACTCGGTTTGACTCATCATAGATCGAACCAAATCAAGTAGGGTTCGATTTCTTCTTTCGGCAACACCATTGAGTTGTGGTGTTCCGGGTGGAGAAAGTTGTGATATAATACCACAACCTTTCAAGTGTGAATCGAATTCAAGGCTAAGATATTCTCCACCACGATCGGATCGTAGTGCCTTTATCCTTTTGTTTAATTGGTTCTCTACTTCGTTTTGAAATTCCTTGAATTTCTCAAAAGCTTCACTTTTATGCTTCATTAAATAGATATACCCATATCTACTCAAGTCATCGGTGAAGGTTATGAAGTAGTCATAATTTCCTCGAGCGGTGATACTCATTGGTCCACATACATCGGTATGTATGAGTCCCAATAGTTCACTTGCTCGTGTCCCTTTACCACTAAAAGGATTTCGAGTCATTTTGCCAAGAAGGCAATATTCGAGTCAATTTCAACAAGTTATTTGAAGTCGAGTGCGATGCTAGCGGAGTTGGAGTTGGGGCCGTGCTACTTCAAGACCACAAACCAGTAGCATACTTTAGTGAGAATCTCAATGGTGCCAAGCTCAATTACTCAACTTATGATAAGGAATTATATGCCATTATTCGAGCTTTGAATCATTGGATCCACTACTTGAAGCCAAAGCCATTTGTTTTGCATTCCGATCATGAAGCTCTCAAGTATATCAATGGCCAACACAAGCTCAATCATAGGCATGCTAAATGGGTGGAATTCTTACAATCATTCAATTTTTCAAGCAAGTACATTGAGGGCAAGAACAATGTGGTGGCCGATGCTCTTTCAAGGAGGTTCACCATGTTGAGTTTTATGGAACAAAGGGTACTAGGGTTTGAACACATGAAGGATTTGTACATTGAAGATCCGGATTTCAAAGATGAGTGGCAAACACTCCAAGAGGGCCGAGAAAGTGAGGAGGGCAGAAGGAGTAAATACTCGAGTCAAGGAGGGTTTTTGTTCTTCGGGAATCGATTGTGCATACCTAAGGGACCTTATAGAAACTTGTTGGTCAAAGAAGGTCATTCAAATGGCCTTGCCGGTCATTTTGGCATCCAAAAGACATATGATATTCTTCAAGAGCAATTCTTTTGGCCAAAAATGCTTGGCGATGTCCAAAGTGTGATCAAGAGGTGTGCTCCTTGTCATCAAGTGATGTAAAACAACCACCAATCTGATGAAGACCGAGTTGTTTGATAAGGGCCTGATTTCACGAAGTATTGTGAGTGATATTTTTGTGTTTTTAGAGTTTAAATTGCAGCGGAAAATGTTAAGTAAAATGGATATGGATTAGCTAAGAAACCTCGCAAGATAACTCAACTAAAACTGAAATCTCTTACCAAGACCACACAGGAACAAGGAGGGAAGCAAAGGATATTTCAACCAAGAACACACAGTAAACAAGGTTGAAATATGGCGCCGACCTCGCAAGGAAGACAAGAACACTCGCAAGCGTTCAAAGTTTGAGAGGAAATCTCTACACTTGGGTTTATATTTCTGAAATTGGATGATTACAAATGTGGGAGGTTTGGTCCTTATATAGTAAAAGATGTGCTTGGGCTCCAAGGCAAAATTAAATGCTAGGGGCAATTTCCTAAGCATGCTTGGGCTCTAAGGCATTATTTAAGACTATGTAGAAAAAATATGCTAGATTTTTGTAAAAACTAGGTGAGGAAAACTAGGTGAGGAAGACTAAAATCATCCTCTAACTTGGGCGGCACTCTCCTTGGGCGGCACTCCTTCGACGACACTTCTCGGATCAGCTAGAGCTCGATGTCCAACTTATCATTGTGACATAACTCGCATTTCTTTTAGCGCCAAAATAAGGACTCGGATCAGCGTTAAGTAAGAGTGCGCTAGAGCTCGACATTGCTCCCGCATCATTCTCTCCTTCTTCAAAAGAATTTGTCCTCAAATTTTCATCATCCAAGTATGGAGATAGGTCACCAATATTGAAAGTAGCACTTACACCACCATATTCATCAGGGAGTTCAATTTTGTAAGCACTTTCACCGTAGCGCTCAAGCACTCGAAATGGACCATCGGCCCTTGGCATTAACTTGTTCTTTCGCTTAGAGGGAAACCTCTCCTTGCGAAGATGTAACCAAACAAGATCTCCCACCTTGAATGTAGGCTGTTTACGATGCTTATTAGCTTTCTCCTTGTATCTTGCATTAGCCTTCTCAATTTGAGCTTTGATTTGCTCACAAGTACGCAAGAATGCAGCTTGTCTTTCCTTAGCTTCAAAACTTACCGTCTCCTTCTTTGGAATAGGAATAAGATCAATAGGGAGATAAGGATTTATCCCATAAACGATCTCGAATGGTGCACGGCCAGTAGTCATAGACCGTGTACGATTATAGGCAAACTCAGCATGTGCCAACTTCACATCCCAATCCTTTGTGCTCTTACTCACTAAACCTCGCAACAAACTTCCAAGAGTTCGATTTGTCACCTCCGTTTGACCATCAGTTTGGGGATGGTGAGAAGTACTAAATAACAACTTAGTACCAACCAAACGCCACAACGTCTTCCAAAAGTAGCTTAAAAACTTAGTGTCTCGATCCGAAACAATAGTTTTAGGAATGCCATGTAGACGAACAACTTCCTTGTAATACAACTCAAAGAACCTTAGAAGCATCATCGGTTTGTGACATGGTATGAAATGAGCCATTTTTGAGAATCGATCAACCACCACCATGATTGAATCTTTACCTCTTTGAGTTCGCGGCAACCCAACAATAAAATCCATGCTTACCTCGTTCCATGGTTGTGTAGGAACGGGTAAGGGAGTGTAAAGCCCCTTAGTGAATGAACTTTTCGATATTTGGCATGTAGCACACCTTGCTATCACATCTTGCACATGCTTGAGCATCTTAGGCCAATAGAAGTGCTCTCCAAGGATATCATAAGTCTTATTGACGCCAAAGTGTCCAGCCAACGCTCCTCCATGCGCTTCTCTAACCAATAGCTCTCGAATTGAGCTCTTAGGAATACAAAGCTTGTTTCCTTTGAACAAATATCCTTCTTGCACCGAGAACAAATTAGTAGGACTAATAAGTTCATTTGAAAAATCAGGATCATCTTTGTATAATTCTTTCAATTGCTCAAATCCAAGTAACCTCGCATCAAGTGCAACAAGCAAACAATGCCTCCTTGAAAGCGCATCAGCCACAACATTAGAGTTTCCCATTTTATACTTTGAAGAAAAGGTAAAGGATTGTAGGAACTCTACCCATCTGGCATGTCTTGCATTCAACTTTTGTTGCCCATGAATGTGCTTTAGAGCCTCTGATCGAATGCGGAACAAATGGTTTTGGGCGAAGATAATGAGCCCAATGATCCAAAGTTTCGCACAATCGCATAGAACTCTTTGTCATAGGTGGAATACTTTAGCCTTGCTCCACCCAATTTCTCACTAAAGAATGCAATAGGTCGTTTCTCTTGGATTAGAACAGCTTCAACTCCAACTCCGCTAGCGTCGCATTCAACTTCGAACAATTTGTCAAAGTTGGGCAAAGCTAGAATAGGTGTTGAACACAACTTATCTTTGATCTCATCAAATGCCTTTTGTGCACTTGGATTCCACACAAACTCTCCTTTCTTTGTTAGCTCGGTGATAGGTGCAACAATAGAGCTAAAATTCTGAATGAACCTTCGATAAAACGAAGCCAATCCATGAAAACTTCTAACTTCAGTAGTTGTTTTAGGAATAGGCCACGATTGAATTGCTTCCACTTTTGAAGGATCAACGCTCACCCCTTCTTCTCCAACGATATAACCATGAAAGGTCACACTAGGCACCATGAACATGCATTTCTCGAGCTTTCCATAAAGTTTCTGTTCTCTTAACTTCTCAAATACCTTTCTCAAATGTTCCAAGTGTTGCTCCTTATTTTTGCTGTAAATAAGAATGTCATCAAGATAAACAACAACAAACTTATTAAGAAATGGCCTTAGGACCTCATTCATCAGCCGCATGAAAGAACTAGGAGCATTGCATAACCCAAATGGCATAACAAGCCACTCATACAACCCTTGCTTTGTTTTGAAGGCTGTTTTCCATTCGTCACCTTCTCGGATCCTCATTTGATGATAACCACTTCGAAGATCAATTTTCGAGAACACACGAGCTCCATTCAACTCATCAAGCATATCATCTAGCCTCGGCATAGGAAAGCGATACTTGATTGTAATATTGTTCACTGCTCGGCTATCAATACACATACGCCATGTCCCATCCTTCTTGGGTACCAAAAGAGCAGGTACGGCACAAGGACTAAGACTCTCTTGTACATAGCCTCGATCAATCAATTCTTGCACTTGTCTTTGCAACTCTTTAGCCTCTTCTGGATTGCATCGATAGGCTGGTTTGTTTGGAAGTGTAGCTCCTGGAATAAGATCAATTTGGTGTTATATGCCACGCTTAGGAGGTAATCCAAGTGGCAACTCTTCCGGGAACACATCACCAAACTCATTCAACAACATTTGGACAGTCTCGTCATGAACTCCAATTCCCTCTTCCACATCTCGAACCATAAGAACATAAGCTTGTTCCCCTTGTTCTAATGCTTCAACAAATTCTTTAGCATTCATAAACAAATTCTCATTTTTCTTCTTTACTTTGTTAGGTGACAAGGGTTTCAAGTGGAATCTGTTTTTACCCTTACTAACAATGTAAATGTTATCCCTTCCTTGATGAACAACTTCTCTATCAAACTGCCATGGTCGTCCCAATAGAATATGACACGCACTCATGGGTAACACGTCACACCATACTTCATCTTCATAGGGACCCATAACAAATGAAAGCAAAGCTTGTTTCTTGACTTTAATCCCACTGTTTTCATTCAACCAATGCAGCATGTATGGTTTATGGTGATTACGAGTCTCAAGCTTAAAGGAATCCACCAATTCAGTAGCAACCGCATTTGTGCAAGACCCACTATCAATAATCAAATTGCAAGTCTTACCATGCACCTTACAACGAGCATGGAAAAAGCAAGCTCACGTTGCTCCATTTCAATCGGTGTGGATTGAATATGCAAGTTTCTCACCACGAACATCTCCTTATCAGTGTCATATGATGGTTCGACAATATGAGTGTGAACCTCATCATCTTCTTCATCTCCATCGTTCTGGACAGAATTGACCTCCGTCTCATTTGTCACCACGAAACATGGAGTAATCTCACCTAACTCTTGAAGAGTAAGCGCTCTCTTTTGGGGACATTCGTTAGCGATGTGTCCATAACCTTGGCACTTAAAGCATCTCCTAGTACGCATATCTTTGAAATCAGTAGCAACTCCTTTGCCTTTGTCTTTAGGTTCTTCCTTTTTGGCTTTCTTATTGAACGATGATGTAGCGCTTGACTTATAAAAAGGATTAACACCCTTAGAACCATCACGAGCAACCATGGGTTTCTTTCCTTTGTCCTGCTTTTCAAACTTAAGAGCAAGCTTACACACATCATTAAAATCAAGGAAATTCTGAACTTCAACTCGTTGGGCCAATGAAGGACTCAAACCCTTAATTAATCGAGCAATTTGCATCTCCTCCCGTTCCTCAAGGTCACACACCATAATTAGTCTTTCAAACTCCTTAATGTAATCAGTCACACTTAAATTACCTTGAGAAAGAGATGTAAGCATCAAGTACTGCTCTTGTTCATAGTCTCTTGGCACGAAGCGTTTTTGCAAGTGCTTCTTCAACTTATCCCAAGTCTCAATCTTACTCTTTCTTTCACGCCTTCTTTGCTTCTTAAGGTTCTCATACCACAAGGATGCATACTTGGTCATTTTCAAGGTAGCAACCTTAAATTGCTTGTGTTCATCATAGCCTTTATATTCAAAGACTCTCTCTGCTTGTCTCACCCAATCTAGGAATTTTTCAGCATCAAGTTCCCCTTCAAACTCCGGGATATCAAGTTTTAATCCACGATCATCATCATTATTCCTCCTTGGTTCAGGAATGGAATGATGGCTCTCATCGGAATCTGAACTTTCAACATGCCTTTTCCCCTTCTTTCTAAGAGTATGATTACAAATCTGATCAATCTTGTAATTCATTTGTGCCATTCGTTTTGTTAAGTCATCCATACGTTCCTCCCATGGTTCTTGATATGAACCATCATAAGACATCTTTTTTTTTTTTTCACGGGTGAACAGTACCAGACGTGAACAGTAAGGTTTTTTTTTTTTTTTCACGATAATAACACGTGATTATGCTTTTCCCAAGACAAACTTGTTAAGAAACAAATTTGAACACAGCTCTGATACCAATTTGATGTAAAACAACCACCAATCTGATGAAGACCGAGTTGTTTGATAAGGGCCTGATTTCACGAAGTATTGTGAGTGATATTTTTGTGTTTTTAGAGTTTAAATTGCAGCGGAAAATGTTAAGTAAAATGGATATGGATTAGCTAAGAAACCTCGCAAGATAACTCAACTAAAACTGAAATCTCCTACCAAGACCACACAGGAACAAGGAGGGAAACAAAGGATATTTCAACCAAGAACACACAGTAAACAAGGTTGAAATATGGCGCCGACCTCGCAAGGAAGACAAGAACACTCGCAAGCGTTCAAAGTTTGAGAGAAAATCTCTACACTTGGGTTTATATTTCTGAAATTGGATGATTACAAATGTGGGAGGTTTGGTCCTTATATAGTAAAAGATGTGCTTGGGCTCCAAGGCAAAATTAAATGCTAGGGGCAATTTCCTAAGCATGCTTGGGCTCCAAGGCATTATTTAAGACTATGTAGAAAAAATATGCTAGATTTTTGTAAAAACTAGGTGAGGAAAACTAGGTGAGGAAGACTAAAATCATCCTCTAACTTGGGCGGCACTCTCCTTGGGCGGCACTCCTTCGACGACACTTCTCAGATCAGCTAGAGCTCGATGTCCAACTTATCGTTGTGACATAACTCGCATTTCTTTTAGCGCCAAAATAAGGACTCGGATCAGCGTTAAGTAAGAGTGCGCTAGAGCTCGACATTGCTCCCGCATCATCAAGCCAAGTCTTCCTTCCAAAAGAGTCCCTATACACCCCTACCCGTCCCAAATCAGCCATGGGAGGATGTTAGCATGGATTTCATTGTGGCCTTGCCAAGGACACAACGAGGCAAGGATTCCATCATGGTCGTGGTTGATCGATTTAGCAAAATGGCTCATTTCATTGCTTGCAAAAAGACCGAGGATGCTTCAAGTGTTGCTAATTTATATCTAAAGGAAGTGGTCAAGCTCCATGGTGTACCCAAGTCAATAGTTTCTGATCGGGATACTAAGTTTATGAGTCACTTTTGGAGGTCCTTATGGAAGTTACTCAAAACAAGGCTTCTTTTTAGCACCTCCCATCATCCTCAAACCGATGGTCAAACCGAGGTTACTAACAAGACTTTGGGCAGAATCTTAAGGGCCACAGTGTGCAAGTCTTTGAAAGATTGGGATCTCAAACTATCACAAGCCGAATTTGCATTTAATCGAGCTCCTTCATCAAGCACCGGGAAATCTCCATTCGAGGTGGTTTATGGCATTAATCCACTTATGCCTACTGATTTAGCACCTATTAAGAGGAATTCTATCGATTATGATGCCAAGAAAAGGGTCGAACAAATGCTCCAAATCCATGCCCAAGTGAAGAAGCAAATTGAGAAAACCAACGAAGGGTATGTGAACCGTGTCAAGAAACCGAGTCATCCAAAGAGCTTTGAACCCGGAGATCTTTTTTGGGTTCATTTAAGGAAGGAGAGGTTCCCACAAAAGAGGAAAAACAAACTCATGCCTAGGGCCGATGGTCCTTTCGAAGTTGTGGAAAGAATTGGTCCGAGTGCTTATAAAATCAATCTTTCGGGTGAGTATGGTGTCCATGGAACCTTCAACATTGGTGACTTGAGTCCGTTTTATGAAGACCTCGAGGGTGAAGATGTCGAGGATTTGAGGGCAAATCCTTTTCAAGAAGGGGAGGTTGAAATGGGAAAGGAGGCCGAGCTAGACCGCGGATTGGGACCTTCGTCCAATTTGAGGTCTAACTCAAATTCCGTCTAAGAAGACATGGTAATTTTTGTCACGTCTCAATTCTATAATGAATTTTGAGACCATTTGCCTAGGGACTTTTATTTAAATAAGGATCCAAGCTGAGATGAATTCACAAGACAAAACCGAGTAACGAGCTTATCGGTTTTCAACAAGCGAGCTTAGTTTGCTTCCAATCGGTCCCATCTTTTTATTAATCAAATGAAGACCATCCTAGGACAATATCCAGCTACTTGAACCGTCCAAAACAGTCTTAGGAGGCTGTTTTCTTTATTTTTCAAATGAGCTCAAATGTCGCTTTCAAGGAAGGTCCAAAGTGTCACTTTCATTCTTACAATTGTGCAAGAGCTTTGGGGGCTGCTCTCGAGGGCTTATTTCAGCTGAATATTTGACTAAGGAAGCCTTTAATTGTATGTTCCTAGGATAGCCCTTATGTCCCTTTCATTGTAAGACCTTGAGAAGACCCATTGGATTGTTCTTGTTGGGACAAAGCTCACGGTACCTAGGAGGATTTCAAGACAACTTTTTCTTGTTTTCTTACTTGTTTAATGTTAGCCATTAGATGTAATTTGGATGATTAAGATTAGAAGGACTTGGACTATATATAAGCCAAGTTCCCAAGTGTAATATTCAGATTTGCTTAAGTTAAAAACCAAGTAAGAAACATGAGTTTTCTTCATTAAAATCTCTTCTTTGCTTTGTACTTGAAGAGCTCCTTTGCTTTGTGCTTGGAGTTTGGTAGTTTACTTGCTTGTGTGCTAACTATCGAGTCTATTCCTATTGCTTTGTGTTCGGGTCTAGACATATCCTCAATCGTCCCTCTAGGACACGCCTAAAATTTCAGTTTGTTTCATGCAAACTTAGGCTCATTTCTTTAGTTTTGCCACTTAAAATTATCGAGTGAGAGGTTTCACTCCAAATAGTTTACACAACGAGTCACAAGGACAAATGAACAAGGACAAATGGTTCACACAACGAGTCACAAGGACTAATGAACAATGAAAAATGGTTCACACAACAAGTCACAATAACAAGGACAAATGGTTTACCCAATGAGTCACAAGGACTAATAAACAAGGACAAATGGTTAACATAACGAGTTACTAGGACTAATGAACAAGGAAAAATGGTTCACACAACGAGTCACAAGGACTAATGAATACACAACGAGTCACAAGGACTAATAAACAAGGACAAATGGTCTAAACAACGAGTCTCAAGGACTAAAGAACAACGACAAATGGTTCACACAACCAGTCATATGGACTAATGAACAACGACAAATGGTTCACACAACGAGTCACAAGGACTAATGAATAAGGACAAATGGTTCACACAACGAGTCACAAGGACAAAAGAACAAGGAAAAATAGTTAACACAAGGAGTCACAAGGACTAATGAACAAGGACAAGTGGTTCACACAACGAGTCACAAGGACTAAAGAAAACGGACAAATGATTTACACAATGAGTCCTTGGTACAAATGATTTAAACAACGAGTCACAAGGACTAATGAACAAGGACAAATGGTTCACACAACAAGTCACATGGACTAATGAAAAAGGACAAATGGTTCACACAACGAGTCACAAGGACTAATGAACAATAAAAAATGGTTCACACAACAAGTCACAATAACAAGGACAAATGTTTTACCCAATGAGTCACAAGGACTAATAAACAAGGACAAATGGTTAACGAGCTACAAGGACTAATGAACAAGGACAAATGGTTCACACAACGAGTCACAAGGACTAATGAACAAGGACAAATAATTTACACAACGAGTCACAAGGACTAATGAACAAGGACAAATGGTTCACACAACGAGTCACAAGGACTAATTAACTAGGAAAAATGCTTCACACAACAAGTCACAACATCAAGGACAAATAGTTTACACAACGAGTCACAAGGACTAATAAACATAGACAAATGGTTCACACAACAAGGACCAAGGACTAAAGAGCAAGGATAAATGCTTCACACAACGAGCCACAAGGACTAATAAACAAGGATAAATGGTTCACACAATGAGTCACGAGGACAAATGGTTAACATAACGAGTTACAAGGACCAATGAACAAGGACAAACGGTTCACGAAACGAGTCACAAGGAATAATGAATAAGGACAAATAGTTTACATAACGAGTCACAAGGACTAATGAAAAATGACAAATGGTTCACACAAGGAGTCACAAGGACTAATGAACAAGGAAAAATGGTTCACAGAACACGTCACAATAACAAGGACAAATGGTTTACACAACGAGTCAAAAGGACTAATAAACAAGGACAAATGGTTTAAACAACGAGTCACAAGGACTAAAAACAAGAACAAATGGTTCACACAACGAGTCACAAGTACTAATGAACAAGGACAAATAGTTTACACATCGAGTCACAAGGACTAATGACCAAGGACAAATGCTTCACACAATGAGTTACAAGGACTAATGAACAAGGAAAAATGCTTCACACAACAAGTCACAATAACAAGGACAAATGGTTTACACTATGAGTCACAAGGACAAATGAACAAGGACAAATGGTTCACACAACGAGTCACAAAGACAAATGAACAATGAAAAATGGTTCACACAACAAGTCACAATAACAAGGACAAATGGTTTACCCAATGAGTCACAAGGACTAATAAACAAGGACAAATGGTTAACATAACGAGTTACTAGGACTAATGAACAAGGAAAAATGGTTCACACAACGAGTCACAAGGACTATTGAATACACAACGAGTCACAAGGACTAATAAACAAGGACAAATGGTCTAAACAACGAGTCACAAGGACTAAAGAACAACGACAAATGGTTCACACAACCAGTCATATGGACTAATGAACAACGACAAATGGTTCACACAACGAGTCACAAGGACTAATGAATTAGGACAAATGGTTCACACAACGAGTCACAAGGACAAAAGAACAAGGAAAAATAGTTAACACAAGGAGTCACAAGGACTAATGAACAAGGACAAGTGGTTCACACAACGAGTCACAAGGACTAAAGAAAAAGGACAAATGATTTACACAATGAGTCCTTGTTACAAATGATTTAAACAACGAGTCACAAGGACTAATGAACAAGGACAAATGGTTCACACAACAAGTCACATGGACTAATGAAAAAGGACAAATGGTTCACACAACGAGTCACAAGGACTAATGAACAATAAAAAATGGTTCACACAACAAGTCACAATAACAAGGACAAATGGTTTACCCAATGAGTCACAAGGACTAATAAACATGGACAAATGGTTAACGAGCTACAAGGACTAATGAACAAGGACAAATGGTTCACACAACGAGTCACAAGGACTAATGAACAAGGACAAATAATTTACACAACGAGTCACAAGGACTAATGAACAAGGACAAATGGTTCACACAACGAGTCACAAGGACTAATTAACTAGGAAAAATGCTTCACACAACAAGTCACAACATCAAGGACAAATAGTTTACACAACGAGTCCTAAGGACTAATAAACATAGACAAATGGTTCACACAACAAGGACCAAGGACTAAAGAGCAAGGATAAATGCTTCACACAACGAGCCACAAGGACTAATAAACAAGGATAAATGGTTCACACAACGAGTCACGAGGATAAATGGTTAACATAACGAGTTACAAGGACTAATGAACAAGGACAAACGATTCACGAAACGAGTCACAAGGAATAATGAACAAGGACAAATAGTTTACATAACGAGTCACAAGGACTAACGAAAAATGACAAATGGTTCACACAAGGAGTCACAAGGACTAATGAACAAGGAAAAATGGTTCACGAGAACACGTCCACAATAACAAGGACAAATGGTTTACACAACGAGTCAAAAGGACTAATAAACAAGGACAAATGGTTTAAACAACGAGTCACAAGTACTAAAAACAAGAACAAATGGTTCACACAACGAGTCACAAGTACTAATGAACAAGGACAAATAGTTTACACATCGAGTCACAAGGACTAATGACCAAGGACAAATGCTTCACACAATGAGTTACAAGGACTAATGAACAAGGAAAAATGCTTCACACAACAAGTCACAATAACAAGGACAAATGGTTTACACTATGAGTCACAAGGATTAATAAACAAGGAAAAATGATTTAAACAACGAGTCACAAGGACTAAAGAACAGGGACAAATGGTTCACACAACGAGTCACAAGGACTAATGAACAAGGACAATTAGCTTACACAACGAGTCACAAGGACTAATGAACAAGGACAAATGGTTCACACAACGAGTCCAAAGGACTAATGAACAAGGAAAAATGATTCACACAACAAGTCACAATAACAAGGAGAAATGGTTTAAACAACGAGTCACAAGGACTAATGAACAAGGACAAATGGTTTAAACAACGAGTCACAAGGACTAAAGAACAAGGACAAATGGTTCACACAACGAGTCACAAGGACTAATGAACAAGGACAAATAGTTTACACAAGGAGTCACAAGGACTAATGAACAAGGACAAATGGTTCACACAACGAGTCACAATGACTTATTAACAAGGAAAAATGCTTCACACAACAAGTCACAACAACAAGGACAAATAGTTTACACAACGAGTCACAAGGACTAATAAACATAGACAAATGGTTCAGACAACAAGGACCAAGGACTAAAGAACAAGGATAAATGCTTCACACAACGAGTCACAAGGACTAATGAACAAGGACAAATGGTTCACACAATGAGTTACAAGGACAAATGATTAACATAACGAGTTACAAGGACTAATGAACAAGGGCAAATGGTTCACACAACGAGTCACAAAGACTAATGAACAAGGTCAAATAGTTTACACAACGAGTCACAAGGACAAATGAATAAGGACAAATGGTTCACACAACGAGTCACAAGGACTAATGAACAATGAAAAATGGTTCACACAACAAGTCACAATAACAAGTACAAATGGTTTACCTAATGAGTCACAAGGACTAATAAACAAGGACAAATGGTTAACATAACGAGTTACTAGGACTAATGAACAAGGATAAATGGTTCACACAACGAGTCACAAGGACTAATGAATACACAACGAGTCACAAGGACTAATAAACAAGGACAAATGGTCTAAACAACGAGTCACAAGGACAAAAGAACAACGACAAATGGTTCACACAACCAGTCATATGGACTAATGAACAACGACAAATGGTTCACACAACGAGTCACAAGGACTAATGAATAAGGTCAAATGGTTCACACAACGAGTCACAAGGACTAAAGAACAAGGAAAAATAGTTAACACAAGGAGTCACAAGGACTAATGAACAAAGACAAGTGGTTCACACAACGAGTCACATGGACTAATGAAAAAGGACAAATGGTTCACACAACGAGTCACAAGGACTAATGAACAATAAAAAATGGTTCACACAACAAGTCACAATAACAAGGACAAATGTTTTACCCAATGAGTCACAAGGACTAATAAACAAGGACAAATGGTTAACGAGCTACAAGGACTAATGAACAAGGACAAATGGTTCACACAACGAGTCACAAGGACTAATGAACAAGGACAAATAATTTACACAACGAGTCACAAGGACTAATGAACAAGGACAAATGGTTCACACAACGAGTCACAAGGACTAATTAACTAGGAAAAATGCTTCACACAACAAGTCACAACATCAAGGACAAATAGTTTACACAACGAGTCACAAGGACTAATAAACATAGACAAATGGTTCACACAACAAGGACCAAGGACTAAAGAGCAAGGATAAATGCTTCACACAACGAGCCACAAGGACTAATAAACAAGGATAAATGGTTCACACAATGAGTCACGAGGACAAATGGTTAACATAACGAGTTACAAGGACCAATGAACAAGGACAAACGGTTCACGAAACGAGTCACAAGGAATAATGAATAAGGACAAATAGTTTACATAACGAGTCACAAGGACTAATGAAAAATGACAAATGGTTCACACAAGGAGTCACAAGGACTAATGAACAAGGAAAAATGGTTCACAGAACACGTCACAATAACAAGGACAAATGGTTTACACAACGAGTCAAAAGGACTAATAAACAAGGACAAATGGTTTAAACAACGAGTCACAAGGACTAAAAACAAGAACAAATGGTTCACACAACGAGTCACAAGTACTAATGAACAAGGACAAATAGTTTACACATCGAGTCACAAGGACTAATGACCAAGGACAAATGCTTCACACAATGAGTTACAAGGACTAATGAACAAGGAAAAATGCTTCACACAACAAGTCACAATAACAAGGACAAATGGTTTACACTATGAGTCACAAGGACAAATGAACAAGGACAAATGGTTCACACAACGAGTCACAAGGACTAATGAACAATGAAAAATGGTTCACACAACAAGTCACAATAACAAGGACAAATGGTTTACCCAATGAGTCACAAGGACTAATAAACAAGGACAAATGGTTAACATAACGAGTTACTAGGACTAATGAACAAGGAAAAATGGTTCACACAACGAGTCACAAGGACTATTGAATACACAACGAGTCACAAGGACTAATAAACAAGGACAAATGGTCTAAACAACGAGTCACAAGGACTAAAGAACAACGACAAATGGTTCACACAACCAGTCATATGGACTAATGAACAACGACAAATGGTTCACACAACGAGTCACAAGGACTAATGAATTAGGACAAATGGTTCACACAACGAGTCACAAGGACAAAAGAACAAGGAAAAATAGTTAACACAAGGAGTCACAAGGACTAATGAACAAGGACAAGTGGTTCACACAACGAGTCACAAGGACTAAAGAAAAAGGACAAATGATTTACACAATGAGTCCTTGTTACAAATGATTTAAACAACGAGTCACAAGGACTAATGAACAAGGACAAATGGTTCACACAACAAGTCACATGGACTAATGAAAAAGGACAAATGGTTCACACAACGAGTCACAAGGACTAATGAACAATAAAAAATGGTTCACACAACAAGTCACAATAACAAGGACAAATGGTTTACCCAATGAGTCACAAGGACTAATAAACATGGACAAATGGTTAACGAGCTACAAGGACTAATGAACAAGGACAAATGGTTCACACAACGAGTCACAAGGACTAATGAACAAGGACAAATAATTTACACAACGAGTCACAAGGACTAATGAACAAGGACAAATGGTTCACACAACGAGTCACAAGGTCTAATTAACTAGGAAAAATGCTTCACACAACAAGTCACAACATCAAGGACAAATAGTTTACACAACGAGTCCTAAGGACTAATAAACATAGACAAATGGTTCACACAACAAGGACCAAGGACTAAAGAGCAAGGATAAATGCTTCACACAACGAGCCACAAGGACTAATAAACAAAGGATAAATGGTTCACACAACGAGTCACGAGGATAAATGGTTAACATAACGAGTTACAAGGACTAATGAACAAGGACAAACGATTCACGAAACGAGTCACAAGGAATAATGAACAAGGACAAATAGTTTACATAACGAGTCACAAGGACTAACGAAAAATGACAAATGGTTCACACAAGGAGTCACAAGGACTAATGAACAAGGAAAAATGGTTCACAGAACACGTCACAATAACAAGGACAAATGGTTTACACAACGAGTCAAAAGGACTAATAAACAAGGACAAATGGTTTAAACAACGAGTCACAAGTACTAAAAACAAGAACAAATGGTTCACACAACGAGTCACAAGTACTAATGAACAAGGACAAATAGTTTACACATCGAGTCACAAGGACTAATGACCAAGGACAAATGCTTCACACAATGAGTTACAAGGACTAATGAACAAGGAAAAATGCTTCACACAACAAGTCACAATAACAAGGACAAATGGTTTACACTATGAGTCACAAGGATTAATAAACAAGGAAAAATGATTTAAACAACGAGTCACAAGGACTAAAGAACATGGACAAATGGTTCACACAACGAGTCACAAGGACTAATGAACAAGGACAATTAGCTTACACAACGAGTCACAAGGACTAATGAACAAGGACAAATGGTTCACACAACGAGTCCAAAGGACTAATGAACAAGGAAAAATGATTCACACAACAAGTCACAATAACAAGGAGAAATGGTTTAAACAACGAGTCACAAGGACTAATGAACAAGGACAAATGGTTTAAACAACGAGTCACAAGGACTAAAGAACAAGGACAAATGGTTCACACAACGAGTCACAAGGACTAATGAACAAGGACAAATAGTTTACACAAGGAGTCACAAGGACTAATGAACAAGGACAAATGGTTCACACAACGAGTCACAATGACTTATTAACAAGGAAAAATGCTTCACACAACAAGTCACAACAACAAGGACAAATAGTTTACACAACGAGTCACAAGGACTAATAAACATAGACAAATGGTTCAGACAACAAGGACCAAGGACTAAAGAACAAGGATAAATGCTTCACACAACGAGTCACAAGGACTAATGAACAAGGACAAATGGTTCACACAATGAGTTACAAGGACAAATGATTAACATAACGAGTTACAAGGACTAATGAACAAGGGCAAATGGTTCACACAACGAGTCACAAAGACTAATGAACAAGGTCAAATAGTTTACACAACGAGTCACAAGGACAAATGAATAAGGACAAATGGTTCACACAACGAGTCACAAGGACTAATGAACAATGAAAAATGGTTCACACAACAAGTCACAATAACAAGTACAAATGGTTTACCTAATGAGTCACAAGGACTAATAAACAAGGACAAATGGTTAACATAACGAGTTACTAGGACTAATGAACAAGGATAAATGGTTCACACAACGAGTCACAAGGACAAATGAATACACAACGAGTCACAAGGACTAATAAACAAGGACAAATGGTCTAAACAACGAGTCACAAGGACAAAAGAACAACGACAAATGGTTCACACAACCAGTCATATGGACTAATGAACAACGACAAATGGTTCACACAACGAGTCACAAGGACTAATGAATAAGGTCAAATGGTTCACACAACGAGTCACAAGGACTAAAGAACAAGGAAAAATAGTTAACACAAGGAGTCACAAGGACTAATGAACAAAGACAAGTGGTTCACACAACGAGTCACAAGGACTAAAGAAAAAGGACAAATGATTTACACAATGAGTCCTTGTTATAAATGATTTAAACAACGAGTCACAAGGACTAATGAACAAGGACAAATGGTTCACACAACAAGTCACATGGACTAATGAAAAAGGACAAATGGTTCACACAACGAGTCACAAGGACTAATGAACAATGAAAAATAGTTCACACAACAAGTCACAATAACAAGGACAAATGGTTTACCCAATGAGTCACAAGGACTAATAAATAAGGACAAATGGTTAACATAACGAGCTACAAGGACTAATGAACAAGGACAAATGGTTCACACAACGAGTCACAAGGACTAATGAACAAGGACAAATAATTTACACAACGAGTCACAAGGACTAATGAACAAGGACAAATGGTTCACACAACGAGTCACAAGGACTAATTAACTAGGACAAATGCTTCACACAACAAGTCACAACAACAAGGACAAATAGTTTACACAACGAGTCACAAGGACTAATAAACATAGACAAATGGTTCTCACAACAAGGACCAAGGACTAAAGAGCAAGGATGAATGCTTCACACAACGAGCCACAAGGACTAATAAACAAGGATAAATGGTTCACACAACGAGTCACGAGGACAAATGGTTAACATAACGAGTTAGAAGGACTAATGAACAAGGACAAACGGTTCACACAACGAGTCACAAGGAATAATGAACAAGGACAAATAGTTTACATAACGAGTCACAAGGACTAATTAACAATGACACAAATGGTTCACACAAGGAGTCACAAGGACTAATGAACAAGGAAAAATGGTTCACAGAACACGTCACAATAACAAGGACAAATGGTTTACACAACGAGTCAAAAGGACTAATAAACAAGGACAAATGGTTTAAACAACGAGTCACAAGGACTAAAAACAAGAACAAATGGTTCACACAACGAGTCACAAGTACTAATGAACAAGGACAAATAGTTTATACATCGAGTCACAAGGACTAATGACCAAGGACAAATGCTTCACACAATGAGTTACAAGGACTATTGAACAAGGAAATATGCTTCACACAACAAGTCACAATAACAAGGACAAATGGTTTACACTATGAGTCACAAGGATTAATAAACAAGGAAAAATGATTTAAACAACGAGTCACAAGGACTAAAGAACAAGAACAAATGGTTCACACAACGAGTCACAAGGACGAATGAACAAGGACAATTAGTTTACACAACGAGTCACAAAGACTAATGAACAAGGACAAATGGTTCACACAACAAGTCCTAAGGACTAATGAACAAGGAAAAATGATTCACACAACAAGTCACAATAACATGGAGAAATGGTTTAAACAACGAGTCACAAGGACTAATGAACAAGGACAAATGGTTTAAACAACGAGTCACAAGGACTAAAGAACAAGGACAAATGGTTCACACAACGAGTCACAAGGACTAATGAACAAGGACAAATAGTTTACACAACGAGTCACAAGGACTAATGAACAAGTACAAATGGTTCACACAACGAGTCACAAGGACTAATTAACAAGGAAAAATGCTTCACACAACAAGTCACAACAACAAGGACAAATAGTTTACACAACGAGTCACAAGGACTAATAAACATAGACAAAAGGTTCAGACAACAAGGACCAAGGACTAAAGAACAAGGATAAATGCTTCACACAACGAGTCACAAGGACTAATGAACAAGGACAAATGGTTCACACAATGAGTCAGAAGGACAAATGATTAACATAACGAGTTACAAGGACTAATGAACAAGGGCAAATGGTTCACACAACGAGTCACAAGGACTAATGAATACACAACGAGTCACAAGGACTAATAAACAAGGACAAATGGTCTAAACAACGAGTCACAAGGACTAAAGAACAACGACAAATGGTTCACACAACCAGTCATATGGACTAATGAACAACGACAAATGGTTCACACAACGAGTCACAAGGACTAATGAATAAGGACAAATGGTTCATACAACGAGTCACAAGGACTAAAGAACAAGGAAAAATAGTTAACACAAGGAGTCACAAATACTAATGAACAAGGACAAGTGGTTCACACAACGAGTCACAAGGACTAAAGAAAAAGGACAAATGATTTACACAATGAGTCCTTGTTACAAATGATTTAAACAACGAGTCACAAGGACTAATGAACAAGGACAAATGGTTCACACAACAAGTCACATGGACTAATGAAAAAGGACAAATGGTTCACACAACGAGTCACAAGGACTAATGAACAATGAAAAATGGTTCACACAACAAGTCACAATAACAAGGACAAATAGTTTACCCAATGAGTCACAAGGACTAATAAACAAGGACAAATGGTTAACATAACTAGCTACATGGACTAATGAACAAGGACAAATGTTTCACACAACGAGTCACAAGGACTAATGAACAAGGACAAATAATTTACACAATGAGTCACAAGGACTAATGAACTAGGACAAATGGTTCACACAACGAGTCACAAGGACTAATTAACTAGGAAAAATGCTTCACAGAACAAGTCACAACAACAAGGACAAATAGTTTACACAACGAGTCACAAGGACTAATAAACATAGACAAATGGTTCACACAACAAGGACCAAGGACTAAAGAGCAAGGATAAATGCTTCACACAACGAGCCACAAGGACTAATAAACAAGGATAAAAGGTTCACACAACGAGTCACGAGGACAAATGGTTAACATAACGAGTTACAAGGACTAATGAACAAGGACAAATGGTTCACACAACGAGTCACAAGGACTAATGAACAAGGACAAATAGTTTACATAACGAGTCACAAGGACTAATGAACAATAACAAATGGTTCACACAAGGAGTCACAAGGACTAATGAACAAGGAAAAATGGTTCACAGAACACGTCACAATAACAAGGACAAATGGTTTACACAACGAGTCAAAAGGACTAATAAACAAGGACAAATGGTTTAAACAACGAGTCACAAGGACTAAAAACAAGAACAAATGGTTCACACAACGAGTCACAAGTACTAATGAACAAGGACAAATAGTTTACACATTGAGTCACAAGGACTAATGACCAAGGACAAATGCTTCACACAATGAGTTACAAGGACTAATGAACAAGGAAAAATGCTACACAACAAGTCACAATAACAAGGACAAATGGTTTACACTCTGAGTCACAAGAATTAATAAACAAGGAAAAATGATTTAAACAACGAGTCACAAGGACTAAAGAACAGGGACAAATGGTTCACACAACGAGTAACAAGGACTAATGAACAAGGACAATTAGTTTACACAATGAGTCACAAGGACTAATGAACAAGGACAAATGGTTCACACAACGAGTCCTAAGGACTAATGAACAAGGAAAAATGATTCACACAACAAGTCACAATAACAAGGAGAAATGGTTTAAACAACGAGTCACAAGGAGTAATGAACAAGGACAAATGGTTTAAACAACGAGTCACAAGGACTAAAGAACAAGGACAAATGGTTCACACAACGAGTCACAAGGACTAATGAACAAGGCATTCTCTGCTTTCAGTTATGTCCAACAGGGCTCTTGGGTTTGAATTCATGAAAGAATTGTATAAGGAAGATCCTGACTTCTCAGAGGAATGGATTACTCAGACTGAAGGGCATAAGAACCAAGGAAGCAAGTATCTACTACAGGAAGGTTTCCTATTCCAGGGCAACAAACTATGTGTTCCAAGGGGGTCTTACAGGGATCTCTTGATCAGGGAAGTCCATTCAGGGGGAATGGGAGGGCACTTTGGTGTCCAAAAGACCTTGGAGATATTACAGGACCAATTCTATTGGCCAAGAATGATGGGTGATGTCCAGTTGTCCTCGAAGATGCTCAAAATGCCAGCTTTCCAAGAGTTCTTTCCAACCTGGTCCATACACTCCCCTACCAGTGCCAAGCAAACCATGGGAAGATTTAAGTATGGACTTCATTGTGGCCCTACCAAGAACACAGAGAGGGAAAGATTCTGTAATGGTTGTGGTGGACAGTTCGATAAGATGGCTCACTTTGTAGCTTGCAAAAAGACAGAGGATGCAGCAAGTGTTGCTGAGCTATTCTTAAAGGAGATTGTGAGGCTCCATGGAGTTCCAAAAACCATTGTATCAGACAGGGATACAAAATTCATGGGGTATTTTTGGAAGACTCTATGGAAGTTGCTTAAAACCAAGCTCTTGTTCAGCACCTCTCACCACCCACAAACAGATGGCCAAACTGAGGTCACTAACAGAATATTGGGAAGGATTTTAAGGTGTCTTGTCACAAGACCCTAAAAGATTGGGACTGAAGCTAGCAAAGAGCAGAGTTTGCATTCAACAGAGCACCCTCATCTGCAACTGGACACAGTCCTTTTGAGGTAATCTATGGGGTCAATCCACTTATGCCCCTGGATTTATCTTCTGTACCCAAGGAAAACATCAACCTGGATGCCAAGAAAAGAGCTGAGCAATTGCTGAAACTACATGAGACAGTGAAAAGGAAGATTGAAAGAACAAATGAGCAATACCAGAAACATCTTAAGGTGTCTAAGGGGAAGAAAGAGTTTGAACCAGGAGATCTGGTATGGATACATCTAAGGAAGGAAAGATTTCCAGCAAAAAGGAAAAACAAACTCATGCCAAGATCAGATGGTCCATTTGAATTTGTTGAAAAGATTGGGCCAAATGCATACAAGATTGATCTGCCAGGTGACTATGGGGTGCATGGGACTTTTAATGTGGGTCATCTCAGTCCATACTATGAAGATTCCGGAGATAAGGAGGTTACAGGCTTGAGGACAAGCCCTGTTCAACCAGGAGGGGTTGATGCAGGAGCTAGTAACCAGGACAATCAACTATCCCATGGTCAAACAACTCGAGCAACAACAAAGCCACAACCACTCCTACCTGGCCACCGATCGATCTACTTTGCAGGTCATAAGTACCAAGATACAAGGCAAATCATCACCGCCACCATGGCCAGCTGATAAAACACTCATATGAGCATCAAAAAGTCCTAGGGAGCCAGGTTAAATTCTCATTGCAAAGTATTGAAAAACCAATCAAAACAAGTTGCGGGAAAGGAGAGATTCCAAAAGTAACATTGCCATTTCTGGACAAACCAAGGAAAAGCTGTGTGGGAGACTTCTTTAACTTAAGTTTCCATATATCAGAGGGTGCTTGGACACCAAGTCAAGACCAAGGAGACCACTCGTCCTCACATGAGCAGGAAAAGCAACAACTACCACAGAAAAGCTTGAAAGGCAACAAAGATGTCACTATCACCTGACTGTCCTCTGCAAACTCAATTTGTTTTCACTCTAGTTTACATTTATGATCTTTTTGCCGTTGTAATATATTATCTAGACTCTTGTCCTGACTTATGGGACAATCCTGGCCCTTAGATGAACCTTTTATTTCATGTTTAACCTAAAAGCAAGGCTTATATAAGGACCCTTGCATCAGACTGTTAGAGGCAGCTGATTTTATGAATGAAAACCTGAGTTTTTACTCTCAATTCAAATCTCTTAAATCTTATGTTAGAAACATAGGGTAGAGTCAGGCTTATTGATACTCTGTGCTTGCTGTGAGTATTGAATAAGAACCTGGTAATAGGGTGAGAACAGTCCTGTGCTTGTTGTGGATTGTTTGAGCTTTATTGTCTGTTTCAACTCGAGTATTCCTGTGTTAAGCTGTGGTTTTCTTGAGTTAAACATCCTAAATTGTTTAGTTAACTTCCTGTGCTTGCTGTGGAAGGTAGTTGAACAATTATATCTCAAATTTACCTCCTTTACTTCTCAATTACACCCACACTTTGTCGATCTTCCTTTCTCTGTCAGTTCAGGTTTAGAAATTTATTTAAATTACTTCTGAGTCTCCTAAACTATTGTAATTTTCACAGAATTGAACTAAGGTGTCAAGGGTAATTACTGCAAATTTTCATGAATTTAGGAGTCCATTAGAGTGCTCAAACCAAATTTAGAAGTTGGTCCTTTTTCCTGCAATTTCACAATTTGTCAAAATATTGTAAGGGGTGGGTGTTTACACATCAACTTGGTATCAGAGCCAGGCTAAACACAATTCCATCTTGTGTTTGTCTTGGGAATTGAGAGAATAGTGAGTTCATCAACCTACCTACATTAAAAACACAAAAAAATAACCATGAGTGAAGAGAGGCTAGCTGGCATTGAAGCCACAGTTGGAGATCTGGCCAGAAATATGGGTACACCGGTGAATGCTATGCATCTTTGTCATGGAGAGAATCCCAAACCCAGACCCTAGGGGGCAACCTGCCAGAGGAAGGGGTAGAGGGAGAGGCTTTACCATGGGAGCAGGAAGGAGATACCCACGACCAGAGGAAGAATATGGATCAGACTCTGATGAAAGCAACAGGACACAAGAAGAACATCTTGAGCAGACAAACAGGCATATAAAGGTAGAAATCCCTGAATTTTCTGGTAGTTTGAACCCTGATGACCTACTAGAATGGATTTGAGATGTTGAAAAAATCTTTGAGTATAAAAATTATAATGATGCTAAGGCTTGTAAAGTTGCAGTCTTGAAACTGAAAGGTTATGCTTCACTGTGGTGTGATAATCTTAAGCATCAAAGGTTAAAGGAGGGTAAGGATCCTCTTAGGTCTTGGTCCAAACTTAAAAAGAAAATTGATATGTAAACACCAGGGGTTCACAATAAATCAGAGTTTAACAAGTTTGCAGCAGAAATGGGACACATTCAGAAATTCTGATGAATGCAATGAACTTCCAATTTGTGGATAAAATAGCAAATAAACCTCACAAATTCTGAAACTTGGTCACAATTAAGATTGAGACTTAATGTGATACTGATAAAAGTTTCAAGATTAAACAAGGACTCAAGCTATGATAAATAGATTACTTAAGACAGTCACCAAATGAACTTGAGACAGTTTCAGAACAAGGATAAAAGAAATGTTTTTGTGATTGATTTTTTGGTTTGAATTGCAAATAAATAAAGGATATAATTGTTAATTTAATTCCCACAGCAAGCACAGGAAATTAGACTAGTAATTTGGGGGCAAATTAGATTAAATCCTCACAGCAAGCACAGAGAGATCTAATTTAATTTGGGACAACAAGATCAAAATAACCCACAGTCAATGCACAGGATTACTCTGAAACTTGCCACAGGTGATTAATCAACATTCAAGCAAGCACAGAATGTTATTAAGCCTGACTTTCAACTAATGCAATGCACAAGTTAAGAAGATTTCAATTTGGAGAAAGCATTCTCTCGTTTTTTTCATTTAATCAAAGTCTGATCATTACATTGGATGAGAGGCTCCTTATAAAGGACCTTTAACTTGATCTTGGCCCTTAATCTAAAGTATGCATCTAAGGCCAGGATTCTTCTTAGGAAACAAACAAGCTACTTTGAATTATCTTACAAATTCGAATAAGAAACAACAAAGAAGTGCAGTTGAAATAGAACAGGCCATTCGGTGATGGTGACAACTTGCTTGCTTGGGCAAAGTGTGCTCTTGGCTTGGAGTTAAGGACAAAAAGGTTTTAATTGTCTTTGGCCTCTTCCTTTAGTTGGGACCTCAAATGTCAAGGTTCTATCTGTGTAAGGGCACAACATTTCTAAAGTACTTTAGCAAATCAGGCTCCTTGTCTTGCCATAAAAGGAAAAAATGCTTTTCTCTCTTTTCTGGTTTGTTGAGCTGTGATTTCTGGTCTTTGTCACCTTGGAAATGTGCCATCACTTGTCCCATAATATGAGAATGATGCTAAGGGCTCTTGACAACTTGGACGAATAATTTTGAGGCACCTTAGAAGGACTGAAATAATCTTGCCAGGGACAGATGCCAAAACAGGCCATTGTTGCAGCATGCAGGAAACTAGTGGTTGTTGCAGATGCTGTAACTTCCTACTCGAGAAGAAATAGGCTGCCTCCCATGTACCAAAAGAACCGTAGATGACTTAGCTTCCTTATGCAATTGGAATTACGCAAAGCAATGTCCTAGAACTTGAGTTATAAGACCTTAAGTAAGTTCAGGTCAGAACGAGAGTTCAGCATCTTTCCTATGCGTCAGCAATGTCTTTGAAAAATCATATCTCCCAACTCAGGTTGGATAAAAATACCCATGATAGCTTAATTGAAAGATACAGAAGTCATATTTCACCTCCAAAAAGAATCAACCCAAGTCATTGAGTAAATCTTCAGATATTGAATTTTAAACACTGACAGGTCATTTCTGAAATGACAGCATTCTTCCTGCACAGCTGCTGTAACTTTGAAAATACATAACTCTTAGCTCAGGGAGGATAAAAATACCCAACATACCAAAAATGAAAGCTAATGATGTTATCTTTCATTGCCAAAAAGAATTACCCAAAATTAACCAGTAGGGTTTGAGTTATTCAAGTTTGAACACAGACAAGCCAGTTTCAGAAACAGCATTGCATTAAATCGTGACAGTCTTTGAAGGCTTATTGTGAACAATATACACATTGAAACCTGTGGATTCCAACTCCATTGGAAAGTAGACTCTTCCAAGATTTCATACATGTAAGGAACAAAAATTTTAAGCAAGTAGAACTCTAGATATGAGGAGTTGAATTCAGAACTGAAATTCTGAGACTGTTGGAGCATTTCAGGTTTCTTAAGTCCATTTCTTGATCAAAATAAGGGCACCAAAGCTTGTTGTCCTTTGCCATAAGCTCATGGATATTCTTGGGCATAAAAAGTGTTAGACTCCTAGGCCATGTTCCCACATCAAACTCCCCTGGTTCAAAAGAATTTGTCCTCAAATTCTGAATGTAAGAAAAAAAATTTCCTTACACCTTGCTTGATCAAAAGAGCAGTTATATTCATGGACTGATATTACATATCTTCCTCCTGGATCAAATACCAAGATAGCTTGCCTTGGACTCATAGGAGCAGCACTCAGGAGTTCAGCAACAAGAAGGGAGAATTGGACATACAAGCCTGAAGCATGTGCACTCTTATTGCCTCTATCTATGCTCATTCCTGTTTTCTTTTCAACCAAGTCCATGTACCCTTCACCAAAAGGCCAAGGTGGCTCTACTCCAAGCTTAACAACAATTATACCACATTGAATGACCAGCAGCATGTATCTTCTTGATCTTAACCTCGAATAAGGAACACCATCACTATTAGGACTTAATAATGCATCCAAGGGATCATTGTTCTTTGTTTTGATGCATTAATCTCATCATGAACATCTCCAAACTGCCTAAATCTCCTTCAAGACCAGGTGGATAACTTGCACATGATATCCCAAATAATCCTAACAAGTTCTCACAAATGTTTGGGACATTACTCATCTTAAAACATATGAATTTCAGAAATGGACAGCAGCTTCTAACTTGATCCATTACACCATTTTTCCCTTCTAATATATCTGAATTTGCACTTAAATGGACAAGGCTAACTTGTAACCTCACCAACATGTAAAAATGGAAGTGTGGAGTTGGAAGAGCACAAATTATACTTCCCAAGAAGCAGGTTCTGAATCCTGGACAGTAGCTGGTGCAAAAGTTCAGATTTTGAACTCTTGGGCATGAAACAAAATAAGAACCTCCTGTTGCTTCACCCTTGCTTGATTCCCAATGAATTTCAAAGGCGTGGGATATGGATTGGTTATTTTTTTGGGCTTGACACTCAAACAACAGGTGATTTGAAGTTGATTCATTTGGACTCAGGTTAGGGATTTGGTCTTTGTTTTCACAGTGGGTGGGGGCAAGGCATGTATTGGACAATTTTAATGGCTTTGAAAGTGTGAGAGCAGGACTCTCTTCATCCCCTTCATGGTCAATAATCAGGGGTTCGTTTTCTATGGGGTTCAAACACCTCACTATGCAAGCATCACTCACATGGTTCACTTCATCAAGTGAGCAAGCTATCTCCAACTCAGTTTGTTCAACAGTTTCAGGTTTTGGTTCTAGGTTCATTTCATATATAGGCTGATAATTTTCACATGGTTTGATATCCCCATTGAGACTCTCAAGTTTCTGTCTTATGGTCTCTATAGTGATTTCTGAATCATTCAAGACACTAGAAGGAGAATACTTCTTCCTCATGTGGTGTTCAAGTTTTGGCCAAGTTTTAACCATACCCCTTCCTTCCATTCTCCTTGAAAAATTCAGAGTATGAAACCACAATAAAGCACCACCTTTTAGACAAGACACAGCTACTTTAAACTTCCTTGACTCAGACAGATAGTGGTTCTTAAAATAGCATTTGAGTTCATACAACCAAGAGATAAAGCTATTATTGTTGCTACCATCAAAATCAGGGAGTATGAGGGTTTTACCTCTGCCTCTAAAGGCAGTAAAGGAGTTTGAACAACCAAGCTTCAGTTGGAGTTCACTTTGGTGTAAACCAGGTGGCTCAACATGTGTCTGGCCTCCATACTCAGCTGCTGTACCCAAGCTGCCTCTTTCAGTCTCAGATCCCTTTGTCAGTGCCTCTAACTTCTTCATGACAGCCTCCACAGACTTGGAGATAGGACCAAGGTCATGATGCTTCATCTTTGAGCAAGAAGCATAAGGAGTAGTTGATACGAATTGAGCAGCGGACTTAAGGACGATTTGGACAGTGCAGTGGACTGTTCGTACTAGGTACGCGCAGACCTGAAACTGAGTAATTTAAAGAACAAAAGAGCAAAATTTGACGGACTGTTTTTGGGCGAACTGAACGTACTAGGTACGACCAGTTCTGGATTTTGTTTATAGGGGATAGTGTTTTGAACAAGCAAGACCTATTACTTGATCAAAGTGAGTGAGACCAAGACCTATTGATCAACAACTCGAGAATTTTAATTAGAATCGCGTTCTAACTAAAACCAGTTTTGTTTCTAAGCAAGAAACGATTTTGTAAACAAAAGTTTTTAGCAAATTTCTGAATGATTTTATTCAAGCAAAAGAGGCATTATATAGCCCTCAAACCATCCGTGCAAAGCCAAGCAAAGTGAAGAGTTTATCATTTACTCTTCACTTAATTACAATCATAAACTCTACTAGTTCATTGAACTTAGACAAACAACAATTAAGCTAACATTTTATTTTAAAACATAATCTGAAATGTTAAGCTAAAAACTTCTTGTGGACCGTCCTCCTTGGGTTGCGTGCCATCCCCATCAGCTCCCATGCTCCACACTTAGTAAATTAACAAAAGAAGGAAAATTGTAGCTTAAAGGCTGAAACTTACGGACCAACATCAGACCCTCCTCTTGAGTGTTCATAACCAACTCGTCCAGCCCATCAACTAACATCAGACCCTCCTCTTGAGTGTTCATAACCAACTCGTCCAGCCCATCAACTAATTCCGAGACATTAGCTTGGTCCTTAGCTTGGTTCGCATCATCCCCTCCCCCTTGAAAAGGAATTGACCTCAATTCAGCTAGGCCATCATCATCCAAATAAGGAGAGAGATCACCAACATTAAAAGTGGCGTGAACACCATAATCACCGGGAAGTTCAACCTTGTAAGCATTGTTGTTTACTCGACCCACAATCTTGTAAGGACCTTCCGCTCTAGGCATGAGCTTATTCTTTCGTTTGCTAGGAAAACGCTCCTTTCTCAAGTGCACCCAAACCAAGTCTCCAACCTCAAACACCCTTGGCTTCTTTTTCTTGCTTGACTTGCGTTTATAGGCTGCATTCACGGCTTCAATTCTCGTACGGACTTGCTCATGAAGCTTTAACATTGCTTTCAACTTGGACTCGGCATCTTTATGCACCAACTCATCTTTAGGCAACGGAATTAAATCCAAAGGAAGATAAGGATTAATACCGTAGACAATTTCAAATGGCGAATGACCCGTAGCATGAGTAGGCGACCGGTTATAAGCAAATTCGGCATGAGAAAGCTTGAGATCCCAATCCTTTTGTGTCTTGCTCACAAGCCCTCGCAACAAGGTACCCAAAGTTCGGTTTGTGACTTCGGTTTGCCCATCCGTTTGAGGATGGTGAGAGGTACTAAACAGCAATTTTGTACCCACTTTCCTCCATAATGTATTCCAAAAGTAGCTCAAGAATTTAGAATCCCGATCCGATACAATAGTCTTTGGAATGCCATGTAACCTCACAATTTCCCGATAGTATAAATCAGCCACATTAGAAGCATCATCGGTTTTATGGCAAGCAACAAAATGAGCCATCTTGGAAAAACGATCAACCACCACCATGATAGAATCCTTACCACGTTGAGTGCGTGGCAAAGCAACAATGAAATCCATTGAAACATCATCCCACGGCCTGACCGGAATTGGCAAAGGAGTATACTCGCCCGGTTTGAACTTGCTCTTCGATACTTGACAAGTAACACACTTACCCACGACATTATGAACATCTTTTTGCAATCGTGGCCATAAGAAATGCTCTTGCAAAATCTCCACGGTTTTTGCCACTCCGAAATGGCCAGCCAATCCTCCACCGTGAGCCTCCCTTACAAGTAGTTCCCGAATAGGATGCTTAGGAACACAAAGTCGATTTCCTTTAAAAAGAAAACCGTCTTGGATCAAATACTCTCCCTTAGCTCCTGATTTGCACTCAAGATATATTGCACCAAAATCTCCATCTTCAACATAGTAATCTTTCAAAGTTTCAAATCCCAAGAGGCGAACATCAAGTGTGGACAGCAAAGTATATCGACGAGATAAAGCATCGGCTACAACATTACTCTTCCCATCTTTATATTTGGATGAAAAGTGAAATGATTGTAAGAATTCAACCCACTTCGCATGCCTATGATTCAACTTCTGCGGCCCATTAATATACTTCAAAGATTCATGATCGGAATGCAATATAAAATGGTTAGGACGGAGGTAGTGACTCCAATGATCAAGAGCCCGGACAATAGCATAAAATTCCTTATCATAAGTGCAATAATTCAATCGAGCTCCACCCAACTTCTCTGAAAAATAGGCTATAGGTCTTTTCCCTTGAATCAAAACAGCACCTATACCTACGCCACTAGCATCGCACTCAACTTCGAATGGTTGAGAAAAATCAGGTAACGCCAAGATAGGAGCGGTACACAACCGTTCCTTGATCAGTTCAAAAGCTTGTTTAGCAGCCACACCCCATTCAAACCCGCCCTTCTTCAAACACTCCGTAATAGGGCTGGTTATGGTGCTAAAATTACGAATGAACCGTCGATAAAAAGAAGCAAGCCCATGAAAAGATCGTACCTCACTAACTGTTTTAGGCTCCGGCCATGATCGGATTGCTTCGATTTTTGATTGATCAACCGAGACACCATCCTTGGACACCACGTATCCCAAGAACACCACGCTCTCCACAAGAAAAGAACACTTCTCTCGCTTCCCATAAAGTTTCTGATTTCGCAAGGTTTCAAACACTTGCCTCAAATGTTCAAAATGCTCATCAATACTCCTGCTATACACCAAAATATCGTCAAGATAAACTACAACAAATCTGCCCAAAAAGGATTTAAGTACCTCATTCATCAATCTCATGAAGGTACTTGGAGCATTGGTAAGAACGAATGGCATGACGGTCCATTCATATAATCCATGCTTCGTTTTAAAGGCCGCCTTCCATTCATCACCCTCACGCATCCTAATCTGATGGTAACCACTTCTAAGGTCGATTTTTGAGAAGATAACCGAACCATGAAGCTCGTCAAGCATATCATCAAGTCTCGGTATTGGGAAGCGATATTTGATGGTTATGTTGTTTACAGCCCGGCTATCAACACACATACGCCATGAACCATCCTTCTTTGGTACGAGCAACACCGGAACAGCACAAGGACTCATACTCTCACGCACATAGCCCCTCTCCATTAATTCACCAATTTGCCTTTGGAGTTCTTTTGTTTCTTCCGGATTACATCGATAAGCAGCCTTATTTGGAAGAGTTGAGCCCGGAATAAGATCAATTTGATGTTCAATGCCTCGAAGAGGAGGCAAACCAGCGGGTAATTCATCGGGAAACACATCCCCAAACTCTTCAAGCAACTCGTCAATTGGGTTATGTTCCTGCAAAACAACATTAGCACTCGAATTTTCTTTAGCAACAAGCAAATAAACTTGTTCTCCATCATCAATGGCACGCTCCACATCTCGTTCTCCAATCAACATAGCAGCATGGGCTTTTGCTTTCGGCTTTGAACCCAAAGCACGGACAGCTTGTGGTGACATTGGTTTAAGCACAATCCGTTTCCCTTTGTCCTTCAACTCATACTCATTACTCCTCCCTCTATGCAATACATCCCGGTCATATTGCCATGGTCGACCCAACAAAATATGACAAGCATCCATGGGAATAACGTCACACAACACCTCATCGACATAGGAACCCATAACCAAACCAACCCGGGCCTGTTTTGTCACCTTAACGCTACTACCATCATCTAGCCAATGTAATGCATATGGGTGCGGATGTTTAGTAGTCACAAGACCCAATTTTGACACCATTTCAATGGAGGCCGCGTTGGTACAACTACCCCCATCGATAATTAGACTACACCACTTATCATTTACCCGACACTTGGTATGAAACAATTGATTTCTTTGTTCCGAATCAGTAGGTAAAGTCTTTACTTGCAAGGTCCGCAAAACCAGATTGGTGTCATAAATTGGTGCCTCATAGTCCTCTACTAACTCGTCCTCTTCCTCACCTTCATTGAAATTAAACAGTTCACCCAACTGTTCTTCCTCGGCCAACAACTCGTCCCTACACTCTACCGCTTCTCTCAAGGTCACGACTCTTTTGTTTGGACACGTACTTTGGTAATGACCGAAACCTTGACATTTGAAACAACGGACTTTGGACAGATTAGTTTCTTTGGCCGTGGTCCTAGGGGTAGTGTTTGAAGAGGCCGTGGCTTTGTTAGGACTCGCAAACGAACTACTCGGTGTTTCGGTTTTGGGATTTGTTTCAGTTTTGGTCCATGATTTAGCCTTTCCCGAATCAAACTCGACCCTCCCCATATTTAGACTTCCCTTGTGACTCCACTTTCAAACAAAGACCACAAAGAGTATCAAAATCAGAATATGGGTATAACTCAACGGAACTAGCAATATTATAATTCAATCCACGCAAAAATCTCGACATTTTCTGTTCCTCTACTTCTTCTAACTCACCCATCAAACATAAGTTTTCAAATTCATCAATATATTCACTAACACTTAATTTTCCTTGTCTCAAATCAGCAATCTTACGATATGTGGCTAACCTATGGGTCGTTGGCACATACCTTTTACGAAGTTTACGTTTCAGAGACTCCCAAGAATCAATCTTTTCTTTCCCTGCGCGCACCCTCTTGGCCTTCAACCCTTCAAACCAAAGAGATGCTCCCTTGCTTAATTTCAGAATTGCATATTTGCATCTTTTCTCATCATCCAATTCCTTGAAATCAAACATACGATCTATCTTCCGTTCCCACTCCAAATAGGCCTCGGGATCAGCCCCTCCAACGAACTCAGGTAGTTCGTTCACCTTGAATGGTTCAGCCACCCTTTCAAAACGCCTTGGTTGCCACCTATCATCCCTTTCTTGCACGTTTTTCAAGGCCTCACGAAGTTGCTGCAAAAAGTTAGGATTATCAAAATCCATCGATAAATAAGGATCAAGAGCCGAAGCTCTGATACCACAAATGATACGAATTGAGCAGCGGACTTAAGGACGATTTGGACAGTGCAGTGGACTGTTCGTACTAGGTACGCGCAGACCTGAAACTGAGTAATTTAAAGAACAAAAGAGCAAAATTTGACGGACTGTTTTTGGGCGAACTGAACGTACTAGGTACGACCAGTTCTGGATTTTGTTTATAGGGGATACTTGATCAAAGTGAGTGAGACCAAGACCTATTGATCAATAACTCGAGAATTTTAATTAGAATCGCGTTCTAACTAAAACCAGTTTTGTTTCTAAGCAAGAAACGATTTTGTAAACAAAAGTTTTTAGCAAATTTCTGAATGATTTTATTCAAGCAAAAGAGGCATTATATAGCCCTCAAACCAGCCGTGCAAAGCCAAGCAAAGTGAAGAGTTTATCATTTACTCTTCACTTAATTACAATCATAAACTCTACTAGTTCATTGAACTTAGACAAACAACAATTAAGCTAACATTTTATTTTAAAACATAATCTGAAATGTTAAGCTAAAAACGTCTTGTGGACCGTCCTCCTTGGGTTGCGTGCCATCCCCATCAGCTCACATGCTCCACACTTAGTAAATTAACAAAAGAAGGAAAATTGTAGCTTAAAGGCTGAAACTTACGGACCAACATCAGACCCTCCTCTTGAGTGTTCATAACCAACTCGTCCAGCCCATCAACTAATTCCGAGACATTAGCTTGGTCCTTAGCTTGGTTCGCATCAGTAGTATCAACAACTACTGGTTGTCCCATAGAAAATAGATTGACAAACAGTTTCACAAAGAACAGATTTTTAAAATCAAAGCTTTGGTAAGCTCTCTTCACTCATTGGGCTGTTTTTGTATTTTTAATGTAGTTAGGATAATAACTCTCAACCAAAGCTTATCCCAAGACTAACACAAGTAAGAACTGTGTTAAACCTTGCTCTGATGCCAATTTGATATGTAAACACCAGGGGTTCACAATAAATCAGAGTTTAACAAGTTTGCAGCAGAAATGGGACACATTCAGAAATTCTGATGAATGCAATGAACTTCCAATTTGTGGATAAAATAGCAAATAAACCTCACAAATTCTGAAACTTGGTCACAATTAAGATTGAGACTTAATGTGATACTGATAAAAGTTTCAAGATTAAACAAGGACTCAAGCTATGATAAATAGATTACTTAAGACAGTCACCAAATGAACTTGAGACAGGTTTGAACAAGGATAAAAGAAATGTTTTTGTGATTGATTTTTTGGTTTGAATTGCAAATAAATAAAGGATATAATTGCTAATTTAATTCCCACAGCAAGCACAGGAAATTAGACTAGTAATTTGGGGGCAAATTAGATTAAATCCTCACAGCAAGCACAGAGAGATCTAATTTAATTTGGGACAACAAGATCAAAATAACCCACAGTCAATGCACAGGATTACTCTGAAACTTGCCACAGGTGATTAATCAACATTCAAGCAAGCACAGAATGTTATTAAGCCTGACTTTCAACTAATGCAATGCACAAGTTAAGAAGATTTCAATTTGGAGAAAGCATTCTCTGGCTTTTTTCATTTAATCAAAGTCTGATCATTACATTGGATGAGAGGCTCCTTATAAAGGACCTTTAACTTGATCTTGGCCCTTAATCTAAAGTAAGCATCTAAGGCCAGGATTCTTCTTAGGAAACAAACAAGCTACTTTGAATTATCTTACAAATTCGAATAAGAAACAACAAAGAAGTGCAGTTGAAATAGAACAGGCCATTCTTGTGATGGTGACAGCTTGCTTGCTTGGGCAGTGTGTGCTCTTGGCTTGGAGTTAATAACAAAAAGGTTTTAATTGTCTTTGGCCTCTTCCTTTAGTTGGGACCTCAAATGTCAAGGTTCTATCTGTGTAAGGGCACAACATTTCTAAAGTACTTTAGCAAATCAGGCTCCTTGTCTTGCCATAAAAGGAAAAAATGCTTTTCTCTCTTTTCTGGTTTGTTGAGCTGTGATTTCTGGTCTTTGTCACCTTGGAAATGTGCCATAACTTGTCCCATAATATGAGAATGATGCTAAGGGCTCTTGACAACTTGGACGAATAATTTTGAGGCACCTTAGAAGGACTGAAATAATCTTGCCAGGACGAGATGCCAAAACAGGCCATTGTTGCGATGCGAGAAACTAGTGGTTGTTGCAGATGCTGTAACTTCCTACTCGAGAAGAAATAGGCTGCCTCCCATGTACCAAAAGAACCGTAGATGACTTAGCTTCCTTATGCAATTGGAATTACGCAAAGCAATGTCCTAGAACTTGAGTTATAAGACCTTAAGTAAGTTCAGGTCAGAACGAGAGTTCAGCATCTTTCCTATGCGTCAGCAATGTCTTTGAAAAATCATATCTCCCAACTCAGGTTGGATAAAAATACCCATGATAGCTTAATTGAAAGATACAGAAGTCATATTTCACCTCCAAAAATAATAAACCTAAGTCATTGAGTAAATCTTCAGATATTGAATTTTAAACACTGACAGGTCATTTCTGAAATGACAGCATTCTTCCTGCACAGCTGCTGTAACTTTGAAAATACATAACTCTTAGCTCAGGGAGGATAAAAATACCCAACATACCAAAAATGAAAGCTAATGATGTTATCTTTCATTGCCAAAAAGAATTACCCAAAATTAACCAGTAGGTTTTGAGTTATTCAAGTTTGAACACAGACAGGCCAGTTTCAGAAACAGCATTGCATTAAATCGTGACAGTCTTTGAAGGCTTATTGTGAACAATATACACATTGAAACCTGTGGATTCCAACTCCATTGGAAAGTAGACTCTTCCAAGATTTCATACATGTAAGGAACAAAAATTTTAAGCAAGTAGAACTCTAGATATGAGGAGTTGAATTCAGAACTGAAATTCTGAGACTGTTGGAGCATTTCAGGTTTCTTAAGTCCATTTCTTGATCAAAATAAGGGCACCAAAGCTTGTTGTCCTTTGCCATAAGCTCATGGATATTCTTGGGCATAAAAAGTGTTAGACTCCTAGGCCATGTTCCCACATCAAAAATGTTGGCTAAGTTTTTCACCAAAGACTATACTCAGGATTTATTCATCAAACTGTTTAACCTTAAACAGAAAGAGAAAACTGTTGAAGCCTATTTAAGAGAATTTGAGCAATTAACACTTCAATGTGAAATCACTGAAAAACCTGAACAAAGAATTGCTAGGTTCTTAGAGGGTCTTGACAAAAGTATTGCTGCAGAGGTTAGAATGCAGCCTTTATGGGCTTATGATGATGTGGTTAACCTATCACTAAGAGTGGAGAAAATGGGGAAGACCAAACCAGTTGCAAGCAAACCCAAACCTGTTTTCAGACCTTATTCTGGTGTCAAAATCAATGAACCACCCAAAACAACCCCCCAACCCACTGTGGATAAGGGGAAGGCACCCATGAACCCCAAAATCAACCCACCCTTATCCAGAGACAAGATTAAGTGCTTCCAGTGCCAGGGATTTGGCCATTTCAGGAAGGATTGTCCTTCTGCTAGGACACTCACTACAATAGAGGTTGCAGAATGGGAAAGGGAAGGTTTGGTAGAGTATGAGGAGGATGAGGCTCTTGTTTTAGAGGAGGTGGAGTCTGAGAAAGAAGCCAGTCCAGACCAGATTGTTGCTCATCCTGATACAGGGCACAGTTTGTTCCTTTGGAGGGTCATGCACTCTCAGCAAGCTCCCTTAGAGGCTGACCAGAGATCTATGATATTCAGGAGTAGATGTACTGTCCAGGGAAGAGTTTGTAACCTCATTATTGATGGGGGTAGCTACACTAATGTTGCCTCCACCACCATGGTTAGCAAGCTGGGCTTACCAACACAAGAACACCCTAACCCCTACAAATTGAGATGGCTAAGTAAGGATTCAGGAGTGAGAGTTGACAAGGAGTGCATTATTTCCTTCTCCATTGGGAAAATGTACAAGGATGAAGTGTTGTGTGATGTGGTACCCATGGATGCCTGTCACCTGTTACTTGGAAGACCTTGGGAATATGACAGGAATACCACACACCAAGGGAAGGACAATGTATACATATTCAAACATCAGGGCAAGAAGGTCACCTTGACCCCATTGCCACCAAACCAGAGGGACTATGGCAGTCCTAATGTCCCAGAAGAAGTGAGTGGTGTGCTGTTCTTATCTGAGGCAGCCATGATTAGGGAGATCGAGGCAAGAACACCAATTCCCGAGGTCATTATCCAAGGAAGTAAACCAAGAGGAGAACACTCACAGTTGTGCCCACAATGTTGCCCCTTTGATTCAAAGGTTCCAGGAAGTGTTTCCAGATGAGCTGCCTAGTGGATTACCTCCATTAAGGGGCATTGAACACCACATTGATCTTGTTCCTGGTTCAGTGCTCCCAAACAAACCAGCTTATAGGTGTGATCCAAATGCTACAAAGGAATTACAACATCAGATTGAGGAGCTAATGACAAAGGGATTTGTGAGGGAATCTCTTAGTCCATGTGCAGTCCCTGCACTCCTAGTACCAAAGAAAGATGGCACCTGGAGGATGTGCACAGATAGCGAGCTATAAACAACATTACATCAAATATAGGTTCCCAATCCCAGTTAGATGATATGCTTGATGAGTTGAGTGGTGCCAGCATATTTTCTAAGATTAATCTAAGGCAAGGATACCATCAAGTGAGGATTAGGGAAGGGGATGAATGGAAGACTGCTTTCAAAACAAAACATGGCCTATATGAGTGGCTTGTAATGCCTTTTGATCATCAAATGCACCCAGACCTTCATGAGATTAATGACTCAAAGTCTTTGAGGCCATGTCCGGGCAAGTTTGTTTGTTGTCTACTTTGATGACATACTGGTGTATAGCAAGAGCAAGGGAGAACATCTTAAACATCCGGAAGTAGTGTTTAAAATCCTCGAGAGCAAAGCGTATGGCAAGTGGAGAAATGCACCTTTATGGTTGAGGAGGTTGCGATCTGGGTTACTGATATCGGAAGAGGCATTTCGTGACCAAGAGAAAATCGCAAAGAATGCAAACTTGGCCAACCCCTACTACAGTCACTGAAGTTAGGAGTTTTCATGGGTTAGCATCCTTCTACGGAAGGTTTATCAAGAACTTCAAAGACACGGTGGTGGCACCCATCACCGAATGTATGAGGAAAGGGGAGTTTCAATGGACTGAGCAAGCTCAACAGTCCTTTAAAAAAATCAAACAACTCATGTGTAACACTCCTATCCTAAAGCTACCTGATTTTGATCAGCTATTTGAAGTGGAATGTGATGCTAGTGGTGTAGGGATTGGAACAGTACTGATTCAAAGCCAGAAGCCTGTGGCATATTTCAGAGAGAAGTTAAATGGGGCCAAACTGAAATATTCCACCTATGATAAAGAGTTTTATGCAATCATCAGAGCCTTGATGCATTAGAATCATTACCTTAAACCTAAGCCATTTGTACTACACTCTGATCATGAAGCCTTGAAGTACATCAATGGCCAACACAAGTTAAATTTCAGGCATGCCAAATGGGTGGAGTTCTTGCGGTCTTTTACCTTTTCCAAAGAAATACAAGGAAGGCAAGAAAAATGTGGTAGCAGATGCATTGTCAAGAAGGCATTCCTTGCTTTCGATTATGTCCAACAGGGTTCTTGGGTTTGAATTCATGAAAGAATTGTATAAGGAAGATCCTGACTTCTCGGAGAAATGGATTACTCGGATCAAGGGCATAAGAACCAAGGAAGCAAGTATCTACTACAGGAAGGTTTCCTATTCCAGGGCAACAAACTATGTGATCCAAGGGGGTCTTACAGGGATCTCTTGATCAGGGAAGTCCATTCAGGGGGAATGGGAGGGCACTTTGGTGTCCAAAAGACCTTGGAGATATTACAGGACCAATTCTATTGGCCAAGAATGATGGGTGATGTCCAGATTGTCCTCAGAAGATGCTCAAAATGCCAGCTTTCCAAGAGTTCTTTCCAACCTGGTCCATACACTCCCCTACCAGTGCCAAGCAAACCATGGGAAGATTTAAGTATGGACTTCATTGTGGCCCTACCAAGAACACGAGAGGGAAATATTCTGTAATGGTTGTGGTGGACAGTTCATAAGATGGCTCACTTTGTAGCTTGCAAAAAGACAGAGGATGCGGCAAGTGTTCTTTGAGCTATTCTTAAAGGAGATTGCGAGGCTCCATGGACTTCCAAAACCATTGTATCGTACAGGATACAAAATTCATGGGGTATTTTTGGAAGACTCTATGGAAGTTGCTTAAAACCAAGCTCTTGTTCAGCACCTCTCACCACCCACAAACATATGGCCAAACTGAGGTCACTAACAGAATATTGGGAAGGATTTTAAGGTGTCTTGTCAGCAAGACCCTAAAAGATTGGGACCTGAAGCTAGCAGCAGCAGAGTTTGCATTCAACAGAGCACCCTCATCTACAACTGGACACAGTTCTTTTGAGGTAATCTATGGGGTCAATCCACTTATGCCCCTGGATTTATCTTCTGTACCCAAGGAAAACATCAACCTGGATGCCAAGAAAAGAGCTGAGCAATTGCTGAAACTACATGAGACAGTGAAAAGGAAGATTAAAAGAACAAATGAGCAATACCAGAAACATCTTAAGGTGTCTAAGGGGAAGAAAGAGTTTGAACCAGGAGATCTGGTATGGATAGATCTAAGGAAGGAAAGATTTCCAAAGAAAAAGGAAAAACAAACTCATGCCAAGATCAGATGGTCCATTTGAAGTTGTTGAAAAGATTGGGCCAAATGCATACAAGATTGATCTGCCAGGTGACTATGGGGTGCATGGGACTTTTAATGTGGGTGATCTCAGTCCATACTATGAAGATTCCGGAGATGAGGAGGTTACAGGCTTGAGGACAAGCCCTGTTCAACCAGGAGGGGTTGATGCAGGAGCTAGTAACCAGGACAATCAACTATCCCATGGTCAAACAACTCAGGCAACAACAGGCCACAACCACTCCTACCTGGCCACCGATCGCCTACTTTGCAGGTCATAAGTACCGGATACAAGGCAAATCATCACCGCCACCATGGCCAGCTGATAAAACACTCATATGAGCATCAAAAAGTCCTAGGGAGCCAGGTTAAATTCTCATTGCAAAGTATTGAAAAACCAGTCTGAAAACAAGTTGCAGGAAAGGAGAGATTCCAAAAGTAACATTGCCATTTCTGGACAAACCAAGGAAAAGCTGTGTGGGAGACTTCTTTAACTTAAGTTTCCATATATCAGAGGGTGCTTGGACACCAAGTCAAGACCAAGGAGACCACTCGTCCTCACATGAGCAGGAAAAGCAACAACTACCACAGAAAAGCTTGAAAGGCAACAAAGATGTCACTATCACCTGACTGTCCTCTGCAAACTCAATTTGTTTTCACTCTAGTTTACATTTATGATCTTTTTGCCGTTGTAATATATTATCTAGACTCTTGTCCTGACTTATGGGACAATCCTGGCCCTTAGATGAACCTTTTATTTCATGTTTAACCTAAAAGCAAGGCCTATATAAGGACCCTTGCATCGATCATTAGAGGCAGCTGATTTTATGAATGAAAACCTGAGTTTTTACTCTCAATTCAAATCTCTTAAATCTTATGTTAGAAACATAGGGTAGAGTCAGGCTTATTGATACTCTGTGCTTGTTGTGAGTATTGAATAAGAACCTGGTAATAGGGTGAGAACAGTCCTGTGCTTGCTGTGGATTGTTTGAGCTTTATTGTCTGTTTCAACTCGAGTATTCCTGTGTTAAGCTGTGGTTTTCTTGAGTTAAACATCCTAAATTGTTTAGTTAACTTCATGTGCTTGCTGTGGAAGGTAGTTGAACAATTATATCTCAAATTTACCTCCTTTACTTCTCAATTACACCCACACTGTCAGACTGCTCCTTTCTCTGTCAGTTCAGGTTTAGAAATTTATTTAAATTACTTCTGAGTCTCCCAAACTCTTGTAATTTTCACAGAATTGAACTAAGGTGTCAAGGGTAATTACTGCAAATTTTCATGAATTTAGGAGTCCATTAGAGTGCTCAAACCAAATTTAGAAGTTGGTCCTTTTTCCTGCAATTTCACAATTTGTCAAAATATTGTAATGGGTGGGTGTTTACACATCAACTTGGAGTCACAAGGACTAATTAACTAGGAAAAATGCTTCACACAACAAGTCACAACAACAAGGACAAATAGTTTACACAACGAGTCACAAGGACTAATAAACATAGACAAATGGTTCACACAACAAGGACCAAGGACTAAAGAGCAAGGATAAATGCTTCACACAACGAGCCACAAGGACTAATAAACAAGGATAAATGGTTCACACAACGAGTCACGAGGACAAATGGTTAACATAACGAGTTACAAGGACTAATGAACAAGGACAAACGGTTCACACAACGAGTCACAAGGACTAATGAACAAGGACAAATAGTTTACATAACGAGTCACAAGGACTAATGAACAATGACAAATGGTTCACACAAGGAGTCACAAGGACTAATGAACAAGGAAAAATGGTTCACAGAACACGTCACAATAACAAGGACAAATGGTTTAGACAACGAGTCAAAAGGACTAATAAAGAAGGACAAATGTTTTAAACAACGAGTCACAAGGACTAAAAACAAGAACAAATGGTTCACACAACGAGTCACAAGTACTAATGAACAAGGACAAATAGTTTACACATCGAGTCACAAGGACTAATGACCAAGGACAAATGCTTCACACAATGAGTTACAAGGACTAATGAACAAGGAAAAATGCTCACACAACAAGTCACAATAACAAGCACAAATGGTTTACACTATGAGTCACAAGGATTAATAAACAAGGAAAAATGATTTAAACAACGAGTCACAAGGACTAAAGAACAGGGACAAATGGTTCACACAACGAGTCACAAGGACTAATGAACAAGGACAATTAGTTTACACAACGAGTCACAAGGACTAATGAACAAGGACAAATGGTTCACACAACGAGTCCTAAGGAATAATGAACAAGGAAAAATGATTCACACAACAACTCACAATAACAAGGAGAAATGGTTTAAACAACGAGTCACAAGGACTAATGAACAAGGACAAATGGTTTAAACAACGAGTCACAAGGACTAAAGAACAAGGACAAATGGTTCACACAACGAGTCACAAGGACTAATGAACAAGGACAAATAGTTTACACAACGAGTCACAAGGACTAATGAACAAGGACAAATGGTTCACACAACGAGTCACAAGGACTAATAAAAATAGACAAATGGTTCAGACAACAAGGACCAAGGAATAAAGAACAAGGATAAATGCTTCACACAACGAGTCACAAGGACTAATGAACAAGGACAAATGGTTCACACAACGAGTCACAAGGACAAATGATTAACATAACGAGTTACAAGGACTAATGAACAAGGACAAATGGTTCACACAACGAGTCACAAAGACTAATGAACAAGGTCAAATAGTTTACACAACGAGTCTCAAGGACAAATGAACAAGGACAAGTGGTTCACACAACGAGTCACAAGGACAAATGAACAATAAAAAATGGTTCACACAACAAGTCACAATAACAAGGACAAATGGTTTACCCAATGAGTCACAAGGACTAATAAACAAGGACAAGTGGTTAACATAACGAGTTACTAGTGTTAGGATTCACTAATTCCATTACTTAACATATTCATATATGTGACATTTTAATTTAGTCATAAAATTAAAACTAGATCTTATGCATGCAAACTTGAACAAAAGTAGAGAAGAAATCGTCTTTCTTACTATGGGATTTCGGATATATGGGCACAAATGAGTTATCCTTCTCACTTGTTCTTGAGCTTCCTTATAATGGATGAACAAGGATCCAAAATAGAATCCCTCCCAAAAGTTTATACCCAAGGTAACCTCTTAAAAGACTAATATTATTAGATCTAGAACAATATTAATCTTACTAAAATGACCCAAAATATTTGTTTTGGTCTCTTGTTATTCGGCCAAGAGAGGAAGGAAGAAGGAGTAATTATCTCTCTAAAATTTCAATAAGTTTTAGATGATCAAAAGAATGAATATATCACACTAGTGATTGTAGTGTATGTTGGAAAAATAGAGTAAAAACCCTTGGCTTTTACCATGCAAAAACCGGTTGGAGGGGAGGAGGATGCCCAATGCATGAGCAAGTTTTTCTACCCAAGAAATCATAGGTATGCATGACTATATTAGGTTGTAATCATCATGTTTTCCACTTAAAAATAATTAACACAATTTTAAACCTAATACTCCCTCCATTTTGGCACTTATATAAAATGGGAGGTCCATTTTATATTTGTCATTTGTCAATTGTCACATGTTACTAGTCATGTGTAATTGTAATGTATTTTTAACATATTAAAAATCAACGTATTAATAAAAATACGTCATGTACAAAATCGACTTAGTAATTCATAATTACTTGTACCAAAACGGTTTATCAATTATAAATCACAACGTCTTGTATTTATAATAAATTATTCATTCAGTTTCAATTGTTTCGTAAACAATAATTTTATATAAGTAATAAAACAATTTGATTACTTAGACCGTATCTTATTTAATCGAATTACAATAAGACACGTCAATAATACTCACAAAATCGTCTGCCAATTTTAAGCAATTTAATTAACCCGTATCGACATACGATCAATTAAATAATCAATTAAAAGTGTCACCCTTTAGGTATGAGCTAAGGGGATCAACTGATCACCACAGTCGCACGACAGTAATGTCAAACTCTAGTCAGCCAATCATTACCGATATGTGTGGACCAGTTGATTGTAAAATATTACATCCCACATGTATTCTTAAAATGAGATTTAAACATGTGATCATCATGATCAACAGTTGTGATCGCATTATTGTCGGAGGACACATATTCCAACAATCTCCCACTTGTCCTCGACAAGTGTGCGTCACCAATTCTCTTGTCCTATTACTATCTCCCACTCAATGCAAGGTGTCTTTCAGGTCGTACTTGAAGGAAAAATAGATCTATATACTAACATATTCATATATGTTTTATGTTAATTTGTCATAAAATTAAATGGTGATCTTATGCATGCAAACAATAAAATAGTTAAAGAAGAAATCTCTATCTTACATTGGTATTTCGGTTTATTTGGGCACAAGAGAGATCTCCTTCTCTCTTGTTCTTGTGCTCTCCTCAATGGATGAATGATCCGGACGATGTCGTCACTCATCCAATCAAACACATTTATAATACTCAACAAACAACTAGTTAGCGGTAAGTCGAGGTCGATCCATGGGACGTTGTGCTTTGGGTTCTAAGTCTATCTATCTCAATTTATGATAGTGTCACGATTTGGTTGGGTTTGTAGTTGTGTCTAAACTAATAAAAGCAATAAAGTAAACAAGCAATAAAAGGAAGAATGTAAACAAATGATTAAAAGTACTAGGATATCATGGGGTCATGGGGGATTCATGGTGTTGATCATACAAACATGTTTACAAAGTTGCAAGCAATTAATGTTGTGGAGGAACCGAGTTGGTTTATGTCTTACGGTTCATAGGAAGAGTTGGGTCCCGGAGCCGAATCGATTAGATTGTACAACACCTACAAGTCGACTTACTTTCCTCCTATTCAACTTCTATGCATGGTCTAACAAGACTCGAGTTGGTTTATATCTTACAAGTCAAGTTGAGTAGATAAGAGATGGTTGTAAATGCAAGGATTCAAAGGCTTGGCATTTCATCAAACATAACATGTGCATAAAGTTGACATCACAACAAGCAAGCAATTTAATCATGTGAACATATTAGATTAAGCATGAATCAATCCCATGTTGGTTTCCCCTAATTACCCACTAATCCTAGCTAAAGAAACTACTCACTCATTATCATGGGAAACATGTCATTAATGGTGTCAATCATCACAACAAGTATAAACATGATAATAGAATGAAGAAATGAAAAAATAAAGATTAAAGAGTAAAGGAATTATACCAACTTAAGATGATCCAAACAATAAAGCAAGAATAATAGAAGAAACTTGATTGATTGATGGAAGGTTGTCAATCTCCCAATAATAACCCAATAATCTTCAATTACCCAATAATAAACTTGAATAATAAACTTGAACAATAATTAAGGAGAGATTAATGTGTAATTTGTGGAAAGATTAAAGAGTAATCTATTCTAATCTACTCCTAATCTAATCTAAAGAAGGATTTTCTACTCTCTAAACTTGTTGGTTTGATTATTACAAATGGGGTATTTATAGTGGAAATTAGGTGGATGCATTAGGGTTAACTAAGGGCTAAACTAGTAATTACACTTTTGAGATTTGAGCAGGGAGACTCCGGTATTTTTCGAAGGAAGGGCGTCTTTCTTTGAGGCTTGAAGAAGACGAAAATGCACTGGGCTGGAATCCGGGCGGATTAAGGTGAATCCGGGCGGATTCTGAAAATGCAATCCGGGCGGATTAGGGAGAAGACGGGCGGATTCAGGAGATGCAATCCGGGCGGATTTGGGAGAAGACGCTCGGATTGTGGTTCACGTAGCAAGGGAAAGTTTCCTGTCCAAGAATACGCCCGTCCCGAGCGAAATATGGGCGTCCTGGGCTTCAACCCGAGCGGGTTGAATTTGACCCGAGCGGGTTGAGCTGTATCTTGAGCTCGGATTGTAAAACGGGCGTCATTTCTTCATCCGGACTCCTATTGGAGTGATTCAAAAGCCTAGATCACTTGATTTTTCGATGCCGTTCCATATAGCATATTTTCAGAGCCAAAGGAGCAACCCTTGGTTCGGTTTTCGAGCGATTTCTTCTTGTAATGCCTTCCCTCTCGTCATTCTTACTTTTAACCCTTTGATCCTTCTACATACACTTTATTCCTACATCTTTGGTCATCATTCTTGCCTCCTCTTCATACTAGTCCATCTAATATCATCAATAAGCTTCCAAATATGCACGAAAGACGGGAATTTCCGCCTTATTATCTCCTTTTCTACAAAACATATGAAATGTGATAGAAAAGCAAATAGGAAGGTTTTGACGGATAAAATGGCCATAGAATGTTATAATAGTATGCAAAATAGGCTCAATTAGGGGACTAAATGTGCGCAAATAATGTTCACATCAAATATCCCCCAACCGAACCTTTACTCGTCCCGAGTAAAGAGGTGACTAAAACTAGACCTTTATTTAAACTATCCTACTAATATAGCCGATATGAGACAATTAGCGGGTCTCACTCCGCCCCTTCAACTCACAACAAGACAACCATGAGGTAGGATGCCTTCTTGCAAGGCAAGGTGGGTCTTGCCAAATTGGCGACACATCCAATCATTAAGCACACAAAATCAAATAATGGATGCATCTACAAAAGAATAGCCACTTTCATCATCTAAGTGGCGGAAATTATCTACAAGGGAAGCAATTCAAGGGTACACACTCATTCATAGATGCAATTTCTTCAAACTACTAAGCCTAGAAGGATACCAATAAATCACCTCCAAATTGTGTCAAGCTAGGGTACCTTTGTCCTCAATCGTTAAATGCTTTTGTCAAGAGTAGACTCCCTATGGTGTTAGAAACACTGGAGGATCGCGGAATTCCCCCTCTTGCCTAGACAAGAAGAAGGGTCGTCCCCTCTCTACCATGCACAAGAATGGATATGATGGATAAAGGGATCAATAGATATTTGAGTTTCACTTTGGGAGTTTGCTTTTGTTTTTGTTTTCCCCCCAATTTCTTGTGGCATATAACATTTGAGAACACTTTCTTGCCATTTGTTTTGATTTTTGGCTTTTCAACACTTGACAACTTTCAACTTTTCTGTTGAACATTTTCAAAGTCACCCCATATGTAGTGAGGGTGCCTTATATTTGAAGCTTTAGGAGTTCTATTTTTGCTCCTCTTTTCATTTGATGCATTTTTGCAAACTTTCTTTCACTTTTCATTTTATTGAACTCAAATTGATTTCTTTTTGTGCCCATTCCCTTTGATGACAAAAATATGGTAGAACATGGATGATGGATGGATGGATGCATGGTTTCAAGGGTCACCTTAGAATAAACGGTAGCCAAGGAGTTATCACACCACAAGGTACTCTTGACTAGGACTTAAACCATGGGTCAAAGGATACTAGCATGACACATCCTAGGGTGTTTTACAAGTATTCTAACAAGCAAAGTCTTAAGAAGAAAAAGCATCTACTAGGGCCTATATACACTTGTCAAGCTTCTCAAGTAGACGGTTTCGCAAAATTTTCTAACATGCAAACTACATGCCATGATGCAACTAGCATATAAACATCCTAATGCAAATGATTCTACCAACTAATATGCCATATAAACTAAATGCAACTCCTAACAACACATAGATACACAAACCGCAACAACAAAATACACCACATTCTCCTTGACATGTAAGCCCATCCTCCTCATATGAATAATGAAAAAGAAATGGAATGGAAATAGAGATTAGAGCGATCATACCAAGCGGTCTTCATTTTCCCTTGCTAATGCCTCAAATGTAGTGTTGTATCTATGTGAGAAGAGACCAAAAACACAAGTATATACAATTCTACACTACTAAATTAAAGAACATGTTTTTGGTTTTTTGAATTTTTCAAATTTTTATGGTTTTTGATTTTATGAAATTAAAGAACATATTTTTGTATTTTTCGAAATTTTTCAATTTTTATGCAGTTTTGGAATATAAATTCCCATCCCCCACTTTATTTTGGACATTGTCCTCAATGTACATGTAGGAGTAGGAATAAAAAGGAAATACATGTTTTTCAATTTTTTTTTTGATTTTTTTGAAGTAAAGTACAAATGCAATGATATGATATGAATGAATGCATGCTTTAACTAAATGCAATTCTATATGACAAATATAACAAATGAATGCAAACTAAACTATATTATATGATGCATGCTAAATGCTTAAGTCACTTATGATCAAACCTCCCCAAACCGATTTAAACACTATCTCTAGTGTAGAAAAGAATAGGATTGGTCATTAGTGATTATGCATGAATTCTAGTCTATATGCAACTAACTACATGAATCATGCGAGATATAATACAATGCAAACTACACTAAATGCATATATACAAATTAATGGTTATTAAGGAACTCCATCAAACCAAGGATTATCTTTAAACAATTTCATGGAAGATTATCACTAGCACTCAAAGCACGTAGAAGTCGGTCAAATTCTTGGGAGTGGGACATGAATAGGCATGCATAGCAACACAAGATTATGCAATTTAAGAATGCCCAAGTAAAAGACCGAACAAGCATGTCAAGAATATTATGACAAAAATCATAAGAGAAATGATGGATGGAAGGAACATGAAATGGGTAGTTGGTTGGCAATTCTCTCAACTCATCCTCCAAATAGTCAAAATCACCACATTCAATGCAAGTACTCTCATTATCATCCAAGGTAATTTTAAGGGTGTCTATTTGGGGTTCCCAAATGTCCTCATCATATTCCTCATCCCAACAAGGTCCATTATCAAAGGAGTTGTCGTAACAAGGCTCACCAAGTTCAACACAATTGTCTCCCTCAAATATGTCATCCTCAAAGGGTGAGTTTTCTCTCAAGCTCTCATCCATATCATTCTCACTTTGCCCATTAACATCAAATTCCATGGAGGTTGATTTCATTGAAACACAAGAAGAGTAGGATGACGGCATCCAAGCATTAGTTTCATAATCAAGAATGTACTCCTCCTCATCATCACTCTCCTCATCTAGCACTCCATCTTCCCAAGGTGGGGTAATTTTGTGGACAAAGTGGGTTGGCTCAAGGTTATAGGAAGGTTTCTCATCCTCACAAATCTCATTTTCATCATAGTTTTCCTCAATGAATTTTTGAAATGTGGCTTTTATCACTTCCATACCTTCCTTGGCACTCTCAAAGATGTCATGTATAATTTGCTTAAGACAGTGAATGGTCATGAACTCAACAAATTCCCAAAATTCCTCACAACTCATCTCACATATCCTACCACCACTCAAGTGAAATGCCAAGTTGCAGGTTTCAAGGTTCATGCCACTATAAACAACAGAACATGCTTCATAATTTGAAATAGTAAAACCATGATGCCAAGCATGAGTCATATAATCTTCAAATCTTGCAACATATTTATCAAATGACTCATTTTCATATTGCCAAAAATTGAATGTAGACATGTTGAGCATGTGAAATAGAACAAGTACAATAAAACTCAAGAAAAAGAAGCACAACTAAAACTAGACAAAAGAACAATTCAAATAAACAACACCGTCCCCGGCAACGGCGCCATTTTTGATCCGAACGATGTCGTCACTCATCCAATCAAACACATTTATAATACTCAACAAACAAATAGTTAGCGGTAAGTCGAGGTCGATCCATGGGACGGTGTGCTTTGGGTTCTAAGTCTATCTATCTCAATTTATGCTAGTGTCACGATTTGGTTGGGTTTGTAGTTGTGTCTAAACTAATAAAAGCAATAAAGTAAACAAGCAATAAAAGGAAGAATGTAAACAAATGATTAAAAGTACTAGGATATCATGGGGTCATGGGGGATTCATGGTGTTGATCATACAAACATGTTTACAAAGTTGCAAGCAATTAATGTTGTGGAGGAACCGAGTTGGTTTATGTCTTACGGTTCATAGGAAGAGTTGGGTCCCGGAGCCGAATCGATTAGATTGTACAACACCTACAAGTCGACTTACTTTCTTCCTATTCAACTTCTATGCATGGTCTTCCCCTACATTGGTAATGCCATCGATCAAGACCGACAACAAGGGCCCGTCTTCCCCTGCCAGAATCCGCCCGTCCCGACACCAATACGCACGGATTCCAGTACAGTGAAATTTCGTCTTCTCCAAGCTACAAAGAAAGAAGCCCTTCCTTCGAAAAATACCGGCTTCTCCCTACTCAATCTAAAAAGTGTAATTACTAGTTTAGCCCTTAGTTAACCCTAATGCATCCACCTAATTTCCACTATAAATACCCCATTAGTCTAATTAGAAGAGTATGTTCTTCTTATCAATTCTTAGAGTAGTTAATATCAATCAAATCTCTCTATAGTTTTGTGATCAACAATTAATCAAGTTCTACTACAAGTTTTATTTCCTTAATCTCTCTTTTGTTCATCCTTTATTTTGGGTAATTAAAGATTATTTGGGTTATTATTGGGAGATTGACAACCTCTCAATCAAGCATCAAGTACTTCTTTTATCTTTGATTTATTATTGGATCATTAGTAGGTATAATTCTCTTAATCCCTTTTTAATCATTGTTAATTACTTTCATTTGTTCATCATGTTTCATTTTGTTGGTATGATTGACAACCTTGCTAGCATGATCAACATGATAATGAGTGAGTAGTCACCTAGCTAGGGTTAACGGGTAATTAGGGGAAACCAACATGGGGAATGATTCATGCTTAAATTAATATGCTTTCATGGTTTATTTGCTTGCTTGTTTTGATCTCAACTCATGCACATGTTATGTTTGATGAAATGCGAGCCTATGAATCCTTGCATTTTTTACCCATCACCTATCTTTTCAATGAGACTTGTAAGACATAAACCAACTCGACTTGTAGGTGTTGTACAATCTAATCGATTCGGCTCCGGGACCCAAACTTTCCTAGGATTGTAAGATATAACCCAACTCAATCCATCACAACAATAATTGCTTGCTTATAATTTGAGAACATGTTTGTATGATCAATTCCCATGATTCCCCTATGACCCCATGATACCCTAGTGCTTTTTATCAATTCTTTACAACCCTTTTAATTCATCTTGCTTGTTTACTTTCATTGCTATTTAGTTTAGTGACCTTCTACATCAACCCAAATTGTGACACCCCTAAGACACCACTAGTTTCAATAGAAATCTCATCTCAATTCCCGTCCCTTGGGATTCGACCTTTACTTGCCTCTTTACTAATTGTAGAGTTGTTTGTGAAGTTATAAGATGTGTTTTGGTTGGATGTGTGACGACCAACTCTTTCTTTGTTGACATCCGCACCAAAAATGGCGCCGTTGCCGGGGACGGTGTTAGCTTGATTTAGATTTCCTTATATTGTTATTAGTTGTGTCTTTCTTTGCCTTGGGGAAGTAAAACTCCTCAAGGTTTGTTCTAATTATTTTCAAGTTGTTTGATATTTTGCATGTCTAGAAGGTCACAAGGTGATTTGTTAACTTTTGATCGTGAAATTGAAAGAACTTTGACAACCAATAGAAGACTTGCTAGAAGGAATTTGAGAGGTATTGGTGAGGTTGTAGATATTCAACCAACTATTGAGTTCATCAACCCTTTTGCAAGAGAAGGTGAGGAGAACCCAACACAAAATACCACACAAAATCAACCCACAATGCCTAAGTTTTCATCACATTCCGTACCCACCGAGGAGAACCTACCCAATGGTACTCCTACACCACAACATCTAACCGGAAATTTTATTGCCAAATCCGCCTTTATCCAATTAGTCGAAAGGAGCCAATTTGGGGGGATGCCTAGTGAAGACCCTCATTCTCATATGGAAACCTTTTGTGACTATTGTGATGCGATTTCTCAAACCGGTGTAACTCAAGACCAAATTCGATGGGTCTTATTTCCTTTTTCTCTAATTGGCACCGCGAAACAATGGTTGAAGGGCCTTGATAAGGCCACTCTCGGAATAGATTCTTGGAAGAAGTTGGCTCTAGCTTTCTACAAAAAATTCTACCCACCGGAAAAGACTAACATGCTAAGAGCTCAAATTACGGGTTTTAAGCAAAGGGATGAAGAATCTTTGTATGAAGCTTGGGAGCGGTTCAAGGGAATTTGTCGCTCATGTCCTCATCATGGACTTAGCGAGTGGTTCTTGGTACAACAATTTTGGAACGGTTTATATGAAGATTCGAGGAACATTCTCAACATGGGATCAAATGGAATGTTCACCGAAGTTGATGGACAATCAAACATGCAACAAAATTGAGGAAATGGTGGTCCATAACTCACAATATAGTAGGCCTCGCAAGGCTACTAGAGGAGGAGAGCATGAAGTAGACTCCGTTACTCAATTGGGTGCTCAACTTAGTGCTCACATTGACACTATCAACTTGAAGTTTGAGAAAGCAATGGCTAGACTTGAAGAAGCCTCAAAATCATTAAAGCATCATGTTAATGCCATGACGGCATCTTCATCAATCCCAAGTGGGATATGTGAGAATTGTGGAACTTTGGGACATGACCAAAGTGAATGTAGGGGAACAAATGAACAAGTGAATGCTTTCCAAGCATACAAGAGCGGTACCCCTTATTCCAACTATTACAATGAAAACACCAAATTCCATCCAAATCTCTCATACAAAAGCCAAAATGTCCAAAATCCTCAAACAACATACACCCCACCTCCCATGAGAAACCAAAATCAAAGACCCTTTTACAATCAAAACCAAGGTTATCAAAATCAATACAATCAACAAAATGACCAAGGCTTTGATGTTCAAAAAGCGGTCCTTCAAATGCAAAAGAATCAACAAGAATTTTTCACTCAAATGCAAAAAGATAGTCAAGCAAAGGAAACCACCATCAACAACATCCTAGCTCACACCAAGATGTTGGAAACCCAATTGACTCAACTAGCATTTTCAAGCTCACAAAGACAAAAGGGGCAATTACCACCTCAAAGTAATCCCCCAAGACATGAAACGGTTAGTGCCATTCACTTGAGAAGTGGTACAAGGTATGAAGCACCGAAGAAGCAAGTTGAGAATGAAGTTGTGGAAGCTAGCGATAAAGAAGAAATTGTGCAAAACTCCAAGGTTGGAGAACCATCAAAAGAAGAAATTTCAAAGAAAAATGAAGACAAGGTCAAGGAGAAGGAGCCCATTGTGATTAGACTTCCTTTTCCAAGTCGTCAAGCCAAGCCCAAATTTGATGACCAACTTGGAAAGTTTATGGAAATTGTGAAGAATTTGGAAGTCTCGATTCCTTTCACGGAATTAATCAATCACGTGCCGGCCTATACGAAATACATGAAAGACATCCTCACAAAGAAGAAGTCGATCCGGAAACTTGAGACTATCGCCTTCACTAAGGTGAGTAGTGCAATACTTCAAGGGAGTTCACCTCCAAAACTAAAGGATCCGGGAAGCTTCTCAATACCATGTACCATTGGCGACACCACGATCAACAAAGCCTTATGTGATCTAGGGGCTAGTGTGAGTGTTATGCCGTACTCGGTGAGTAAAAGGTTGGGGATGGGAGAGTTTAAATGCACCAATATCACACTCCAAATGGCCGATAGATCGACGAAGACACCATTAGGGATATGGGAAGATGTTCCCCGTTAATTGGGAAGTTTTTCATCCCGGTGGACTTTGTCATTGTTGATATGGAGGAAGATTCCAACATTCCGATCATTCTAGGAAGACCTTTCTTACACACCGCGGGTGCGGTGATTGATGTGAAACATGGAGAGCTCACTCTAGAAGTGGGAGATGAGAGTATAACTTTTAATCTTGACAAGACTATAAGAGCTCCCCGTTTACATGAACCGTGTTTCATGATTGATCATTATAGCCGGAAGGATGATAGGAAGAAGTCGGAACTCCAATGGAAGAAGAAAATTGAAGATGCTCCATTCAAAGAGCAAGTGAATTGTGACAAGGAGAGCTTACAAAGCTCGTCAAAATCAAGCAAAGAAGAAGAGGATGGCCTCATTGGCCAAGACAAGAGATTGGGAGAGTTGTCTCCATCAAATCAAGAGATTTTTAATGATCAACTTAATGAAGTTTGTGGTCTTTGGGACGACGAATTTGAAGGGATTTTTAATCCCTACATTGGTAATGCCATCGATCAAGACCGACAACAAGGGCCAAGGTCTATTGAAGAACTTTATCACGATAATGAACAAGCTTTTGATTATTTCTTCAAGGTGTTGAGCAACATCAACAACACCTTGGACATGCCCCCTTGACATCTCATCAAGAATGAGAGTTTGGTGGAGTCCTCCCTAAAACCACCATTTGTAAATATTTCTAACTCCCTAACTCGCATTTCAATTCTTATATTGCATTTTTGTCATCTTTGGATTTTTATACTTTGATCAAGATAATTGTCATGTTTGAGAGAAGTGTGGGGATGGAAATTGCCTTAGTAGTGCCCCCACAATGAAGAACACGAGATATGAAGAAGAATGGAAAAATGACAAGGGATATGCATAGTACACGGATAAAACTGAATCCGAGTACAAAGGGGTAGAATCCGAGCGGTTTCAGGATAATCCGCCCGTCTTCAGACAATCCGGGCATATTGTGTAGAAGACGCCCGTCCTAAAATGAGCTGAATTTTTGAAATTTTTGACTGTCAATGAATCCGGGCGTCCTGCATTCAAATCCGCCCGTCTTCAAAAATCCGCCCGTCTTGGAAGGAAGACGCCCGTATTTTTGGCTGAGGAAAACAAGAAAAATCCTTGTGAAGGAATCCGCCCGTCTTCTGTAAAAGACGCCCGACCCGTGTTTGCAAATCCGAGCGTCTTCACTGAAAGACGCCCGTCTTTAGGCGAGTTTTTCCCAACCTGCAACGGACCAAATCCGGGCGTCCCGAGCGAAACCGCCCGTCTTGCCCCTGCGAGTTCAAATCTTTCGGGTTTTATAAACCCCTCCCACATTCATTTCTTCATTCCTTCATTCATAACACTACTCATAAACATCAAAACCCTCATCCTCTCCATCACAAAAACAAGATTCCTCAACAACATTCGCCAAAATGGCGACTACTTGATCCTTCATGTCCTTTGCCTAGTTGGGCGGATAGGGAAGTCCTCTTTCCGAGTGCATCTAGGGTTGTTCCGGGTGATAATGAGGTTGTCGGTAATGAAGAAGTTGATGATAACATTGATGAGGAAGCAAGTGAAGAAGGAGAAGAGGATGATGAGCAAGGTGAAGAAGAAGGTGAAGAAGCAAGTGAAGAGGGAAGTGGCAATGAGACCACTTCTAATGAGGAAGATGATGATAGTGATGATATGGTGGAAGATTAGCAAGCTTGGAGGCTCCTACCCTCTTGAGGTTTGCTTACTTCTTTCTTTGTTTTAATTAATTTGATCATTGTTGGAGTAGTCCTAGCACCATAGAGGACTCACACCTCGGTACCATTGAGGTGTTCTCATTTTATTGTTCCCACTTTCAAAATCCAAAATGACAAATTAGTTTCATTCATTGCATAGTGTGTGCATGAACTACACCCATCCTTAGGACATTAGCAATAATGTCTAACTCGGTTTGGGGAAGTTAATGCATACACAACGGGAGGTAATCTAAATTATCCTCTCCGTCATAAACAAAAAGCATGCATCATGTAGTGTAGATTAGTGTAGATTGCATTTTGTGTAGAAATCATGCATCATTTTTGCATAATTTCCCATCATTTTGGCCATTGAGGACAATGCCAATATTAGTGTGGGGATGGGGAATTCTAACTTAACTTTTATTCAAAAACCCAAAAAAATTGAAAAATTTCGAAAATCCATAAAAATTTGAAAATTGAAAAGCCAAAAACATGTTTATTTCTTTTGTAGTGTAGTCTTGTATATATTATTGTATATACTGTGTTTGTTCATCCTTGTTCACATTGATCGACTACGCCACATCCGAGACATGAGGATCATGAAGACCGCATGGTATGATCTTTCCAATCTCCTTTTTCCTCTCTATGTTAATGACTATGTGGCTTTATTTTGATTGATGCGGTACAACAATGTGAACCTAGGACTTGCATTTAGTTTATATGTCATATTAGTTGGTAGAATCACTTGCATTAGGATGTATATAATAGTTGCATCATGGCATATAGTTGCATTTAGATAAAAAGTTTTGAAAAGTGCCTAATTGGGAACTTTGACAAGAGCAACTAAGCCATTACAAATACTTTTTCAACTTAAGATTTTTCCTACTAGAATGGTTGTAAAACACCCTAGATTGTGTCATACTAGTGTCTTTTGACCCATGACCCAAGGCCTAGTTAAGGGTTTGCATGTGAGTCACCTATCCAACCCCGTGATGCGATGTGGACTTGGTTAACTTGTCTAGGTGACCTTGATTGACCTTGTGGTAAGGCAACCCAAAAATACTTTCTATCAATAAATTTGAAGTGCTCATTTCGAAAATTTTGTCATGTGGAAGTAATTTAATGCTAAGGAAACCTCAAATGTTATGAAATGTTAAAATGTTGAGAAATTTTAGTTGTTTTGATGGAGGCGTACCACTTCAATGTGCTTTGGAGAGGGATCCATTTAATTGGGCCCCCACATGGTTGTGAATTCGACCGCCCAGAGACAGAGTGACTATCACCCCGAAAAGCTATTGTCTAGAGGTTAACCGGTTGCCTAATAAGCGATTGGCGAAAGCAAAGGACACTAGCCCGGAAGGGACAAACCCCATCTTAAAATTTTTGAAATGTGAAAGTTGAATGAGGTCAATTTTTGAATACTAGTCATATCCACCCTTTTGTTTATAACGATTTGAGCATTTCATTCCCAAAAAGCCTTTTTGTCAAGCCACTTTGTCGAGCTTGGGACGATCCATGACCTTTACTTTTGTAGAGAATTCGAGACTTGTCATGTCATATGCTACTAGCATCATAGGGATCATCATTCCACCACCCTCCGATCGCCCTTGACGAAAGCATTTGGAAATTGAGGACGAAAGTAGTCTAGTTTAACACCATTTGGAGGTGATTTAGTGCCATCCTCTTAGCCTTAGTAATTTGTTGAACTAGTATTTGTGAAGGAATATATGCTCTTAAATTTGTTCCTCTTTAGTGCCTCCGCCGCTTGATGAGGAAGTGGCTATTCCTTTTGTAGATGCATCTATTATTTGATTTTGTGTGCTTAATGTTTGGATGTGTCGCCATTTTGGCAAGACCCACCTTGCCTTGCAAGAAGGCATCCTACCTCATGGTTGTCTTGTTGTGAGTTGAAGGGGCGGAGTGAGACCCGCTAATTGTCTCATATCGGCTATGTTATTAGGTTAGTTTAAATAATGGTCCTAGTCTTTGTCACCTCTTTACTCGGGACGAGCAAAGGTTCGGTTTGGGGATATTTGATGTGACCATAATTAGCGCATATTTAGAACCCGAGTTAGCCTTGTTCCCATGCTTTTTAGTGCATATTTGGGTCATTTATTGTCTTTAATTCTTTGTTTTGCATATTCTTTGAGATTTTGATCCCTTGGTAGGAAAGGAGTAAGAATCTTGCATTTTCATGGCAAAACGAGACTAAATTGATTGAATTCAATGACCAAGCATCAAGGAGAGACAAGATTAGAAGGCCTTTGTACATATTATAGTAGTTGGGCAATGTCGAGAAAGGATCATTGCATCCCCGAGGAAATCCCCAAGGATTTTATGAAGAAAAGGGAAGAAAAGAAGAAAAAATAATGCCGAGCTACAATCCGAGCGGATTGTCCACAATCCGAGCGGATTGTCCACAATCCGCCCGTCCTCCACAAGCACAATCCGTGCGTCTTCCTTCAAAGATGTCCGGACAGCAGCCATAGAATCCGCCCGGATTCCCTTGAAGACGCCCGTCTTCCCCTGCCAGAATCCGCCCGTCCCGACACCAATACGCACGGATTCCAAGACAAACAAATTTCGTCTTCTCCAAGCTACAAAGAAAGAAGCCCTTCCTTCGAAAATTACCGGCTTCTCCCTGCTCAATCTAAAAAGTGTAATTACTAGTTTAGCCCTTAGTTAACCCTAATGCATCCACCTAATTTCCACTATAAATACCCCATTAGTCTAATTAGAAGAGTATGTTCTTCTTATCAATTCTTAGAGTAGTTAATATCAATCAAATCTCTCTTTAGTTTTGTGATCAACAATTAATCAAGTTCTAATACAAGTTTTATTTCCTTAATCTCTCTTTTGTTCATCCTTTATTTTGGGTAATTGAAGATTATTTGGGTTATTATTGGGAGATTGACAACGTCTCAATCAAGCATCAAGTACTTCTTTTATCTTTGCTTTATTATTGGATCATTAGTAGGTATAATTCTCTTAATCCCTTTTTAATCATTGTTAATTACTTTCATTTGTTCATCATGTTTCATTTTGTTGGTATGATTGACAACCTTGCTAGCATGATCAACATGATAATGAGTGAGTAGTCACCTAGCTAGGGTTAATGGGTAATTAGGGGAAACCAACATGGGGAATGATTCATGCTTAAATTAATATGCTTTCATGGTTTATTTGCTTGCTTGTTTTGATCTCAACTCATGCACATGTTATGTTTGATGAAATGCGAACCTATGAATCCTTGCATTTTTTACCCATCACCTATCTTTTCAATGAGACTTGTAAGACATAAACCAACTCGAGTCTCATTAGACCATGCATGTTGTTGAGTAGGGAAGACTAAGTCGACTTGTAGGTGTTGTACAATCTAATCGATTCGGCTCCGGGACCCAAACTTTCCTAGGATTGTAAGATATAACCCAACTCAATCCATCACAACAATAATTGCTTGCTTATAATTTGAGAACATGTTTGTATGATCAATTCCCATGATTCCCCTATGACCCCATGATACCCTAGTGCTTTTTATCAATTGTTTACAACCCTTTTAATTCATCTTGCTTGTTTACTTTCATTGCTATTTAGTTTAGTGACCTTCTACATCAACCCAAATTGTGACACCCCTAAGACACCACTAATTTCAATAGAAATCTCATCTCAATTCCCGTCCCTTGGGATCCGACCTTTACTTGCCTCTTTGCTAATTGTAGAGTTGTTTGTGAAGTTATAAATTGTGTTTTGGTTGGATGTGTGACGACCAACTCTTTCTTTGTTGACATCCGCACCAAAAATGGCGCCGTTGCCGCGGACGGTGTTAGCTTGATTTAGATTTCCTTATATTGTTATTAGTTGTGTCTTTCTTTGCCTTGGGGAAGTAAAACTCCTCAAGGTTTGTTCTAATTATTTTCAAATTGTTTGATATTTTGCATGTCTAGAAGGTCACAAGGTGATTTGTTACCTTTTGATCGTAAAATTGAAAGAACTTTGACAACCAATAGAAGACTTGCTAGAAGGAATTTGAGAGGTATTGGTGAGGTTGTAGATATTCAACCAACTATTGAGTTCATCAACCCTTTTGCAAGAGAAGGTGAGGAGAACCCAACATAAAATACCACACAAAATCAACCCACAATGCCTAAGTTTTCATCACATTCCGTACCCACCGAGGAGAACCTACCCAATGGTACTCCTACACCACAACATCTAACCGGAAATTTTATTGCCAAATCCGCCTTTATCCAATTAGTCGAAAGGAGCCAATTTGGGGGGATGCCTAGTGAAGACCAGATTCTCATATGGAAACCTTTTGTGACTATTGTGATGCGATTTCTCAAACCGGTGTAACTCAAGACCAAATTCGATGGGTCTTATTTCCTTTTTCTCTAATTGGCACCGCGAAACAATGGTTGAAGGGCCTTGATAAGGCCACTCTCGGAATAGATTCTTGGAAGAAGTTGGCTCTAGCTTTCTACCAAAAATTCTACCCACCGGAAAAGACTAACATGCTAAGAGCTCAAATTACGGGTTTTAAGCAAAGGGATGAAGAATCTTTGTATGAAGCTTGGGAGCGGTTCAAGGGAATTTGTCGCTCATGTTCTCATCATGGACTTAGCGAGTGGTTCTTGGTACAACAATTTTGGAACGGTTTATATGAAGATTCGAGGAACATTCTCAACATGGGATCAAATGGAATGTTCACCGAAGTTGATGACAATCAAACATGGAACAAAATTGAGGAAATGGCGGTCCATAACTCACAATATAGTAGGCCTCGCAAGGCTACTAGAGGAGGAAAGCATGAAGTGGACTCCGTTACTCAATTGGGTGCTCAACTTAGTGCTCACATTGACACTATCAACTTGAAGTTTGAGAAAGCAATGGCTAGACTTGAAGAAGCCTCAAAATCACCAAAGCGTCATGTTAATGCCATGACGGCATCTTCAACAATCCCAAGTGGGATATGTGAGAATTGTGGAACTTTGGGACATGACCAAAGTGAATGTAGGGGAACAAATGAACAAGTGAATGCTTTCCAAGCATACAAGAGCGGTACCCCTTATTCCAACTATTACAATGAAAACACCAAATTCCATCCAAATCTCTCATACAAAAGCCAAAATGTCCAAAATCCTCAAACAACATACACCCCACCTCCCATGAGAAACCAAAATCAAAGACCCTTTTACAATCAAAACCAAGGTTACCAAAATCAATACAATCAACAAAATGACCAAGGCTTTGATGTTCAAAAAGCGGTCCTTCAAATGCAAAAGAATCAACAAGAATTTTTCACTCAAATGCAAAAAGATAGTCAAGCAAAAGGAAACCACCATCAACAACATCCTAGCTCACACCAAGATGTTGGAAACCCAATTGACTCAACTAGCATCTTCAAGCTCACAAAGACAAAAGGGGCAATTACCACCTCAAAGTAATCCCCCAAGACATGAAACGGTTAGTGCCATTCACTTGAGAAGTGGTACAAGGCATGAAGCACCGAAGAAGCAAGTTGAGAATGAAGTTGTGGAAGCTAGCGATAAAGAAGAAATTGTGCAAAACTCCAAGGTTGGAGAACCATCAAAAGAAGAAATTTCAAAAAAAAATGAAGACAAGGTCAAGGAGAAGGAGCCCATTGTGATTAGACTTCCTTTTCCAAGTCGTCAAGCCAACCCCAAATTTGATGACCAACTTGGAAAGTTTATGGAAATTGTGAAGAATTTGGAAGTCTCGATTCCTTTCACGGAATTAATCAATCACGTGCCGGCCTATGCGAAATACATGAAAGATATCCTCACAAAGAAGAAGTCGATCCGGAAACTTGAGACTATCGCCTTCACTAAGGTGAGTAGTGCAATACTTCAAGGGAGTTCACCTCCAAAACTAAAGGATCCGGGAAGCTTCTCAATACCGTGTACCATTGGCGACACCACGATCAACAAAGCCTTATGTGATCTAGGGGCTAGTGTGAGTGTTATGCCGTACTCGGTGAGTAAAAGGTTGGGGATGGGAGAGCTTAAATGCACCAATATCACACTCCAAATGGCCGATAGATCGACGAAGACACCATTAGGGATATGGGAAGATGTTCCCGTATGAATTGGGAAGTTTTTCATCCCGGTGGACTTTGTCATTGTTGATATGGAGGAAGATTCCAACATTCCGATCATTCTAGGAAGACCTTTCTTACACACCGCGGGTGCGGTGATTGATGTGAAACATGGAGAGCTCACTCTAGAAGTGGGAGATGAGAGTATAACTTTTTATCTTGACAAGACTATGAGAGCTCCCCGTTTACATGAACCGTGTTTCATGATTGATCATTATAGCCGGAAGGATGATAGGAAGAAGTCGGAACTCCAATGGAAGAAGAAAATTGAAGATGCTCCATTCAAAGAGCAAGTGAATTGTGACAAGGAGAGCTTACAAAGCTCATCAAAATCAAGCAAAGAAGAAGTGGATGGCCTCATTGGCCAAGACAAGAGATTGGGAGAGTTGTCTCCATCAAATCAAGAGATTTTTAATGATCAACTTAATGAAGTTTGTGGTCTTTGGGACGACGAATTTGAAGGGATTTTTAATCCCTACATTGGTAATGCCATCGATCAAGACCGACAACAAGGGCCAAGGTCTATTGAATAACTTCATCACGATAATGAACAAGCTTTTGATTATTTCTTCAAGGTGTTGAGCAACATCAACAACACCTTGGACATGCCCCTTGACATCTCATCAAGAATGAGAGTTTGGTGGAGTCCTCCCTAAAACCACCATTTGTAAATATTTCTAACTCCCTAACTCGCATTTCAATTATTGTATTGCATTTTTGTCATCTTTGGATTTTTATACTTTGATCAAGATAATTGTCATGTTTAAGAGAAGTGAGGGAGGGACTAATGATTTCAATTGATGTGTAGTGCTTTAGCTTAGTGTGGGGATGGCAATTGCCTTAGTAGTGCCCCCACAATGAAGAACACGAGATATGAAGAAGAATGGAAAAATGACAAGGGATATGCATAGTACACGGATAGAACTGAATCCGGGTACAAAGGGGTAGAATCCGAGCGGATTCAGGAGAATCCGCCCGTCTTCAGACAATCCGGGCATATTGTGTAGAAGACGCCCGTCCTAAAATGAGCTGAATTTTTGAAATTTTTGACTGTCAATGAATCCGGGCGTCCTGCATTCAAATCCGCCCGTCTTCAAAAATCCGCCCGTCTTGGAAGGAAGACGCGCGTCTTTTTGGCTGAGGAAAACAAGAAAAATCCCTGTGAAGGAATCCGCCCGTCTTCTGTAAAAGACGCCCGACCCGTGTTTGCAAATCCGAGCGTCTTCACTGAAAGATGCCCGTCTTTAGGCGAGTTTTTCCCAACCCAGAACAGACCAAATCCGGGCGTCCCGAGCAGAAACCGCCCGTCTTGCCCCTGCAGTTCAAATCTTTCGGGTTTTATAAACCCCCTCCCACATTCATTTCTTCATTCCTTCATTCATAACACTACTCATAAACATCAAAACCCTCATCCTCTCCATCACAAAAACAAGATTCCTCAACAACATTCGCCAAAATGGCGACTACTTGATCCTTCATGTCCTTTGCCTAGTTGGGCGGATAGGGAAGTCCTCTTTCCGAGTGCATCTAGGGTTGTTCCGGGTGATAATGAGGTTGTCGGTAATGAAGAAGTTGATGATAACATTGATGAGGAAGCAAGTGAAGAAGGAGAAGAGGATGATGAGCAAGGTAAAGAAGAAGGTGAAGAAGCAAGTGAAGAGGGAAGTGGCAATGAGACCACTTCTAATGAGGAAGATGATGATAGTGATGATATGGTGGAAGATTAGCAAGCTTGGAGGCTCCTACCCTCTTGAGGTTTGCTTACTTCTTTCTTTGTTTTAATTAATTTGGATCATTGTTGGAGTAGTCCTAGCACCATAGAGGACTCACACCTCGGTACCATTGAGGTGTTCTCATTTTATTGTTCCCACTTTCAAAATCCAAAATGACAAATTAGTTTCATGCATTGCATAGTGTGTGCATGAACTACACCCATCCTTAGGACATTAGCAATAATGTCTAACTCGGTTTGGGGAAGTTAATGCATACACAACGGGAGGTAATCTAAATTATCCTCTCCGTCATAAACAAAAACCATGCATCATGTAGTGTAGATTAGTGTAGATTGCATTTTGTGTAGAAATCATGCATCATTTTTGCATAATTTCCCATCATTTTGGCCATTGAGGACAATGCCCATAATAGTGTGGGGATGGGGAATTCTAACTTAACTTTTATTCAAAAACCCAAAAAAATTGAAAAATTTCGAAAATCCATAAAAATTTGAAAATTGAAAAGCCAAAAACATGTTTATTTCTTTTGTAGTGTAGTCTTGTATATATTATTGTATATATTGTGTTTGTTCATCCTTGTTCACATTGATCGACTACGCCACATCCGAGACATGAGGATCATGAAGACCGCATGGTATGATCTTTCCAATCTCCTTTTTCCTCTCTATGTTAATGACTATGTGGCTTTATTTTGATTGATGCGGTACAACAATGTGAACCTAGGACTTGCATTTAGTTTATATGTCATATTAGTTGGTAGAATCACTTGCATTAGGATGTATATAATAGTTGCATCATGGCATATAGTTGCATTTAGATAAAAAGTTTTGAAAAGTGCCTAATTGGGAACTTTGACAAGAGCAACTAAGCCATTACAAATACTTTTTCAACTTAAGACTTTGCCTACTAGAATGGTTGTAAAACACCCTAGATTGTGTCATACTAGTGTCTTTTGACCCATGACCCAAGGCCTAGTCAAGGGTTTGCATGTGAGTCACCTATCCAACCCCGTGATGCGATGTGGACTTGGTTAACTTGTCTAGGTGACCTTGATTGACCTTGTGGTAAGGCAACCCAAAAATACTTTCTATCAATAAATTTGAAGTGCTTATTTCGAAAATTTTGTCATGTGGAAGTAATTTAATGCTAAGGAAACCTCAAATGTTATGAAATGTTGAAATGTTGAGAAATTTTAGTTGTTTTGATGGAGGCGTACCACTTCGATGTGCTTTGGAGAGGGATCCATTGAATTGGGCGCAACACGGTTGTGAATTCGACCGCCCAGAGACAGAGTGACTATCACCCCGAAAAGCTATTGTCTAGAGGTTAACCGGTTGCCTAATAAGCGATTGGCGAAAGCAAAGGACACTAGCCCGGAAGGGACAAACCCCATCTTAAAATTTTTGAAATGTGAAAGTTGAATGAGGTCAATTTTTGAATACTAGTCATATCCACCCTTTTGTTTATAACGATTTGAGCATTTCATTCCCAAAAAGCCTTTTTGTCAAGCCACTTTGTCGAGCTTGGGACGATCCATGACCTTTACTTTTGTAGAGAATTCGAGACTTGTCATGTCATATGCTACTAGCATCATAGGGATCATCATTCCACCACCATCCGATCGCCCTTGACGAAAGCATTTTGAAATTGAGGACGAAAGTAGTCTAGTTTAACACCATTTGGAGGTGATTTAGTGCCATCCTCTTAGCCTTAGTAATTTGTTGAACTAGTATTTGTGAAGGAATATATGCTCTTAAATTTGTTCCTCTTTAGTGCCTCCGCCGCTTGATGAGGAAGTGGCTATTCCTTTTGTAGATGCATCCATTATTTGATTTTGTGTGCTTAATGTTTGGATGTGTCGCCATTTTGGCAAGACCCACCTTGCCTTGCAAGAAGGCATCCTACCTCATGGTTGTCTTGTTGTGAGTTGAAGGGGCGGAGTGAGACCCGCTAATTGTCTCATATCGGCTATGTTATTAGGTTAGTTTAAATAATGGTCCTAGTCTTTGTCACCTCTTTACTCGGGACGAGCAAAGGTTCGGTTTGGGGATATTTGATGTGACCATAATTAGCGCATATTTAGCCCCCGAGTTAGCCTTGTTCCCATGCTTTTTAGTGCATATTTGGGTCATTTATTGTCTTTAGTTCTTTGTTTTGCATATTCTTTGAGATTTTGATCCCTTGGTAGGAAAGGAGTAAGAATCTTGCATTTTCATGGCAAAACGAGACTAAATTGATTGAATTCAATGACCAAGCATCAAGGAGAGACAAGATTAGAAGGCCTTTGTACATATTATAGTAGTTGGGCAATGTCGAGAAAGGATCCTTGCATCCCCGAGGAAATCCCCAAGGATTTTATGAAGAAAAGGGAAGAAAAGAAGAAGAAATAATGCCGAGCTACAATCCGAGCGGATTGTCCACAATCCGCCCGTCCTCCACAAGCACAATCCGTGCGTCTTCCTTCAAAGACGCCCGGACAGCAGCCACAGAATCCGCCCGGATTCCCTTGAAGACGCCCGTCTTCCCCTGCCAGAATCCGCCCCTCCCGACACCAATACGCACGGATTCCAAAGATAAATAAATTTCGTCTTCTCCAAGCTACAAAGAAAGAAGCCCTTCCTTCGAAAAATACCGGCTTCTCCCTGCTCAATCTAAAAAGTGTAATTACTAGTTTAGCCCTTAGTTAACCCTAATGCATCCACCTAATTTCCACTATAAATACCCCATTAGTCTAATTAGAAGAGTATGTTCTTCTTATCAATTCTTAGAGTAGTTAATATCAATCAAATCTCTCTTTAGTTTTGTGATCAACAATTAATCAAGTTCTAATACAAGTTTTATTTCCTTAATCTCTCTATTGTTCATCCTTTATTTTGGGTAATTGAAGATTATTTGGGTTATTATTGGGAGAATGACAACCTCTCAATCAAGCATCAAGTACTTCTTTTATCTTTGCTTTATTATTGGATCATTAGTAGGTATAATTCTCTTAATCCCTTTTTAATCATTGTTAATTACTTTCATTTGTTCATCATGTTTCATTTTGTTGGTATGATTGACAACCTTGCTAGCATGATCAACATGATAATGAGTGAGTAGTCACCTAGCTAGGGTTAATGGGTAATTAGGGGAAACCAACATGGGGAATGATTCATGCTTAAATTAATATGCTTTCATGGTTTATTTGCTTGCTTGTTTTGATCTCAATTCATGCACATGTTATGTTTGATGAAATGCGAGCCTATGAATCCTTACATTTTTTACCCATCACCTATCTTTTCAATGAGACTTGTAAGACATAAACCAACTCGAGTCTCATTAGACCATGCATGTTGTTGAGTAGGGAAGACTAAGTCGACTTGTAGGTGTTGTACAATCTAATCGATTCGGCTCCGGGACCCAAACTTTCCTAGGATTGTAAGATATAACCCAACTCAATCCATCACAACAATAATTGCTTGCTTATAATTTGAGAACATGTTTGTATGATCAATTCCCATGATTCTCCTATGACCCCATGATACCCTAGTGCTTTTTATCAATTGTTTACAACCCTTTTAATTCATCTTGCTTGTTTACTTTCATTGCTATTTAGTTTAGTGACCTTCTACATCAACCCAAATTGTGACACCCCTAAGACACCACTAGTTTTAATAGAAATCTCATCTCAATTCCCGTCCCTTGGGATCCGACCTTTACTTGCCTCTTTACTAATTGTAGAGTTGTTTGTGAAGTTATAAATTGTGATTTGGTTGGATGTGTAACGACCTACTCTTTCTTTGTTGACATCCGCACCAAAAATGGCGCCGTTGCCGGGGACGGTGTTAGCTTGATTTAGATTTCCTTATATTGTTATTAGTTGTGTCTTTCTTTGCCTTGGGGAAGTAAAACTCCTCAAGGTTTGTTCTAATTATTTTCAAATTGTTTGATATTTTGCATGTCTAGAAGGTCACAAGGTGATTTGTTACCTTTTGATCGTAAAATTGAAAGAACTTTGACAACCAATAGAAGACTTGCTAGAAGGAATTTGAGAGGTATTGGTGAGGTTGTAGATATTCAACCAACTATTGAGTTCATCAACCCTTTTGCAAGAGAAGGTGAGGAGAACCCAACACAAAATACCACACAAAATCAACCCACAATGCCTAAGTTTTCATCACATTCCGTACCCACCGAGGAGAACCTACCCAATGGTACTCCTACACCACAACATCTAACCGGAAATTTTATTGCCAAATCCGCCTTTATCCAATTAGTCGAAAGGAGCCAATTTGGGGGGATGCCTAGTGAAGACCAGATTCTCATATGGAAACCTTTTGTGACTATTGTGATGCGATTTCTCAAACCGGTGTAACTCAAGACCAAATTCGATGGGTCTTATTTCCTTTTTCTCTAATTGGCACCGCGAAACAATGGTTGAAGGGCCTTGATAAGGCCACTCTCGGAATAGATTCTTGGAAGAAGTTGGCTCTAGCTTTCTACAAAAAATTCTACCCACCGGAAAAGACTAACATGCTAAGAGCTCAAATTACGGGTTTTAAGCAAAGGGATGAAGAATCTTTGTATGAAGCTTGGGAGCGGTTCAAGGGAATTTGTCGCTCATGTCCTCATCATGGACTTAGCGAGTGGTTCTTGGTACAACAATTTTGGAACGGTTTATATGAAGATTCGAGGAACATTCTCAACATGGGATCAAATGGAATGTTCACCGAAGTTGATGACAATCAAACATGGAACAAAATTGAGGAAATGGCGGTCCATAACTCACAATATAGTAGGCCTCGCAAGGCTACTAGAGGAGGAAAGCATGAAGTGGACTCCGTTACTCAATTGGGTGCTCAACTTAGTGCTCACATTGACACTATCAACTTGAAGTTTGAGAAAGCAATGGCTAGACTTGAAGAAGCCTCAAAATCACCAAAGCATCATGTTAATGCCATGACGGCATCTTCAACAATCCCAAGTGGGATATGTGAGAATTGTGGAACTTTGGGACATGACCAAAGTGAATGTAGGGGAACAAATGAACAAGTGAATGCTTTCCAAGCATACAAGAGCGGTACCCCTTATTCCAACTATTACAATGAAAACAACAAATTCCATCCAAATCTCTCATACAAAAGCCAAAATGTCCAAAATCCTCAAACAACATACACCCCACCTCCCATGAGAAACCAAAATCAAAGACCCTTTTACAATCAAAACCAAGGTTACCAAAATCAATACAATCAACAAAATGACCAAGGCTTTGATGTTCAAAAAGCGGTCCTTCAAATGCAAAAGAATCAACAAGAATTTTTCACTCAAATGCAAAAAGATAGTCAAGCAAAAGGAAACCACCATCAACAACATCCTAGCTCACACCAAGATGTTGGAAACCCAATTGACTCAACTAGCATCTTCAAGCTCACAAAGACAAAAGGGGCAATTACCACCTCAAAGTAATCCCCCAAGACATGAAACGGTTAGTGCCATTCACTTGAGAAGTGGTACAAGGTATGAAGCACCGAAGAAGCAAGTTGAGAATGAAGTTGTGGAAGCTAGCGATAAAGAAGAAATTGTGCAAAACTCCAAGTTGGAGAACCATCAAAAGAAGAAATTTCAAAGAAAAATGAAGACAAGGTCAAGGAGAAGGAGCCCATTGTGATTAGACTTCCTTTTCCAAGTCGTCAAGCCAAGCCCAAATTTGATGACCAACTTGGAAAGTTTATGGAAATTGTGAAGAATTTGGAAGTATCGATTCCTTTCACGGAATTAATCAATCACGTGCCGGCCTATGCGAAATACATGAAAGACATCCTCACAAAGAAGAAGTCGATCCGGAAACTTGAGACTATCGCCTTCACTAAGGTGAGTAGTGCAATACTTCATGGGAGTTCACCTCCAAAACTAAAGGATTCGGGAAGCTTCTCAATACCGTGTACCATTGGCGACACCACGATCAACAAAGCCTTATGTGATCTAGGGGCTACTGTGAGTGTTATGCCGTACTCGGTGAGTAAAAGGTTGGGGATGGGAGAGCTTAAATGCACCAATATCACACTCCAAATGGCCGATAGATCGACGAAGACACCATTAGGGATATGGGAAGATGTTCCCGTACGAATTGGGAAGTTTTTCATCCCGGTGGACTTTGTCATTGTTGATATGGAGGAAGATTCCAACATTCCTATCATTCTAGGAAGACCTTTCTTACACACCGCGGGTGCGGTGATTGATGTGAAACATGGAGAGCTCACTCTAGAAGTGGGAGATGAGAGTATAACTTTTAATCTTGACAAGACTATGAGAGCTCCCCGTTTACATGAACCGTGTTTCATGATTGATCATTATAGCCGGAAGGATGATAGGAAGAAGTCGGAACTCCAATGGAAGAAGAAAATTGAAGATGCTCCATTCAAAGAGCAAGTGAATTGTGACAAGGAGAACTTACAAAGCTCATCAAAATCAAGCAAAGAAGAAGAGGATGGCCTCATTGGCCAAGACAAGAGATTGGGAGAGTTGTCTCCATCAAATCAAGAGATTTTTAATGATCAACTTAATGAAGTTTGTGGTCTTTGGGACGACGAATTTGAAGGGATTTTTAATCCCTACATTGGTAATGCCATCGATCAAGACCGACAACAAGGGCCCATCTTCCCCTGCCAGAATCCGCCCGTCCCGACACCAATACGCACGGATTCCAGTACAGTGAAATTTCGTCTTCTCCAAGCTACAAAGAAAGAAGCCCTTCCTTCGAAAAATACCGGCTTCTCCCTACTCAATCTAAAAAGTGTAATTACTAGTTTAGCCCTTAGTTAACCCTAATGCATCCACCTAATTTCCACTATAAATACCCCATTAGTCTAATTAGAAGAGTATGTTCTTCTTATCAATTCTTAGAGTAGTTAATATCAATCAAATCTCTCTTTAGTTTTGTGATCAACAATTAATCAAGTTCTACTACAAGTTTTATTTCCTTAATCTCTCTTTTGTTCATCCTTTATTTTGGGTAATTGAAGATTATTTGGGTTATTATTGGGAGATTGACAACCTCTCAATCAAGCATCAAGTACTTCTTTTATCTTTGATTTATTATTGGATCATTAGTAGGTATAATTCTCTTAATCCCTTTTTAATCATTGTTAATTACTTTCATTTGTTCATCATGTTTCATTTTGTTGGTATGATTGACAACCTTGCTAGCATGATCAACATGATAATGAGTGAGTAGTCACCTAGCTAGGGTTAATGGGTAATTAGGGGAAACCAACATGGGGAATGATTCATGCTTAAATTAATATGCTTTCATGGTTTATTTGCTTGCTTGTTTTGATCTCAACTCATACACATGTTATGTTTGATGAAATGCGAGCCTATGAATCCTTGCATTTTTTACCCATCACCTATCTTTTCAATGAGACTTGTAAGACATAAACCAACTCGAGTCTCATTAGACCATGCATGTTGTTGAGTAGGGAAGACTAAGTCGACTTGTAGGTGTTGTACAATCTAATCGATTCGGCTCCGGGACCCAAACTTTCCTAGGATTGTAAGATATAACCCAAATCAATCCATCACAACAATAATTGCTTGCTTATAATTTGAGAACATGTTTGTATGATCAATTCCCATGATTCCCCTATGACCCCATGATACTCTAGTGCTTTTTATCAATTGTTTACAACCCTTTTAATTCATCTTGCTTGTTTACTTTCATTGCTATTTATTTTAGTGACCTTCTACATCAACCCAAATTGTGACACCCCTAAGACACCACTAGTTTCAATAGAAATCTCATCTCAATTCCCGTCCCTTGGGATCCGACCTTTACTTGCCTCTTTACTAATTGTAGAGTTGTTTGTGAAGTTATAAATTGTGTTTTGGTTGGATGTGTGACGACCAACTCTTTCTTTGTTGACATCCGCACCAATTACTCAGACCGTATCTCATTTAATCAAATTTCAATGAGACACGTAAATATTACTTCCAAAATCGTCCGTCAATTTTAAATAATTTAATTGACTCGTAACGTTATACGATCAATTAAATGATCAATTAAGAGTGTTACCCTTTAGGTATGACCTAAGGGGATCAACTGGTCACCACCGTCTCACGACAGTAATGTCAAACTCTAGTCAGCCAATCATTACCGATATGTGTGGACCAGTTGATAGTAAAAATACTTCCCAAATGTATTCTTTAAAATGAGACTTAAACATGTGATCATCATGATCAACAGCCAGATCGCATTATTGTCGGAGGACACATATTCCAACAATCTCCCACTTGTCCTCGACAAGTGTGCGTCACCAATTCTCTTGTCCTATTACTATCTCCCACTCAATGCAAGGTGTCTTTCAGGTCGTACTTGCAAGTGATCATATCGAGAGTGGTTTCCTCGATCTGGAGAATAACTGATTGACCGGATTAATCCACCATGGATACATTCCGAGCGTGGCCACGCATTTCCAGTTCATTACTCCTCGAGTTGCCCTGAGATATTTTTATAACCCTGACTAGGGATGGACAATTCCTATCGCACTCATTCCCTTTAACTAGCCACAGCCATCATAACCCAAAATATGCCCATTTGACCCATTTACGAAGGTCGTAGTAACACAAATCAAAGTTAATCTGAAACTGTGCCATCTTAGGTGAATAGTCTTTAGTCAAAAGAATCGACTCATTAGAATACTATAGCAGCTCTCGCCACGACCAGGCTATATAAATTTGCCAGAACTCTATAAGCGGTTATAAGGCCCGGCAAAATGTTCCTAACAGTCCGCCTATGTGATCGACTAGTCATTCTCATATGATTCTATGGCACTTGAACTTGCCATCAATCGCATCACACTCTAGTCACTTCGAGACGTCACCTCATGTAAGTAACTATGGGCAAATACAATGCTAATTCGTGTTCACTTAAACGGGGTTCAATTGTCTCTACAACCCGTTGGATGTAAGAAAGTATAAGGTGAGTTACTAATAACTCAAACGACAAATGTCGACATCACACTCGGGTAGTCAATACCATATTACAACCTTGTGATGCATATCGTAAGTGTGTAAACACTTGTTGATTGCAATAGAAGTTTAACATGTCACGTGTCCATGTGTTCAAACTTCTTAATCGTATTATCTTTTACATTCATGTTATCACTCATAGCATGAACCTTACCAAGTACACATCAAGGTTCCCGACCTTGGTTTTGGTTCTTTATCTTGAAAGAACTTCCTTATCGATTATCACATAACGAACGAATTTGTGGTGAATGATATAACTTGTACTGATCAAGTACTCAATCCACACACAATGCACTAGGTAAATGTTTTGTAGAGTCTTGCAACAATTTGTCAAGATGATTAGCCTAGCACTTCTCACAAGTCCTAGCATATTAGGAAAGATTAGTTTTGAGCAACTTCTTATTCAACTAAGTATCTTTCCAAACTTCCTATTTCTCCCTTTAGCTTGTAAAGTTTAGGATTTTCATAAATCTTTACGTGTGTTCGGATTTCTTTAATATGTGCAACCTCTTGACACATAACAGAGTATTCAGTCAAACACCAAAATCGCTCATCGGATTCTCCTCGAGAATTCATGACGTTTCTACTATGGCTTACCAATGATTCATCATGCTCTTATGCATGTGATTCATAATTGGACATGTGCATGATTATTCTAATGGCGGAAACATTAGTAACTTTTAATCATGTCATCAACTATATTTAGGTTCAAGGAACGACCATGACTGCTAATGGCAATTCCATTGTCATTTAAATGAATAACCTACGTTTCTCGTTGATTCGATGTGTATCTTTCAATACTTATCCAACATATCATGATGTAGTTGGATTCATCGTGGTCCATTTTCATCCAGAATTGAAAACTCAAATCTTCCTCTGTGAAGGAAGGTATTAGCTCGTCATTCTTTAATGAGTGATGAGTTATAAACTTATATAAGATGATTACTCCCACTAAATTCCATGTCTTCACATGATAATTTCTAACTCCCACTTGTTTCGCAATTGACTACTCAATTGAGACATTGTATTGCTTTTGTTTGAGATAAAACCATATATGTTCCCATCATATCCTTTCAAAATACCTATTTTGAAGTGGTCTCATCTTAACCTTATGGAAAGAGATTTTAATCTCTAACTCACACATATCATAATGATGTGTAGCAATGTCATTATTCAAATATAAATAATATCTAATACATGTCCTTCATAAATCCCTTTCAGAAGGAGGTTTAACCAATTCATTTTCATAATGTGGTTAAGTAATGACTTTTGCGTGGTTAAAACTTAACTTAGCAATTTGAGGATATCGGTATATCAATCCTTGCAACCTCTAGTCATAAATCTCGTTTATTACTAGGATGTTACTTTGATTCATTTAGGCTCTTAAGTAAAGTTAAAACTATTGGTCAAAATTTATCATAAACTAGTCAATTAAGACTTTACATTAGTCATTCTTGTTCCAAAACTTTCTTTTGGTCTCCTCGTGTAGTTATCTTGAGAATATACTCTTATGATTACTTCACTTGGTCTTTTTAGTCATATAGAACTATTTGAGACCATAGATCTCATCTATTGGGTATATTATATAAATAGATATACCTTTGTTCGAATCATTCTTCATTGCGTAGATCTCATTTACACAAGATCACAAACTTATCTTGGTGTGTGTTGTGTCCTCATTTTTCTCCCACTCTATTTTAAGAATAAATACACAAGAGATTCAAAGATAGCATATGAGACACAAATAATGATTTTGAAGTATAAGGAGAACTATCTCATAGGTTGACTAATAGTTTTAGATTTTGTAAGTGTACTTGGTGATTGACATTCCTTTAAGAGAGTTCATAGACTCAATATGATCATACACAAGCCTTAAGCATGTGGACATATAAATATGATCATACACAAGCCTTAAGCATGTGGACATATAAATATGATCATACACAAGCCTTAAGCATGTGGACATATAATGAATCCCATCATTATAGTTGTCTATTAGATCACTTTAAGTGAAAAAATCATATGTTTCTAAGAGCAAGCATTTGAATACGAATTTTAGAACAAGGATAAAATGATAAAACGGGTGACTTGGGTTGCAAACCAAGTCACCATTATCCAAAATACAACCAATTATCCAAAATACCTTTCCATGTCGAACACGGAAACTTAAAGGTTCTAAAAATCCAAAACATAATTAAAATAAGACAATAAAAAGCAAAGCTCCATGAAAGCTATCCCTAGCTTCTTGATGGTTTCTCAAGCTTGCTTTTCTTTTCCCTTGTCTGTGCTTGGTGGAGGCCCTATTTACAATAAAAAGGGAGATACATTATCACAACTTTATATCACAATACCATAGTTGAAATAGAAACATAAAAGAAAGGATAGTCATTTACCTACTGGAGTAATCTTTCCAGCCTTAATATCACCAAGGTATTTGGAACAATTTCTTTTCCAATGTCCAACACCATTACAATAATGGCATTTATCAAGAGGACCCTTCTTGATTTTTGAAGTGCTAGCTTCATAAGTCTTAGCTTTGGTGAAAGTGGGAGCTTGTTTCTTACCCTTCCTCCCATTCTTCTTGAACTTCCCCTTGCTCTTAGTGCTTATGTTAAGCACATCCTTAGGTGGGTTCACATTTAACCCCATGTCCCTTTCGGCTTGCACAAGTAACTTGTGCAATTCTTCAAGAGACACATCCTTGTCTTGCATGTTAAAATTCACCCGGAATTGAACATACGCTTTGACTTTGGATAAGGAGTGTAGAATCCTATCTACAATAAGTTCTTTGGGGATTTCAACCTTTTGAATCTTCAAGGTCTCGACTAGCTCCATAAGTTTGAGCACATGAGGGCTAACCTTTTGGCCCTCTTTGAAGTCGAGATCAAAGAATGCCGCGGCCACCTCATATTGGACGATCCGCGGAGTTTGTGAAAACATTGTCACAAGCTTGGAGTAAATCTCATTAGCGGTGCCCATCTTAAAGGCTCTCCTTTGGAGATCCGCCTCCATCACAAAGATCAACACATTTTTCATTGCGGCGGACTCCTTATGGTAAGCCTCATATGCTTCCCTAGTGGCGGCGGTCGACCTAGTAGTAGGTTCGGGTGGAGAGGCCTCGGTAAGGTAACGAAGCTTGTCGTCACCTTGGGCGGCTAATTTGAGTTGGGCATCCCAATTGGAGAAATTTGACCCATTCTTTTCAAGTTTACATCGATCCATGAAGGATCGGAGCCATGATGAATTAGCAAGAGGCGTGGCGTTTGGGTTTGGTGTAGCCATTTGTTATGAGAAAAAGAAGTGGTCTACAAAACAAAATAGAAGGAGTAAAACAAATGTCGTTTTAATAATAATACTCGTAAAAATTTATTTAAACAAGTTTTATTGCATTTATCTAGTGACCTCTACCCAACTTGATAAATGATTCCAAGACCCAAATTCATATTAATTTAGGCATCGGTAAAGCCGAAAAACAACCCTTATCAATATAACTCGATGGATTAACCTTTTAATCGATTCTACTTTTAGAACTCTTGGTCGATAAATTTACATTAAAATTTATCTATAGCCCGAAACACATCCGGCAACCGTCGAGAATACTTTCGTTGAGTTCAACCCAAATTTCGAATAAATGTGTCCATGATCCAAACTTACATCAACTTGGGCATCGGTAAAGCCGAAAACAACCCTCATCTTTATAAATCGGTGGGTAGACATTTATCACCCCACTTCACCAACGTAACAAGGTTTGTCTTACGGTAAAGCCGGCTCAACTCCCTTGCGAAACTGGTACTTCATGGGTTTCTAATTTTTGGTAAGGCTATGTCTCAATTGTTTATTTTAGCGAGAGGTCAAGTCAATTTATTATCTATCACGTTTTAAGTGAACTAAAGCGGTGAACTATGATAATTGTAATTGACACGGTCGATAAACTCGATAAAACGATGATGCATGTTTTAGTTATGGCGATTTAGCAATGCATGTGACATATAAATAAAATGCAAAGCATAAAAATAAATCCTAGTATGGCCTTCCTAAAAAAAAGAAAAACTATTTAACTATTACATATTCGGAAACAAACTCCATTGGTCCCTTGAACTTCGGTTATGGCACGCATCTCGAGGTAACACCGTCTTTATGTATCACCTTCTTGAAGAAATCCGTCTTTATGGAACTCCGGTAAAAATAAAATTACATAACAAATTACATAATTTCCTATTATACATTTGTAAAAATAAAAATAAATCTATTAAATTACAAAACGGTGATAGAGATCACAATAATTTACAACCGAATCGATATTCCCATACATTTCGGGTAATACCAATTAAAAAATAAGGCCATACTAAGTAAAAATTACATAATTCAAAATTACATAAAATAAAATTATGACAATCATAAATAAAATGCAGCATTATAATATGTATGAACATTCCCAATTTTATGCTAAATCGCCTTTAAGTAGCCAATATCGTATATTACACGGTTTTTTTTTCGATTTGCGTGATTCAACGTTTTATAATCACAAAAATTACATAAATTCATATTTATGCATAAGTTAATTACCCTAACCTCTTAGGACTCAAAATTTAGTCTTCACTAATTATTTGACCATAATTAACTCATATTTCTAAAATTTGTTCATTAATGGACCTAAAATTATAATAAAATAAGCTATAAATTTTAAATAAATCACAAAATTTCAAATAAATTCAAAATTCAAAATTTAAACTCAGGAACATTCTGGAAAAAACCATGACACTCATAATGTTCAAAAACTTAGGTTAAAAATTTCGAAATTTATCCGGAAAAACAATGTTGCGGTTTATCGGTTTTAACAAAAAAACAATCATAAAATATGAGAAAAATTATATTCATCAACATTTCAATTTTAGATCTGAAAAAGATAATAAAATGCAACATATGACGTTTTTTCTTAGTCATGGAGTATGTTTTAGCAATATTTCACTAATTAAGTCACCATTTATGCTATTTTTCTTCAAAAAATAATAAATCATGCACAAAGACTTCAATATAGCCCATTATTTTACACACATCTTGTAAAATTGCATGTGACAACATACTAAATTTCTATGACCAGATTCGGAAATTATCTCATATTAACCTATTTTTCATCTAAATCCGATTTTAAACATGAAAAATCCATTTTTCGAGCATAACAACTCCAAAAATTATGAAAATTTACAGGTCATCTCAAAATAATATATGTGATAACATATCCAAAAATCACTGGAAAATTCGAAGTTTAGCTAATTTTAGTCCGAAAATGACATTTTATTCATAAAATCATATTTTTAATGCCATAATAATGTAAGATGAACAATAAAAAATCCATAAATTAACCAAAATATCCTAAAAACATTTTAGGACCAGAAACTTTAACATGCATAATGATTTTTCGTGATATATCATAATAACACAAATTAAACAAGTTTTATATGTTAATCGTATAACTCGGAAAAACTTTTAACCGATTTGCATGCAAACAACCAAGGCTCTTGATACCAATTGAAGGAAAAATAGATCTATATACTAACATATTCATATATGTTTTATGTTAATTTTTCATAAAATTAAATGGTGATCTTATGCATGCAAACAATAAAATAGTTAAAGAAGAAATCTCTATCTTACATTGGTATTTCGGTTTATTTGGGCACAAGAGAGATCTCCTTCTCTCTTGTTCTTGTGCTCTCCTCAATGGATGAACTAGGATCCAAGTGTAGGATCCCTCCCAAAGTAAAATACCCAAGGTAAACTCTTAATTAAATTAATATTATGAATACTAGAATAATATTAATTTAGCATAAAATTGACCAAAAAATATTATGGAACTCTCTATTATTTCGGTTAGATAGAAGGAAGAGAAGGAAGAGTTTTTATCTTTCTAAAACTTAAATATTAGATGATTGAATAATAATCTACACTCATACAATATGTAGTGTATAATGGGTAAAATAAGAAGAAAAACCAAAGTGGTTTTTCTTCTCAAAAACCGGGTGGAAGAGGGGAGAAGAGGGAGCCAATGCATGCACTAGTTGTTCTTCACAATGATCACTAGGTTTGCATGGCTAGTCAATTAGGGAAATCATTATGCTTACCACTCACATAATAAACATAATATTATCCTAAATCCTCCCTTAATTTCGGTACATATGGATAAAATGGAATCCATTTTATTTTTGTCAATTTGTCAATTTGTCACATGTCACATGTCACATGTCACATAAAATTGTTATGTATTTTTAACATATTAAAAATCAACGTATTAATAAAAATACGTCATATACAAAAATTGACTTAGTAATTCGCAATTACTTGTACCAAAATATTTTACCAATTATAAATCACAATAATTTGTATTTATAATAATTCATTCAATTTCAATTGTTTCCTTAAACAATAATTTCATCTGAGTAATGAAACAATTGATTATTTCGGACCGTATCTCATTTAATCAAATTTCAATGAGACACGTAAATATTACTTCCAAAATCGTCCGTCAATTTTAAATAATTTAATTGACTCGTAATGTTATACTATCAATTAAATGATCAATTAAGAGTGTTACCCTTTAGGTATGACCTAAGGGGATCAACTGGTCACCACCGTCTCACGACAGTAATGTCAAACTCTAGTCAGCCAATCATTACCGATATGTGTGGACCAAATTGACAAAAAAATACTTCCCAAATGTATTCTTTAAAATGAGACTTAAACATGTGATCATCATGATCAACAGTTGTGATCGCATTATTGTCGGAGGACACATATTCCAACAGTACTTGCAAGTGATCATATCGAGAGTGGTTTCCTCGATTTGGAGAATAACTGATTGACCGGAATTATCTACCATAGATACCTTCCGAGCGTGGCCACGCATTTCCAGTTCATTACTCCTCGAGTGGCCCTGAGATATTGTTATAACCCTGACAAGGGGTGGACAATTCCTATCGCACTTATTCCCTTCGACTAGCCACAGCCATCATAACCCAAAATATGCCCATTTGACCCCATTTACGAAGGTCGTAGTAATATAAATCAAAGTTAATCTGAAACTGTGCCACCTTAGGCGAACAGTCTTTAGTCAAAAGAATCGACTCATTAGAATACTATAGTAGCTCTCGCCATGACCAGGCTATATAAATTTGCCAGAACTCTATAAGCGGTCATTAGCCCGACAAAGTGTTCCTAACAACCGCCTATGTGGTCGACTAGTCATCTCACATGACTCCATGGCACTTGAACTTGCCATCAATCGCATCACACTCTAGTCACTTCGAGACGTCACCTCATGTAAGTGACTATGGGCGAATACAATGCTAATCCATGTTCACTTTAACGGGGTTCAATTGTCTCTACAACCCGTTTGGATGTAACAAGGTACCAGTTGAGTTAATAATAACTCAAATGACAAATGTCGACATCACATTCGGGTAGTCAATACCATATTACAACCTTGTGATGTATATCGTAAGTGTGTAAACACTAGTCGTTTGCAACATGAGTTTAACATACCATGTGTCCATGTGTTCAAACTCTTGAATTGCATTTTCCTTTATTTTCATGTTTGTCTCACATAGCATGAATCTTACCAAATACATATCTAGTTTCCCAAACTAGGTACAGGTTCTTTACTTGAGAGAACTTTCTTGTTGTTTATCACATAACAAACGAATTATGGTGGTCGACATAAATCACACTAGTCAAGTGTTCTTCCAACTCATAATGTACCAAATATATGTTTTGTAGGATCTTGCAACAGTTGTCAAGATGATTAGCCTAGTACATCTCATAAGTCCTAGCAAGTTTTGAAAATACTAGTTTTGAGTAACTTCTTACTATAACAAGTATCTTTTCAAACTTCTTAGTTCTCTTTTTAGCTTGAATGGCTTAGGATTTTCATAAATCCTTACGCGTTTTCGAACTTCAATATGTGCAACTTCTTGTCACATAACAGAGTATTCTTCTAAACACTAGAATAGCTCATTAGTTCTTCTTGAGAATTCGTGACGATTCTTCTATGGCTTACCAATGACTCATCATGCTCTTAAGCATATGATTCATTATTGGACATGTGCATGATTATTCTAATGGCGGAAACATTAGTAATCTTTAATCATGTGATCAACCATTCTTAGGTTCAATGAATGACCATGACTGCTTATGGTAATTCCATTTTCATCGATATGAATAACCTACGTTCCTCGTTGATTTGATGTGCATGTCTCAATGCCTATCCAATATCCCATGATGTGATTGGATTCATCTTAGTCCATTTTCATCCAGAATTGAAAACTCAAATACTTCTTTGTGAAAGATAGTACTAGCTCGTCATTCTTAATTAGAATCATCCCAAGCGTATTCTTAATTATGAGATTTAATATGTCATTGACAATTGTGATCGCATTATTGTCGGGGACACTTACTCCAACAATCTCCCACTTGTCCTCGACAAGTGTGCGTCACCAATTCTCTTGTCCTATTACTATCTCCCACTCAATGCAAGGTGTCTTTCGGGTCGTACTTGCAAGTGATCATATCGAGAGTGGTTTCCTCGATCTGGAGAATAACTGATTTGGCCGGAATTATCTACCATAGATACCTTCCGAGCGTGGCCACGCATTTCCAGTTCATTACTCCTCGAGTGGCCCTGAGATATTGTTTTAACCCTGACAAGGGGGTGGACAATTCCTATCGCACTATTCCCTTCGACTAGCCACAACCATCATAACCCAAAATATGCCCATTTGACCCCATTTACGAAGGTCGTAGTAACATAAATCAAAGTTAATCTGAAACCGTGCCACCTTAGGCAAACAGTCTTTAGTCAAAAGAATCGACTCATTAGAATACTATAGTAGCTCTCGCCACGACCAGGCTTTATAAATTTGTCAGAACTCTATAAGCGGTCACTGCCCGACAGAGTGTTCATAACAGTCTGCCTATGTGATCGACTAGTCATCTCACATGACTCTATGGCACTTGAACTTGCCATCAATTGAAGGAAATGTAGATTCATATACAAACTAACATACTCATATATGTCAAAATTAATTTGTCATAAAATTAAAACGGATTTTATGCATGCAAACAATAATAAAATAGAGGAGAAATCATGTCCTTACAATGATGATTTCGGTTATATTGGGCACAAGAGAGATCACCTTTCTCTCTTGTTCTTGAGCTTTCCCTTATGGATGAACAAGATCTAAGTGTAAGATCTCTCCCTAAGCTTTATACCCAAGGCTTTCTCTTAATTTAATTAATATTACAAATACTAGTATAATATTAATCTTATGAAAAATTTGAACCAAAATGTTTGGTTTTTAGGCTCTCAAAACCGGTTGAGAGAAGAGGAGAGGAAGAGAGATTATTTTTGTCTCACTAAAATAAAATTGTGATGAGAATGAATAATTATTTTTCACACACTACTCCATATAGTGAATAATAGAAAAATAAGAAAAAGAACCCTTGTTCTTTCCAAGGGAGAACCGGGTAGGGTGGAAGGAAATGGCCTATGCATGGCCTTTGTGCTCTTACACAAAAGGCACTAGGTATGCATGCCTAAATTAGAGTAATCATCATTATGCTTACCACTAACTTAAACAAACACAATATTTGTTTAAACAACCTCCCATTTTCGGCACATATGGTAATATGAGATCCATTTTATTTTTGTCAAATGTCAATATGTCACATGTCATATGTGACATAAATTTGTTATGTAATTTTTAACATGTTAAAAAATCAACGTATTATCAAAAATACGTCACATACAAAAATTGACTTAGTAATATCATGATTACTTGTACCAAAATTTTATCAATTTATAAATCGCATTTATAATGATTCATTCAAATCCAATCGTTTCTTTAAACAATAATTTCATCCGAGTAATGATACAATTCGATTACTCGCATCCGTATCTCATTTAATCACATTTCAATTTGATACGTAAATTTTACTTCCAAAATCGTCCGTCAATTTTTCAAGTAATTTAATTAACTCGTAACATTATACGATTAATTAAATGATCAATTAAGAGTATTGCCCTATAGGTATGACCTAGGGGTCAACTGATCACCACCGTCACACGACAAGAATGTCAAACTCTAGTCAGCCAATCATTACCGATATATGTTGACCAGTTGACAATAAAATTACTTCCCAATTGTATTCTTTAAAATGAGATTTAATAATGATATTTAAATCACATGATCGCACTATTGTTGAGGACACATTTCCCAACAATCTCCCACTTGTCCTCGACAAGTGTGCTCCACCAATTCTCTTGTCCTATTACTATCTCCCACTCAATGCAAGGTGTCTTTCATGTCGTACTTGCAAGTGATCATATCAAGAATGGTTTCCTCGATCCGAGAATAACCGATTGACCGGATTTATCCACTCTGGATACCTTCCGAGCGTGGCCACGCATTTCCAGTTCATTACTCCTCGAGTGGCCCTGAGATATTGTTTTAACCCTGACAAGGGGATGGACAATTCCTATCGCACTCATTCCCTTCGACTAGCCACAGCCATCATAACCCAAAATATGCCCATTTGACCCCATTTACGAAGGTCGTAGTAACACAAATCAAAGTTAATCTGAAACTGTGCCATCTTAGGCGAATAGTCTTTAGTCAAAAGAATCGACTCATTTGAATACTATAGCAGCTCTCGCCACGACCAGGCTATATAAATTTGCCAGAACTCTATAAGCGGTCATAAGGCCCGACAAGGTGTTCCTAACAATCTGCCTATGTGATCGACTAGTCATCTCACATGACTGTATGGCACTTGAACTTGCCATCAATCGCATCACACTCTAGTCACTTCGAGACGTCACCTCATATAAGTGACTATGGGCGAATACAATGCTAATCCGTGTTCACTTTAACGGGGTTCAATTGTCTCCACAACCCGTTTGGATGTAACAAAGTATAATAAAAGAGTTTTAAAGTAAAACTCGAACGACAAATGTGATTATCACATATGAATAGTCAATGCCTGATTACTATTTCATATTCTATAATCTAATTTGATCTTGTACGTAGTTGTTCATTTCAATTCAATTGAAATGACATGACTCATCATGTTTAGCCTTTGAGAAGGCTTTGGTTAGTAGGTTTTATCAACTTCTTGTACCTTACTCAACCTTACTACATACTCGTTTTCCTTTGTAATGTATACATTTGCATCACAAAACTTTCTGAGTACGTGTCGAGATCCAATCAAGACATAGGTCCTCTAGCCTAAGAATAGCTCCCACTGTTTTCACAGTGTGGGACTCATCCTCTTGCACATCTCATGATTGCAAGTGTACTCAATTTCCGTTATAAATATCTCTTATTGTTCTTTATTGTCCAGAACGATTCTAGAAAATCTACTTCTTAATTAACTTAGCCACAATGGTATCTTAACCATCCTAATGTGTTTTGATTATGGTTTTGTCGGAAACCATGCGCAACCTCAATTGTCAATTGTCACTTGTGTAACACCCTTACACAAAATTGCATCATAAACACTTTGCTTTACTTCCTTAATGCTTCTGCATGCACTTAAGGGTAATCTTTATGGCTTACTTGGCAAGGATTACTTAAATTCGATTTTGAAAACAATTCATCATACTCAAAGCATATGAAGTGTTATACATCATTACTCATTTAATTGATCCGGCAGCTGAAGCAAATGGAATCAATCAAATATGTTCAATTTAATTGAACTAGTCATGAATCTTATCAACATAAGACTTCTTACAGATGCTAATATCATGTGGATTTATCTTCATAAATCCGGATATTCAAGATGTATTATAATACTCCAAAAGTCTTAAATCATTCTCAATGATCAATATGTCATCCACATATCGGACTAATTAAAATTTCCGTAACTCCCACTAAACTCCATGTATAAACACAACTTCTCGACTTATCGAGAAATGTTTTATCACATGATCAAAATGTTGATTCTAACTCATTGATGTCCTACTTAAGACCCTCTCTTAAGTTTCACATTATCTTAGGATTGCAAGAATCTACTAAACTCAAGACATGTATTGAATACATTCCTTCTATTGAAGAAGTGGGTTTTAGATTCACTCGCTATGTATTTCATAACCTCATAATGAAACACAATCCCTAAGAAGATCCAAATAGACTTAAGCATTTCAATTAGTGCAAAACCCTTTGTCACTAATCAACCAATCTTGCTTTGAAATATCTCTTTATTAGTGCAAAACCCTTTGTCACTAATCAAGCCTTTTTATTTCGGATTTTCATGGTTCTAAGCCTTGTATTGAGTTGTGACTTGAACACTCTTATGTAAGTCATATGTTCATTACTTTCTAGAAGTAATCAACTTGAATCAACCAATTTCTTTTGTAAGTTATAAGCTCTTTACTTTCTTAAAAGTAGCATGAATTCATCATTTTTAACAAGTGACGAATTTAACCTCCTAGGTTTTGAAGAAACAACGTCTTGCACAAAATGTCTCATGTAGCCAAGAAAGACCAGTTTCTTGCTACATAACATTCTTTGTGGCTCTTGAATAATTTCTCCCACTCTGTCTTCAAAAATAAACTTGTATTTTAGAAAGACAGCTTCACGAGCCACAAACCCGTCGTACTCGTGATAATTGAAAGGGAAAAATGAGCATTTCTTTCTTGTGAAAACTTACAAACATGGTACCCTTACCATTTCATATCTCATATGATTCGATTTAGTGGAAAAATAATTTAGACAAAATGATAAAATCCCCAAAAGGATCAAGTGACTCAAAGTAACTTGATCGAAGTTCAAACCATATTGAATAGCGTTTGAATTCTTATCCAATCACACATTATTCCATAATGCGTGTTAAGAGAGATTAACTTGTGATACTATATCACATTTCCTTTGGCTTATATCAAAGTCTTCACTTTGATAATCCCATCACGACTAATTCATGATTCCTTGAACTCTTTGAAATTCTTCAAAGATTTCTCCTTTTACCTTATTAAGTGAACATATTAGCGTCAACTTATATCGTTGGTAAAAGAAAATGATCAACCTATCTTGGATCGATGATATACAACCTCGATCTCCTTTTCAACCAAAAGGCACGAGACATCTTGCTTTGAATACAAGATACGCATATACCATTAACAATCTAATGGTTTCAAGAGTACTCGATAACTCCTTGCGTTTATCATTCCAAAATTTAAGGTTTAATCTTGGGTTACCAATTTGAATCTTTACATCATCTACATGATATATCATTCTAGTTTGGTTTAGAATATAATCACCTTGATAATGGGCTAGCCATACATCAAATCGTGGTGTAAAGGGTCATAAAAATGAAACCTCTTTTGTATCTTTACAAGTATGTATTCTTATTTAGAGTTTATGTACTTAATAGTCACAATTAAGTACAACTCCAAATCCAAAAACTAGATTGAGTACACAATTACTCTATCTCTCGACATTATTGTTGCTAGTCGTCATATTCTAATCATCCTATGTATCAAGTACAATGATGAAAACCTCCATTGGTTTCTAATATTGACGAAGTATTACTAGCAAAATTTATGTCAATCATATAAACATTTAAAGAAGAAGATCCTATTAGATGTCCCACAACTAATTTGTTGATTCTTCAATAATTTGGGGTAGTTTCCTTTCTTGTGTCCAACGTTTAAGACAATAGAAACTTTATCGATCGGGATTGATAGGTTTAGTATCGTCATTCTCAACAACTTTACTTTTAACATTACCTTGTATCAATTCCATTATAATCTTTACTTCTTGAACCTCGTCCTTATCTTAACGGTTTAAGAGAATGCTCCCACTCATTTCAATGAGTCTTTGCTTTGAGAAGCAAAATTGAATTTATGAAGATTACTCTTCATTTGTTCGTTTAGTCTTAAAACTTTCATTGAAGTGGTTGCGTTATTTTGGTCAATTACGAATTCTGAAAATCTAATCACCAAAACAATTTATCGCTTCAAGGTACTTAATTCAATTAAGCATATGAAACATAGTCCATTGTAAGTAGAAGTGTTAGTCAAGAATCAAAAACCTGTTTGATAATGAATAACTTTAATCTATACTCTTTACAAGAGATCCTTAGCAATGGTTCGTTTGAGGTTTTAGAAGCAAATTCAAATTTTGTCTTTAGTTACGATGTTTTAATGGAGATTCGTTATCAAAATCGAAATGATATCGTATATGAATTGTGGTAAAGAAATAGAACAATGTAAAAATGGAATAGTGGAAAACTTTAACATTTATCGTTTTATTAATACTTGAAAAAAAAAAAAACAAGTATAGCATTTACATAGTGACCTCTACCCAACTATGATAAATGATTCCAAGACCCAAATTCATATCGACTTAGGCACGGTATGGCCGATGAAACCCTTATCAATATAACTCGGTGGATTAACGCTTTAATCGATTCTACTTTTAGAACTCTTGGTCGATAAAATTACTCTAATATTTATCTATAGCCCGGAACACATGCAACTACGGTCGCGAATACTTCCGTTGAGCTCAATCCAAATTTCGAATAAATGTGTCCATGATCCAAATCCACATCAACTTGGGCACGGTATGGCCGATGAAACCCTCATCAACATGAATTCGGTGGATTAACACTCATCACCCACTTCCCCTACGTAACAAGGTTTGTACCCCGGTAGGGCCGAGTGCACTCCCTCGCGAAATAGGTTTTCATGGTTTCTACTATTTGGTAAGGCTATGTCTCAATTGTTTATTTTAGCGAGAGGTCATGTCAATTTATTATCTATCACGTTTTAAGTGAACTAAAGCGGTGAACTACGATAATTCTAATTGACACGGTCGATAAACTCGATAAAAGACAATGCATGTTTAGTTATGGCGATTTAGCGATGCATGTGACATGAAATAAAATGCAAGCATAAAAGATAAATAAATCCTAGTATGGCCTTTCCTAAAATAGAAAAACTATTAATCTATTACATATTCGGAAACCAACTCCATTGGTCCCTTGAACTTCGGTTGTGGCACGCATCTCGAGGTAACACCGTCTTTATGTATCGCCATTCTTGAAGTAATCCGTCTTTGGGAACTCCGGAATGAATAAAATTACATAATAAATTACATAATTTCCTATTTATACATTTGTAACTAAAATAAAATAAATCTATTAAATTACAAAACGGTGATACGAGATCACAATAAAATTACAACCGAATCGTTATTCCCATACATTTCGGGAAATACCAATTAAAATCTAAGGCCATACTAAGTAAAATTACATAATTCAAAATTACATAAATTTAAATTATGACAATCATAAAGAAAATGCAGCATTATAATATGTATGAACATGCTCAATTTTTATGCTAAATCGCCTTTTAATTAGCCAATATCGTATATTACTCTTGGTTTTTACGATTTGCGTGATTTCAACATTTTATAATCACAAAAATGCATAAACTCATATTTATGCATAAGTTAATTACCCTAACCTCTTAGGACTCAAAATATAGTCTCCACTAGTAATTTGACCATAATTAACTTTTATTTACAAAATTGTTCATAAAAGGACCAAAATTACAAAAATAAGCTATTAAACTTCAAATAAATCCAAAAATTTCAAATAAATTCAAAATTTGAAATTTAAATTCATGAACATTCTGGAAAAATTCCATGACACTCATAATGTTCAAAATCTTAGGTTAAAAATTTCGAAATTTTTCGGAAAAACAATGTTGCGGTTTATCGATATTTAATAAAATAATCATAAAAACATGGAAAAATTATTTTCATTAACTTTTCAATTTTAGATCTGAAAAAATATAATAAAATGCAACATTAGACGTTTTTCTTAAGTCATAGATTATGTTTTATTAATTTTCAACTAATAATGTCACTATTTATGCTATTTTTCTTCAAAAATTCATAAATCATGCTAAAAGACTTCTTTATAGCCAATTATTTTACACACATCTTGTAAAATTGCATGTGACAACATACTAATTTTCTATGACCAGATTCGAAATTTAACTCATATTAACCTATTTTTCTCTTAAATCCGAATTTAATAATGAAAAAATCATTTTTCGAGCATAACAAGTCCAAAAATTATGAAAATTTACAGGTTATCTCAAAATAATATATGTAACAACATATCCAAAAACCAAGTGAAAATTCGAAGTATAGCTATTTTTAGACCAAAAATGACATTTTTACTCATAAAATCACATTTAAATGCCATTATTGTAAATTATGAACAATAAAAATCCGAAAAATTAACCAAAATATCCTAAAACACTTTAGGACCAGAAATATTAACATGCATGTAATAATTTCGTGATATATCATAATAACACAAATTTTACAAGTTTTATTTTGTTATTCATATAACTCGGAAAAACTTTTAACCAATTTGCATGCAAACAACCGTGGCTCTTGATACCGATTGAAGGAAATGTAGATTCATATACAAACTAACATACTCATATATGTCAAAATTAATTTGTCATAAAATTAAAACGGATTTTATGCATGCAAACAATAATAAAATAGAGGAGAAATCATGTCCTTACAATGATGATTTCGGTTATATTGGGCACAAGAGAGATCACCTTTCTCTCTTGTTCTTGAGCTTTCCCTTATGGATGAACAAGATCTAAGTGTAAGATCTCTCCCTAAGCTTTATACCCAAGGCTTTCTCTTAATTTAATTAATATTACAAATACTAGTATAATATTAATCTTATGAAAAATTTGAACCAAAATGTTTGGTTTTTAGGCTCTCAAAACCGGTTGAGAGAAGAGGAGAGGAAGAGAGATTATTTTTGTCTCACTAAAATAAAATTGTGATGAGAATGAATAATTATTTTTCACACACTACTCCATATAGTGAATAATAGAAAAATAAGAAAAAGAACCCTTGTTCTTTCCAAGGGAGAACCGGGTAGGGTGGAAGGAAATGGCCTATGCATGGCCTTTGTGCTCTTACACAAAAGGCACTAGGTATGCATGCCTAAATTAGAGTAATCATCATTATGCTTACCACTAACTTAAACAAACACAATATTTGTTTAAACAACCTCCCATTTTCGGCACATATGGTAATATGAGATCCATTTTATTTTTGTCAAATGTCAATATGTCACATGTCATATGTGACATAAATTTGTTATGTAATTTTTAACATGTTAAAAAATCAACGTATTATCAAAAATACGTCACATACAAAAATTGACTTAGTAATATCATGATTACTTGTACCAAAATTTTATCAATTTATAAATCGCATTTATAATGATTCATTCAAATCCAATCGTTTCTTTAAACAATAATTTCATCCGAGTAATGATACAATTCGATTACTCAGACCGTATCTCATTTAATCACATTTCAATTTGATACGTAAATTTTACTTCCAAAATCGTCCGTCAATTTTTCAAGTAATTTAATTAACTCGTAACATTATACGATTAATTAAATGATCAATTAAGAGTATTGCCCTATAGGTATGACCTAGGGGGTCAACTGATCACCACCGTCACACGACAGTAATGTCAAACTCTAGTCAGCCAATCATTACCGATATATGTTGACCAGTTGACAGTAACAAAATTACTTCCCAATTGTATTCTTTAAAATGAGATTTAATAATGATATTTAAATCACATGATCGCACTATTGTTGAGGACACATTTCCCAACATCAATCGCATCACACTCTATTCACTTCGAGACGTCACCTCATACAAGTGATTATGGGCGAATACTATGTTAATCCGGGTTCACTTTAACGGGGTTCAACATTGTCATACAACCCGTTTGGATGTAACAAAGTACAAGAAAAGAGTTTTTAAAGTAAAAACTTGAATGACAAATGCGATTATCACATATGAATAGTCAATGCCTGATTACTATTTCATATTCTATAATCTAATTTGATCTTGTAGTTGTTCATTTCAATCCAATTGAAATGACATGACTCATCATGTTTAGCCTATGATTAGGCCTTGCAAAGTAGGTTTTAGCAACTCCTTGCTCAACCTTGCTACATACTCGTTTTCCTTTCGTAATGCATACCTTGTATTACAAAACTTTCTGAGTACGTGTCTGGATCCAATCTAGACATAGGCTCTCTTGCCTTAAAATAGCTCCTACTGTTTTCACAGTGTGCAGGACTCATCCTTCTTGCACATCTCATGATTGCAAGTTTACTCAATACCCGTTGTAAATATCTCTCATTGTTCTTTATTGCCTAGAACGATTCTAGCAAGTCTATTTCTTGAATAACATAGCCATAATGGTTTCTTAACCATCTTTATGTGTTTTGAATGTGGTTTTGTCGGAAACCATGCACAATCTCAATTGTTAATTGTCATTTGTGTAACACCCTTACACAAATTAGTGAATTGCATCAAAAATACTTTGCTTTACACCCTTACTGCTTCTTCAAGCACTTAAGGGTAATCCTTATGGCTTAGTTGGTAACTATTACCTAAAATCGATTTGAAACAATTCATCATACTCAAAGTACATGAAGTGTTATACATCATTTCTCATTTAATTGATCCGCAAAATGAAGCAAATGGAATCAATCAAATATGTTCAACTCGATTGAACTAATCATGAATCTTATCAACATAAGACTTCTTATTTGGCGCTAATATCATGTGGATTTATCTCCATAAATATGGATATTAAAGATGTATTATATTACTCCAAAAGTCTTAAATCATTCCCAATGATCAATATGTCATCCACATATAAGACTAATTTAAAATTTCCGTAACTCCCACTAAACTTCATGTATAAACACAATTTCTCGACCCATTGAGAAAAGTTTTATAACATGATCAAAACATTGATTCCAACTCATTAATGTCCTACTTAAGACCATCTCTTAAGTTTCACATGGTCTTAGGATTGTAAGAATCTATAAAACACATCACATGTATCGAATACATTCCTTCTTTAATTGAAGAAATGGGTTATATATATATATATATATATATATATATATATATATATATATATATATATATATATATATATATCATAATGAAACATAATCCTTAAGATGATCTGAATAGTGCAAAACACTTTGCAACTAATCAAGCTATGACATCTCTCTTAGATATCCAACAATTCCACTTGGAATTTATTTCGGATTTTCATGGCTCTAAGCCTTGTAATAATTGTGACTTAAACACTCTCATGTAAGTCATATGTTCATTACTTTCCAGAAGTAACTTGAATCAAACAATTTCTTTGTAAGTTGTAAGCTTTTTACTTTCTTAAAAGTAACATGAATTCATCATCTTCAACAAGTGATGAGTTCAACCTCCTAGGTTTCGAAGAAATAACGTCTCTTCATTACTTTCCAGAAGTAACTTGAATCAAACAATTTCTTTGTAAGTTGTAAGCTTTTTACTTTCTTAAAAGTAACATGAATTCATCATCTTCAACAAGTGATGAGTTCAACCTCCTAGGTTTCGAAGAAACAACGTCTCTTGAATAATTTCTCCCACTCTGTCTTCTAGAAATAAACTTGTATTCTAGAAAGACAGCTTCATGAGCCACAAACCCGTTGTACTCGTGATTATTGTAAGGAAAAATGAGCATTTGTTTCTTGTGAAAAACTTACAAGTATGGTACCCTACCATTTCATATTTCATATGAATTATTTTAGATTTAGTGGAAAAATAATTTAGACAATATGATAAAATCCCCAAAAGGATCAAGTAACTCAAAGTAACTTGATTAAAGTCCAAACCATATCGAATATGGTTTGATTTCTTTATCCAATCACACATTATCCCATAATGCGTGCTAAGAGAGACTAACTTGTGATACTATATCACATTTTCTTTGGCTTATATCAAAGTCTTCACTTTGATAATCCCATCACGACTAAATCGTGATTCCTGGAACTCTTTGAACTTCTTCAAAGATTTCTCTATGTACCTTATTAAGTGAACATATTAGTGTCAACTTAAATCGTTGGTAAAAGAAAATGATCAACCTATTCTGGATCAATGATTTACAACCTCGATCTCCTTTTCAACCAAAAAGCACGAGACATCTTGCTTTGAATACAAGATACGCATATACCATAAGATTAACAATCTAATGGTTCCAAGAGTACTCGGTAACTCTTTGCGTTCATCATTCCAGAATTTAAAGTTTAATCTTGGGTTACCAATTTGAGTCTTGCATCATCTACATGATATATCATTCTAGTTTGGTTTAGAACATAATCACCTTGATAATGGGCCAGCCATACATCAAATCGTGGTGTATAGGGTCACAAAAGTGAAACCTCTTTTGTATCTTAACAAGATTATATTCTTATTCAGAGTTTATGCACTTAATAGTCATAATTAAGTGCAACTTTAAACACAAAAGCTAGATTGAGTACACAATGACTCTATCTCTCAACATTATTTGTTGCTAGTCGTCATATTCTAATCATCCTATGTATCAAATACAATGATGAAAACCACCACCGGTTTCTAATATTGACGAAGTAGTACTAGCAAAATTTATGTCAATCAAATAAACATTTAAAGAAGAAGGTCCCATTAGATGTCCCACAACTAACTTGCTGATTCTTCAATAATTTGGGGTAGTTTCCTTTCTAGCGTCCAACAATTAAGACAATGGAAACTTTATCGGTCGGGATTGATAGGTTTAGTATTGTTATTCTCAATAACTTTACTTTTACCATTACCTTGTATCAATTCCATTCTAATTTTACTTCTTTAAACCTCATCCTTTTCTTAACGGTTTAAGAGAATGCTCCCACTCATTTCAATGAGTCTTTGCTAAGAGAAGCAAAATTGAAATTCATGAAGACTACTCTTCATTCGTTTGTTTAGTCTTAAAACATTCATTGAAGTGGTTGCGGTATTTTGGTCAATTACGATTTCTAACAAATCTAGTCACCAAAATGATTTAACGTTTCAAAGTACTTAACTCAATTAAGCACATGAGAACAAATTCATTGTAAGTAGATATGTTAGTCAAAAATCAAAAACCCTTTTGATCACGAATAACTTTTATCTATACTCTTCACAAGAGATCCTTGCAATGGATAATACGAGGTTTTAGAAGAAAATTCATATTTGTCTTTAGTTACGATGTTTTAATGGAGATTTGAATTAAAATCGAAATGATATCGTATATAATATGAGGTAAAGAATTAGAACAATATGATTAACGGAATAATGAAAACAAAACATTTATCGTTATAATAATACTTGTAAATAATTTAACAAGTAAAGCATTTACATAGTGACCTCTACCCAACTATGATAAATGATTCCAAGATCCAAATTCATATTAACTTGGGCACGCTTTGGCGATACAACCCTCATCAATATAACTCGGTGGATTAACTCTTTAATCGATTCTACTTTTAGAACTCTTGGTCGATAAAATTACATTAATATTTATCTTTAGCCCAAAACACATCCGGCTATGGTCGAGAATACTTTTGTTGAGTTCAACCCAAATTTCGAATAAATGTGTCCATGATCCAAATTCACATTAACTTGGGCACGCTTTGGCGATACAACCCTTATCAACATGAATTCGGTGGATAGACATTTATCACCCACTTCCCCTACGTAACAAGGTTTGTACCCCGGTTTGGCCGAGCGCACTCCCTCACGAAATAGGTTTTCATGGTTTCTAATTTTTGGTAAGGCTAAGTCTCAATTGTTTATTTTAGCGAGAGGTCATGTCAATTTATTATCTATCACGTTTTAAGTGAACTAAAGCGGTGAACTACGATAATTGTAATTGACACGGTCGATAAACTCGATTTAAAATGCATGTTTAGTTATGGCGATTTAGCGATGCATGCAACATATAAATAAAATGCAAAGCATAAATATAAAGTCCTAGTATGGCCTTCCTAAAATAGTAAATCTAATAAACTATTACAAATTCGGAAACCAACTCCTTTGGTCCCTTGAACTTCGGTCTTGGTACGCATCTCGAGGTAACACCGTCTTAATGGGAAACTCCGAGAAATTACAAAATAATAAAATTACATAATTTCCTATTATACAATTGTAATAAAAATAAATCTATTAAATTACAAAACGGTGATACGAGATCACAATAATTACAACCGAATCGATATTCCCATGCATTTCGGGTAATATCAATTTAAATCTAAGGCCATACTAAGTAAAATTACATAATTCAAAAATTATATAAAATGAAAATATGACAATCATAAATAAAATCCAGCATTATAATATATATGAACATGCTAAGTTTTATGCTAAATCGCCTTTAAGAGCCAATATCGTATACTACAACGGTTTTTACGGATTTGAGTGATTATAAACTTGTTAAAATCACAATATGTCTCATAAATTCACATTTATGATCAAGTTAATTACCCTAACAATCTTAGGACTCAAAACTTAGTCTTCACTAACCTTATGATAATAATTCAACTTGATTTGATAATATTGTTCATTATTGGACCAAAAATACAATATTATACTATAAACTTCAAATTAAATTATAAAAATTTCAAATAATTTCAAAATTTGAAATTTAAACTCATGAACATTCTGGAAAAATACCATGACACTCATAATGTTCAAAACTTAGGTTAAAAATTTCGAAAATTTCTCAAGGAAAAACATCGTTGCGATTTATCGGTTTCATTAATTATGACAATAAAAATATGAGAAAATTAATTTTAACCAACTTTTCACTTTAAGATCTGAAATGTGGGATAAAATGCAACATATGATATTTTTCTTTAGTCATGAAATATACTTTAGCATTATTGGCTAATTTAAGTCACTAAGAAGTTCAATACATCTAAGATTTTTACACACACTGAGTAAAAATGCATGTGACAACATATAAAATTTTCATGACCTAATAAACCCTTTAAATTCGATTTAAGCTTATAAAATCCATATTTCATGCAAAATAACTTAGTTTATCACGAGATTTAACATGTGACTAGTAGATTGTATATGTGAAAATATATCCAAAAATCACTGAAAAATTCGAAGTTTAACAATTTTTCGTCCAAAAATGACATTTTTCTCATAAAAATCACATTTTAATGCCAATAATATATAAAATGAACAATAAAAATCCATAAATCGTCCCATGTGACCTAAAACCATTTAGGACCAGAAACTTTTAACATGCCAAATTATTTCATGATTTATCTTCATAAATCCTAAATAACAAGTTTTATTTGTTAACTAATTAACTCGGAAAAACAAACCCGATTTTGCATGCAACAACCGTGATGCTCTGATACCACTTGAAGGAAATCATATTTTATATATCACATATTTTAGTTTAAAGTTTTAGTCATAAAAACTTAAGGATCTTATGCATGCAAAACAAATACAAGAGTGAAGAAAAATCGGTTCCTTACAATTGTATTTTCGGCTATATGGGCACAAGTAAGGTCTCCTACCTTCACTTGTTCTTGAGCTATGATTAGTATTAGGATGATCCTCCAAAGACCTCAAGTATATTTGAAGTTTATGACATAATATTGTAATTTTGAGTCCATTTATGAACAATTTTAAGAAATATAAGTTAATTATTGTCAATATGTTAGTGGACACTAATTTTGAGTCCTAAGTTGGTTAGGGTAATTAACTTGTACATAAATATGAATTTATGTAATTTTTGTGATTATAAAAGGTTAAATCACGCAAATCCGTAAAAACCGATTAATATACGATATTGGCTCCTTAAAGGCGATTTAGCATAAAATTGGGCATGTTCATACATATTATAATGCTGCATTTTATTTATGATTGTCATATTTTAATTTTATATAATTTTTGAATTATGTAATTTTACTTAGTATGGCCTTAGTTTTAATTGATATTACCCGATATGTATGGGAATATCGATTCGGTTGTAATTTATTGTGATCTTGTATCACCGTTTTGTAATTTAATAGATTTATTTTATTTTAATTACAAATGTATAATAGGAAATTATGTAATTTGTTATGTAATTTATTTATTCCGGAGTTCCTTGAAGACGGTGTCACTCGAGAAGGCGATCCATTAAAGAAGAGTGTTGCCTTGAAATGCGTGCCAAGACCGAAGTTCAAGGGACCAACGGAGTTGGTTTTCGAATTTGTAATAGTTTATTAGATTTTCTATTTTAGGAAGGCCATACTAGGATATTTTTATGCTTTGCATTTTTATTTATATGTTGCATGCATCGCTAAATCGCCATAACTAAAACATGCATTATCTTTTAATCGAGTTTATCGACCGTGTCAATTACAATTATCGTAGTTCACCGCTTTAGTTCACTTAAAACGTGATAGATAATAAATTGACATGACCTCTCGCTAAAAATAAACAATTGAGACCTAGCCTTACCAAAAAGTAGAAACCATGAAAACCTATTTCGTGAGGGAGTGCACTCGGCTTTACCGGGGTACAAACCTTGTTACGTAGGGGAAGTGGGTGATAAATGTCTACCCAGCGAATTTATAAAGATGAGGGTTGTTTTCGGCTTTACCGATGCCCAAGTTTGTTGGAATATGTGTCCTCCGACAATAATGCGATCACAACTGTTGATCATGATGATCACATGTTTAAATCTCATTTTAAGAATACATGTGGGATGTAATATTTTACTGTCAACTGGTCCACACATATCGGTAATGATTGGCTGACTAGAGTTTGACATTACTGTCGTGCGACGGTGGTGATCAGTTGATCCCCTTAGGTCATACCTATAGGGAAATACTCTTAATTGATTATTTAATTAATCGTATACCGATACGAGTTAATTAAATTGCTTAAAATTGACGGATAATTTTGTGAGTATAATTTACGTATCTTATTGTAATATGATTAAATGAGACACGGTCTAAGTAATCGAATTGTTTTATTACTTAGATGAAATTATTGTTTACAGAAACAATTGAAACGGAATGAATAAATTATTATAAATACAGAATGTTGTAGTTTATAATTCGGGAACACTTTTGGTACAAGTAATTACGAATTACTAGTCGATTTTCTAAATGACATATTTTATGAGTATGTTGATTTTTAATATGATAAAAATACATTGCATTGTAACATGTCATGTAACATGTTACATGTGACAAATTTGACAAATGACAAAATAAAATGGATTCTCCATTTTATGCATAAAACCGAAAATAAGGGTGTGTGTATGGAGTTTATATTGTGTTGTTTATTTTTAAATGGAGACACAATCATAACCCTAGGTTGTAGGCTTGCATGCCTAGTCTCTTGAGAAGAGCAAAAATAAAAAATATTGGGCAACCTACCTAAGCCAATTTTTTCGGCCAAAAGAAAAGAAAAGAGAAGAGTTTATTTTTTCCCACTCATTCATTCATTCAAGATAATAATTTTCTAGAGTAAGAAAATATATACTCTCTACATCTTATGAGATTTCTAGAGAAATAAACCACAAAAATACTCCCTCTTGACCGAAATATTCAAGAGTAAAATACAATTTATTTTGTGTCAATTTTATAGTAAAACTAATATTATTACTAGATCTAAATAATATTGGTTATTATGAGTTTTCCTTGGGTATATGCTTTTGGGAGAGATTCTACACTTGAATCCTTATTCTTCCATTTGGAGAGCTCAAGAACAAGTGAGTAGGAGAACTCACTTGTGCCCATAAACCGAAATATCAATGTGACATGATGATTTCTTCTTTAATTACTTTATTGTTTGCATGCATAAGATCACCTTTTAAATTTATGACTAAATTAAAATCACTACATAATATGAATATGTTGAGTATAGAGATATAGATTTCTAACAAGCGGTATCAAGAGCCTTGGTTGTTTGCATGCAAATCGGTTATAGTTTTTCCGAGTTATACGATTAACATATAAAACTTGTAAATTTGTGTTATTATGAAATATCACGAAATAAATTTATATATGTTAAGTTTCTGGTCCTAAAATGTTTTTAGGATGTTTTGTTTATTTTATGGATTTTTATTGTTCATCTTATAATATAATGGCATTAAAAATGTGATTTTATGATTAAAATGTCATTTTCGGACTAAAATTAGCTAAACTTCGAATTTTCCAGTGATTTTTGGATATGTTATCACATGTATTATTTTTAGATGACCTGTAAATTTTCATAATTTTTGGAGTTTTTATGCTCGAAAAATGGATTTTTCATTTTTAAAATCGGATTTAGATGAAAAATAGGTTAATATGAGATAAATTTCGAATCTGGTCATAGAAATTTAGTATGTTATCACATGCAAGTTTACAAGATGTGTGTAAAATAATGGGCTATATTGAAGTCTTCATGCATGATTTATGAATTTTTGATGAAAAATAGCATAAATAGTGACTTAATTAGTAAATAATTGCTAAAACATACTCCATGACTAAGGAAAAACGTCACATGTTGCATTTTATTATCTTTTTCAGATCTAAAATAGAAAAGTTGATGAATATAATTTTTCTCATGTTTTTATGATTTTTATTGATAAATTCGATAAACCGCAACATAGTTTTTCCGATAATTTTACGAAATTTTAACCTAAGTTTTTTGAACATTGTGAGTGTCATGGTATTTTTTCAGAATGTTCATAAGTTTAAATTTCAAATTTTGAATTTATTTGGAATTTTTGTGATTTATTTGATGTTTATAGCATTTTATTATGATTTTAAGTCCATTAATGAACAATTTTAAGAAATATGAGTTAATTATAGTCAAGTAATTAGTGAAGACTAATTTTGAGTCTTAAGAGGTTAGGGTAATTAACTTGTGCATAAATATGAATTTATGTAATTTATTGTGATTTTAAAAGGTTGAATCACGCAAATCCGTAAAAACCGATTAATATACGATATTGGCTCCTTAACGGCGATTTAGCATAAAATTGGGCATGTTCATACATATTATAATGCTGCATTTTATTTATGATTGTCATAATTTTTGAATTATGTAATTTTTGAATTATGTAATTTTACTTAGTATATGGCCTTAGTTTTTAATTGGTATTACCCGAAATGTATGGGAATATCGATTCGGTTGTAATTTATTGTGATCTCGTATCACCGTTTTGTAATTTAATAGATTTATTTTATTTTAATTACAAATGTATAATAGGAAATTATGTAATTTGTTATGTAATTTATTTATTTCGGAGTTCCTTGAAGACGGTGTCACTCAAGGAAGACGATCCATTAAAGACAGTGTTATCTCGAGATGCGTGCCTCAACCGAAGTTCAAGGGACCAATGGAGTTGGTTTCCGAATATGTAATAGTTAATTAGATTTTCTATTTTAGGAAGGCCATACTAGGATTTATTTTATGCTTTGCATTTTATTTATATGTCACATGCATCGCTAAATCGCCATAACTAAAACATGCATTATCATTTAATCGAGTTTATCGACCGTGTCAATTATAATTATCGTAGTTCACCGCTTTAGTTCACTTAAAACGTGATAGATAATAAATTGACATGACCTCTCGCTAAAAATAATCAATTGAGACTTAGCCTTACCAAAAATTAGAAACCATGAAGTACCGGTTTAAAGGGAGTTGAGCTTTTTAGAAAGACAAACCTTGTTACGTTGGTGAAGTGGGTGATAAATGTCTATCCACCGAATTCATGTTGATGAGGGATGAATCGGCCCTACCGTGCCCAAGTTGATGTGGATTTGGATCATGGACACATTTATTCGAAATTTGGATTGAGCTCAACGGAAGTATTCGTGACCGTAGTCGCATGTGTTCTGGGCTAAAGATAAATGTTAATGTAATTTTATCGACCAAGAGTTCTAAAAGTAGAATCGATTAAAGTGTTAATCCACCGAGTTATATTGATAAGGGATGAATCGGCCCTACCGTGCCCAAGTTAATATGAATTTGGATCTTGGAATTATTTATCATAGTTGGGTAGAGGTCACTATGTAAATGCTTTACTTGTTATTTACAAGTATTAATAAAACGATAAATGATTAAGTTTTCCACTATTCCGTTATCATATTGTTCTATTTCTTTACCCAATTCATATACGATATCATTTCGTTTTTGATTCAAATCTCCATTAAAACATCGTAACTAAAGACAAATATGAATTTGCTTCTAAAACCTCAAATGTACCATTGCTAAGGATCTCTTGTAAAGAATATAGATTAAAGTTATTCATTATCAAACAGGTTTTTGATTCTTGACAAACACTTCTACTTACAATGGATTATGTTTCATATACTTAATTGAATTAAGTACCTTGAAGCGATAAATTGTTTTGGCAATTCGTAATTGACCAAAATAACGCAACCACTTCAATGAAAGTTTTAAGACTAAAACGAACAAATGAAGAGTAATCTTCATGAATTCAATTTTGCTTCTCAAAGCAAAGACTCATTGAAATGAGTGGGAGCATTCTCTTAAACCGTTAAGATAAGGATGAGGTTCAAGAAGTAAAGATTATATTGGAATTGATACAAGGTAATGTTGAAAGTAAAGTTGTTGAGAATAGCGATAGTAAACCTATCAATCCCGACCGATAAAGTTTCCATTGTCTTAAATGTTGGACACAAGAAAGGAAACTACCCCAAATTATTGAAGAATCAACTAGTTGTGGGACATCTAATGGGACCTTCTTCTTTAAATGTTTATTTGATTAACATAAATCTTGCTAGAACTACTTCGTCAATATTAGAAACCAATGGTGGTTTTCATCATTGTACTTGATACATAGAATGATTAGAATATGACGACTAGCAACAACAATGTTGAGAGATAGAGTCCTTGTGTAATCAATCTAGTTTTGGGTTTATAGTTGTACTTAATTATGACTATTAAGTGCATAAACTCTAAATAAGAATATAAACTTGTTAAGATACCAAGAGGTTTCACTCTTGTGACCCTATACACCATGATTTGATGTATGGCTAGCCCATTATCAAGGTGATTATATTCTAAACCAAACTAGAATGATATATCATGAAGATGATGCAACACTCAAATTGGTAACCCAAGATTAAACCTTAAATTCTAGAATGATAAACGCAAAGAGTTATCGAGTACTCTTGAAACCATTAGATTGTTAATGGTATATGCGTATCTTGTATTCAAAGCAAGATATCTCGTGCCTTTTGGTTGAAAAGGAGATCGAGGTTGTAAATCATTGATCCAAAATAGGTTGATCATTTTCTTTTACCAACGATTTAAGTTGACACTAATATGTTCACTTAATAAGGTAAATAGAGAAATCTTTGAAGAAGTTCAAAGTATTCAAAGAATCACGATTTAGTCGTGATGGGATTATCAAAGTGAAGCCTTTGATATAAGCCAAAGAAAAAGTGATATAGTATCACAAGTTAATCTCTCTAAACACGCATTATGGAATAATGTGTGGTTGGATAAGAATTCAAACGCTATTCGATATGGTTTGGACTTCGATCAAGTTACTTTGAGTTGCTTGATCCTTTTGCGGATTTTATCATTTTGTCTAAATTATTTTTTCCACTAAATCTAAAACAAATCATATGAGATATGAAATGGTAAGGGTACCATATTTGTAAGTTTTCACAAGAAACAAATGCTCATTTTTCCCTTTCAATTATCACGAGTACGACGGGTTTGCGGCTCGTGAAGCTGTCTTTCTAAAATACAAGTTTATTTCTAGAAGACAGAGTGGGAGAAATTATTCAAGAGCCACAAAGAATGTTATGTCACAAGAAACTGGTCTTTCTTGTCTACATAAGACATTTTGTGTAAGATGTTGTTTCTTTAAAACCTAGGAGGTTAAATTCATCACTTGTTAAAGATGATGAATTCATGTTACTTTTAAGAAAGTAAAGAGCTTACAACTTACAAAGAAATTGTTTGATTCAAGTTCATTACTTCTAGAAAGTAATAAACATATGACTTACATGAGAGTGTTTAAAGTCACAACTCAATACAAGGCTTAGAGCCATGAAAATCCGAAATTAAAAGCTTGATTGGTTGCAAATGGTTTTGCACTAATTGAAATGCTTAAGTCTATTTGGATCTTCTTAGGGATTGTGTTTCAATATGAGGATACACATATAGCGAGTGAATCTAAAACCCACTTCTTCAATTAGAAGGAATGTATTCAATACATGTCTTGGGTTATGTAGATTCTTGCAATCCTAAGATAATGTGAAACTTAAGAGAGGGTCTTAAGTAGGACATCAATGAGTTGGAATCAACATTTTTGATCATGTGATAAAACATTTCTCGATAAGTCGAGAAGTTGTGTTTATGCATGAAGTTTAGTGGGAGTTACGAAAATTTTAATTAGTCTTATATGTGGATGACATATTGATCATTGAGAATGATTACTTTTGGAGTATTATAATACATCTTTAATATCCGGATTTATGAAGATAAATCCACATGATATTAGCGTCAATAAGAAGTCTTATGTTGATAAGATTCATGACTAGTTCAATTAAATTGAACATATTTGATTGATTCCATTTGCTTCCGCTGCCGGATCAATTAAATAAGTAATGATGTATAACACTTCATATGCTTTGAGTATGTTGAATTGTTTTAAAATCGAATTTAAGTAATCTTTACCAAGTAAGCCATAAAGATTACCCTTAAGTGCTTACAGAAGCATTAAGGAAGTAAAGCAAAGTGTTTATGATGCAATTTTGTGTAAGGGTGTACACAAGTGACAATTGACAATTGAGATTGCGCATGGTTTCTGACAAAACCATAATCAAAACACATATGGATGGTTAAGATACCATTGTGGCTATGTTAATTAAGAAATAGATTTTCTAGAATCGTTCTAGGCAATAAAGAACAATGAGAGATATTTATAACGGAAATTGAGTACACTTGCAATCATAAGATGTGCAAGAGAATAAGTCCCGGACACTGTGAAAACAGTGGGAGCTATTCTTAGGCTAGAGGGCCTATGTCTTGATTGGATCTCGACACGTACTCAGAAAGTTTTGTGATGCAAATGTATACATTATAAAGGAAAACGAGTATGTAGTAAGGTTGAGTAAGGTACAAGAAGTTGATAAAACCTACTAACCAAAGCCTTCTCATAGGCTTAACATGATGAGTCATATCATTTCAATTGAATTGAAATGAACAACTACATGCAAGATCAAATTAGATTATAGAACATGAAATAGTAATCAGGTATTGACTATTCATATGTGATAATCGCATTTGTCGTTCGAGTTTTACTTTAAAACTCTTCTATTATACTTTGTTACATCCAAACGGGTTGTAGAGACAACGTTGAACCCCATTAAAGTGAACCCGGATTAACATAGTAGTCGCCCATAGTCACTTGTATGAGATGACGTCTCGAAGTGACTAGAGTGTCATGCGATTGATAACAAGTTTAAGTGCCATAGAGTCATGTGAGATGACTAGCCAATCACATAGGCAGACTGTTAGGAACACCTTGTCGGGCCTTATGACCGCTTATAGAGTTCTGGCAAATTTATATAGCCTGGTCGTGGCGAGAGCTACTATAGTATTCAAATGAGTCGATTCTTTTGACTAAAGACTATTCGCCTAAGATGGCACAGTTTCAGATTAACTTTGATTTGTGTTACTACGACCTTCGTAAATGGGGTCAAATGGGCATATTTTGGGTTATGATGGCTGTGGCTAGTCGAAGGGAATGAGTGCGATAGGAATTGTCCACCCCTAGTCAGGGTTATAACAATATCTCAGGGCCACTCGAGGAGTAATGAACTGGAAATGCGTGGCCACGCTCGGAAGGTATCCATGGTGGATAATTCCGGTCAATCAGTTATTCGCCAGATCGAGGAAACCACTCTCGATATGATCACTTGCAAGTACGACCTGAAAGACACCTTGCATTGAGTGGGAGATAGTAATAGGACAAGAGAATTGGTGACGCACACTTGTCGAGGACAAGTGGGAGATTGTTGGAATATGTGTCCTCCGATAATAATGCGATCACAACTGTTGATCATGATGATCACATGTTTAAATCTCATTTTAAGAATACATGTGGCATGTAATATTTTACAGTCAACTGGTCCACACATATCGGTAATGATTGGCTGACTTGAGTTTGACATTACTGTCGTGCGACGGTGGTGATCAGTTGATCCCCTTAGGTCATACCTATAGGGAAATACTCTTAATTGATTATTTAATTAATCGTATACCGATACGAGTTAATTAAATTGCTTAAAATTGACGGATAATTTTGTGAGTATAATTTACGTATCTTATTGTAATATGATTAAATGAGACACGGTCTAAGTAATCGAATTGTTTTATTACTTAGATGAAATTATTGTTTATAAAAACAATTGAAACGGAATGAATAAATTATTATAAATACAGAATGTTGTAGTTTATAATTCGGGAACACTTTTGGTACAAGTAATTACGAATTACTAGTCGATTTTATAAATGACATATTTTATGAGTATGTTGATTTTTAATATGATAAAAATACATTGCATTGTAACATGTCATGTAACATGTTACTGTTGGGAAATGTGTCCTCAACAATAGTGCGATCACATGATTTAAATATCATGATTTAAATCTCATTACAAGAATACGGAAGGGATGATACATTACATATATAGTCAACTGATCCACACATATCAGTAATGATTGGTCAAGGCTAGAGTTTGACATTACTGTCGTGCGACGGTGGTGATCAGTTGATCCCTTGAGGTCACACCTAAAGGACAATTCCCTTAATTGAAAAGGTTAATTAGTTGTATGCCGATACAGATTAATTAATTCCTTAAAATTGAACAAATTATTATAAGAGAGAGAAAAATGACATCTTATTCTAATGTGATTAAATGAGATTTTATTTAGTAATTTAAGAAGTTATATTACTAAAATTAATCGGTGTTTGCGAAACACGCGAGATGAGAATGATAAGTTAGTTATAATTACAAGATATTGTGAATTATACTAACTAGTAATTAAATGACCATTTTATGAGAAAGTAATTTTAAATTACTAGTCAATTTGTTAAATATGATTTATTTAATTTGTAAATGATATTTAATTTGTTAAATATGCATTTTAAATTAAAACATGACATAAGACATGTCACATGTCACATGACATACAATTGTACAATTGACAAAAATAAAATGGACTCCATATTGCACTAGATAAACCGAAATTAGGTGGGAGTTTTAGTGGTTTTTGGTCTTATTCATTTGTCTTATTCATTTGTCCATGACACTTGATAGTGACTTGACAATGACAAAGCCTTACACCATTTTGTCTTGTGAAGACAAAAAGGAAAAGAAAAATGGTCTATAATGTGCTCATGCCAACCGGTTTTGGCTAGTACAACATAGAGAGTTTTTTCTCTAAAAATTCATCATTCTCTCATGTTCTAAGAAAACATAAACTTCTCTCTCTTGTTCTTCATAAAATTTATTTTTGTGAATCAAATTTGTATAAATCAAACACTAATAATACTAGAAGTAGTATATGAGTATTAGTAATCGATTTTAAGGTAAACTACATTACAAACATCTAGTACATGTTAGTTTGTGGGATTAAGGGATAGTCTTGGGTGCTACTAATTGGAGGGCTTCTATTTTGAAGTCATGAATGTTCATCCAATATTGGAAAGCTCAAGAACTAACAAGAAGGAGATCTTGTTGGTGCCCATTTGACCGAAATTTATTTGGTGAGAAATTGATTTTCTTATCTCTTTTGTTTTAGTTTGCATGCATAAGATTTGTAATTAATTTTATGACTAAATTAATTTGAAACATATATGAATATGTTTTATAATGAGATATAGATTTCTAACAAGCGGTATCAAGAGCACAAGGTTGTTTGCATGCAAATCGGTTATTGTTTTTCCGAGTTATACGATTAACATATAAAACTTGTAAATTTGTGTTATTATGATATATCACGAAATAAATTTTGCATGTTAAAGTTTCTGATCCTAAAATGTTTTAGGATATTTTGGTTTAATTTATGGATTTTATTGTTCATTTTATATAATATTGGCATTAAAATGTGATTTTTATGATAAAAATGTCATTTTTGGACGAAAATTAGCTAAACTTTGAATTTTCCAGTGGTTTTTGGATATGTTTTCACATATATTATTTTTAGATGATCTGGAAATTTTCAAAATTTTTGGAGTTCTTATGCTCGAAATATGGATTTTTCATGATAAAAATCGAATTTAAATGAAAAATAGGTTAATATGAGAAATATTTCGAATCTGGTCATAGAAATTTAGTATGTTGTCACATACAATTCTACAAGACGTGTGTAAAATAATAGGCTATAATGAAGTCCTCATGCATGATTTATGGATTTTTGATGAAAAATAGCATAAATAGTGACTTAATTAGTGAAAAATTGCTAAAACATACTTTATGACTAAGGAAAAACGTCACATATTGCATTTTATTATCTTTTTCAGATCTAAAATTGAAAAGTTGGTGAATATAATTTTTCTCATGTTTTTATGATTTTTATTGATAAATCCGATAAACCGCAACATAGTTTTTCCGATAAATTTTTCGAAATTTTAACCTAAGTTTTTGAACATTATGAGTGTCATGTTATTTTTCCAGAATGTTCATGAGTTTAAATTTCAAATTTATTTGGAATTTTTGTGATTTATTTGAAGTTTATAGCATTTTTATTGTATTTTTAGGTCCATTAATGAACAATTTTAAGAAATATGAGTTAATTATAGTCAAATAGTTAGTGGAGACTAATTTTGAGTCCTAAGAGGTTAGGGTAATTAACTTGTGCATAAATATGAATTTATGTAATTTTTGTGATTATAAAACGTTGAATCACGCAAATCCGTAAAAACCGTGTAATATACGATATTGGCTCCTTAAAGGCGATTTAGCATAAAATTGGGCATGTTCATACATATTATAATGCTGCATTTTATTTATGATTGTCATAATTTTATTTTATGTAATTTTTGAATTATGTAATTTTTACTTAGTATGGCCATAGTTTTAATTGGTATTACCCGAAATGTATGGGAATATCGATTCGGTTGTAATTTATTGTGATCTCGTATCACCGTTTTGTAATTTAATAGATTTATTTTATTTTAATTACAAATGTATAATAGGAAATTATGTAATTTGTTATGTAATTTATTTATTCCGGAGTTCCTTGAAGACGGTGTCATTCAAGACGGTGTTACCTCGAGATGCGTGTCATAACCGAAGTTCAAGGGACCAATGGAGTTGGTTACCGAATATGTAATAGTTAATTAGATTTTCTATTTTAGGAAGGCCATACTAGGATTTATTTTTATGCTTTGCATTTTATTTATATGTCGCATGCATCGCTAAATCGCCATAACTAAAACATGCATTATCTTTTAATCGAGTTTATCGACCGTGTCAATTACAATTATCGTAGTTCACCGCTTTAGTTCACTTAAAACGTGATCGATAATAAATTGACATGAGCTCTCGCTAAAATAAACGATTGAGACTTGGCCTTACCAAAAATTAGAAACCCATGAAGTACCAGTTTCGCAAGGGAGTTGAGCCGGCTTTACCGTAAGACAAACCTTGTTACGTTGGTGAAGTGGGGTGATAAATGTCTACCCACCGAATTTATAAAGATGAGGGTTGTTTTCGGCTTTACCGATGCCCAAGTTGATGTAAGTTTGGATCATGGACACATTTATTCGAAATTTGGGTTGAACTCAACGAAAGTATTCTCGACGGTTGCCGGATGTGTTTCGGGCTAAAGATAAATTTTAATGTAAATTTATCGACCAAGAGTTCTAAAAGTAGAATCGATTAAAGTGTTAATCCACCGAGTTATATTGATGAAGGTTTGTTTTCGGCTTTACCGATGCCTAAGTTAATATGAATTTGGATCTTGGAATCATTTATCATAGTTGGGTAGAGGTCACTATGTAAATGCTTTACTTGTTATTTACAAGTATTAATAAGACGATAAATGTTAAGTTTTCCACTATTCCGTTATCATATTGTTCTATTTCTTTACCACAATTCATATACGATATCATTTCGGTTTTTGATTCAAATCTCCATTAAAACATCGTAACTAAAGACAAATATGAATTTGCTTCTAAAACCTCAAATGAACCATTGCTAAGGATCTCTTGTAAAGAGTATAGATTAAAGTTATTCATTATCAAACAGGTTTTTGATTCTTGACTAACATATCTACTTACAATGAATTGTTTCTCATATGCTTAATTAAATTAAGTACCTTGAAATGATAAATTATTTTGGTGATTAGATTTGTCAGAATTCGTAATTGACCAAAATAACGCGACCACTTCAATGAAAGTTTTAAGACTAAAACGAACAAATGAAGAGTAATCTTCATGAATTCAATTTTGCTTCTCAAAGCAAAGACTCATTGAAATGAGTGGGAGCATTCTCTTAAACCGTTAAGAAAAGGACGAGGTTCAAGAAGTAAAGATTATAATGGAATTGATACAAGGTAATGTTAAAGGTAAAGTTATTGAGAATGACGATACTACACCTATCAATCCCGACTGATAAAGTTTCCATTGTCTTAAATGTTAGACACTAGAAAGGAAACAACCCCAAATTATTGAAGAATCAACAAATTAGTTGTGGGACATCTAATAGGATCTTCTTCTTTAAATGTTTATATGATTGACATAAATTTTCCTAGTACCATTTCGTCAATATTAGAAACCGATGGTGGTTTTCATCATTGTATGCGATGCATAGAATGATTAGAATATGACGACTAGCAACAATAATGTCGAGAGATAGAGTCATTGTGTACTCAATCTAGTTTTGGGCTTAAAAGTTGTACCTTAATTAGGAATATTAAGTACATGGACCCTAAATAAGAATATAATTTATTGTTAAGATACAAAAGAGGTTTCACTTTTGTGACCCTATACACCATGATTTGATGTATGGCTAGCCCATTATCAAGGTGATTATATTCTAAACCAAACTAGAATGATGTATCATGAAGATGATGCAAGACTCAAATTGGTAATCCAAGATTAAACCTTAATTTCTAGAATGATGAACGCAAAGAGTTATCGAGTACTCTTGAAACCATTAGATTGTTAATGGTATATGCGTATCTTGTATTCAAAGCAAGATATCTCGTGCCTTTTGGTTGAAAAGGAGATCGAGGTTGTAAATCATTGATCAAAAATAGGTTGATCATTTTCTTTTACCAACGATTTAGGTTGACACTAATGTGTTCACTTAATAAGGTAAATAGAGAAATCTTTGAAGAAGTTCAAAAGTTCAAAGAAGCACGATTTAGTCGTGATGGGATTATCAAAGTGAAGACTTTGATATAAGCCAAAGGAAATGTGATATAGTATCACAAGTTAATCTCTCTTAGCACGCATTATGGAATAATGTGTGATTGGATAAGAATTCAAACGCTATTCGATATGGTTTGAACTTCAATCAAGTTACTTTGAGTTACTTGATCCTTTTGGGGATTTTTTATCATTTTGTCTAAATTATTTTTCCACTAAATCTAAAACGAATCATATGAGATATGAAATGGTAGGTTACCATGTTTGTAAGTTTTCAAAAGAAACAAATGCTCATTTTTCCTTATTATAATCACGAGTACACCGGGTTTGTGGCTCGTGAAGCTGTCTTTCTAAAATACAAGTTTATTTCTAGAAGATAGAGTGGGAGAAAATTATTCAAGAGCCACAAAGAATGTTATGTCGCAAGAAACTGGTCTTTCTTGGCTACATGAGACGTTTTGTGTAAGACGTTGTTTCTTTAACACCTAGGAGGTTAAATTCGTCACTTGTTAAAGATGATGAATTCATGCTACTTTTAAGAAAGTTAAGAGCTTATAACTTACAAAAGAAATCGTTTGATTCAAAGTTGATTACTTCTAGAAAGTAATGAACATATGACTTACATGAGAGTGTTTAAAGTCACAACTCAATACAAGGCTTAGAGCCATGAAAATCCGAAACAAAAGGCTTGATTAGTGACAAAGGGTTTTCCACTAATAAAGAGAAATTTCAAAGCTTGATTGGTTGCAAAGGGTTTTGCACTAATTGAAATGCTTAAGTCTATTTGGATCTTCTTAGGGATTGTATTTCATTATGATGATATACATATAGCAAGTGAATCTAAAACCCACTTCTTCAATTAGAAGGAATGTATTCAATACATGTCTTGAGTTTTGTAGATTCTTGCAATCCTAAGATAATGTGAAACTTAAGAGAGGGTCTTAAGTAGGACATCAGTGAGTTGGAATCAATGTTTTGATCATGTTATAAAACTTTTCTCATAAGTCGAGAAGTTGTGTTTATACATGGAGTTTAGTGGGAGTTATGAAAATTTTAATTAGTCTTATATGTGGATGACATATTGATCATTGCGAATGATTTAAGACTTTTGGAGTATTATAATACATCTTTAATATCCGGATTTATGAAGATAAATCCACATGATATTAGCGTCAAATAAGAAGTCTTATGTTCATAAGATTCATGACTAAGTTCAATAAAATTGAACATATTTGATTGATTCCATTTGCTTCCGCTGCCGGATCAATTAAATGAGTAATGATGTATAACACTTCATATACTTTGAGTATGATGAATTGTTTTCAAAATCGAATTTAAGTAATCTTTACCAAGTAAGCCATAAAGATTACCCTTAAGTGCTTGCAGAAGCATTGAGGAAGTAAAGCAAAGTGTTTATGATGCAATTTTGTGTAAGGGTGTTACACAAATGACAATTGACAATTGAGATTGCGCATGGTTTCCGACAAAACCTTAATCAAAACACACCAGGATGGTTAAGATACCATTGTGGCTATGTTATTTAAGAAATAGATTTTCTAGAATCGTTCTAGGCAATAAAGAACAATGAGAGATATTTATAACGGAAATTGAGTACACTTGCAATCATAAGATGTGCAAGAGGATGAGTCCCGCACACTGTGAAAACAGTGGGAGCTATTCTTAGGCTAGAGGGCCTATGTCTTGATTGGATCTCCACACGTACTCAGAAAGTTTTGTGATGCAAATGTATACATTACAAAGGAAAACGAGTATGTAGTAAGGTTAAGTAAGGTACAAGAAGTTGATAAAACCTACTAACCAAAGCCTTCTCATAGGCTAAACATAATGAGTCATGTCATTTCAATTGAATTAAAATGAACAACTACATACAAGATCAAATTAGATTATAGAACATGAAATAGTAATCAGGCATTGACTATTCATATGTGATAATCGCATTTGTCGTTCGAGTTTTTACTTTAAAAACTCTTCTATTATACTTTGTTACATCCAAACGGGTTGTAGAGACAACATTGAACCCCGTTAAAGTGATCACGGATTAGCATTGTATTCGCCCATAGTCACTTGTATGAGGTGACGTCTCGAAGTAACTAGAGTGTGATGCGATTGATGGCAAGTTCAAGTGCCATAGAGTCATGTGAGATGATTAGTCGGTCACATAGGCAGACTGTTAGGAACACTTTGTCGGGCAATGACCGCTTATTGAGTTCTGGCAAATTTATATAGCCTCGTCGTGGCGAGAGCTACTATAGTATTCTAATGAGTCGATTCTTTTGACTAAAGACTGTTCGCCTAAGGTGGCACAGTTTAAGATTAACTTTGATTTGTGTTACTACGACCTTCGTAAATGGTGTCAAATGGGCATATTTTGGGTTATGATGGCTGTGGCTAGTCGAAGGGAATAAGTGCCATAGGAATTGTCCACCCCCTTGTCAGGGTTAAAACAATATCTCAGGGCCACTCGAGGAGTAATGAACTGGAAATGCGTGGCCACGCTCGGAAGGTATCTATGATAGATAAATCCGGTCAATCAGTTATTCTCCAGATCGAGGAAACCACTCTCGATATGATCACTTGCAAGTACGACCCGAAAGACACCTTGCATTGAGTGGGAGATAGTAATAGGACAAGAGAATTGGTGACGCACACTTGTCGAGAACAAGTGGGAGATTGTTGGGAAATGTGTCCTCAACAATAGTGCGATCACATGATTTAAATATCATGATTTAAATCTCATTACAAGAATATGGAAGGGATGATACATTACATATATAGTCAACTGATCCACACATATCGGTAATGATTGGCTGGCTAGAGTTTGACATTACTGTCGTGCGACGGTGGTGATCAGTTGATCCCTTGAGGTCACACCTAAAGGACAATTCCCTTAATTGAAAAGGTTAATTAGTTGTATGCCGTCTGATTAATTAATTCCTTAAAATTGAACAAATTATTATAAGAGAGAGAAAAATGACATCTTATTCTAATGTGATTAAATGAGATTTTATTTAGTAATTTAAGAAGTTATATTACTAAAATTAATCGGTGTTTGCGAAACACGCGAGATGAGAATGATAAGTTAGTTATAATTACAAGATATTGTGAATTATACTAACTAGTAATTAAATGACCATTTTATGAGAAAGTAATTTTAAATTACTAGTCAATTTGTTAAATATGATTTATTTAATTTGTAAATGATATTTAATTTGTTAAATATGCATTTTAAATTAAAACATGACATAAGACATGTCACATGTCACATGACATACAATTGTACAATTGACAAAAATAAAATGGACTCCATATTACACTAGATAAACCGAAATTAGGTGGGAGTTTTAGTGGTTTTTTGTCTTATTCATTTGTCTTATTCATTTGTCCATGACACTTGATAGTGACTTGACAATGACAAAGCCTTACACCATTTTGTCTTGTGAAGACAAAAAGGAAAAGAAAAATGGTCTATAATGTGCTCATGCCAACCGGTTTTGGCTAGTACAACATAGAGAGTTTTTCTCTAAAAATTCATCATTCTCTCATGTTCTAAGAAAACATAAACTTCTCTCTCTTGTTCTTCATAAAATTTATTTTTGTGAATCAAATTTGTATAAATCAAACACTAATAATACTAGAAGTAGTATATGAGTATTAGTAATCGATCTTAAGGTAAACTACATTACAAACATCTAGTACATTTTAGTTTGTGGGATTAAGGGATAGTCTTGTGGAGTAAAACTCTTAGGACTCGATTTTTGGACAAATAAGACTCGAAAACAAGAAGTAATTTGGACAGAATTAGACTCAACAAAGGACTCGATTTGGACACTTAGATGGACTGTTTTAAGGACCAACAAACTATATAAGGACAGATTTAGAAGCTAATAAACGATTCAACCAAAGCAAGGCACGAAACAGCTTGTTTTGGACGAATATAAGATCCTAATTAGCTTGATAACTTTGAAAGAAAGCAATGGAAATAAGATTGTAATTTAAATGCTTATGAACTAAACATTCAAATAACAATTTCCACAATGACTTAAGGTAACAAAAACAAAAACTTTGGGGTGCTTTTGACACGAAACAAGAACAAGTAACCGGGATATGACTTAAACTAGATCACGAAGCAGGTTTAAGCCTTGGAATTAAGCTCAAGATCACGAAGCAAGAGTTAATTCCGCCTCAAACACTAAGTAATGAGGGGTTTTCTGCACTAAGCAAGAAGAAAATTGATTGAAAACTTCAGTTTCAAACTCATATTTTAATTCACTCAAATCTGAAGTTCTCATGTGCCTAGCTTGGTTTATATAGACCAAGGCTTACAATCTTGACCCTTGATTACAAGTTACATCTAAGGGCTACAAAATGAGCAGCTAAAGGACATAAAAAACGGCAGCCAAGGTACTTACACAATACTGAAACAGAAAATGACATAAAGCAAAGAAAAGCTAAAGAAAACTAATAGTCCAATCTTCCTTGTTTGTTAGCTCAACTTCTTATTTATGATTATATGGACTGATTGGAGGCCTTGGAGAACCGTGTAAGGCTCCTTTGCAGCTCTAAAAAGTCTTTTGAGCTTTGTTGGATCAAAAGAGGAAAGATTGATAGCGACATTTTGCTCATTGTTCAAAACCGGGTCCCCTTGTACCTTTGCTTTAGTTCTTCAAATAATTTCTGAATGGTAACCCTTGGAGATAAAAGATCCTACACAAAAACATCCTAAACTCACCAAAGATGTGAAATAGGGCGGTTGGAGGCATGACTTCTTAGACGGAATTGAAGTTGGACCTCGATTGTTGGTGACGGTTCAAAACCGGGTTTTGAGAGCATCTTAGAAAATCAGACGCATTTTGGAAGAGGCATATCTCTTAGCTCAGGACGAATATCAGGGCCCATGATAGCTCATTTGAAAGCTAAGCGAGCTAACTTTCACCTCCAAAAAGAATCAACCTTAGACGTTGAGTAAATCTTGAGTTATAGAACTTTTAGTGCACGTAGGTCATGGGCTGTCCAGAAATTCGCAGTCTGTTTGCATCAGCCATATCTCAAGCTATAAACCTGATATGGAGGTGATTCAAAATCCATCGTTTTTCTAAGATCCCAAGCTTTCTAATGACATAAGAATCATTGTATGTTCATGAGTAAAACTTGAGATATAGAGCTTGGAAGTTAGTCTTGATGTAATGACACTTCAAAAAGCGATGAAATGCATTCAATTGTGAACCGTTCCTTGGACTGTTTCTTTTGGCTTAAAAATGAATCACAATGCAACAAATTTTGTTGCAAACTCCCTTTCTTCAAAAGAATTTGCCCTCAAATTCTCGACATTGTCATCTTCAACCACTTCACAATAAGACCACACACACCTCAAGAGATGGATTATCATGACTTCCTCCCGGATCATAGACCAGAATTGTGTATGGCAAGAGTGGTGTTATTACTCTCTTGTCACCAAAGTTCTTGTACAAATCAGTCTCTAAGGACGTTTGAGGTTGCTCCTTACTCGGTTGGCATGCTCCCAAGATGTAGCTTTTGAAGCAAGAACCATGGCTGATGTAGGAGGTCGGATTTGGTACACTCGAGTATGGAACAACCCAAGACTCTCCTATTGCTTTTCCCTTGGTTGAATCCGAACAAGTCCCACCATTGAACATGACCATGGACTGTCCAAACTCCATGGTTTGAAGGCTAAGTAGTCCTTGGTCAACAATCACTTCTCTAGGCCCCAAATCAGTAGCTTGGTCATTGATGGCTCCATGGGTAAGGGTATGGCTACTCTTCTCCTCACTAGTAGGCTCATGTAATGAGTTGAAGGGGGTTTTTGTTTCAAGACATGGGTTCTCAAAGATAGCACTACATGAGCTATTCATTTTAGCATAAGTGCTCATGACCTTTGGCTTAAGGGACTTAGACTTAGGACAAGCAATGTTTAAGCATGGCATGACAATTCCTTTGTCTAAACTCTCCTCTATCCCAACTGTTTTGGTTACCCCAAAACATTCCCTTTTAGCTAAAACCTCATGATTTTCAGGCCTTGCTAAGCTCTTCTCCACACACAAAGCCAACTCAAGCAATTCACCATATGAATGCATCATTTCTAATTTAATCCTCTTAGCAATTTCAGATTTCAAGCCATTGTAAAATCTGATTCCCTTTAGAAAAGAACTTACTTCATTGTCACACACAAAGTGTAATTCCTCAAATAATCTAGCATACTCATGAACACTCAAGGAATTTTGTTTAAGGGTCTTAAGTTCAGCCAACAATTTATCCATGGTAGAAGAAGGTAGAAACTTTAATCTCATGTTCCTTTCAAGTTTAAACCAAGAACATATTCTACCCTTCCCTTCCATCCTCCTTGAAAATGTAAGAGTATTATACCACAATAAAGCAACACCCTTTAAAGAAGACACAACTAGTTTACACTTCTCTTTATCAGAAAAACACTTGTTCTCGAAATAGCATTCAACATCAAACAACCAAGACACAAATGCTCTACTATTTTCACCATTAAAGGAAGGAAGTAATGATATGTTACCTTTACTTCTAAGGGTAGGAGAGGAATTAGAACACTCATAGGGCAGGAGGTGTTCTCCTTGATACAAATCAGGAGGTTTTGGTTCCCTTGGAACCCCATGGGTGCTTGTTGCACTCCTTGTATGCACATCACCTTCATACCCTTTTGTTAGAGCTAGCAACTTCACCATAGCTGCTTCTAATGACTTGGAAATGGAACCAAGATCACAAAGCTTCATCTTTGAGCATGGAACATAGGGTACAACACCAATAGCTACTGATTTTCCCATGAAAAATCAGAATGACAACAACTTAAGTAAAACTGATTTTTCAAGAAACAAACCAAAGCTTTGTTAACCTCTCTTCACTCATTGGGTTGTTTTTGTAGTTTTAGATGTAGTTAGGAAAGATGAACACTCAACCAAAGCTCTGATAACCAATTTGGAGTAAAACTCTTAGGACTCGATTTTTGGACAAATAAGACTCGAAAACAAAAAGTAATTTGGACAGAATTAGACTCAACAAAGGACTCGATTTGGACACTTAGATGGACTGTTTTAAGGACCAACAAACTATATAAGGACAGATTTAGAAGCTAATAAACGATTCAACCAAAGCAAGGCACGAAACAGCCTGTTTTGGACGAATATAAGATCCTAATTAGCTTGATAACTTTGAAAGAAAGCAATGGAAATAAGATTGTAATTTAAATGCTTATGAACTAAACATTCAAATAACAATTTCCACAATGACTTAAGGTAACAAAAACAGAAACTTTGGGGCTGTTTTGACACGAAACAAGAACAAGTAACCGGGATATGACTTAAACTAGATCACGAAGCAGGTTTAAGCCTTGGAATTAAGCTCAAGATCACGAAGCAAGAGGTAATTCCGCCTCAAACACTAAGTAATGAGGGGTTTTCTGCACTAAGCAAGAAGAAAATTGATTGAAAACTTCAGTTTCAAACTCATATTTTAATTCACTCAAATCTGAAGTTCTCATGTGCCTAGCTTGGTTTATATAGACCAAGGCTTACAATCTTGACCCTTGATTACAAGTTACATCTAAGGGCTACAAAATGAGCAGCTAAAGGACATAAAAAACGGCAAAATGCCAAGGTACTTACACAATGTTTGAAAACAGAAAATGACATAAAGCAAAGAAAAGCTAAAGAAAACTAATAGTCCAATCTTCCTTGTTTGTTAGCTCAACTTCTTATTTATGATTATATGGACTGATTGGAGGCCTTGGAGAACCGTGTAAGGCTCCTTTGCAGCTCTAAAAAGTCTTTTGAGCTTTGTTGGATCAAAAGAGGAAAGATTGATAGCGACATTTTGCTTTAGTTCTTCAAATAATTTCTGAATGGTAACCCTTGGAGATAAAAGATCCTACACAAAAACATCCTAAACTCACCAAAGATGTGAAATAGGGCGGTTGGAGGCATGACTTCTTAGACGGAATTGAAGTTGGACCTCGATTGTTGGTGACGGTTCAAAACCGGGTTTGGAGAGCATCTTAGAAAATCAGACGCATTTTGGAAGAGGCATATCTCTTAGCTCAGGACGAATATCAGGGCCCATGATAGCTCATTTGAAAGCTAAGCGAGCTAACTTTCACCTCCAAAAAGAATCAACCTTAGACGTTGAGTAAATCTCGAGTTATAGAACTTTTAGTGCACGTAGGTCATGGGTTGTCCAGAAATGCGCAGTCTGTTTGCATCAGCCATATCTCAAGCTATAGACCTGATATGGAGGTGATTCAAACTCCATCGTTTTTCTAAGATCCCAAGCTTTCTAATGACATAAGAATCATTGTATTTGCATGAGTAAAACTTGAGATATAGAGCTTGGAAGTTAGTCTTGATGTAATGACACTTCAAAAAGCGATGAAATGCATTCAATTGTGAACCGTTCCTTGGACTGTTTCTTTTGGCTTAAAAATGAATCACTTCTGTTGCAATCGAATAGTGTCTACACACTTACGATATACATCACAAGGTTGTAATATGGTATTGACTACCCGAATGTGATGTCGACATTCGTCGTTTGAGTTATTATTAACTCACCTTATACTTTGTTACATCCAAACGGGTTGTAGAGACATTGAACCCCGTTAAAGTGAACACGGATTGGCATTGTATTAGCCCATAGTCACTTACATGAGGTGACGTCTCGAAGTGACTAGGGTGTGATGCGATTGATGGCAAGTTCAAATGACATAGAGTCATATGAGATGACTAGTCGATCACATAGGCAGACTGTTAGGAACACTTTGTCGGGCTAATGACCGCTTATAGAGTTCTGGCAAATTTATATAGCCTGGTCGTGGCGAGAGCTACTATAGTATTCTAATGAGTCGATTCTTTTGACTATAGACTATTCGCGTAAGGTGGTACAGTTACAGATTAAATTTGATTTATGTTACTACGACCTTCGTAAATGGGGTCAAATGGGCATATTTTGGGTTATGATAGCTGTGGCTAGTCGAAGGGAATAAGTGCGATAGGAATTGTCCACCCCTTGTCAAGGTTATAACAATATCTCAGGGCCGCTCGAGGAGTAATGAACTGGAAATGCGTGGCCACGCTCGGAAGGTATCTATGGTAGATAAATCCGGTCAATCAGTTATTCTCCAGATCGAGGAAACCACTCTAGATATGATCACTTGCAAGTACGACCTGAAAGACACCTTGCATTGAGTGGGAGATAGTAATAGGGCAAGAGAATTGGTGACGCACACTTGTCGAGGACAAGTGGGAGATTGTTGGAATATGTGTCCTCCGACAATAATGCGATCACAACTGTCGATCATGATGATCACATGTTTAAGTCTCATTTTAAGAATACATGTGGGAAGTAATATTTTATAGTCAACTGGTCCACACATATCGGTAATGATTGGCTGACTAGAGTTTGACATTACTGTCGTGCGACGGTGGTGATCAGTTGATCCCCTTAGGTCATACTGTGGACAATGGGCCACGGGGGCGCTTGGGAACAAGCGTTTGCATTTGTGGAGTCGCCACCAATTTATTGTGGAAAATTGGAAACCGTTCGAATACTTCGCGTAATGTCAAGACACAAAGTAATGACATAGACACCAAGAATTCGTTACCCTTAGCATTCTATGTCTAGAATGACTCTCGTGGATGCCAATGAAAACGGGTGTTCACAGAGATCTGGAGTAAGGGGTGAGGGTACGTATTAGGAAGCTCTTTTGATCGAACACCTTGAAGCAAAACAAATCACATTAGACATGTTTGTACCCGGTTTGTGTCCCTTGACCGAAATAGGGTTCAAATCGGAATCCGTCTAAGAACATGGGTCCTTTTTCGGCCTAGAAATCTACCATGGGGAGTTTAGAGTTTTTTTGTCCAAGAGCTTATGTCTTGGGAAGATGATAATCATAGAGAAGGGCAAAGAACAAAACCGGTGGACCTAAAGCTACACGGTTTGCAATGGCAAGTACAAGGGTCGCTTTCAAGTCCCTTTCACCCTTCCTAAATTAACCAAGACATCCTCAAGGCTCCTTTTGTTGCTCTACCACTCTTACACAAGCTTGGCCGGATCTTTTGAAGCTTCCAAGGAGTCCTAATTATCATTGTCCTCATTAGTTTACTTTTCTTGTTTTTCCTTTAAGATTTTTAACTTGTCTAAGAACTTGTGTAAGGCTTTGGGCCACCTTTTTGAAACCGGTTTTCTAGGGTCTTTTGGACCGTTATATTGCTAGGTTGATGGATGGATAGGATTGTTTTGCTTGGCCTATAAAATCAAGGCATTCCTTAGTGTAAAAATCAGAATTTGATGAATGAACAAACACAAGTTAGAAACATTGATTTCTACTAATCTCCTTTGCTTAGTGCTGGGAAATCCTCTTTTGCTTAGTGTTTAGAGTCGGGTATTTTTCTTTGCTGTGTGCTTGAAAATTATCCTTAGACTTAGTCTAGTGGCTTTGTGCTTGGATTAAGTCATATCCCAATCACATCCTTTACTCTATTCGATTGTAGAGTTCTGGAACCGTGATTCAAACAGTTCTGTCGACTGTTCGATTGCAGTCCTCGGAGTTTCTGTTTGAGTTTTAGTCGTTTTTATCACGACTAAACAGTCCAAAACACTGTCCAAATTGAGTCAGTTTCAGTCAAAATTCGAGTCCTAAGAGTTTTATTTCAAAATGGTATCAGAGCTTCGGCTCTTGCGTTTTCTTAAACCAAGACGATCTTGGGAAATGGTGGTCCTTGGTGTTTTAGGGTGTGACCTCTCAAATCTGGGCGCGGCTTGATTTGTGAGTGCTAGCTTTGGTTCGAGCATTTGTGAGTTGCTCGGATCGAGTTGGCTAACAAGAGGGTTCGGTCTTTGCTAAGTGCTTGACTAGAATGGGCTCTTGTTGTCTCCCTCTTTAAAATCTATACTACATTTTTTCTGAAATCCTATTTGTTTTTGAAATTGTCTTTTGTTATACCATGTTCTTAACCGCGAAAGTTTGAGGACAAACTTTTCTCAACAAAGGGAGTTTGAAGCAAATGTGGCAACCGAGATTTTTGAGCCAAAACAAATTTTTCAAGGTGAAGAGATAAGCACAAATTGCAAAGATTCCATTCGAAAGCGACATCAAATGGTCCCCTTTTTTGTACAAGCAAAATGCCAAGCAAGGAAGGAACATTAAGCATCAATATGGCAGCCCTTTGTCACGGTTTTTAACAGTCCAAGGAGCTGTCCATTTAGCCTTGTTCTTTGTATTTTGTCAACTTTGTATCTTTTGTTTTGTTCCTCTTTAATTTGTAGCCTTTAGATTAAGTCTTAGATGGATGGCTAGGATTTAGTTGTTTCTCTTTAATTTATGGCCTTAGGATCTATTGTTAGATGGATGGCCTAGATGATTTGTGAGTCTCTATAAAAGGAGCTCATTTCCCTTGTAACAAATCAGATTTTTGAGAATGAAAATATGAGAGGTTTTGAAAACCCTTAAGTCCTTTGCTTAGTGCTTGGACAATCCCATCTTTGCTTAGTGCGAGAGAACCTCCATTTGCTTAGTGCTTTGGAGCGGAGTTGAGCTCTTGCTTCGTGATCTCGGGCAAAACTACTCCTAGGCCTAAACTTGCTTCGTGATCTCGTTTAGGTCATTCATATCTTGTTCATCTCATGCCCATCAAACGGTATTTGTTGAATGCAAAACCGGGCTCATAATGAGATGTTTTTATTGTTCATTTCACGCCCATCAAACGGGTTTTGTTGAATGCAAAACCGGGCTCATAGTGAAATGTTTTCTTTTAGTCTTTCATTTTATGTTTCAAAATAAATCCTCACAAAACAACCCAAAACCGAAACAATACAAATACACGAAAACAGCCTATTTCAACGAAGTTTAAACAGTCCGTCTGACTGTTCGTTTTGTTATTCTGGTCCTGTTTTGTGTCGTATGTTGGGTTTGTTGTGTTTGGTCGTGGCTCTTCATCCCTTTCTCATTTTCTCTTGCTAATGTGACTATGTGAGGGTGATGATAACCCAAACGGTTTCCGGGACCGTCCTATCCCTAGCCCGGTTTTTAGGTCTTTTTTATGTTAATTTTGGGGTCATTTTTAAAGGTCTTAAATTTCTTTGCAATTGTTGTCGTTTTTGCTGCGTTTTTTTGGCCTATTTTGGGCTGATTAAGGACCACACTCTCGTTTTACTTCAAATTGGTTATCAGAGCTTTAGGTTAACACAATTCCATTGTTGTGTTAGTCTTGGGTTGGTAATCCTTCTTGTGAGTCCACAAAACCTTAACCACTTCCAAAAACACAAAAAACAACCATGAGTGAAGAAAGGCTACTTGGAATTGAGACTCAAGTAACACAACTCTCCGAGAAATGCGACCTAATGATAGACTTCTTCAATGCTATCATGGCTAACATTCCAACACCACCAAGAGACCGAGGAAGACATCCACCTCGCCGTGGTAGAGGACGTGGCCGAGGGCTTGGAGCAAGAAACCACGAATCCGAACATGAAGAGGAGGACTTGCACTCGGATGAAGAGGGTTCTTTCATGGAGACCGAGCATGAAGAGCATCCTAAAGACCTAAAGGTAAAAATTCCGGACTTCCATGGTAGTTTAAATCCCGATGACTTACTAGATTGGTTTAGGTCAATTGAAAGAGTCTTTGAATTTAAATCATACTCGGATTCTAAGTCTTTCAAGGTTGCTATTTTAAAGTTCAAAGGTTATGCATCTCTTTGGTATGAAAACATGAAAAACCAAAGGAAGAGGGATGGTAAAGAACCCATAAAATCTTGGTCAAAATTGAAAAAGAAGCTTAGTGACAAGTTTATTCCCAAAGAGTATACTCAAGACATGTTCATTAAACTTACTCAACTAAAACAAGATCAACAACCACTTGAGTCTTACATTAGGGATTTCGAACAACTCACTTTGCAATGTGAAATGAATGAGAAACCGGAACAAAAAATTGCTAGATTTGTCAAAGGGTTGGATGATAAAATTGGTAATAGAGTCCGAATGCAACCATTGTGGTCTTTCAATGAAGCCGTGAACTTGGCTTTAAGGGTGGAAAAATTGGGCAAGGGAAAATCCTCCAACTCAAAATTGCCGACCAAAACAACCACCAAGACTACCTATGCCGAGACCAAACCCAAAGAAATCCACACCCCAACCGTGACCCCCACACTTGACAAAGGAAAAAGCATTGAATCCTCACAAAGAAAGACCTTACCCCTCAAAAAATGTTTCAAATGTCAAGGCTATGGTCATTTTGCCAAAGAATGTCCAACTCAAAGAGCCCTTAGTAGCTTTGAAGTGGTTCATTGGGGAGAGGATGAGATTCTTGTGTGTGATGAGGGTGAGGAAACCGAGGAAACTAAGGATGAGGAGGTAGTATTGCCGGATTCCGGGATGAGTCTAGTCACTTGGAGAGTGTTGAGTGCTCAACCATTGGAAATGGATCAAAGACAACAACTTTTTAGGTCTAGGTGTATCATTGGAGGGAAAGTTTGCAACCTAATCATTGATGGAGGTAGTTGTACTAATGTGGCCTCTAGTGTCCTTGTTGAGAAACTTTCCTTAACCACCCAAAACCATCCATGTCCTTACAAATTGAGGTGGCTTGACAAGGGAGCCGAATTGAAGGTTGACAAACAATGCCTAATATCCTTCTCCATTGGAAAGAATTATGTTGATAAGGTTCTTTGTGATGTTCTACCTATGGATGCTTGCCATCTTCTACTTGGTAGACCTTGGGAATTTGATAAGAGTGCGGTGCATCATGGAAAGGATAACACTTATTCCTTTGAGTTTGACAAGAGGAAGATCACTCCAGCACCTCTTCCACCACCCTCCATGCTTGGGCCTTACAAAGAAGTGATGCTAATCAAAGAAGCCGAAATGGTCCCCGAAAAGAGCAATGAGAAAGGTGTTCATGTTCACTTTATCGAGGGTGTATCCAAGGAGCAAGATGAAACAGTCCCTAGCATGGTTCAAAATTTAAACAAGTTCTTTCAAGATGATCCACCTAATGTCGAGCATGTGTCCAAGGAACAAGATGAGCCGTTCACTAATACGGTTCGAACAAGAGTCGAGGTCCATGAAAATGTTCCTCCAATTGCTAATCCAAGAATGAATGCCAAGGTCCCTAAAAATCCTTGGTTCGACTATGGTGTCCATAAGTTGAAAGACAAATTAGGGGAGTGTTCCAATGTAAAAGAAGAATCCAAGTGGAGTAATGCCAATGATCAAGTCCAAGATGAGCTCTTTGTCAAGATTGGAGCCGAAAGTACCATTGGTAGGGTGCGAGTTCATCATCCCGTCTCTCCCACCTTTAGTCCAATTGGGAATGAAAGCAAGGACAAGGGAAGTGCCTACTTGAGCAATCAAGGAACTAGGGTCAAGAAACGGGTTCAAAAGGAGATGTTCAACAATGTCCAAACCGTGAATGTCCATGATGGTGTGCATTGTGGCTATTCCGCACACCCTATTCCAAGTTTAATTGAAGATGAGCACAAGGCCCGTGGCATAGGCGGTATAATCAAAACAGTTAATGAAAGTGTTCACCCAAGTAAGCAAGGAAGTGGAGTCAAGAAACGGGTTGGACAAGGGCTCATTCGTCATGTTCAATTCATTGCCAATAAGGAAGGGTCCATGAACTCCAAGCAAGGGACGAAATTCAGAATTGGGGATCAAGTTTGGGTCCGTTTATGCAAGTTAGGAACCCTTACAAAAGGGGATAAGCTCATGCCAAGAGAAGGAGGTCCGTTCAAGGTCACTAGTCAAGTTGGGTGTGACAAGTATAAGGTCGATTTGTTGGGAACCCATGCCACATTCCATGTTAGTAATTTAAGTCTTTGTGATGAAGAGCCTAGTGATGAAAATGCCGAGAATTTGAGGACAAATCCTTTTCAAGAGAAGGAGTTTGAAGCAAAACAAATCACATTAGACATGTTTGTACCCAGTTTTGGTCCCTGGACCGAAATAGGGTCCAAATCGGAATCCGTCTAAGAACATGGGTCCTTTTCCGGCCTAGAAATATACCATGGGGAGTTTAGAGTATTTTTGTCCAAGAGCTTATGTCTTGGGAAGGTGATAATCATAGAGAAGGGCAAAGAACAAAACCGGTGGACCTAAAGCTACACGGTTTGCAATGGCAAGTACAAGGGTCGCTTTCAAGTCCCTTTCACCCTTCCTAAATTAACCAAGACATCCTCAAGGCTCCTTTTGTTGCTCTACCACTCTTACACAAGCTTGGCCGGATCTTTTGAAGCTTCCAAGGAGTCCTAATTATCATTGTCCTCATTAGTTTACTTTTCTTGTTTTTCCTTTAAGATTTTTAACTTGTGTAAGAACTTGTGTAAGGCTTTGGGCCACCTTTTTGAAACCGGTTTTCTAGGGTCTTTTGGACCGTTAGATTGCTAGGTTGATGGATGGATAGGATTGTTTTGCTTGGCCTATAAAAGCAAGGCATTCCTTAGTGTAAAAATCAGAATTTGATGAATGAACAAACACAAGTTAGAAACATTGATTTCTACTAATCTCCTTTGCTTAGTGCTGGGAAATCCTCTTTTGCTTAGTGCTTAGAGTCGGGTATTTTTCTTTGCTGTGTGCTTGAAAATTATCCTTAGGCTTAGTCTAGTGGCTTTGTGCTTGGATTAAGTCATATCCCAATCACATCCTTTACTCTATTCGATTGTAGAGTTCTGGAACCGTGATTCAAACAGTTCTGTCGACTGTTCGATTGCAGTCCTCGGAGTTTCTGTTTGAGTTTTAGTCGTTTTTATCACGATTAAACAGTCCAAAACACTGTCCAAATTAAGTCAGTTTCAATCAAAATTCGAGTCCTAAGAGTTTTTATTTCACACCTAATCCCGCCCGCCTCGATAGCGGCCTCTACTAATGATTAGGGAAAATCGTCTATAGTCGATATATTGTCGATTTATATGCATGCAATGCAACATCCATTAAATTAATCCTAGCATGTGAGAATTAACTAAGTCGGTTATCACGTAGTTTAATCATACAATTGGGTCGAAGTAGGAATTAGATTGATTACATGTGAAGGCATACAAGGAATACAAGAAATATAATAATGAAATTACAATAAAGAAAATACAATAATTACATTGGATTAATGATTTATGTCGAAAATACATTTAAAACGGATAATTTGAGAAAGAATAAACAAATAGATTAACGAACAGGAATTAAGGTGATAATACGAATAATAGTTAATTAAATACGTAAACTAATATCTAGGTCAAGGCAACACGGGAGTTCAGGGACAGAAATCAACCAGGAACAGGCGCAGCAGAGCTGCGTCCCTTGGAAGAGGCGCAGCAGTTGCTACTTCTGTTCCTTGGCTCAATTCTGGCTGTGAAGCCGGAATTGCAAGTTGTTAATATTCGTTGGTGATTTTAATGATCAATTAATAATATTTGACTCGGATAGAAGTGGTTTAACGTATTATTTACATATGATTGGGTCATAAAAACAACAAAACATGGATAAAATTAATTAGGACGAATTATTACAAGATTAATGAGATAACAAACTAATCGAATTAATTAGGTTAAACAGGTTATTAATGATGAATTAATGATGGTGACAGAAGATAACGAATGAAAATATATCAAAGAGGAATTCCAGAGATTCAATATTGATGAATCGAACCTCTAAAAATCCGAATTGACTTTAATGACGAAAACCCGCAAATATTGGTTATAAGGGATTTAAGTCGGGAAATTAATGATGATGAATAATATGTTACATGTTAGAATTATTATGCCTAAATTATTATATCAAAGAATCAAAGAACAAACGAAAGAAAATAAGTACAAACGAATTGGCAAAAGATTTAGGAAGAAGAAAGGAAGCGAGAATCTGCAGCGGCCCTCACGAAGAGGCGCGGCAGTGCTGCGTCCCTTCAAGAGGCGCAGCGATTCTTTGCGTCCTTTCTCGACGGTTGTCTTCTGATAATCCGTAAAAAGGGTTTTAAAATATGGTTTTACAAATCGGTTTTAAACATATTTTCGACATAAATCTTACAATAATTATAATACAGAAAATAAATACATTAAATAAAATACATTAAATAAAATTGGGATTTTACACCCTCGGACTTACATGTTAGCGTCGGGAGATTTAACTAAATCGGTTTTTAGTGGTTACTCGACTCGATCTATAATGCAAATATGAAAGTGCCCTCGTAGGAGGAAAACGAATAAGATTGATTAATGTTGATTATTGTGGAGTTGGTCAAATTGGTAGGTCATGCAAACGAGGCTGGTACTCAGAAGGATCCGAGCTTACGTGGTCGAATGTTCAAGCACGTAGACGCCAAACAGTAAGAACGTGGTCTAGAATGCAAAGGGAGAAGAGAAGGGCGGACACTCGCGTGAGAAATATGAGGAGCGAAGGCTCCTATTTATACTAATCACGTGAAGAAGTAGGGTTTTCGGAGAGACTTTGGAAGTGAATCTCGAAAAGATATGAAAAAGATACGAAAAATACGCAGAAAAGGACCTGGGAAGAGGCGCAGCAGTCACTGCGTCTCTTGGAAGAGGCGCAGCACCTGCTGCGTCTGTTCCCAAGTGGTTTCCTCCTGCGGAAGAAAGATTTCCGTGTTTAAGTTATGGAATAACGGGATAATTTGGTTTTCCTTAATATTTTGTATGAATATTACGGGAAATTGTTTACCAAAGATTAAAGATTGTGAAATATTTATAAAATATGGAATAGAAATATCCTAACATTCGAAACATTCGACTCGGGATTTAACGGTTATCAGAAAATGAAGACGGTTTTAGGCCCGGACTCCAAATGTACTCTAATTACTGTCAAGACGACCGTATCGGCGCGTAGATGACAACTAAGAGGTAGACATCAGTGTTTGAGCAATCACTTGACGATAAACTTACGAACTGTCACAAATCGTTCCGCGTACCAAACATGCGGCCCAATCATCACCGGGTGGTTTGCGGGAGGTGCAGAAATGAGGTATCTACAGAGCCCCCACTTTGACTGAGGCTTGGACAAGGCGAAAGTCAAAGTATAGCCATCAGGTCAATCGAAGATTACAACCTGACGACTATGGCGACGCGAGGCGGCTCAAGGGGTCTGAACCAAGGACCTGTCGTCGGGAACATTTTAGAGTCTGTCGACTATCGGGGAGGGTCGTTTAAAGTCCATTAGACTACGTAAGAAAGCTCGCCAGCCATAAGAAGAGATCATACCTGAGACTTCTTCTCGAGATGCTTCCGGAGGTGCGTGGGAGCTAAGGGTAAGTGTAGGAGCTAAGGTTATGCGTAGGAGCTAAGGGATAAGCGTAGGAGCTAAGGGTAAGACCTAAAAGATATATAAGGATTGGTGCTAGGGTGTGAGACCCTAAAAGAAGGCATCAATGGGAAGGAGGCCCGAATATAATTTCAACTTAAGGGGTAACTAAGGCTCGAGTGTAGGAACTCTACGGGTTTGGGAACTTCTGGAGAACGACACCTTTATCGCACTCCGCGGGGAAACAAGAAATATTGCGAGTAGCAGGACACAGGCGGGAACTGCTGGGAGAAATCTGCTTGGGTCGTCTTCAAACAAACTTCGGAGGAACTTGAGAAGGACGATTGTATGTCGCGAACTCTCGTGTTGGGAAAACCTTATCAGGAACTTATCTCCATGTCTCGAGAGGGATTGTCGATCCGCTTACTCTCGCTGGGGGAATATAATGAAGGCGTGTCGAAACACCTGTGAAGGAATACTTGCTCGTTGTGACAAGCAAGGTCTTGGAAGCGATAAATAACGTATAACAGCCTGCGGTTGGCTTGGAAATGCGGGTCTGAGCGAAGAAGGATCATCAAACGGACCAAAAAGAAAAAATGGCATCGAGGAAGAGGCACACCAAAGATGGGCCCACAAATAACGAACTCCTAACGAATTTTTTAAAACTCGTATGGAGAGAACCTCAGGAAGAGGCGCAGCAAGAGCTGCGTCTCTTGGAAGAGGCGCAGCACCTGCTGCGTCTATTTTCTGAGTGTGTCTTTTCTGCGTAAAAACGCGATAAACAGAGGGATTTAATTCATTTGTTCGAAATACAATTTCCTCAATTTCTCTCTCAAATCATAACCATTTCCGCCAAAATTTGATCTAAAAGCTTGCATTCGCCATGACTAATCGAGGTATGTATATCATTCTTGCATAAATTTTCTGCATTTTGCTTAATTTGGATCGAAAAAATTAAGGTTTTCAACCCAATTAATTCGAAAATTTGGGGCTTTTCCCCCAAATGGATTTACCTTGTAAAATTGGTATTAGAAACGGATAATTGGTAATATAAGGAACATAACCATGTATTTGTTTCGAATTTTCGTTGAGTTTTGAACATTTGAGTGAAATTGAGACGGTTTCACAGCTAGACCGTAAATTGCTTCGAAAATGGCCTTAGGATTGCCCATTTGCGATGAAACTTGATATTTGGGATCCTTGGATGATGGGTAAACTTCCTACCATCTCGGAATTTTGGTTTGTGACGGCTTTTTCAGGACACTTTTCTAGGGCATAATCGCCGTTATAACGAAATGCTGCCGAAATTTTGACTTGAACCCATGACTAGGCTTCAACTTAGGCTTGACTTGACCCAAATTACCACATGAGTGATCGGGTTTGTGGGAATACGGCCAAAGATGGCGAGAAAAGAGCGATTTCAAGGCTTCCGAAAGCTCAAAAATCCCTAAACCAAGGCTCGTCGTCATGTGACGCGGCCTAAAATTACTTTAACGTTGCAGGTGACGAGGCTTCTACTTCTGGGAGAGCTCCCATGGAGATAGACACTGTTGTTGACCCTTCTCGTGTTATCGAGGAGGCTTTGGAGGAGGCTTTCACCGCCGCGGTGATGGCTGCTGGTGATGAGGTACAGGAGGAGGAGGTTGCTGAGGAGGAGGAGGCCCGGAGGCGGGCCAACGTTGGGCGAGGTGGTCGTCAGCTGAGAGGAGCACCCGCGTGGCCGAGACTCGGGACAAAGCAGGCACTTGCTTTGGGCTGCGGAGGGACACTTGTCCTACAGGACGGTGAAGAGCTTGGTAATCTTGAATTCATTAACCATCACTCATCTTCTTTCATTTCATTTGCTCATATCCTTTCCAATTTTCATTCAAACTAAAGATAGCTTTTGTTTCAAATCACAATAGGAGGCCGGGAACATCAGGTCGTTCTCGGGCTACACGACGGCGATGGAGTGGTATGAGAGGCTGTCGGCGGAGGAGCGCGCCATGATCGAGCGCGGAGCGCTCGGCGCCCTGGTGCAGGCTTGGAGGGATATCGCAAAGAGGAAGCTGCGGGCTAACCTTAGCCTGGTTCGCGCTTTCTTAGACCGATTCTGGGATACGACTTCCACTTTTCACATGCCTTTTGGTGAGGTGGGTGTCACGTTGGAGGACTACGGCATGATTTCTGGTCTGCCGTGTGGGACTGAGGCAGTGGAGTGGCCGGAGATTGCCATGAGGGTGGACTCAGCCGAGGCTAGGAGGTTGATCGGCTGGAACTTGTCGCCGAAGGCTGTTACAGCGCCTGGTTTGGTGCCCAGTTCTTACGTTCGAGACTACTTTGCGGGGAAGACCCCGGCTGGTGGTGATCGACGGAGAGAGACGGCTCCTCCTCCTGTCTGGTGAGCGAGAGGGCCTGTTTGTGGCTTTGGTGGTTTCTGTCTTCGATCTACCTCGGAGACAAGGGAGAGAGGTCAGTGTCGACGAAGCTTCTTCCCTTCCTTTCGACCCGAGCTCCCTAGGACGTTGGGACCGGTCATCACTGGTTTTGCGGTCCTCATCCGCTTCATGAGGGCCATGGTTTGTCCGGAGTTGATGGAGAAGGGGACTTCTCCTGGTGCTGTCGGCCCTGGACTACTGTTGGAGGTATGAACCTTCATTTAGACTAAAATCAATTCTTTTCCTTATCAAACTACGAAAGATCGTCATTGACCATCTTGCTTCACAAGCGTGGGTATACTCCTACTTTTCGAGCCTCTCGCCCAAGAGGACGGAGCCGCTGGATAAGGCCTATCCCGTCGTGAGGGATTGGTGATGTGTCGGACGAGGAGGAAGCGTTCCTCTCACGGTGTCTACCGGCGGGACGTGAACGCTCTTCAGCTGGACAGCGTGAGCATCTCACTTGTATTCGTTTCGCTTCTTCATTGCTTTTTAACCGATCATAAGAATGATTCCTTGTTTGTCTTTTCTAGTGGGTGTCCAGGCGTTGGGCGGAGTACGCTGGCGCGCCTCCTTTTGTGGCTGAGGTCCTTCGACCTAGGAGCTCGAGCTGGCTGCCGATGGGTCCTGTGTGGTACTTGGGCGAGCGCTTGGCTCGTCAGTGCTCTCGGGATGTTTTGACGGTTCCCATCGATCCTCCTAGGACAATGTTCAGGGAGCCTTCTGAGGCTGAGAGGGAGGCTGACTTGGCTGGCGTTGGTGGTGACGCCCTCCTTCTTCCTGGTGAGGACTACTCGGCGTTCCTCTACGGGAGGTTGGCGTACTGACCGGTTGTGGTGAGCATCTTTACTCTTCTTTATTTTGCTGATTTTGAGAATACGATGAAAGATCATCGATTAATGCGAATCACTTGACTTTGCAGGAGGTCGAGGCGGCGGGCATCGAGCCCCCAGAGTACCCCGAGACCCTCGAGTATACTGACGCGACCGGGAGGAAGACGATCTCCGAGCTGCGTGACTTTGACGTGGCTGTGACGGATGATGGCCTGGATGATTGGCAGCATCTGATTCGGAGGGTGAGCCTCTAATTTGCATGATGTTTTGTGTAAGAACACATTTGATTGAACTTATCCAATTATTGAGAACTTCTGTTTTGAAAATACAGGTCGCGCCGTCTCGGTTTGTGGCGTTATGGTGGGTGGCCAACCGGCTGCGAGCTACTGCCGTCGAGGCACTTATCGGTGGTCGAGGTCGTCAGGTATGAACCTTTCTTTATTTTATTTTTGAACTTTGATTTTCCTACTTTTCTTATAATTGCTTGAGATGATTGACATGAGCCAATTTTGTTGTTTGCAGGGGGATCGTGAGCTGGAGCGAGAGTTGGCCCAGTCTCGGGAGGAGACAACTCGCTTGTTGAGGGAGCTCGAGGTTCGCGACGCTGAGGTTGCTGCTCTCGAGGCGAGAGTTGCGGAGCTAGAGGGCGACCGACAGTAGTTTTGCTTTGTTGTTGCACATTTGTACATTTTAGACCTACATTTTGGACTTTGCTTAGGGCTCGAGCCCCCAGTTTGTTGTACATTTCCCTTTTTTTGGTTGTATATATGATGGTCTGAGTGCCTTTGCTGCTGGGTTGCAATGCTTGTACCTGTAGGTTAGCTTTGAACAGGTTTGGTAGATGACGGTTTATGCCGTCATGCGGCGAAATTTACATAGAAATCACGTAGAACATACATTTGTATATACGGCTTAAATTAGCGCAAAACGAATGACTCAAAATAATGCAAAAATGCACAAGAAAGTGCCAAAAATGCAAAAAAATTTGCCGGAAATGACCGGACGGTAGGGAGGGTTACCCCCAAAAAAATGAAAAAAATATAAACCTATAAGTTAGAAATAAAATGAAAATAAATAAATAAATATAAAGGAAATATATATATGTTTTGGAATAAATTAAATTAAAATGAAAATTATTTCCTAAAATGGAAATATACAAGTGTGTTAAAATGACGAAAATGCTGATATTGCCTCGAAATACGTGCCCGCGGATTTAGGAAACACGAGCTATGGTAATTTTTCGTATTTACCAAAATAATAACCCGTAGGAATAGGAAATTATTCGCCAAGGAATTTAGGAAAGATCCAACGCGGAAAATCACAGAAACCTTGCTGAGGAAGAGGCGCAGCATGAGCTGCGTCCCTTTGAAGAAGCGCAGTAGGTGCTGCGCCTGTTCCCAGGCGTGTCTGTTCTGGCAGATTTTAGGAAACAAATTTTAGTATAAATAGAGACGTTGACGTGGTCGAGGTCGTCACTCATCCAATCAAACACATTTATAATACTCAACAAACAACTAGTTAGCGGTAAGTCGAGGTCGATCCATGGGACGGTGTGCTTTGGGTTCTAAGCCTATCTATCTCAATTTATGTTAGTGTCACAATTGATGGGGTTTGTAGTTGTATTCTAAACTAGTGAAGGTAACAAAGTAGAGCAAACAATGAACTAAGGAATGTAAACAAATGATTAAGAGTGCTAGGGTATCATGGGGTCATAGGGGATTCATGGTGTTGATCATACAAACATGTTTACAAAGTTGCAAGCAATTAATGTTGTGGAGAAACCGAGTTGGTTTATGTCTTACGGTTCTTAGGAAGAGTTGGGTCCCGGAGCCGAATCGATTAGATTGTACAACACCTACAAGTCGACTTACTTTCCTCTTATCAACTTCTATGCATGGTCTAACAAGACTCGAGTTGGTTTATATCTGATGGGGCATATTCTGCACCCCTGACCGAGTCAACACATTGAGCAAGGTCAAAGATAAAAGACAGCAAGTCAACGTATTAGATAGCCTAACCGACGCAGCCTGTCGGCCTGTCACTTGGGTCTCGGCTGGGCAACTAGCCAGCCGGGAAGCATATCCGCGTACTCACATCCAGTCCCCTCGGCATGGAGTCAACCAGGCCAGCCGGCCTGCCATGGGTCCCTCGGCCGAGGGTAGAACAGTCTTTCCACCTGCTCTGCCACTTGGCCACTACGTGACAAAAGGTGAAAGTCTATAAATACTCCTCAATCCTCATTGAGAAAAAGATCCGAAAACTATCCAATAATCCACAATTCATCCTAAAACTCACTATTAATCTGGTATTAACTCCCTTATCTCTCTACAATATACTTTGCCAAGTAACACACAACTTAATCTCTTTAAGTTTACTGACTTGAGCGTCGGAGTGAGTACGCTCGGTACCAAGCCGAGCCCTCAGTTTGTTCATCTTTACAGGAGAGAGCGAAAGGAAGAGACAAGTCAAAGACACCATTCAACAAGCTTACTTGGTCACAAACACCGCTCCGAAATTACACCCGGAACAATTGGCTTAGATAAGAGATGGTTGTAAATGCAAGGATTCATAGGCTTAGCATTTCATCAAACATAACATGTGCATAAAGTTGACATCACAACAAGCAAGCAATTTAATCATGTGAACATATTAGATTAAGCATTAATCAATCCCATGTTGGTTTCCCCTAATTACCCATTAATCCTAGCTAAATAACTACTCACTCATTATCATGGGAAACATGTCATTAATGGTGTCAATCATCACAACAAGTATAAACATGATAATGGAATGAAGAAATGAACAATAAAGAGTAAAGAGTAAAGGAATTATACCAACTTAAGATGATCCAAACAATAAAGCAAAGAATAATAGAAGAACTTGATAATTGATGGAAGGTTGTCAATCTCCCAATAAACCCAATAATCTTCAATTACCCAATAATAAACTTGAATAATAAACTTGAACAATAATTTAGGAGAGATTAATGTGTAATTTGTGTGGAAAGATTGAGATTAATCTATTCTAATCTACTCCTAATCTAATCTAAGAAAGCTTGATTTAATCTAATAAAAGCTTGATACTCTAAAACTTGATGGTTTGATTATTACAAATGGGGTATTTATAGTGGAAATTAGGTGGATGCATTAGGGTTAACTAAGGGCTAAACTAGTAATTACACTTTTGGGATTTGAGCAGGGAGGAGCCGGTATTTTTCGAAGGAAGGGCGTCTATCTTGGAAGCTTTGAAGAAGACGAAAATGTGCTGGGCTGGAATCCGAGCATCTTTGGGAGAATCCGAGCGGATTGGTGAAGAGGAAAACGGGCGGATTGGGGAGAAGACGCACGGATTCCGTGCATTGTGGACGGCCGGATTTCAGAGAATCCGCTCGGGTTGGACTTCAGTTTTCGTTTTCTCTTCTATTCTTCCCTTTCCTTCACTTCCATTTTATTCTTGTAGGCTTGGTCTTCAGTTCTTGCTTCCTCCTCATACTAATCCATCAAATGTCGTCAAATAGCTTCCGAATATGCACGAAAGACGGGAATTTCCGCCTTATTAACTCCTTTCCTACAAAACATATAGAATGCGATAGAAAAGCAAATAGGAAGGTTTTGACGGATAGAATGGCCAAAGAATGTTATAATAGTATGCAAAATGGGCTCAATTAGGAGACTAAATGTGCGCAAATAATGGTCACATCAGACGTCGATAGAGGTTTTATTCACACAATTCCTCCGTCTCTTCTTCGTCTTATTACATAAAATTCTCAATATAATCACTCATCATGAATACTTTGGAGATTCGCCTAAAAGAGTGGACCAACGAGTTTTCCAACATGGAGAAACACGACATGGGCGCCTATAATCTTGGATCTTTGTTGAGTTTGAAGCTTATCAAGGTTGTCAAACCATTCCTAGATGCTTGTCTTGATTATTGGGACCCGAATTATCATGTTTTTGCGTTCCCCGGAGGCGACATTTGCCCATTTCCTGAAGAAATTGCTGCGATCGGTGGGTGGGACCCAGAACACTTGCCTGCCATTCCTTCTACTTCGCAAGGATATAAGAACAAATTTAGAGACTTGCTTGGGTTGACAAGACTTGAGGTGGACCGTTTAGTGACCTCAAAAGGAGTGCGAATGTTGGACTTCATTGACCGATTTATTAACAGAGCCGACCCCACCATCTCTTATGTTGCTAGGCGAAGGGCATTCGGATTTTGCTTGTTGCATGTATATGTCCTTCAAGGGCATGTTGATGAAGAATTGAGAGGTGATCCTCGTCTTCTGGGCCTAGTTGAGCAAATGGAGCTGCGCAGGAGCCCAGCTTGTTTATGCTTAGGAGAGATCCTATTGGGCTTGGATAATAGGAAAGCCAATCGCGACCTACCGTACTTGGGAAGTCCCGTTATTCTGCAGGTAAAAGAACACATTTCTTTTCTCTTTTTTTTTGTCGTTTTTTTTTTCGTTTTTTTTTTGTCGTTTTTTTTTTCGTTTTAATACCCGCTTTTGGTAGGTGTGGCTTATGGAGCGTCTTCGATTGATCGAGCCCCCAGTTCATGTTCCTTCTTATCATGCTCGTTCGATTGCAATGAGGACTAGGCTTTACATGGTGGACTTCACTCGGGTTTGCAATTATTGGGAGAATAAATTGAAGAGTGATGATGGCCCCTTGATTAGGTGGGTTGTACCAAGGTGGCACCTCAAATCTGTCACTGGAGCATCTTCCTTGGATCCTACCCAATCTGTGCGCATTCCTGGCTTGGAATTCATGGTATGCATCTTCCCGGAAAGGCTGATGAGACAGTTTGGACTAAAGCAGACAATCCCGAAGCTTGACACTGTCCCGCAGACTGCCGTAGCGCTTACTACTGAGAGCCGAAGGGAGTGGGCCATTAAATGGGCTCAAAGAAACGTATGGTTCTTGAACTCTTCTGCTAATGCTTTATGGGTGTCAGACTCTTATCTGCGATGGAGGAAAGCTACTACTCCGGAAGAGCGCGAGAGATTGAGGAAACGCGAGCCTGTTGACTACAAGGTGCGCGAGGTGGAAAAGGAGAAAGAGAAGCATCTGACTAAGGGAGAGGAGGAAGCCGGGTTTCGAGTTGTTCATCCTTCGAACAAAACGAAGACCTCTCCTGCCGTGGACAAAGTGATTGACAAGAATGGGAAGGCAAAGGGACAAAAAAGACCGTTGGTGATTAGGTCTGAAGTGGCGCAAGAGTGTCCGGCTCGAGGTCGTGACAAGAAATATGACAAGAATGACAAGGGCAAAGGGAAGATGGAGGAATAGCCCAAGTCTTTATTATTATTTATTATTATTATTATTGTAAGAAGGTGGGGTTTTTAGAATCCTAGCCTATTTTTATTTTTATTATGTAACGTATTATTATTATTAGAAAATGCATGAAATAAAAGAGGTTAATTGGTTATGAAACCGTTGTGATTTTCTATTTATTATTCTTGTCGAATTCCAAATGCAGTTGCAAATGTCCTTCTACTTACATTTTGAAATTAATGGGTTGTATCCTGTGAAGGATTGCCTACGTATTCATTAAGAAAATGAAATCAAACCCTTGTGCGTAGTTCGAGTAAATGTAAAAGAATAATTGTTCTAAGCAAGAGCTTGTAATGAACTTAGAAAATAAGCATGCGCTTTTTACTTACTCTAAAGGTGCAAATTTAGTTTATTTGATGATATGAGGATGACAAGTTTGTCAAAATGCAAGAGCAGAGTGACATTAGCTTACTTCAGCTTGGCCAGGGGCCGTTTATTTAGTGCCACAAGAGAGACACGTGAGGTTACGCGAGGCGCGTTTTTGTTCCTATTAATGGCATAATACCGTTTTAGTTGGTCAAGGTTTGTCGGGTTGGCAAATTCATTCCCATCTAGGTTTGTGATTCTAACCGCACCCCCTGGAAGTATGGACTTGACTAGAAATGGTCCGGCCCAATTAGGTTTGAATTTTCCCCGTGGATCGACAGGTAAAAGAGCTCTAACCGACTTGAGTACTAAGTCTCCTTCCTTGATGTTCCTTGGTTTGACCCTTTTGTTGAAGGCTTGTTTGATACGTGCTTGATATGTTTGGACATTATGCAAGGCGCGTAGCCTACGTTCATCCAGGAGGATGAGTTCTTCATATCTATCCCTCTTCCAATCGGCTTCCGGGATTTGACTTTCGAGTAAGATACGCAACGATGGTATTTCTAACTCGACTGGTTGTACAGCTTCCATGCCGTAGGTCAAATAGAAAGGGGTGGCCCCAGTGGGCGTCCTAACAGATGTGCGATATCCCCACAAAGCAAAGGGTATCTTGCTTGGCCAATCTCGATAGTTGTCAATCATTTTCTTGAGAATTGTGACAACGTTCTTGTTTGCCGCCTCTACCGCGCCATTAGTTTGTGGTCTATATAGCGAAGAGTGGTGATGCCTAATTTTGTACTTGGCTAGCAATTGCTCAGTCTCAGCTTGGAAATGTGATCCATTATCACTAATGATCTCATGTGGGCAACCGTATCGACAAATGATATTGTTTTGTATGAATTTTGCTACATTTTTAGCCGTGAGACTAGTGTAGGAAGCCGCTTCTACCCATTTGGTGAAATAGTCGATTGCCACTAGGATGAAACAGTGATCTCCTGTTCCGGCTGGGGTTATCTTCCCGATTATATCAATTCCCCAGGCAGAAAATGGCCAAGGAGATGTCATTGTATAATGTAATGAAGGAGGGACATGATGTACATTCCTGAAGATTTGGCAGTTGTGGCAATGTCTTACATATTTGATGCAATCGGATTCCATTGTGGTCCAATAATACCCCAAACGTGTGATTTTCTTTGCCATCATGGGCCCACTCATGTGAGGACCGCATTCTCCGTCATGGACTTCTTCCATCACTTTCCGTGCCTGTGAATGATCAAGGCAACGTAGGATTACACCAAGAGGTGTTCTTTTGTATAACTCTCCTTGCATGAGAACGTATTGGGAAGCTAGTAGGCATATAGCACGTTGTCCCCTTTTGTCCATATCTGGTGGATAGGTACCGTTGAGCTTAAAATTTAGGATTGCTTGGAACCAGGGTTCCTGTGTGATTTCCTCTTCGTCGGTGATTTGATGGACATAAGCCGGCTCTGACCGTCGTTCGATACATAAAGGCATTTCCACCATGTCATCTGGCATATTAATCAAAGATGCAAGTTTTGCAAGAGCATCTGCAAATTGATTTTCTTCCCGAGGTAGGTGTAGATAGGTCACGTGATCAAAGAATTGGGCAACTTGGTCTATTCTGGCTTGATAAGGTGCTAAGCTTTCGCTTCGGATTTTCCAAGATCCCGTAACTTGATTTATGATCAGGGATGAATCCCCATGTACTCGGAGGCTTTTAATGCCTAAGCTCACCGCCGCTTGTAGTCCAATGAGACAAGCTTCGTATTCTGCAGCATTGTTTGTCACCTCGAAGTCGAGTTTGACAGAGATTGGTGTATGCTCACCTTCAGGAGAAATGAGCAACACTCCTATTCCAAATCCTCTTAAGTTTGATGCTCCATCAAAGTAAAGGTCCCAGGAGTCTACACCGGTTTGGAGTATATCCTCGTCTGGAAATGACCAAGTATCTATTGTTTGTGCATCATTGATGGGATTTTCTGCGAAGAATTCGGCAATGGCGCGCCCTTTTATAACTTTCAGAGGCACGTATTTGAGGTCGAACTCTGAGAGCATCAAAGTCCATCTCGCTAGGCGTCCGTTGAGGACGGGTTTCTCGAAGAGGTATTTGACTAGATCCATTTTGGAGTATATTTTGACGGAGTAGCTAAGCATGTAATGACGTAGCTTCTTCGTTGCCCACACAAGAGCGAGGCATGTCTTTTCGAGTTGTGAATACTTGCACTCGTACTCCAAGAACTTCTTACTAAGGTAGTAAATAGCCCTTTCTTCCTTTCCTACGGTTTGAGCCAGCATGGCGCCCATGGTTGTTTCGGTTACTGTGAGATATAAACCAAGAGGTTGATCTCGTTGAGGTGGCATGAGCACTGGTGGTTTAGCTAATATCTCCTTGATTCGGTCAAATGCCTTCTGACAGTCGTCATCCCACATGGTGTGATCCGTTTTCTTGAGCTTCTTGAAGATAGGTTCACAAATCATGGTGAGTTTCGATATGAAACGACTTATATATTGTACTTTTCCCAGGAATCCTCTGACTTCTTTTTCTGTTTGAGGTTACGGCATTTCGATCAGAGCCTTGATCTTGGAAGGGTCTATTTCTATACCTCGTTGGCTAACGACGTATCCCAGGAGTTTGCCAGATGTTACTCCGAATGCGCACTTCTGAGGATTGAGTCTCATGTTGTACTTTCGTAGCTTTGCGAAAAATTTGCGAAGGTTCGCAATATGCCCTTCTCTATCCTTGGATTTGACAATCATGTCGTCTACGTATACCTCAACTTCTTTGTGCATCATGTCATGTAAGAGTGTAGTTGCGGTGCGTTGATATGTAGCGCCGGCGTTGATTAACCCAAACGGCATGACCGTATAACAATAGGTTCCCCATTGAGTGACAAAGGCGGTCTTATGCATGTCTTGTAGGGCCATCTTGATTTGGTTATAACCCGCGTACCCATCCATGAAAGATAGTAACGCATGATCTGCGGTATTGTCCACCAATATGTCGATATGTGGTAGAGGGAAGTCATCTTTAGGACTTGCTTTGTTTAAATCCCTAAAATCAACACAAACACGGATTCTCCCATCCTTTTTGGGTGCGGGTACTATGTTGGCTACCCAAATGTCAGTACTCGGAAACTTTGATGAACCCGGCTTTGAATTGCTTATCGACTTCTTCTTTAATCTTGAGAGCCCATTCTGTTCTCATTCGACGAAGCTTCATTTCACGGGTTTGAACCACAGGCTTAATTGGGATTCCATGTTCGGCGATATCTCTGTCGATCCCTGGCATGTCTTTGTAGGACCAAGCGAAAACGTCTTTGAACTCGTGCGGGAGGTCTATGAAACCGCCCTTTCGGTGGGGCTCAGGGTAGTCCCTATCCTAAGTTCTTGAGGTTCTAGTTCGGTTCCTACATTGATGGGTTCGGTGTTCTCTATTACTGGTCCCCCTTCCCCTTCTTGTAGTATTTCTTTGGCTATGTAGGTAGGTATTTCAATTGACTCTGGATCTGGGTCATCCTCAGTATCATCGTAAATGCATGCACTCAAGATAACACAAAGAGTAAGCAGAACCCGATTTATTCATATTAAAGTTTGAGAAAAGTTGAAACAAAGAAGCCATCGATCGTGGTCGGTGGCGGTAAAGGGACAGTTGTTGGGACATTTCCCGAACTACTGTTACTATTCGAGGCTAAGCTAGGGGAAACAAAGGGAACGGGGGTGACGACAGGAGGAGACTCCTTAGTGACTTCTCTAGACTTCGACTCTGACTCCGACTCTGACTCTGACTCGAATTCATCGTTTTCTGGTTCTCCTTTGAACATCTCTCCTTCTCCAGTGGTGAGCTTGAAGAGTCTTCCTTGATTGTTGGTCCACTTGATTGATTTTCTCCATCCTTTCTGCTGGTTCGCGTTTGTTTCTGTGATTAACGCGGTAGGGTTGAAGTGGTTGTCCTGAAGTATCATGGTAATGATCTCATCCTGCGCGGCTCTAACAAACCGATCTTCTCCAAATAGTAGACTAACAACTTGTTCGTCTAAGCAAGGTGCTTGACGGGTTTTGACGGTAGGAACCGTTTCTGGAGGAATGAAGTAGCAATCGTGAAAGATCTCGATTCCGGCTAGCTTCCTTCCGAGGTAGTGCCAAGGTTCGGAAAATCCGTGAAAGAGTTCTTGACTTCCTTCCCTAACGAAGTATCCATTTAGGGTAGGGAAATATGGTTGCATTTGGACTCCTACGTGCTTACGGTTTTGAACTTGAGCGAGCATCTCGAGAACTTCCCCTTTAGTGGGTTTGTACCCTAGTCCAAGTGGTATTCTTTTTGAGTTGCCTTCCTTGTAGGGTGCGAAGGTGTTTCTTCGGACAGGGTTTAAAGGCATTCCAGGGAAGTATCCCTGGGATTTGAGTATGTGGTTGACCACCAAGTTGGAGTAGGGATCGTAGTATAGGGGTGCCAATTCACTTTCTATGACACTTATGCTTTGAAAGCCCCCAAGTTCATATACTGGATCCGCAAGGACTTGATTGTTTGACTTCTTTTCGATTATCGCCTTGATGGGTGACGAAGTGATCGTCACCACTTTGCCATTTAGTGGGATCTTGATCTTTTGATGAAGGGTGGATGTTACCGCTTTGGAAGCGTGAATCCAAGGTCTTCCCGGAAGTATGTTGAAGGAAGCTTCAATGTCCACTATTTGGAAGTTAACCTTTCGCTCAATTGGCCCTGTGGCTATGGTTAGGTTAACGAGTCCTACTACCTTTCGTCGTGTACCATCATATGCGCGAACACCTTGATTGGTAGGGTCTAATCCGACTCTTTCATGCCTAATTTGTATGCCGTTTTGAGGGGTATGACGTTGACCGCGGAGCCATCATCTACCAAGGTCATTGGCACATTCTTCTTTAAGCAAATGACGGTGATGTAGAGAGCCAAGTTATGACTAGCGCCAAAGGGTGGCAAATCTTCGTCTGAGAAAGTAATAGGATTACTTAACTTTGGTGATTCTTGGAAGACCAAGTTGACTACATCGTCGGGTGTGGAATTATGTGCTACATTTAGTTTGGCCAAAGCTTGCAGTAAAGCTTGGCGATGTGGGAATGAACTTGCTACTAGTTGCCAGACTGAAAGATCAGCCTTTGTCTTCTGTAATTGCTTGAGCAAATGATCAGTGGAGTCATCTTCGTTATCATTTGGTGTGACAACTTTGGTTGGACCATTTTGAGTAGTATTTTGATATGGACGCCCCGAACGAGTTAGATGGTCCACATCTTGGTCTCCACCATTTTGGACTATTTCCTTGATTAGGGAGTGTTCAATGAGATACTCGTCTTCATCGTCATCGGCCCAAACCCCATTGATTGTACCTAGTTCCCTCATTCTCATGATCTCGTCTTCTAATTGTGTGATTTGGTCGACTAGTTTATCAACCACGGCGACTATTTCTTGTATGGTAGCATTTTGAGAGAAGATTAATGGCGCATGTTCTTTAGGTGTCGCACTAGGGTCATGTAGAGTTGTCACCACATTTTCCAATTCCCAAACTTGCCTATCTACACTCCTTGCCCATGTGATGAAGTCGGAAATGGTAGGGGAGATGGTAGAGTAGAACCCTTCATTCTCGATCGCGTGGATTTCATCTTCAACTGGAGAAATGAGGTGTGAACAATCTAAGGTAGATTCTTCACTTGTGATCACTAGAATTCCAAGAGAATTCTGAGTGTTGTTGGGTTTACCTCCCGGCGGTATTGGTAGTCGACCATCCTCAATCATGTCTTGAAGCACATTCTTTAATTTGTAGCATTTTTCTGTGTCATGCCCCTTACCCCTATGATATTCACAATATGAGTTCTCATCCCAGAACTTGGATTTCTTTTCTGGTTCGGGAGTAGGTCCTATGGGTTGGAGTTTGCCTTGCTTCATTAACCTCTTTAGAGCGTTGGAGTAAGTGTCCCCAAGATTTGTGAATTTCCTTGGTGGGGTACTCTTCTTGGATGGCTCGAGAAGGTTAAATTAATCGGTCTTGCTAGTGGAGCCATATGAATGACTTGTTGAGCCTTGATATCCTCGACCTACCGTTTTGGACAAGAGCCCTTTACGGATGTCATCTTCAATTCGCGTTCCTAGTACGGTTAAGTCCTTGAAAGTTTTGATGTTTTGGTACCTCAAATGGTTGGCATAGATGGGCTTTAAGTTGTCCACGAATTTCTCCACAAGGGTAGCCTCATCCGGGCGTTCAACTAGTTGGGTACTAGTCTTCCTCCACCTACTTAGGAAGTCGGTGAAACCTTCTTTGTCATTTTGGGTAAGAACCTCTAAAGTGCGCATGTTAACTTGGATCTCAGCATTATCCGCATATTGCTTAGCAAACTCGATCGCGGCATGTTCCCAAGTAGCGATCTTCTTGTGTTCTAAAGAGTAGAACCATTGCTTTGGGATGGTGTCAAGAGATGAAGGAAAGATCCTTAAGAACATCTCGGGTTTGATGCCTTTGATAGACATATAATCTTTGAAAGCACGGATGTGGTTCAAAGGGTTTTCATGCCCCTTGAATTTAGGGATATCCGTCATGTTGAAGTTGGTTGGGAATTTGGAATTTACGGCCTCATACTTGCGATTATTCTCCCTATAAATGTCATCCCCTTTAAGATACATCAATTGCTCCTCTAAGTATTGAAGTCTTTTCTCGGCTGCAGTCATACCCATGGGAGGGTTTTCGTCCCTAAAGTCATTCACGAAGTCATCAACTACTTCACTTTCCCGAGGAGGCAACCTCGTTTCTACGGTATACATTCGGCCCTCGATGGTGTCAAGGCGATCATGCACTTGGTCTTGAGTAACTTGGATTTGAGCTAGCGCGGTTAGGATTCGATCATTACCATCTTGGAGTTGGTTGAAGTTTGCGTCACTTGTTTCAGGCATCTTGGAAATTGGATAAGAGATCGACGACGAATCAAAACACGATCGACCATTCTAACACACTTACTTGAAAAGAAATGTTTTGACTCGTGAAGTGGATGTGTGCCACTTGTGTCAGTGAACTTTGAAGAAATGACAAAATTTGAAAAAATGTTGGTCCTAGTCAACTATAGTGTAGTTGTAGGAGTGGACTCGAAGTGAGGTTTTAAAATGGGCTTGGGCCCGAATTTTGACTTGACAAATGGACAGAGTTTTGACTCGGTTTTGCGCTAATCATGGGCCTTTTTCGAAATTTACACTTTAAAAGGGATTTTTATTTTACAAAAATCGTCATGGTTTCGTTTAGAAATGGTGATCACGTAAGGTACAAACATTTATACAAGCATTATAACGGGATGCTGAGTGTATTTAAAAAGGTTTTGGTTTAAAGGGTGGGTTGCCATACCGAACCATCAAACCCGAAGTCTGTGGAGAGGCTCGTACCAAACAAGAGTAAGGCCGATTCCTAGTCCATTTCCTCAAGTAGTGAAGTCCCTTGATACAAACAAGAGTAAGTACCATGGTATGGATGACGTCAATCGCTATCCATCCTTAGGCCCAAATAAGAATTAGGACCGTTTAGACGGGACGATTGGTCGAATGAGTTGGGTTGGGCCTAGGAAGGCCGAATAAACGATCTAGGAAGACCGAGTTATGAAAACCGACAATTGTCTTGTACAAACTATTCCCTAACCTTGTTCAAGTTTCACCCTTGGCTACACGTAAGTGTATTATCCCAGTGAGTCGCCAAATCGTGGACAATGGGCCACGGGGCGCTTGGGAACAAGCGTTTGCATTTGTGGAGTCGCCACCAATTTATTGTGGAAAATTGAAACCGTTCGAATACTTCGCGTCATGTCAAGACACAAAGTAATGACATAGACACCAAGAATTCGTTACCCTTAGCATTCTATGTCTAGAATGACTCTCGTAGATGCCAATGAACACGGGTGTTCACAGAGATCTGGAGTAAGGGGTGAGGGTACGTATTAGGAAGCTCTTTTGATCGAACACCTAATCCCGCCCGCCTCGATAGAGGCCTCTACTAATGATTAGGGAAAATCGTCTATACTCGATATATTGTCGATTTATATGCATGCAATGCAACATCCATTAAATTAATCCTAGCATGTGAGAATTAACTAAGTCGGTTATCACGTAGTTTAATCATACAATTGGGTCGAAGTAGGAATTAGATTGATTACATGTGAAGGCATACAAGCAATACAAGAAATACAATAATGAAATTACAATAAAGAAAATACAATAATTACATTGGAATAATGATTTATGTCGAAAATACATTTTGTTCCGGGTGTAATTCTGAAGCAGTTATTTGTTACCACTCGTGGCTTGTAGAATGACGTCTTTGATTGAATCCTCCTTTCGGTCTCCTGAAACAATGAACAAACTGAGGGCTCAGCTTTGTACCGAGCGAACTCACTCCGACGCTCAAGTCAGTAAACTTAAAGGGATTAAGTTGTGTGATACTTGGCGAAGTATATATTGTAGAGAGATAAGGAAGATATTACCAGATTATGAGGTGTTTAGGTTATATTTCGGATCCTTTCCTCAATGAGGGTTGAGGAGTATTTATAGACTTTCACCTTTTGTCACGTAGTGGCCAAGTGGCTAGCAGGTGGAAAGACTGATCTACCCTCGGCCGAGGGACCCATGGCAGGCCGGCGGGCCCCGTTGACTCCATGCCGAGGGGTCTTGGATATGAGTACGCGGGTATGTGCCCCGGCTGGCTAGTTGTCCCAGCCGAGACCCAAGAGACAGGCCGACAGGCTGCGTCGGTTAGGCTGTCTAAGTCGTTGACTTGCTGTGGATATCTTTGACCTTGCTCAATATGTTGACTCGGTCAGCGGGTGCAGAATATGCCCCATCAATTTGCCCCCAGCGTAGTCTATGCCGTGGTATGGACCTTCGATGAGTGTTGAGCGTATTCTGCGCAAGTTAAAATTTTTCTGCCCCGGCTTCTTCTACCTCGGCTTGGTTCTGCTTAGGCCGTACCGTATCCCCCCTTCACATGGATGTGTAATGGACATCAGATGTGGAAAAGAAAGTGGCGCTGGCCGAGACCGAGGTTGTGAGTGCCGTGTGCTTTTGATTGCCCCCAGCCGGTGCTGCCAAGCTTGGTTGGATCAGCGGGCCGTTTGGCAAGTAGATACCAAGGGGCGTGTTGAAGAAGATACGTCGATTGGCATTCTGTCAAGGAGCGTGTTGAAGAAGCTTTGTAACTGTTTGTCGATTGACATTCCATGGCTGCATGCTTGACACGTGGCTCGGCGTTGATTGGTTGACGCTTCATGGGCTTTGCCCTGATTGGTCCGTTTCGTGGGCTTTGCTCTATAAATAGAGTAGTTAGCCTGGGATTTTGGCCACCAAAATCTTATTCTCTCAAAAAATTTCTTCTTTCTTGGATTTTTAAGGGTTTCTTTCTCTTCTAATCTTCAGAATCGTCACTTCGGCGTAGCACTTTTTCTTCAAGGTAAACAAACAAATTTACCGACTTTTAATTGTTAAGTTTTTGTTGTGAACATGTCTTCTGCTGATGCCGGACCTAGTAACCCTGCGTCGGGAGGTTCCCCGTCGCGTCTTGATGAAGAGGAGGCACTAGCCGCCATCCCGCTAAGGTCCGGGGGTCCTAGGTCTCCTTCTCCTGAGGTTGATCCAAAAGTTTTGGAGGAATGGGAGGATGAGGATGATGATGTTGATGATGACGGTGATGATGTTGAAAGGGCCCATCCTAATGAGGAGAGGCCGTATCTCTTGGACCACGGCGACGCCTGTAAGATTGGCCCTGATCGTGTTTGGACCAACAAGTTTGCCAGTTGTTCTGGTCCTGACTTTTTCGAACGTCACTTCTCCTTCGGCAGGGAGTATAGTATTGTTATTCCTGGGGAAGGTCAGGCGGTCTGTTGCCCTCCCAAGGGCTGCATCGGCGTATACATCAAACACCTGGAGTATGGGCTCCGGTTTCCTCTGAATGAATACGCTATGGCCATAATTAAAGCCATGAACGTCGCCGTGGCCCAACTACACCCGTTGGCCATTAGAACTATAGTCGGCTTTGTGTGGCTCTGCCTTTTCAAAGGGGAGGTCCCAACGGTTAATTTATTCCGTCGGCTTCATCACCTTCGACAGTCAGCCCCTGGTCGCGTTGGGTGGTACAGCGTGCAGACGGAGCCAGGTTACGTCTCCGTTGATAAGCTTTCTTCCTGCAAGGACTGGAAGGCGCGGTGGGTATACGTTGAGGTGCCGGATGACTATCCATTTGCCCGGTCCTTCCAAAGATCACACACGTCAATTTGCGGTGCGAGAGTAAGGGGGAGCATGACAAATGGGTCTCCCGGAGTAAGCTTAAGATGGACGCCAGCAGGGTCCCTCTTAATGCGGATGAGAAGCGGGCGATGAGGCTATTTGAGGCTGAGAAGAATGGAATGCCGAAGGGATGGATGCCCCCGACGCAGATCATTCTTCAGGATGAGCTGCTCTGCCACGTCGGCCTCATACCGGCCCTCGAACGGGGTGAGTGGGGTCGGTGTGAGGCCCATCTCTGCTTTTAATGTTTCTGTTTTTTGAACTTTGATTTATTTCTTCTACTTAACTCTTGCTTCGTTTCCTTTGCAGACCGTTTTGGCCCGGACCTGTCTGAGGATATCCTCGCGAGAATGGGGCTTGCCAAGGACAAGACAGTTGTTAATTTGCATCCTAAGGCCCAAGCCCGTGATCGCAGACCGGCGCCAAATGATCTCATGGATCGGATCAAGAAGGGTTGGATACGACGGCGGCCCGAGCGAAGGTTGCTTGGTAACATTCCGCGTCGGAAGCGAAAAGCAATGTCTTCGGTGGCGACGGCGTCAACTTCAATTCCACCTCCAATCCCCGCAGTCCAAAAGGAGACTGTGGAGATCGTCGATATTACCGCCGAGGAGGAGGTCACCGTGGCAGTGGAATCTCCTCTCTTACGCAAGAGAAAAGAGACTGCTGCTGCTGCTGCTACTTCTACCGAGGCCGGCAAAGAAATGGGTCCTCCGGCCAAGAAGGCCAAGCCTGGTACAGATCTATCCTGTGGCTCAGACTTAGCCGGTTCATTAGGCGTGCCTGATGACAGGCTCTCTGGTATGTCCATGAATGTTGACACAGATGCCTTTATTGAATTTTTTGTAGATCAACCGCCGCCGTCTACTGGTCCTATTGAACGGCGTGCTGAGAAGCGACCTATGCAGACGGGTGGTAAAGATGCCACCGTCGTCTCTTCCTTCCCGAAGCCTACCCCCGCCCAGATTAGGTCGGAGGGCATAAGTTTGGCCAGGATGCTGGCGAAGTGGGCTGATGTGGCCGGTGCTCATATTATGGAGCAGGAAAAGGTCATGGTCAAGTTGCCCCACAGCTTGAGCGGCTCAGGCTTGAGGTCGCTGCTGCGAAGAAGGAAGCCGAGAGGGCCAAGGCTGAGGCTGAAAAAGCGGTCCTTGCTGAGCGAAAACTTAGGGAGGACGCTGAAAAGGCGGTCCTTGCCGAGAGAGCCAAGGTTGAGGCTGCGGGGGCTGAAGCTGCTAAGTTGCTGGAGGAGCGTGAGAAGCTTCAGGCTGTCGTCGACTTCACTGCTGGGAAGAGGGACGAATGGAAATCCATGTTCCAGGCCCAGGGGAAGGTGCTTCGGAATATGAAGGCTATCATCGCCCAGAGGGAGTTGGACATTGAGAAGCTTCAAAGTGTCATTCTTCCTAACATGTGCGCCCAATACGGACTGGCCGAAGAAGGCGCCAGGGGAAGTGATAGGGAGCTCTTTCTTGATGGCTCCTTTCCGTGGCAAAAATTTGACGAGCTGTTGGATGATAAGCTCGAAGCTAAGGAGAAGGCCGCGGAGGAGAAGGGCTGGAGGAGGCGAAGGTGAAGAAGGAGGAAGAGGAGGCCGCGGAGAAGGCGGCCCTTCTTTGAGAAGGCGAAGGCGGCCAAGGAGGAAGCGAGAGAATGAGGGCGGGAGGCGCCAAGACAGATTTCGGGTCGCCTACCAAAGATGATGTTTGCGACGTCGCCGATGGCGAGCGCAGCAGCAGAAGCGAGCATAGGAAGACGGGCGGTCGTCACCAGTTCACCGGCATCTCGGATAGCTTCACTGCTCGGGGCCAATTATTAAGCCTTTCCTCCCTGCCATCTTTTGGCGCTTCAAATGATATGTCTGTAACCTTTTGTTCTTCTTTTCCTTGTTTTTTGTAAAACTTTGGTAGGTTGTGTTTTGGCTTATCCCTATGGGGACGGCCGTCGTCTGTATTCTCCTTACTTGTAATCATTTTTAATAAAGCTTGTTTATTGGCCCTCGGCTTGGCCGGGGCTTTGATCACAATCCTTCACTTGTCTTCTTGCGTTATTAATTGAGCGCTTTTTCGTTTTTACCTTCGGCCTGGCCGAGGCAGTTAGAATGCGTATCTCAACTGTGTTTAACGTTTTTTAAACATGTTGGCATGTTGGTCGCTTCCTCTTTCACTCTCGGTCTGGCCGAGGCGTCCGATTTGCGCTTCCCAACCGCCGCTGTGAACATGTTAGCGTATCGATCGTTGTGTCCCCCCCAGGCCTTCGGTTGGCCGAGGCGGCTAGAGGTTACGCGCGACAAAGATTCGTATTTGTAGACATATTGATCGCTTCCTCTGTCAGGCCTTCGGTTGGCCGAGGCGGCTAGAATTGCGTCTCAACTGTATTTATACGTTCCTAAGGCATGTTGGTCACTTTCGCGAGTATCAATCTGCGGTAGTGATCGCTGTGGCGTCTACTTCTTGGGGTGATTTGCCTGGCTTGGGCCGTGGCGTCTACCTCGATATGACTACGGAGGGGATAAACACTTTGATGGAAAACTTGGATGATTCTTCATTAGATATAAACAAGCGTTGGGGTGCCAACAATTGTTTTGGACACCTCCGCCGCTATACAAAGTATTTCCTGAGATTGTCAGTGTTCCAATGGCTCATCAAAGGCACACCCTCCATGTCTGTCAGCCGGTATGTACCCGGCCTCATTTCTTCAACCACTTTGTATGGACCCTCCCAGTTGGCCGTCAATTTACCATGAATGTTTCCTTTGTTGGTGGCGGCCGACTTTCTTAGGACTAGATCCCCTACTTTTAAGTCCCTTTTGTGGACTCTTCGGTTGTCGGCTCTTCTCATTCGGTTTTGGTATACGCTGCCAAGTTGAGGCGTCTTTGTATCTCGGCTTTCTTCGACCAGGTCTAGGGAGGTTCTCAGACCTTCCTCATTTTCAACCGGGTTAAAGGTGGCCGTTCGAATGTGGGCACCGTTGCTTCAATTAGCGGGGATCGCTTCGGACCCGTAGACTAAGTGGAATGGATGTACCCGTTGCTTCTTTCTCCGTGGTTCGAAGGGACCACAGGACGCCGGGTAGTTCATCGGCCCATCTTCCCTTTAGGTCTTCAACTTTCTTTTTCAAACCGTTGAGGATTGTTTTATTGGGTGCCTCCGCCTGTCCGTTGCTCTGTGGGTGGCAGACGGAGGAGTATGCAAATTTGATACCAAGTTCTTCCAACCAGTTCATTATTGTGTCACTCCAAAACTCTCGGCCGTGGTCAAATACCATGACTTGGGGTAACCCAAAACGAGTTATGACATTTTCCCAGATTACCTTTTTACGGCCGCCGTCTTTCGCAGTACCGCTACAGCTTCAATCTATTTGGTGAAGTAGTCAATGGCGACAATCAAGTACTTTCTTCCTCCGGATGCCGTTGGAAATGGCCCTAGTAGATCCATCCCCCACTGTGCAAAAGGAAGGGGACTAAGTACCGGCTGCAGGTCTCGGGAAGGTGCATGTATCACCGGAGCATGCATTTGACAGTTGTTGCAATTTTTGGTTTTGGCTCTGGAATCCTCAAGCATGGTGGGCCAGAAGTAGCCGGCTCGGAGAGTTTTGTGGGCTAGTGTTCTTGCCCCCATGTGATGACCGCAGATGCCTTCGTGAATTTCTGTAAGTATTAGCTCCGCGTCGGCTGGGCCGACACATTTCAAGAGTGGCCTTATCACGGACCTCCTGTACAATTCCCCTTCAAACACCAAGTACCTTGCTGCGATCCTCTTTATCTTCTGTGAGAGACTGCGATCCTCCGGTAACTCACTTGTCATTTTATACCTCATTATCGGAGTCATCCACGTCGTCTCGGCCTCTATGTCGCCCACCATGCAGAGTGTGTCAGTGATGCTTTTAGCATTCCTGATATCCACTAGCACGGTTCGGCTGACATTCTTGATGGTTGAACTGGCAAGCTTTGAGAGAGCGTCGGCTCGGTTGTTCTCAGACCTGGGGATGCATTGTATCTGAAAAGATTTCAATTTTGAAGTGTCAGCTTTTACCCTTTCCAGGTATCTTACCATCCCGTCGTCTCGAGTCTCGTACTCTCCTCTGATTTGATTAGCCACTAAAAGTGAATCTGTTTTCAAAATGATGTGTTCTGCCCGGTAGCCCTAGCTAGCTCGACTCTAGTTATCACCGCCTCGTATTCGGATTCGTTGTTTGAGGCCGAGAAGGTAAACTTTAAGGCGTACTCAAACTCGTCCCCGTTTGGGCTGATGATAAGTATGCCGGCTCCTGAGCTGTTCGCCGTGGAGGACCCGTCGGTGTATACTTCCCATACTCCGGGGTTTGGCTCTTCTTGATATGTGCACTCGGCCAGGAAGTCTGCAAGTGCTTGTCCCTTTATCGAGGGCCTCGGCTTGTATTGAATGCCGAAGCCGGATAGCTCTACTGCCCATTTGATGAGCCTGCCGGATTGCTCAAATTTTTCCAATGCTTTCTCCAATGGTTGGTCGGTTAAGACCGTCACGGGATGTGCGTCGAAGTAAGGTTTCAGTTTCCTTGCGGCAACGACGACAAAGAAAGGCCGCTTTTTCAATCGGTGGGTAATTTCTTTCGGCGGGCAACAATGTATGGCTGACAAAGTAGATTGGGTGTTGTTGTTTGTCTTCTTCTCTCGATGATCACAAAGATCGACCGTGGCCGAGGTAATCGCTATGTACAGATATAGCGTCTCCCCGAAGATCGGCCTGGACGGGGTTGGGAGAGTTTGAAGATGAGCTTTCGATTGCTCTGAAAGCCGTGCTCTCGTTCGTCCCCCACCAAGTCTTTATTCCCTTTAACACTTTGAAGAATAGGGTGCTCTTGTCGGGCTGACCGAGAGATAAAACGGGCCAGAGCCGCCATCCTCCCGGTCAACATCATAACCTCTTTTCGATTCCTCGGCTCCGGCAGGTCCAGGATTGCTTGGACTTTCTCTGGATTGGCATCAATTCCCCTGGCGCTGACAAGTACGCCGAGGAACTTTCCTGCCCGGACACCGAAGTTGCATTTCATTGGGTTAAGTTTCATCTTGTACTTCCTTAGCGAACAAAATGTCTCGTGTAGATCGGCTAAGTGCTCGCTGTCAGACTTGCTTTTTACAATAGCATCGTCGACGTAAGCCTCAATGTTTCGCCCTTTTTGATTTTGGAACACTTTGTCCACCAGTCTAGTGTAAGTTGCGCCGGCGTTCTTCAAACCGAACGGCATCATTTTATACATGTATGTGCCATTACCGGTGATGAATGCGCATTCAGGCATGTCTTCTTCGGCCATGAATACCTGATGATACCCTGAGAAGGCGTCCAGCAGGCTCAGCATAGTGTAGCCTGCCGTGGCGTCGATTAAACTATCTATTCGAGGCAAGGGATAGCAATCTTTGGAGCACGCTTAATTAAGATTGGTAAAATCTACACACATCCTCCACGCCCTCGATGATTTCTTCACCATTACAACATTAGCTAACCACTCAGGATAAGTACAAGGCATGATAAAGCCCGCTGCTAGTAATTTATCTACCTCGGATTTGATGGCTTCATCCTTCTCGGCTGAGGAGTTCCTCATCTTCTGCTTGACAGGGCGAGCGGTGGAGAGTACGTTCAGCTTGTGAACAATTACCTCCCGGCTCACGCCTGGCATCTCGGCCGCTGAGTAAGCGAAGACGTCTTTGTTCTTCCTTAGCAGGTCTAGGAGAGCGTCCCTGAATTTTGGCTCCAGGTTGACACCGACAGTTACGGTGCGCCCTGGGTCAATTTCCACTTCTTCGGTCTCGGCTCCTTCGACCATGCCGACAGTTGCATCCATGAGGTCGCCCTCCTGTTGTAAGGATGGGCTCTTCCCCTTCTCTGACTTCTTTGCCACTTTGAGGGATTGCATGTTGCACCCTCTGGCAGATATCTGGACGTTGACCACTTCGTCTTTCTCATCCTTTGAGACGAGCTTATGCGCTTCCCCCCGGTGCGAGACATACATCACTGTCAGGGCCCGGATGGACATTACTGCATCGGCCTCGCTCAGTGTGACTCGGCCTATGAGGACGTTGTAGGAGGACGAGTCGTCAATGACCACGAACTCAGATAGGACATTCTTAGCCGCATTCCCCTCGCCGAACATCACCGGCAGTCTGATTGACCCCAGGGGTACCAGGCCGGCCCCGAAAAAAACTGTACAAAGGATTGGTGCAGGGGCTCAAGTCCTCAACCTTCAGACCGAGATTGAGAAAGCACTCCCTGAACATGATGTTCGTGTAGGCGCCTGTGTCAATCAGGCACCTCTTGACCAGGTGGTTGGCTATGTCCAAGTGGACTACAAGTGGGTCGCTGTGCGGGGCGATGACTCCCTCGTAGTCCTTCTTCCCAATGGTTATATCGGGGATGTTGGAAGCGGGGATCGCTGTTTTGGGCACAAAGTTGATGGCCTGATATAGCTCGTTCAGGTGCCGTTTGTGCCCATGAGCGGACCCACCGTTCTCGTTTCCCCCGATGACAACATGGATTACTCCTATCCGTTCAAAGACGGATTTTTTATTTGAGCCGCCGGTATTAGTCTTTTGGCCTCCGGCAATATATTTCTTTGAGGCTCCCCTTCCGGATCGGCTCTTCAATGGCATTCTTCGAGATGCCGGCGATTGTCGATTAAGTGACCGGTGTGGCCGTGGTACTCACAAGATCGGCTCGTGTCACCGTCCCCCTCGCCTTGGGAGGCCTTTCCCACTTCGACCCTCGTTCTTGCTCGGGCGAAGACCTCGGTAGCGGATACGACCGGGGGTGTGACCATTGTACCGCTATTGGTAGTACGGTCCCGAACTCCCCGGCGCCCGCCGAGTTCTCGTTTCTGGCGGACTTGTCAGACCGTGACCTATTATTGTCACGGCGTCCTTCATCCGGGTTGTCCTCCCGGCGGCTCTTACTCTCTGAGTGCCCGGCCTCGCTGTGGCCTACCCAGGTTTTGTGGTAGTCCTCCACCTTTATGGCTTGGTCGGCCATCTTCCTGGCGGAGTCTAGGTTCAGGCCTCCGCACTTGATGAGCTCGTTTTTTAAGTCCCCTCTTGGGAGGCTTTTCATCAGCGCGAAGGCCGCCAGTTCGCTGTTCAGATCACGAATCTGCTGAACCTTGGCGTCGAACCTCTTCACATAGCTTCGGAGAGACTCGCCTCCCTCCTGTTTGATAGTCAGGAGATCCGATGTCTCGACGGCCCTCCTTTTATTGCAAGAATACTGGGCCAAAAATATGTCCCTTAGGTCGCCATAACAGTATACCGACCCATTGGGTAGCCCCTTGTACCAACTTTGTGCCATCCCATGCAGAGTCGTTGGGAAGACTCGGCCCCAAACCTCATCAGGTTGTTCCCATACCGACATGTAAGACTCGAAAGCCTCGGCATGGTCGGTTGGGTCGCTTTCTCCTTTGTATGATATGGGCGGCAACTTTAGCTTAGTCGGCACCGGGACCTCTAGGACATAGGCACTGAGGGGCTGTCTGACCACGTGTCGAATGACACGCGGCGATCAGCTCCTCGCATCCTTAGTCCGGCTCCTCTCCCCGTGGCGGGAAGGGCTTCTTCTCCGACTCTGGTGAGTCGGACTTCTTCTCCGACTCTGGTGAGTCGGACTTCTTCACCGACTCTGGTGAGTCGGACTTCTTTCACTCTTCTGGGGCAGGCCTCGTTGGTGCTGCGGCGACGCCGTCCTCCCGCGAGTGCGGGAAGGACTCAGGTCTACCACTAGCACTCTGGGCTCCCCCGGCGTCTTGACATGGTCAGCTTCCTCCAATGCTCCGTTCAAGTTTCTCGGAGTCACATTTTGGGCCCTGGTCTCCGGTGGGGGTGCCGCCGCTCTTGTCGTTGTGACAGTGTGAGTCGGCGTGCTACCCATTAGGTCCAGGAGTAGCTTCAGTTTAGCTGCATCAACCACATGTCCCATGATAGTGACTTGGTCGGCGGGCAGCGGTGTATCTGGTATTATTGGCTTCCTGTACGCCGGTTGAATTACTCGGCCGGTGGGGGATCGCACAATCCCCGCAAATTGTGGACGGTATCATCTTGGCGAGTCGGTTTCGTCGGTCACAATTACTTACATTTGTTTTTGACATCTTCTTAGCTTGTTGGGTGGGTTTTATTTTGTGTTTTTTTTTTTTTTTGAATGTGACTAGCTTCTAGTATCTTTCCCCACAGACGGCGCCAATTGTCCCGGTGTAATTCCGAAAACGTTATTTGTTACCACTCGTGGCTTGTAGAATGACGTCTTTGATTGAATCCTCCTTTCGGTCTCCTGAAACAATGAACAAACTGAGGGCTCGGCTTTGTACCGAGCGAACTCACTCCGACGCTCAAGTCAGTAAACATAAAGGGATTAAGTTGTGTGTTACTTGGCGAAGTATATATTGTAGAGAGATAAGGAAGATATTACCAGATTATGAGGTGTTTAGGTTATATTTCGGATCCTTTCCTCAATGAGGGTTGAGGAGTATTTATAGACTTTGACCTTTTCTCACGTAGTGGCCAAGTGGCCAAGTGGCTAGCAGGTGGAAAGACTGATCTACCCTCGGCCGACGGACCCATGGCAGGCGGCGGGCCTGTGACTCCATGCGGGGTCTTGGATATGAGTACGCGGATATGTGCCCCGGCTGGCTAGTTGTCCCAGCCGAGACCCAAGAGACAGGCCGACGGGCTGCGTCGGTTAGGCTGTCTAAGTCGTTGACTTGCTGTGGATATCTTTGACCTTGCTCAATATGTTGACTCGGTCAGCGGGTGCAGAATATGCCCCATCACATTTAAAACGGATAATTTGAGAAAGAATAAACAAATAAATTAACGAACAGGAATTAAGGTGATAATACGAATAATAGTTAATTAAATACGTAAACTAATATCTAGGTCAAGGCAACACGGGAGTTCAGGGACATAAATCAACCAGGAACAGGCGCAGCAGAGCTGCGTCCCTTGGAAGAGGCGCAGCAGTTGCTACGTCTGTTCCTTGGCTCAATTCTGGCTGTGAAGCCGGAATTGCAAGTCGTTAATATTCGTTGGTGATTTTAATGATCAATTAATAATATTTGACTCGGATAGAAGTGGTTTAACGTATTATTTACATATGATTGGGTCATAAAAACAACAAACCATGGATAAAATTAATTAGGACGAATTATTAATAGATTAATGAGATTATTTACAAATTAACAAACTAATCGAATTAATTAGGTTAAACAGGTTATTAATGATGAATTAATGATGGTGACAGAAGATAACGAATGAAAATATATCAAAGAGGAATTCCAGAGATTCAATATTGATGAATCGAACCTCTAAAAATCCGAATTGACTTTAATGACGAAAACCCGCAAATATTGGTTATAAGGGATTTAAGTCGGGAAATTAATGATGATGAATAATATGTTACATGTTAGAATTATTATGCCTAAATTATTATATCAAAGAATCAAAGAACAAACGAAAGAAAATAAGTACAAACGAATTGGCAAAAGATTTAAGGAAGAAGAAAGGAAGCGAGAATCTGCGCGACCTCACGAAGAGGCGCAGCAGGTACTGCGTCCCTTCGAAGAGGCGCAACAGTTGCTGCGTCCTTTCTCGACGGTTGTCTTCTGATAATCCGTAAAAAGGGTTTTAAAATATGGTTTTACAAATCGGTTTTAAACATATTTTCGACATAAATCTTACAATAATTATAATACAGAAAATAAATACATTAAATAAAATACATTAAATAAAATTGGGATTTTACACCCTCAGACTTACATGTTAGCGTCGCGAGATTTAACTAAATCGGTTTTTAGTGGTAACTCGACTCGATCTATAATGCAAATATGAAAGTGCCCTCGTAGGAGGAAAACGAATAAGATTGATTAATGTTGATTATTGTGGAGTTGGTCAAATTGGTAGGTCATGCAAACGAGGCTGGTACTCAGAAGGATCCGAGCTTACGTGGTCGAATGTTCAAGCACGTAGACGCCAAAAAGTAAGAACGTGGTCTAGAATGCAAAGGGAGAAGAGAAGGGCGGACACTCGCGTGAGAAATATGAGGAGCGAAGGCTCCTATTTATACTAATCACGTGAAGAAGTAGGGTTTTCGGAGAGACTTTGGAAGTGAATCTCGAAAAGCTATAAAAAAGATACGAAAAATACGCAGAAAAGGACCTGGGAAGAGGCGCAGCACCTGCTGCGTGTGTTCCCAGGTGGTTTCCTCCTGCGGAAGAAAGATTTCCGTGTTTAAATTATGGAATAACGGAATGATTTGGTTTTCCTTAATATTTTGTATGAATATTACGGGAAATTGTTTACCAATGATTAAAGATTGTGAAATATTTATAAAATATGGAATAGAAATATCCGGAACATTCCAGAACATTCTGACTCGGGATTTAACGGTTATCAGAAAATGAAGACGGTTTTAGGCCCGGACTCCAAATGTACTCTAATTACTGTCAAGACGACCGTATCGGCGCGTAGATGACAACAAAGAGGTAGACATCAGTGTTTGAGCAATCACTTGACGATAAACTTACGAACTGTCACAAATCGTTCCGCGTACCCAACATGCGACCCAATCATCACCGGGTGGTTTGCGGGAGGTGCAGAAATGAGGTATCTACACATACCTAAAGGGTAACACTCTTAATTGATAATTTAATTGATCGTATATCGATACGGGTTAATTAAATTACTTAAAATTGACGGATGATTTTGGTGGTAATATTTACGTGTCTCATTGTAATTTGATTAAATAAGATACGGTCTAAGTGATCGAATTGTTTTATTACTTAGATGAAATTATTGTTTGTGGAAACAATTAAAACTGAATGAATAATTTATTATAAATACAAGATATTGTGATTTATAATTGGTAAACCGTTTTGGTACAAGTAATTATGAATTGCTAAGTCGATTTTGTACATGACGTATTTTTATTAATACGTTGATTTTTAATATGTTAAAAATACATGACAATTTTACATGACTAGTGACATGTGACAATTGACAATTGACAAAACATAAAATGGACCATCCATTATATGTAAGTGCCGAAATAAAATGGAGGGAATATAATGTTTAACTTGTGTTAAATTATTAAGTGGAGAGCATAATGATTATAACTAGCTTATAGCCATGCAAGCCTAGTTTTTCTTGAGAAGAATTACTTGCCCATGCATTGGCTCACTTCTCCTCTCCTCTCCTCTCTCCCCACCGGTTTTCAAAGAGCAATATAGAGAGTTTTTCTCTATTATTATTCATTCATACTTCACTTAATATTTCTAGTGTAAGAAATACAAAAACTCTCTAAGAAAAACTAGAGAAATAAATACTCCAAAATTCTTCTTCTCTTGGCCAAAAATTCAAGAGGACAAAACAATATTTTGGGTCAATTTTATTAAGATTAGTATTGTTCTAGTAATAATAATATTAGTCTTTTAAGAGGTTATCTTGGGTATAAATCCTTGGGAGGGACTCTAAGCTTGAATCCTTGTTCATCCAATATTAGGAAGCTCAAGAACAAGTGAGTAGGAGAACTCATTTGTGCCCATATATCCGAAATCTCAATGTAAGGAAAACGATTTCTTCTTTATTCTACTTTTGTATGCATGCATAAGATCACAATTTATTTTATACCTAAATAGATTATCATATATATGAATATGTCGAAATAATGAGATAATGATTTCCAACAGTCACAAGGACTAATAAACAAAGAAAAATGGTTTAAACAACGAGTCACAAGGACTAAAGAACAAGGACAAATGGTTAACATAACGAGTTACAAGGACTAATGAACAAGGATAAATGGTTCACACAACAAGTCACAAGGACTAACGAACAAGGACAAATAGTTTACACAACGAGTCACAAGGACTAATGAACAAGGACAGATAGTTCACACAACGAGTCACAAGGACTAATGAACAAGGAAAACTGGTTCACACAACAAGTCCCAATCACAAGGACAAATGGTTTACACAACGAGTCACAAGGACTAACAAACAAGGACAAATGGTTTAAACAACGAGTCACAAAGACAAATGGTTCACACAATGAGTCACAAGGACTAATGAACAAGGATAAATAGTTTACACAACGAGTCAAAAGGACTAATGAACAAGGAAAAATGCTTCACACAACAAGTCACAACAACTAGGACAAATGGTTTACACAACGAGTCACAAGGACTAATAAACAAGGACAAATGGTTCACACAACAAGGACCAAGGACTAAAGAACAAGTCAAATGGTTCACACAATGAGCCACAAGGACTAATGAACAAGGACAAATGGTTCACACAACGAGTCACAAGGACAAATAGTTTACACAACGAGTCACAAGGACTAATGAACAAGGACAAATGGTTCCCACAACGAGTCGCAAGGACTAATGAACAAGGTCAAATTGTTTACACAACGAGTCACAAGGAAGAATGAACAAGGACAAATGGTTCGCACAACGAGTCACAAGGACTAATGAACAATGAAAACTGCTTCACACAACACGTCATAATAACAAGGACAAATGGTTTACCCAATGAGTCACAAGGACTAATAAACAAGGACAAATGGTTAACATAACGAGTTATTAGGACTAATGAACAAGGATAAATGGTTCACACAACGAGTCACAAGGACCAATGAACAAGGAGAAATAGTTTACACAACGAGTCACAAGGACTAATAAACAAGTACAAATGGTTTAAACAACGAGTCACAAGGACTAAAGAACAACGACAAATGGTTCACACAACAAGTCATATGGACTAATGAACAAGGACAAATGGTTCACACAACGAGTCACAAGGACTAATGAATAAGGAAAAAATGGTTCACACAACGAGTCACAAGGACTAAAGAACAAGGAAAAATAGTTAACACAAGGAGTCACAAGGACTAATGAACAAGGACAAGTGGTTCACACAACGACTCACAAGGACTAAAGAAAAAGGACAAATGATTTACACAATGAGTCCTTGTTACAAATGATTTAAACAACGAGTCACAAGGACTAATGAACAAGGACAAATGGTTCACACAACGAGTCACATGGACTAATGAAAAAGGACAAATGGTTCACACAACAAGTCACAAGGACTAATGAACAATGAAAAATGGTTCACACAATAACAAGGACAAATGGTTTATCCAATGAGTCACAAGGACTAATAAACAAGGACAAATGGTTAAGATAACGAGCTACAAGGACTAATGAACAAAGACAAATGGTTCACACAATGAGTCACAAGGACTATTGAACAAGGACAAATAATTTACACAACGAGTCACAAGGACTAATGAACAAGGACAAATGGCTCACACAACGAGTCACAAGGACTAATTAACTAGGAAAAATGCTTCACACAACAAGTCACAACAACAAGGACAAATAGTTTACACAACGAGTCACAAGGACTAATAAACATAGACAAATGGTTAACACAACAAGGACCAAGGACTAAAGAGCAAGGATAAATGCTGCACACAACGAGTCACAAGGACTAATGAACAAGGACAAATGGTTCACACAACGAGTCACGAGGACAAATGGTTAACATAATGAGTTACAAGGACTAATGAACAAGGACAAATGGTTCACACAATGAGTCACAAGGACTAATGAAAAAGGATAAATAGTTTACATAACGAGTCACAAGGACTAATGAACATTGACAAATGGTTCTCACAAGGAGTCACAAAGATTAATGAACAAGGAAAAATGGTTCACACAACAAGTCACAATAACAAGGACAAATGGTTTACACAACAAGTCACAAGGACTAATAACCAAGGACAAATGGTTTAAACAACGAGTCACAAGGACTAAAAACAAGAACAAATGGTTCACACAACGAGTCACAAGTACTAATGAACAAGGACAAATAGTTTACACATCGAGTTACAAGGACTAATGACCAAGGACAAATGCTTCACACAATGAGTTACAAGGACTATTGAACAAGGAAAAACGCTTCACACAACAATTCACAATAACAAGGTGATGCAGAAGCATGCTCAGAACAAGCAAATGAAATTCTTATTAGTCGAAATGTGACTCAACTAGTAAAAGGATTTGAGCTTGGATCGAGTAATGTGTTGATGCTAAAATAGGAAGGCGTTGGAGCTGCATATCACGGCTCTGGGGCTGCATATCACGGCTCCTAGGATGGTTAGGATACACGGTTTCCTAAATCGTGTAGGAATAATAAATTAGTTTATTTACTGTTTCCAAATAAAGTTAGGAAAGCTAGATTTTCCTAATCCTAGTTTGATTAGAATACCCTAAAATCTGATTGTATTCTAATATTATTATTTAAATAACTTTCCTAGTTAGTTTAGGAAAAGGGAATAACTTTCCTAGTTAGTTTAGGAAAAGGAAAGATAGCTTGATTTGCAAGCTAGGGTTTGGGTCGAATTATGACCTCGTTTAGGAGTATAATAGCACCGTGTGTAATCAGAAACACACATCGAATTTCCAGAAAGAAAATTATTTACGTTTGTGAGCATTATTCTGATTAGGTTTGCCAGCTTAATCTTTAGGTCTTCCTTGCGAGGTTGATTGCGTGAATCTGCGTTTGATACCTTGCGAGGTTAGGACTAGGAATTCACCATACTATCCGGTCACTTCCATAATCACGAAATAATCAGTCCAAACAAATCAATTTCCGCTGCAAATTTACTAGTTATAACGACATACACAATCACAGATTTAACAATCTCAAACGAACAGTTCCAAGATCTGTTCATTCTCGTTTTTCCGTATAGTTTTACGTCAAATTGGTTACCAGAGCTAAGTTCAGATTTATTCCTTAATATATCTGTCTTGGGACGTTGCTAATCATGGTTAAAGACGGTGATGAGGGTCCGAAAACATGGGAAGATGGTCATAACGAGCTGAAGATAGAGATGGCTCAGATGGCTTATGTGCTAAAAAACATAGCAAGCATGTTGAAGGCTCAAGAGAAGAAAAAGGATTCGGACACTCCATCCGAATCTGAAGAAGAAAACGAGCAGCCAAAGAGGAAGTCAAAGAATAAGAACGATGATGATCGGGGTTTAAAACTCGATATTCCAGACTTTGATGGCGAGATGGATCCGGAAAAATTTCTGGATTGGGTAAGACAAGCTGAGAGGGTTTTCGAATATAAAGAGTATGATGACAAGAAGCAATTTAAAGTTGCAATCTTGAAGCTTACAAAGTATGCATCTTTATGGTACGAAAATCTGAAAAAACAGAGGAAAAAGGAAGGCAAAGACAAGATCGAATCTTGGATCAAATTAAAGAAGCACTTGATGAGACGATTCCTGCCAAGGGATTATGAACAAGATAACTACTTAAAGCTCCAATCTTTAGAGCAAGGAAGCATGTCCGTGACTGAATATATCAAAGAATTCGAGAAGATGTCGATTGTATGCGATCTTGAGGAGAAAGAAGAGCTAAGGGTGGCGAGATTCATCAAGGGCCTAACACCCGCAATTGCAACGAAGGTAGAAGTCCAAAATTACGATGGATTTAGCGATGTTTGCAGATTGGCGTTAAAATTTGAGAAGCATGATAAGGCACGAAAACCTTATGCTTATTCCAAGGGACAAAGTTCGGGAATAAACTCGTATTCCAGGCCAGCTCCTAGCAAGGCTAAAGAAACCCCGAAAGAAGAACCCAAGGACAAAGGAAAGGGTGTTGCCGAGCCAAAAGGGAGTTCTTTGAGGCGTTATTTCAAGTGTCAAGGCTATGGTCATATAGCAAACGAATGTCCTCAGAAACGAGCCCTAACAGCTCAAGAATTGTATGATATGATTCCTGTATTTGTCACGCCAGAGGAGGAAACAGTTCAGGAGAATGTTGAAACTGATGGTGAAGGAATAATCTATGATTTGGATCCGTTGAGTGAAGAGGAATGTTTAGTGCTGCGTAATTTACATATGGAGACGGGTTCAGCTGAGAATGAGCAACGAGAACAAATCTTCCACACTCGGTGCAAGGTAAACCGTAAAATTTGCAATCTTATTATTGATAGTGGATCATGTGCTAATGTAGTAGCAAGGGACCTTGTTGATGAACTGAAATTGCAAACTAAAGACCGAGCTAAACCATATAAATTACATTGGCTGAATGGGGAGAATGGGATTCAAGTTAAGAAACAGGCCTTAGTTTCGTTGAGTTTAGGACCCTATACTGATGAGGTGTGGTGCGATATAATTCCTATGAATGCATGCCACATTCTGTTGGGTAGGCCTTGGCAATTCGATAGAAAGGTTGAACATGACGGGAGATCCAAGTTGTATAGCGTGATGAAGGGTAAAGTGAGATACAATCTGAAACCTATGTCACCTAATAAGATTAAAGAGTCTAAAACAAAGAAGGGGAGTATGTTTATGGAGGCTCGGGAGGTTAAGGAGGCTTTAGCTCGTGGAGAACGAACTTATGTACTGCTGGTTCGTGAATTGGGGTCCGTTGGTGTGTGTGATGACCGTGGGGTACAAGAGCTGTTAGAAGAGTTCCGGGATGTGTTTCCGGATGAATTACCGGATGGGTTACCTCCTTTACGTGGTATTGAACACCAAATAGATCTGATTCCAGGAGCGGGATTGCCTAATAAGCCAGCCTATCGTTGTAATCCGGAGGAAGCAAAGGAGTTACAAAGACAAGTCCAAGAATTGATAGATAGGGGATATGTTCAAGAAAGCTTAAGTCCGTGTGCAGTGCCTGCGTTATTAGTGCCAAAGAAGGAAGGGACTTGGCGAATGTGCATTGATAGTAGAGCGGTAAACAACATTACAATCAAATATCGCTTTCCTATGCCGAGACTTGATGATATGCTTGATGAACTTTCTGGTTCAAGTGTCTTTTCTAAACTGGATTTGAGGAGTGGTTACCATCAAATGAGGATTAGAGAAGGGGATGAATGGAAGACCGCGTTTAAAACGGTCCGGGGTTGTATGAATGGCTTGTGATGCCGTTTGGACTTTGCAACGCTCCTAGTTCGTTTATGAGGTTGATGAATGAAGTGTTAAGGCCGTTCCTTAACAAATTCGTGGTGGTCTATCTTGACGACATCCTGATTTATAGTAAAGATGAAGAGTCGCACAAACGACATTTGCGAGCTGTGTTTGAAGTTTTGCGAGATCAGAAGCTCTATGGTAAGTTAGAAAAATGTACTTTTATGGTCTCAAGTGTTGTTTTTCTTGGTTATATTGTGGGTAAAGACGGAGTAAGTATGGACCCATCCAAGGTCGATGCTATTCAAGCCTGGCCAGTTCCAAAATCAACTACAGAGGTGCGAAGCTTTCATGGTTTAGCATCATTTTATAGACGATTCATCCAGGGTTTTAGCTAGATTATGGCTCCAATTACAGAGCTAACCAAGAAGGGAGAGTTCGTGTGGACTAGCAGCGCCCAAAAGGCGTTTGAGGAGGTGAAGCGCAAAGTTTGTGTTCCGGACTGTTTTTTAGCACTACCCGATTTTAATAAATTGTTTGAAGTCGAGTGTGATGCAAGTGGTGTTGGAATTGGTGCCGTGTTAATACAAGAGAAGAGACATATTGCATATTTCAGCGAGAAATTAAACGGTGCAAGGCTGAACTATTCCACCTACGACAAGGAGTTTTATGCAATCGTGAGAGCATTGGACCATTGGAGTCATTATCTCAAATCCAAAGCCGTTTATTTTACATTCTGATCACGTGGCTCTTAAACACATTCATGGGCAGCAAAAGTTAAATCAAAGACATGCTAAATGGGTAGAGTTCTTGCAATCATTCACGTTTTCCTCAAAATACAAGACGGGAAGTTCTAATATCGTGGCTGATGCATTATCCCGAAGACATTCATTGTTGATTGAGTTGGATGCCAGAATTCTTGGTTTCGAACATATCAAGGAGCTGTACAAATCTGATCCAGAATTTTCAAAAGAAATTATTGATCCAACAGGTTTGTATAATGTTCAAGATGGCTATCTCTTCAAAGGTAATCGGCTGTGCATTCCGAATGGGTCGATTAGGGAGTTGTTGGTACGTGAAGTTCATGGCGGGGCTATTGCTGGACACTTTGGAGTTAATAAGACGAGTGACATCCTAAGTGAACACTTCTACTGGCCGAGAATGAATAAGGACGTGCAAGAAATCGTGGCGAAATGCGTGGTATGCCAAAAGGCTAAAAGCACGTTCAACAAAGGCTTGTATACACCTCTGCCCGTACCTGTGCAACCGTGGAATGAGGTAAGCATGGATTTTATCCTTGGTTTGCCGAGAACTCAGAGGGGTAAGGATTCAATTATGGTGGTAGTTGATCGATTCTCGAAGATGGCGCATTTTATTCCGTGTCACAAAACTGATGATGCAACTAAAGTGGCTGATTTGTACTATAGAGAGATCGTTCGATTACATGGAATACCTCTTACTATTGTTTCAGATCGAGATGTGAAGTTTCTTAGTTACTTCTGGAAAACGTTATGGCGTTTGATGGGAACTAAGCTTCTTTTCAGTACATCACACCATCCACAAACAGATGGTCAGACCGAGGTAACCAACCGTAGTCTGGGGATTTTATTGCGAGGATTGGTTAGTAAAAGCACGAAGGATTGGGATATCAAATTAGCGCATGCTGAATTCGCTTATAATCGTACACCATCGATGACGACAGGAAGAGCTCCATTCGAGATTGTCTATGGCGTGAATCCATACCTGCCCATCGATTTAGTGCCCATTCCAAAGAAAGATGTGTTGAGTTTTGAAGCCAAGGAGAGGCAAGCAGCGTTTTTCCTAGTATGTGAACAAGTTCGAGCTCAAATTGAGAAGGCAAATGCTAAATACAAGGAGAAGGCTAATAAACATCGTAAGCAGCCTGTTTTCAAAGAAGGTGATCTTGTGTGGTTACATTTAAGGAAGGAACGATTTCCGTCCAAAAGGAAGAACAAGTTGATGCCACGAGCAGATGGTCCATTCAAGATCCTCGAATGTTATGGCTCTAATGCATACAAGCTGGAATTGCCGAGTGAATATGGTGGGGTGAGCGCGACGTTCAATGTAGGCGACCTGTCACCGTATTTAGAAGACGAGGATTTGAGTGCAAATTCTCAAAAAGAAGGAGAGATTGATGCAGGAGCATGCTCGGAACAAGCAAATGAAATTCTTATTAGTCGAAATGTGACTCAACTAGTAAAAGGATTTGAGCTTGGATCGAGTAATGTGTTGATGCTAAAATGGGAAGGCGTTGGAGCTGCATATCACGGCTCTGGGGCTGCATATCACGGCTCCTAGGATGGTTAGGATACACGGTTTCCTAAATCGTGTAGGAATAATAAATTAGTTTATTTACTGTTTCCAAATAAAGTTAGGAAAGCTAGATTTTCCTAATCCTAGTTTGATTAGAATACCCTAAAATCTGATTGTATTCTAATATTAGTATTTAAATAACTTTCCTTGTTAGTTTAGTAAAAGGGAATAACTTTCCTAGTTAGTTTAGGAGAAGGAAAGATAGCTTGATTTGCAAGCTAGGGTTTGGGTCGAATTATGACCTCGTTTAGGAGTATAATAGCACCGTGTGTAATCAGAAACACACATCGAATTTCCAGAAAGAAAATTGTTTACGTTTGTGAGCATTATTCTGATTAGGTTTGCGAGCTTAATCTTTAGGTCTTCCTTGCGAGGTTGATTGTGTGAATCTGCGTTTGATACCTTGCGAGGTTAGGACTAGGAATTCACCATACTATCCGGTCACTTCCATAATCACGAAATAATCAGTCCAAACAAATCAATTTCCGCTGCAAATTTACTAGTTATAACGACATACACAATCACAGATTTAACAAACTCAAACGAACAGTTCCAAGATCTGTTGATTCTCGTTTTTCCGTATAGTTTTACATCAAAAGGACAAATGGTTTACACAATGAGTCAGAAGGATTAATAAACAAGGAAAAATGATTTAAACAACGAGTCACAAGAACTAAAGAAAAAGGACAAATGGTTCACACAACGAGTCACAAGGACTAATGAACAAGGACAATTAGTTTACACAATGAGTCACAAGGACTAATGAACAAGGAGAAATGGTTCACAAAACGAGTCCAAAGGACTAATGAACAAGGAAAAATGTTTCACACAACAAGTCACAATAACAAGGAGAAATGGTTTAAACAACGAGTCAGAAGGACTAATGAACAAGGACAAATGGTTTAAACAACGAGTCACAAGGACTAAAGAACAAGGACAAATGGTTCACACAACGAGTCACAAGGATTAATGAACAAGGACAAATGGTTCACACAACGAGTCACAAGGACTAATGACAATGAAAATTGGTTCACACAACAAGTCACAATAACAAGGACAAATGGTTTACACAACGAGTCACAAGGACTAATAAACAAAGACAAATGGTTTAAATAACGAGTCACAAGTACTTAAGAACAAGGACAAATGGTTAACATAACGAGTTACAAGGACTAATGAACAAGGATAAATGGTTCACACAACAAGTCACAAGGACTAATGAACTGTTAGAAATTAATAATCTCATATTTCGACATATTCATATATGTTACAATTAATTTAGTCATAAAATTAAATATAGATCTTATGCATGCAAACATGAATAAGAATAGAGAAGAAATCGTTTTCCCTACTATAAAATTTCGGATCAAAGGGCACAAGTAAGATCTCCTTCTTACTTGTTCTTGAGCTTTCCTTATATGGATGAACAAAGATTCAAAGATAGAATCCCTCCCAAAGATGAATACCCAAGATAACCCCTTAATAGATTAATATTACTTCATCTAGAATAATAATAATCTTTACTAAAATTGACCCAAAACTATTGTTTTGTCTCTTGTAATTTCGGCCAAGAGAGAATGATTTTGGAGTTTTTTATTTCTCTAGTTTTTCTTAGAGAGTTTTTGTATTTCTTACTCTAGAAATATTGTGTGAAGTATGAATGAAAAATTAGAGAGAAAAACTCTCTAAAATGGCTCTAGAAAACCGGTGGGGGGGAAGAGGGAGAGCCAATGCATGGGCAAGTTATTCTTCTCAAGAAAACATAGGCTTGCATGGCTACTAGCTAGGTGTGTAATCATGTTGTTTCCACTCAAATAATTTAACACAATTTAAACACCATACTCCCTCCATATTTTGGTCCATATAAGATAAAATGGGTTCCATTTTATCTTTGTCAATTTATCAATTTGTTACATGTCACAAGTCATGTAAAATTGTCATGCATTTTTAACATATTAAAAATCAACGTATTAATAAAAATATGTCATGTACAAAATCGACTTAGTAATTTATAATTACTTGTACCAAAACGGTTTACCAATTATAAATCACAACATCTTGTATTTATAATAAATTATTCATTCAGTTTCAATTGTTTCTGTAAACAATAATTTCATCTAAGCAATAAAACAATTCGATTACTTAGACCGTGTCTAATTTAATCAAATTACAACGAGACACGTAAATATTACTTCCAAAATCGTCCGTCAATTTTAAGTAATTTAATTGACTCTATCGTCATACGATCAATTAAATATTCAATTAAGAGTGTTACCCTTTAGGTATGACCTAAGGGGATCAACTGATCACCACCGTCGCACGACTGTAATGTCAAACTCTAGTCAGCCAATCATTACCGATATGTGTGGACCAGTTGACTGTAAAATATTACATCCCACATGTATTCTTAAATGAGATTTAAACATGTGATCATCATGATCGACAGTTGTGATCTCATTATTGTCGGAGGACACATATTCCAACAATCTCCCACTTGTCCTCGACAAGTGTGCGTCACCAATTCTCTTGTCCTATTACTATCTCCCACTCAATGCAAGGTGTCTTTCAGGTCGTACTTGCAAGTGATCATATCGAGAGTGGTTTCCTCGATCTGGAGAATAACTGATTGACCGGAATTATCTACCATAGATACCTTCCGAGCGTGGCCACGCATTTCCAGTTCATTACTCCTCGAGTGGCCCTGAGATATTGTTATAACCCTGACAAGGGGTGGACAATTCCTATCGCACTTATTCCCTTTGACTAGCCACAGCTATCATAACCTAAAATATGCCCATTTGACCCCATTTACGAAGGTCGTAGTAACATAAATCAAAGTTAATCTGTAACTGTACCACCTTAGGCGAATAGTCTTTAGTTAAAAGAATCGAATCATTAGAATACTATAGTAGCTCTTGCCACGACCAGGCTATATAAATTTGCCAGAACTCCATAAGCGGTCATTAGCCCGACAAAGTGTTCCTAACAGTCTGCCTATGTGATCGACTAGTCATCTCACATGACTTCATGACACTTGAACTTGCCATCAATCGCATCACACTCTAGTCACTTCAAGACGTCACCTCATACAAGTGGCTATGGGCGAATACAATGTTAATCCGTGTTCACTTTAACGGGGTTCAATTGTCAGTACAACCCGTTTGGATGTAACAATGTATAAGGAAAAGATAAAAGACAAATGTGATTATGAACATGAACAAAAACAACACTTTTATTTCATTTCAAAATCTAATACAAACTTGGTACACGTTTAAGTCCCATGGACGCAACATGTCCATCATGCTTAGCCTGCGATAAAGACTTGGTGAGTGGATCGGCTATATTGTCATCCGTCCCAACCTTACAAATCGCAATTTCCTTTCTTTCAATGAAATCTCTAATTACATGATATTTTCTAAGTACATGTCTAGATCTATTACTAGACTTTGGCTCTTTAGCTTGGAAGATCGTCCCACTATTATCACAATAGAGAGTGATGGGATAATTGGCGGTAGGTACTACTCTTAGACCTTCCGTGAATTGCCTGATCCATACAGCTTCCTTGGCAGCTTCTGATGCTGCAATGTACTCAGCCTCCGTCGTTGAATCCAGCGATTCTGACTTCCTTGAAGCTTCTTCAGCTAACAGCACCACCATTGAGCATGAAAACAAAACCAGCTTGTGATTTCATATCATCTCTGTCTGTTTGAAAACTTGAGTCCGTGTATCCATTAACACGGAGCTCTGTGTCTCCTCCAAATACTAAGACAGAATCCTTAGTTCTTCTCAAGTACTTAAGGATGTTCTTGACGGCTATCCAGTGACTCTCACCTGGATTTCCTTGATATCTACTCGTCATGCTCAAGGCATACGAGACATCAGGACGTGTGCATATCATGGCGTACATGATTGATCCAACAGCGGAAGCATAAGGGATCATCTTCATGCGTTCAACATCATGGGGTTCGGAGGGAGATTGAGACTTGCTCAATATAGTCCCAGTTACCATAGGTACCAATCCCCTTTTTGATTTGTCCATGCTGAAACGTCGAAGAATCTTATCAACATAAGATTCTTGACTTAGTGCCAATATCCTCTTGGATCTATCTCTATGGATCCGGATACCTAATATGCGTTGTGCCTCTCCTAAATCCTTCATTTGGAAGTGGTTACCTAACCACTTCTTAACGGAAGACAACATCGGAATATCATTACCAATGAGTAGTATGTCATCGACATACGAGATTAGGAACACGACATTGCTCCCACTAAATTTCATGTATAAACATGGTTCCTCAACACTTCGAGCGAAACCATTCTCTTTTATCACATGATCGAATCGATGATTCCAACTTCTAGATGCTTGCTTAAGTCCATAAATGGATCTCTTAAGTTTGCACACTTTGTTAGGATTTTTAGAATCGACAAAACCTTCGGGTTGTATCATGTACACCTCCTCTTCTAAATGCCCATTTAGAAAAGCGGTTTTGACATCCATTTGCCATATTTCATAATCATGAAATGCGGCAATCGCTAACAAAATCCGTATGGATCTTAGTGTTGGAGTTAGTGTCCTCCACAATAGTGCGTTAACATAATAAATCTCATTAATAGAATATCATCAGATATTTAATTATTTGATCCTCGTCAGTTGATTAACGTAAATCGATAACGGTTGGCTGACTAGAGTTTGACGTTATTGTTGTGAGACGGCGGTGATCAAATGACCCCTTTCGGTCACACCTAAAGGAACGAACCCCAATTGATAACTAATTAATTGTATGAGATACAATTTGTTTAGTCCCTTGATTTATAGACTAAGAGGTTAGTCGATTATTATTAGAGAGATTTCGAGTTGCGAACTCGAGGAGCTTGCAGATTATTATTTAATTATGCGATAATTAAATAATAAGTTTTGGGAAACGGGTTTTAGTTAATTAACTGTTAATTTACTAAAATTGTACTAATTGATTAATGTGATTAATATTAGTACGTAAATAATATGTGTAGTGGTACACGTATATTTACGGACTGAATTGGACGAATTAATTATGGAAGCATTTAAACATGATACGATGTTTAAAATGAAAATTACACGGATTTGTGCGACAAATATAAAAACTAACATGGACCTGTATATGGTCATGTGGACCGTGTAAAATAAGTGTAATGGATGATTACTTACATAATCATTTTACCTTATTTTGTATACTACCATAACATATATCTTATACTAGATTTTGCATGTGATGTAAGATAAAATTATAAGACAAAAAATTGTCCACTTGAGCACATACCACCCGCCACTTCCATTTCCCCTTCTACACTCCATATATTTGTTCACTACTTCACTCTACCTCTCTTACACACTTCACTTCTTTTGCATGTGAACATCTTCATCCATCTCTCTACAATAATTCACTACTAGTATACATTATTAATATTACTAAGAAAAGTTAGTGATATTACTAGTATTATTATCAAGGGTTCATATTAACAAGTTACTAGTTCATACTTGTTAATATTTTTGGGTAGTTCTTGGGTGCAACTTGAAGGAGACTTTCTAGTTGAAGGTTTTTCAAGGAGGATCATCCACATATTTTTAGCTCAAGAACAAACTAGTAAGGAGAACTAGTTTGTGCCCATTTTACCAAATATTCAATGTAAGGAAATTGTTTTTCCTTATACTTTCTTTTTATGCTTTCATATTAGCATGCATGTTACATAGATCACATAAACAACAATTTATGAGATAAATTAATTTTATTAGAGAGTCTAATATAGATCTATGATCTTTCAAGTGGTATCAGAGCTTAGGCTTGTAATTTGCATGTTGATTTTAAGCATTTTAATGAATTATGAGATAATTAGTAAAAACTCAAAAATTGTGTTAAAAGAGGTTTTAGCACGAAATTTTTGGGACATGCATACCTACCGATATCAAAAGGTTTGTGGAATTTTTTGGTGATTGTTAAAGTTATTTTGCTATTTTTAATGATTTTTGGTAGAAAACCGAGTCAAAATGTCGCATTTTAGTGAAAAATTGACTAAAATTAGTTAAATGTTGATTCGGTGCATGGATTTTTTATGGTAGTTCATGCATGTTTTCTACTGATTGTATGCAAAAAGTTGAAGGTTGGTTCGGATTTTTGCATGTTTATTGATTTTTTTTGAGTAAAAAGTCGATAAAAGTCAAATTAATTAATCATAATTTCAAAATTTTTGATTCTGCCCATGATAAATTTATGTACATTTAAGAATATTATTTAAATGTCAAAAGTGATTTTGCATGTGTGTTTTCACTTTGTTTTGATGTTTATTGGTTTTAGTGGTTAAAAACCGATAAATATCGATCTTTTTCTTCATAAAATTTATCCGGAATTTTTTGGGCAATTTTTCTGACTTTTTGGTGTTCTTGGGAGTGTTCCAGAATACTAAAAATTTTTGTTTCAATTTTTTGGGTAATTTTTCAATTATTTTGGATTTTTACTTAAATATTATGATTTTACCGATTAAATTAGCAAAATATCACCAAATCAAACTAATTATTTATCATAAAATTAGTGAGGACTAATTTTGAGGTTCAAAACAGTTTGGACAATTAGTTTGGACTTAAATGAGATTTAAGAGTTAATTATTGATTTTTACATGTTAAAAATCGATTAAATCCACAAAAACCGAGATGGATACCAACGATTGATAGATAGGGCGATTTTGGCATCATATTTACAGCATTTTAAGCATATTTATTTAAGTTGAATGAATGATTGTCATTTATTTAAAGTATTTATCTTTTTGTACCTAGTATGGCCTAGTTAATTTTAATCGTTATTACCCGAAATGAATGGGAATATCGATTTGTTTGTAATTAAATACGATCTCGTATCGTCGCTTTGTAATTAATTAATAGTTTTATTCATTTTATTAATTAATGTATAATAGGAATAGCTATGTAATTCATTTGTAATAGTTATTTTACCGGCGTTTCCAAAAGACTGATTACAACGAGACTTTAGTCTATTTTTGGAAGGTGTTCCAAATCTCACAAGGAAGAGCCATTTATGGAATGAAGAGGCAAGGGACCAAGGAGTTGGTTTCCGAAATGTAATAGACTAGTTTTTTATTAACTAGGTGGCCATACTAGGATTTATTCATATGCTTACATGTTTGCTTGTTTTATTTTCGCGCATGCCAAAATCGCCATTCACATGCATTTTATTTTTCGCGGTTGTCAATTCACGTCATTTACATTCACCGAATTAATTCACTTATAAGGAATTTATGACTAAATTGACAAGATCTCTCACATAACTAAAATTGAGATTAGCCTTACCAATTAGTAACACCTATGAATCTCTTGTTCATTAGAGCCACGCTCGCCCAAGCGGGGTGTTCTCTTTTTACCTTGGGTAAGTAGGGTGGTAAGCGGTTATCACACGCCAAAATTGGTTGGACTCAACGGGATATAAGACGGTCTTGTGTTCCGGGGCTAGTAGATGAATTTGAGGAAATTCGTCGACCAAGAGTTCTAGAGGTAGAATTAGTCAACGTGACTTACCGAATTTACGCAATTATGGGATGTTTCGCCCAAGCGATGCTCATTTTTGTTTAATATTTGGGTCTTGGAATCATTTATATAATTTAGTGGGAGGTCATTATATAAATGCTAAAACTTGCTAAACATGTTTTTACAAGTAATTTTAAAACAATGAATGTTAATTTTTCCTTTTTGTTGTAGCATTTTAATTCGCAATGGCAACTTCATCAACTCCATCGACTACTTCACTAGGCAAAGATTCATGGCTAAGGTCCGTAATGGACAAATGTATTTTAAAAGATGACGGTAGTAACTTTCTTGAATGGGAATCCAACATCAAAAGTGCCGCGTTGTCCGACAATGTGCTCACTTACTTGACCGATGCTCCTCCAATCGAGCCCGGTGCAAGAGCTTCATCGGCGGTGCGGACCGCCTATGATGACTATGTGAGGATGTTGAATGATATCAAGAATGTGTTGATATGGTCAATATCGCCAAAGCTCAAGCTATCATGCATTTCTTTAAATGCTTACGAGATATTCACTCGTATGATCACTATGTTTTCACAAACACCTAAAGTCCGTCAATACGATGCGGCGGCACGCTTCTTTGAAGCTAAGCTTGAGAGGGGCCAAAAGGTTGGTCCCCATGTACTTAAAATGGTTGAATATGTTGACATCCTAGAGCATCTAGGGTGTAAGATTCCTAAGACTCTTGTGGTGGATCGTATCCTTCACTCACTCCCCACCAAGTTTGCCCACTTTAGGGTAAACTACAACATGAATGACATGGATAAGAGTTACCATGAAATTCATGAACTCCTCTCCCAAGCGGAGAGGGATATGGAGGCTAGTGGGAGTGAAAAGGGAGATGTTTTAACCATGAAGTTAAAGAACATGTCCCTTGGAGTCAAGAAAGGAAAAGGGAAAGAAAAGTCCCAATTCACGAAATCGTCAAAGAAACATGACAAGGGAAAGGGGAAGGCCGTTGAGAATGGCAATCCCAAGGCAAAAAGTGTCAAGCTCTCCGAGGCCGAATGTTTCCATTGTAATGGGAAGGGGCATTATAGGAGGAGTTGTCCCAAATATTTGGAGGATCTCAAGGAAGGGCGTGTGACGCCTATTGGTATGATTTCCTCTCTCTATGTGATAGACGTTAATTATGCTTGTACTTCCACTTGGGTACTTGATACCGGATGTGGCTCTCACCTTTGTAACCATTTGCAGGGTATAAGGGACGTGAAAGCACTAGCAAAAGGTGATGTGGATCTCCGCATGGGCAATGGAGCTAGAGTAGCCGCCGTTGCCGTAGGGACCTATGTGCTCACTTTAGCTAGTGGTTTAGAGTTGTATTTAAATAAGTGTTATTTTGTACCAACTTTAACTAAGAACATCATCTCCATTTCCGCGTTAGACGCGGAAGGCTTTTGTTTTATGATTAAGGACAAGTGTTGTACTTTTTCTTTTAATGATGTGGTTTATGGCAAGGCCATTTCAATTGGAGGCATTTATGTTTTAAATGATGTTAATGACGTTTATCATATGGAAACTAAAAGGCTCAAAAAGGGTGATCCAAACGAATCCTACCTTTGGCATTGTCGTTTAGGCCACATAAAAGAAAGACGCATTAAGAGACTTGCTTCATCAAAAGTGCTCAAACCATTTGGTTTCGAATCTTATGGTACATGCGAGTCTTGCCTTTTAGGCAAGATGACTCGTGCACCTTTTGCGGGAAAAGGGACACGAGCTAGTGAGGTTTTGGCTCTCATACACACGGATGTGTGTGGACCATTAACCATCACCGCTAGAGGAGGTTTTCACTACTTCATTACTTTTACTGATGACTTAAGTAGATATGGGTATGTCTACTTAATGAAGAACAAGAGTGAAGCCTTTGACAAGTTCAAAGAGTTTCAAAAAGAAGTAGAGAACCAATTGGATAAAAAGATAAAGACTCTACGGTCCGACTGTGGTGGTGAGTATCTAAATATTGAATTTGATTCACACCTAAAAGATTGTGGTATAGTATCACAATGGACTCCTCCTGGCACACCGCAATTAAATGGTGTGGCCGAAAGGAGAAACCGAACTTTACTTGATATGGTTCGGTCAATGATGAGTCTAACTGAGCTTCCTAGTTCATTTTGGGGTTTTGCACTCTTGTCTGCAGTATTTTCACTAAATCGAAGCCCGACTAAAGCGGCCGATAAGACTCCATATGAGATATGGACAGGGAAAGTCCCTCATTTGTCATTCATGCGTATTTGGGGTTGCGAAGCGTACGTTAAGATCAAGTCTGACAATAAGCTTGCACCCGTGTCCGACAAATGTCTTTTTGTAGGATATCCAAGGGAAACACGTGGCTATTACTTCTACAATAAACACGAGAACAAAGTGTTTGTGGCTCGTGATGCTGTCTTTCTAGAAAAGGAATTTATTTCTAGAAGACAGAGTGGGAGAAAATTTGAACTTGAAGAAGTTAGAGAGCCACAAACCGAGAATGAGGTAGAGGAGAACGTGGAGGATAGCATTCCCTCTTCCTCTGAAATGGTAATTATTCCTAGAAAGTCAAGTAGGATTTCTAATCCACCTGATCGCTACCTTGGTAACATCGAAGAGGATGGTGTTTTGTTACTTCTTGAAAGTAATGAACCCACTACCTACAAATCGGCCATGTCTAGTCCCGACTCCTCGCTTTGGCTAGAAGCCATGCGGTCCGAAATGGATTCCATGTACGAGAACCAAGTATGGGACTTGGTGGATTTACCTGAGGGAGAGCGACCTCTTCAGTGTAAATGAATATACAAAATTAAACTCGGCGTGGATAAACATGTGGATGTTTACAAAGCTAGATTGGTGGCAAAAGGTTTCACCCAAGTTCATAGTTTACACTATGACGAAACCTTCGCTCCAGTCGCTATGCTTAGGTCCATTAGGATAATCTTAGCGGTTGCCGCATTTCATGATTATGAGATTTGGCAAATGGATGTCAAAACCGCCTTCTTGAATGGGATTCTAGAAGAAGAGGTGTACATGATACAACCCGAAGGTTTTATGGATACATCTAACCCTAAGAAGGTGTGTAAGCTTAAAAAGTCTATCTATGGTCTTAAGCAAGCATCTAGGAGTTGGAATCATCGCTTTGATCATGTTATTAAACAATACGGTTTCACTAGAAGTGTGGAAGAACCGTGTTTATACATGAAGTTTAGTGGGAGTAAGGTTGCATTCCTTGTCCTATATGTGGATGACATATTGCTCATTGGGAATGATGTTCCATCGCTCACTTCCGTTAAGGAGTGGCTAGGAAAACACTTCCAAATGAAGGACTTGGGAGAGGCAGAACGAATCTTAGGTATCCGGATCTATAGGGATAAGTCCAAGAGGATACTAGCATTGAGTCAAGAAGCTTATATTGACAAAGTTCTTGACCGGTTCAATATGAAAGACTCCAAGAGAGGATTTCTACCTATGGGCCAGGGGATTACTTTGAGCAAGTCACAGTCTCCCTCTACCCCTAAGGAAATTGAACACATGAAGACCGTCCCTTATGCTTCCGCTGTTGGGTCTATCATGTATGCTATGATTTGCACTCGTCCCGACGTTGCGTATGCCTTGAGCATGACAAGTCGGTATCAAGCTAAGCCAGGTGAGAGTCACTGGATAGCCGTAAAGAACATCCTTAAGTACTTGAGAAGGACTAAGGATTCGTTCTTAATGTTTGGAGGAGAAACTGAGTTGTGTGTAAGAGGTTACACGGACGCAAGTTTCCAAACCGATCGGGATGACATGAAATCCCAATCCGGCTATGTGTTTATGCTAAATGGAGGAGCTGTTTGCTGGAAGAGCTTCAAGCAAAGTGTTACTGCGGATTCTACAACAGAGGCTGAGTACCTTGCAGCGTCTGAGGTCGCGAAGGAAGTCGTTTGGATTAGGCAATTCATGGAGGGGCTAGGAGTAGTCCATTCCGCCAAAGATCCTATCACTCTATATTGTGATAACAGTGGAGCTATTTTTCAAGCCAAAGAGCCTAAGTCTAGTAACAAATCTAGACACATTGAAAGGAAATACCATGTAATTAGAGATTATGTGGAAAGGAAGGAAATTGACATTTGTAAGGTTGGGACAGATGATAATATTGTTGATCCTTTAACCAAGCCTTTATCAAAGGCTAAGCATGATGGTCATGTCGTCTCTATGGGATTGAGACGAGTACCAGATTTTCTTTAGATTATGGATATGTAATAATTGGATAGTGTATCTTTTATTATATATATGATAATCACATTCATTGTTTTCGTATTCATTCTTTTATGAATTTTTTATTTAGTGTGACTAAATTTTAATTTCTTGTTTATCTGAATAAGTTGTGGAGACAATGTTGAACACTATTCAAGTGAATAAGATGAACATTGTATTTTGTCCCTAGTCACTTAATGAGGTGACGTCTCGGAGTGACTAGATTGTAAGTCGATTAATGGTTGTTCAACACCATAAGGTCATATGTGATGACTGGTCGATTACATAGGCAGAGTGTGTGACACTTTGCCGGACAGTGACCATTTAGAGAGTCCCCAAGTTCTATTATAGACGCCTGGTCGTGGCAGGGATCTCTAAGATGTTCTAATGAGTCGATTCTTTTGACTGGAGACTATTATCCGAGCAGTGCGCTTCCGAGTGACTTTGGTTTTTGTCCTAGGTCGTGCCGTGAAAGGAGGCCAAAAGGGCATTTACTAGGTCATGGTGAGTTGTATTGTGCAATAGGATAGATAGGGCATACAGGAATTGTCCACCCACGTTGGGTAACTATATCTCAAGGCCACTCAAGGAGTTAATGACTACAAATGCGTGGCCACGCTCGGAAGTAATCTGTGAGAGATTTTTCCGGCCAGGTAGTCACACTCCTGATCGAGAAAACCACTCGCGATGTGTTCATGTGCAAGTGCGACCTGAAAGACACCTTGCATTGAGTGGGAGATTAAAACGGACAAGAGAATTGGTAGCGCACACCTTGTGTCAGACAAGTGGGAGATTGTTGGAGTTAGTGTCCTCCACAATAGTGCGTTAACATAATAAATCTCATTAATAGAATATCATCAGATATTTAATTATTTGATCCTCGTCAGTTGATTAACGTAAATCGATAACGGTTGGCTGACTAGAGTTTGACGTTATTGTCGTGAGACGGCGGTGATCAAATGACCCCTTTCGGTCACACCTAAAGGAACGAACCCTAATTGATAACTAATTAATTGTATGAGATACAATTTGTTTAGTCCCTTGATTTATAGACTAAGAGGTTAGTCGATTATTATTAGAGAGATTTCGAGTTGCGAACTCGAGGAGCGGCAATTATTATTTAATTATGCGATAATTAAATAATAAGTTTTGGGAAACGGGTTTTAGTTAATTAACTGTTAATTTACTAAAATTGTACTAATTGATTAATGTGATTAATATTAGTACGTAAATAATATGTGTAGTGGTACACGTATATTTACGGAGTGAATTGGACGAATTAATTATGGAAGCATTTAAACATGATACGATGTTTAAAATGAAAATTACACGGATTTGTGCGACAAATATAAAAACCAACATGGACCCGTATATGGTCATGTGGACCGTGTAAAATAAGTGTAATGGATGATTACTTACATAATCATTTTACCTTATTTTGTATACTACCATAACATATATCTTATACTAGATTTTGCATGTGATGTAAGATAAAATTATAAGACAAAAAATTGTCCACTTGAGCACATACCACCCGCCACTTCCATTTCCCCTTCTACACTCCATATATTTGTTCACTACTTCACTCTACCTCTCTTACACACTTCACTTCTTTTGCATGTGAACATCTTCATCCATCTCTCTACAATAATTCACTACTAGTATACATTATTAATATTACTAAGAAAAGTTAGTGATATTACTAGTATTATTATCAAGGGTTCATATTAACAAGTTACTAGTTCATACTTGTTAATATTTTTGGATAGTTCTTGGGTGCAACTTGAAGGAGACTTTCTAGTTGAAGGTTATTCAAGGAGGATCATTCACATATTTTTAGCTCAAGAACAAACTAGTAAGGAGAACTAGTTTGTGCCCATTTTACCAAATATTCAATGTAAGGAAATTGTTTTTCCTTATACTTTCTTTTTATGCTTTCATATTAGCATGCATGTTACATAGATCACATAAACAACAATTTATGAGATAAATTAATTTTATTAGAGAGTCTAATATAGATCTATGATCTTTCACTTAGCATGGCTACGGGGGCGAAGGTTTCTTCATAATGGAGACCTTGGACTTGGGTAAATCCTTTTGCCACTAGCCTAGCTTTGTAGACATCATCATGTCCTTCTATGCCATTTTTGACCTTGAAAATCCATTTGCATTGAAGAGGTCTTGCCCCTTTAGGCAAATCCACCAAGTTCCAAACTTGGTTTTCATGCATAGAATCCATCTCGGACTTCATGGCTTCAAGCCATAAGGAGGAATTTGGACTAGAGATTGCGGTTTTGTAGGTGGCGGGCTCGTCACTTTCTAAAAGCAACGCATCGAGTGTTCCATCTTCTTCGATAAGTCCCACATATCGATCGGGATGGCGAATCACTCGGCCCGTTCTTCTAAGAGGAGGAGGGACAACCGCGCTAGACGACGAAGGAACATCTTCTTGCGTCTCTACCTCGGTTTGTGGCTCTTGAATTTCATCAAGTTCAAAATTTCTCCCACTCTGTCTCTTAGAAATAAAATCTCTTTCTAAGAAGACAGCCTCACAAGACACAAACACTTTGTTTTCTTGAGGTTTATAGAAGTAATAACCTCGGGTGTTGGAATAGCCTACAAAGGTGCATTTTTCAGATCGTGGGGCTAGCTTATTGTCAGTTTTGGTTTTGACATAAGCATTACAACCCCAAATTTTCATGTAGGATAGATTAGGAACTCTTCCTTTCCATATCTCAAATGGAGTTTTCTCGGTGGCTTTGGTGGGACAATTGTTCAAAGATCTTATTGCGGTTTGAATCGCAAATCCCCAAAATGAGTTCGGTAACTCGGTTTGACTCATCATGGATCGAACCATATCAAGTAGGGTTCGATTTCTCCTTTCGGCAACACCATTGAGTTGTGGTGTTCCGGGTGGAGAAAGTTGTGATATAATACCACAACCTTTCAAGTGTGAATCGAATTCAAGGCTAAGATATTCTCCACCACGATCGGATCGTAGTGCTTTTATCTTTTAGTTTAATTGGTTCTCTACTTCGTTTTGAAATTCCTTGAATTTCTCAAAAGCTTCACTTTTATGCTTCATTAAATAGATATACCCATATCTACTCAAGTCATCGGTGAAGGTTATGAAGTAGTCATAATTTCCATGAGCGGTGATACTCATTGGTCCACACACATCGGTATGTATGAGTCCCAATAGCTCACTTGCTCGTGTTCCTTTACCACTAAAAGGATTTCGAGTCATCTTGCCAAGAAGGCAATATTCGCATGTTCCATATGATTGATAATCAAATGGTGTAATCACATTAGTCGAAATTAATCTTTTGATGCGATTCTCGTTTATGTGACCTAATCGACAATCCCAAATGAACGATTCATCTGGATCACTTGATTTGAGTTTCTTTGATTGAATGTTGTAGATGTCATTAGTCGGATTCGAGGTTTCTAAAATGTAAATGCCATTATGGAAGGAGCTTGGCCTATAACCAAGTCATTCCTTGAAATAGTACAACGATTGTTCTTAATGACAAAACAAAAACCGTCCATGTCTAACATAGCGATAGAAATAATGTTTTTAGAAAGTGTAGGCACATAAAAACAACTATGTAAATACAACTCAAATCCATTAAGCAAAGCTAATACATAAGTTCCCTTGGATTCGGCCGCTACTCGAGCTCCATTTCCAAGGCGTACATCCACGTCTCCATTGCTAAGCCTCTTCACGTCTCTTAACCCCTGTAAATGATTACAAAGGTGAGAACCACAACCGGTATCCAGTACCCATGTCGTAGTGGAAGTATAATTTACATCAATAACATAAATTTCCTTAGGAATTTTACCTTTTGGAACGATGATTCCTTCCCTTATATTTCGCAAATATACGGGACAATTCCTAAGCCAATGTCCCATGCCATAGCAATAATGGCACTCATCTTCAACTTCCTTGAAGTTTTTCCCTTTCTTTCCCTTCTTCTTAAACTTTTTGCCCTTGGAAGCAAGAACTTGATTGCTTGAGCTCCCACTAGTTTTGGCATCTATCTCTTCCAAAGACAAAGATCCTATTGAATTTATGAGGCGGTCTTCCTGAGACCGGCTCACAAGAGATCTTGTAGTAGTAGGAGGTTTAGAAGAAGTGACGAAGTTTATGTTTCCATCCGAACCTATCCCAAAAGAAATTTCTCTAGTAGTGTCGAAATCATTGTTGAAGCAAACGTCGTCAAAAACATTGTGGCAAGACTCAATAGTTATCGGTGTGGTAGCGTTTGATGGATTCATTGTAATGAACTACAAGTATGGAGGAAAAGGAAATATTAACATTTGTCTTTTTAAATCATACTTGTAAATAAATTTAACAAGATATGAACATTTATATAGTGACCTCTACCCAACTATTATAAATGATTCCAAGACCCAAATTCATATTAACTTAGGCATCGGTAAAGCCGAATACAACCCTTATCAATATAACTTGGTGGATTAACACTTTAATCGATTCTACTTTTAGAACTCTTGGTCGATAAAATCACACAACAAGTCATATGGACTAATGAACAAGGACAATTGGTTCACACAACGAGTCACAAGGACTAATGAATAAGGAAAAAATGGTTCACACAACGAGTCACAAGGACTAAAGAACAAGGAAAAATAGTTAACACAAGGAGTCACAAGGACTAATGAACAAGGACAAGTGGTTCACACAACGAGTCACAAGGACTAAAGAAAAAGGACGAATGATTTACACAATGAGTCCTTGTTACAAATGATTTAAACAACGAGTCAAAAGGACTAATGAACAAGGACAAATGGTTCACACAACGAGTCACATGGACTAATGAAAAAGGACAAATGGTTCACACAACGAGTCACAAGGACTAATGAACAATGAAAAATGGTTCACACAATAACAAGGACAAATGGTTTATCCAATGAGACACAAGGACTAATAAACAAGGACAAATGGTTAACATAACGAGCTACAAGGACTAATGAACAAGGACAAATGGTTCACACAACGAGTCACAAGTGTTGGAATAAGTGTCCTCCGACAATAATGTGATCACAACTGTCGATCATGATGATCACATGTTTAAATCTCTTATTTAAGAATACATGTGGGAAGTAACATTTTACAGTCAACTGGTCCACACATATCGGTAATGATTGGCTGACTAGAGTTTGACATTACTGTCGTGCGACGGTGGTGATCAGTTGATCCCGTAAGGTCATACGTATAGGATGATACTCTTAATTGAATATTTAATTGATCGTATGACAATACGAGTTAATTAAATTACTTAAAATTGACGGACGATTTTGGAAGTAATATTTACGTGTCTCATTGTAATTTGATTAAATAAGATACGGTCTAAGTGATCGAATTGTTTTATTACTTAGATGAAATTATTGTTTACGGAAACAATTGAAACGGAATGAATAAATTATTATAAATACAGAATGTTGTAGTTTATAATTCGGAAACACTTTTTTGTACAAGTAATTATGAATTACTATGTTAATTTTTATAAGTGACATATTTTATTAATATGTTGATTTTTAATTGTTAAAAATACATTTTATATATAAGATGTCATGTAATGTGTTACATATGACATTTTGACAAAATCACAATTAAAATGGACTTCTCCATTTTATTTGAATGTACCGAAATAATGGGTAAGTAGTAAGGTTACATTGTGTTTTAATTTATAATGTAAAAGCACAATGATTACTACACATTCTAGCCATGCACATCTAGTTGCTTTTGTGAAGAGCATCTTGGTCATGCATTGGCCCTTGTCACCCCCCTTATACCCGGTTTTCCTAGAGCAAGGCAAAGGGTTTTTTCTACAATTTAGATTGTGATATACACTAAGACATTCTCTAGTGTATTATTCATTCTTTACACAACCAAAAACTTAGTGAAGTTTAGAGAGATAAAATCTCCAAAATCCTTCCTCTCTATACTGAAATAATAGATCAAAACAATAGTTTTGGGTCATTTTAGTAAGATTATAATTATTCTAGATCAAATAATAATAGTCTTTTAAGGGTGATCTTGGGTATATGCTTTAAGGAGGGATTCTATCTTTGAATCCTTGTTCTTCCATTTGTAAGGAAAGCTCAAGAACAAGTGAGTAGGAGAACTCACTTGTGCCCTAAATCCAAAACTACTATAGTAAGAATGACGATTTCTTCTCTATTTCTATTTATGTTTGCATGCATAAGATCTAGATTTAATTTATGACTAAATTAAATTGTAACATATATGAATATGTCAAATAATGAGATTAATAATTTCTAACAAGCGGTATCATGAGCCTTAGGTTGTTTGCATGCAAATCGGTTATTATTTTTCCGAGTTATAAGATTAACAAACAAAACTTATAAATTTGTGTTTATTATGAAATATCACGAAATTTATTTGCATATTAAAGTTTCTGGTCCTAAAATGTATTTAGGATATTTTGGTTTATTTATGGATTTTATTGTTCATTTTATATAATAATGGCATTAAAATGTGATTTTATGATAAAAATGTCATTTTTGGACTAAAAATAGCTAAACTTCGTTTTTTCCAGTGGTTTTTGGATATGTTTTCACATATATTATCTACTGATGGCCTGTAAATTTTCATAATAAAATGAGTTGTATTGCTCAAAATATGGATTTTTCAAGTTAAAATCGTATTTAAATGGGAAAATAGGTTAATATGAGTTATATTTCGAATCTGGTCATGGAAATTTAGTATGTCATCACATGCAAATTTACAAGATGTGTGTAAAATATTTGGCTATAATGAAGTCTTTATGCATGATTTATGAATTTTTGATGAAAAATCACATAAATAGTGACTTTAATTAGTAAAAAATGCTAAAACATACTTCATGACTAAAGAAAAACGTCACATGTTGCATTTTATCATATATTTCAGATCTAAAAGTGAAAAGTTGATAAAAATAATTTTTCTCATATTTTATGGTGATAATTGTTAAAATCGATAAACCGCAACATTGTGCTTCACACAACAAGTCACAACAACAAGGACAAATGGTTTACACAACGAGTCACAAGGACTAATAAACAAGGACAAATGGTTCACACAACAAGGCCCAAAGACTAAAGAACAAGTCAAATGGTTCACACAACGAGCCACAAGGACTAATGAACAAGGACAAATGGTTCACACAACGAGTCACAAGGACAAATAGTTTACACAACGAGTCACAAGGACTAATGAACAAGAACAAATGGTTCCCACAACGAGTCACAAGGACTAATGAACAAGGTCAAATTGTTTACACAATGAGTCACAAGGACAAATGGTTCGCACAACGAGTCACAAGAACTAATGAACAATGAAAACTGCTTCACACAACAAGTCACAATAACAAGGACAAATGGTTTACCCAATAAGTCACAAGGACTAATAAACAAGGACAAATGGTTAACATAACAAGTTACTAGGACTAATGAACAAGGATAAATGGTTCACACAACGAGTCACGAGGACCAATGAACAAGGAGAAATAGTTTACACAACGAGTCACAAGGACTAATAAACAAGGACAAATGGTTTAAACAACGAGTCACAAGAACTAAAGAACAACGACAAATGGTTCACACAACAAGTCATATGGACTAATGAACAAGGACAATTGGTTCACACAACGAGTCACAAGGACTAATGAATAAGGAAAAAATGGTTCACACAACGAGTCACAAGGACTAAAGAACAAGGAAAAATAGTTAACACAAGGAGTCACAAGGACTAATGAACAAGGACAAGTGGTTCACACAACGAGTCACAAGGACTAAAGAAAAAGGACAAATGATTTACACAATGAGTCCTTGTTACAAATTATTTAAACAACGAGTCAAAAGGACTAATGAACAAGGACAAATGGTTCACACAACGAGTCACATGGACTAATGAAAAAGGACAAATGGTTCACACAACGAGTCACAAGGACTAATGAACAATGAAAAATGGTTCACACAATAACAAGGACAAATGGTTTATCCAATGAGACACAAGGACTAATAAACAAGGACAAACGGTAAACATAACGAGCTACAAGGACTAATGAACAAGGACAAATGGTTCACACAACGAGTCACAAGTGTTGGAATAAGTGTCCTCCGACAATAATGCGATCACAACTGTCGATCATGATGATCACATGTTTAAATCTCTTATTTAAGAATACATGTGGGAAGTAACATTTTACAGTCAACTGGTCCACACATATCGGTAATGATTGGCTGACTAGAGTTTGACATTACTGTCGTGCGACGGTGGTGATCAGTTGATCCCGTAAGGTCATACGTATAGGATGATACTCTTAATTGAATATTTAATTGATCGTATGACAATACGAGTTAATTAAATTACTTAAAATTGGCGGACGATTTTGGAAGTAATATTTACGTGTCTCATTGTAATTTGATTAAATAAGATACGGTCTAAGTGATCGAATTGTTTTATTACTTAGATGAAATTATTGTTTACGGAAACAGTTGAAACGGAATGAATAAATTATTATAAATACAGAATGTTGTAGTTTATAATTCGGAAACACTTTTTGGTACAAGTAATTATGAATTACTATGTTAATTTTTATAAGTGACATATTTTATTAATATGTTGATTTTTAATTGTTAAAAATACATTTTATATATAAGATGTCATGTAATGTGTTACATATGACATATTGACAAAATCACAAATAAAATGGACTTCTCCATTTTATTTGAATGTACCGAAATAATGGGTAAGTAGTAAGGTTACATTGCGTTTTAATTTATAATGTAAAAGCACAATGATTACTACACATTCTAGCCATGCACATCTAGTTGCTTTTGTGAAGAGCATCTTGGTCATGCATTGGCCCTTGCCACCCCCTTATACCCGGTTTTCCTAGAGCAAGGCAAAGGGTTTTTTCTACAATTTAGATTGTGATATACACTAAGACATTCTCTAGTGTATTATTCATTCTTTACACAACCAAAAACTTAGTGAAGTTTAGAGAGATAAAATCTCCAAAATCCTTCCTCTCTATACTGAAATAATAGATCAAAACAATAGTTTTGGGTCATTTTAGTAAGATTATAATTATTCTAGATCAAATAATAATAGTCTTTTAAGGGTGATCTTGGGTATATGCTTTAAGGAGGGATTCTATCTTTGAATCCTTGTTCTTCCATTTGTAAGGAAAGCTCAAGAACAAGTGAGTAGGAGAACTCACTTGTGCCCTAAATCCAAAACTACTATAGTAAGAATGACGATTTCTTCTCTATTTCTATTTATGTTTGCATGCATAAGATCTAGATTTAATTTATGACTAAATTAAATTGTAACATATATGAATATGTCAAATAATGAGATTAATAATTTCTAACAAGCGGTATCATGAGCCTTAGGTTGTTTGCATGCAAATCGGTTATTATTTTTCCGAGTTATAAGATTAACAAACAAAACTTATAAATTTGTGTTTATTATGAAATATCACGAAATTTATTTGCATATTAAAGTTTCTGGTCCTAAAATGTATTTAGGATATTTTGGTTTATTTATGGATTTTATTGTTCATTTTATATAATAATGGCATTAAAATGTGATTTTATGATAAAAATGTCATTTTTGGACTAAAAATAGCTAAACTTCGTTTTTTCCAGTGGTTTTTGGATATGTTTTCACATATATTATCTACTGATGGCCTGTAAATTTTCATAATAAAATGAGTTGTATTGCTCAAAATATGGATTTTTCAAGTTAAAATCGTATTTAAATGGGAAAATAGGTTAATATGAGTTATATTTCGAATCTGGTCATGGAAATTTAGTATGTCATCACATGCAAATTTACAAGATGTGTGTAAAATATTTGGCTATAATGAAGTCTTTATGCATGATTTATGAATTTTTGATGAAAAATCACATAAATAGTGACTTTAATTAGTAAAAAATGCTAAAACATACTTCATGACTAAAGAAAAACGTCACATGTTGCATTTTATCATATATTTCAGATCTAAAAGTGAAAAGTTGATAAAAATAATTTTTCTCATATTTTATGGTGATAATTGTTAAAATCGATAAACCGCAACATTGTGCTTCACACAACAAGTCACAACAACAAGGACAAATGGTTTACACAACGAGTCACAAGGACTAATAAACAAGGACAAATGGTTCACACAACAAGGCCCAAAGACTAAAGAACAAGTCAAATGGTTCACACAACGAGCCACAAGGACTAATGAACAAGGACAAATGGTTCACACAACGAGTCACAAGGACAAATAGTTTACACAACGAGTCACAAGGACTAATGAACAAGAACAAATGGTTCCCACAACGAGTCACAAGGACTAATGAACAAGGTCAAATTGTTTACACAATGAGTCACAAGGACAAATGGTTCGCACAACGAGTCACAAGAACTAATGAACAATGAAAACTGCTTCACACAACAAGTCACAATAACAAGGACAAATGGTTTACCCAATAAGTCACAAGGACTAATAAACAAGGACAAATGGTTAACATAACAAGTTACTAGGACTAATGAACAAGGATAAATGGTTCACACAACGAGTCACGAGGACCAATGAACAAGGAGAAATAGTTTACACAACGAGTCACAAGGACTAATAAACAAGGACAAATGGTTTAAACAACGAGTCACAAGAACTAAAGAACAACGACAAATGGTTCACACAACAAGTCATATGGACTAATGAACAAGGACAATTGGTTCACACAACGAGTCACAAGGACTAATGAATAAGGAAAAAATGGTTCACACAACGAGTCACAAGGACTAAAGAACAAGGAAAAATAGTTAACACAAGGAGTCACAAGGACTAATGAACAAGGACAAGTGGTTCACACAACGAGTCACAAGGACTAAAGAAAAAGGACAAATGATTTACACAATGAGTCCTTGTTACAAATTATTTAAACAACGAGTCAAAAGGACTAATGAACAAGGACAAATGGTTCACACAACGAGTCACATGGACTAATGAAAAAGGACAAATGGTTCACACAACGAGTCACAAGGACTAATGAACAATGAAAAATGGTTCACACAATAACAAGGACAAATGGTTTATCCAATGAGACACAAGGACTAATAAACAAGGACAAATGGTAAACATAACGAGCTACAAGGACTAATGAACAAGGACAAATGGTTCACACAACGAGTCACAAGTGTTGGAATAAGTGTCCTCCGACAATAATGCGATCACAACTGTCGATCATGATGATCACATGTTTAAATCTCTTATTTAAGAATACATGTGGGAAGTAACATTTTACAGTCAACTGGTCCACACATATCGGTAATGATTGGCTGACTAGAGTTTGACATTCTTGTCGTGCGACGGTGGTGATCGATTGATCCCGTAAGGTCATACGTATAGGATGATACTCTTAATTGAATATTTAATTGATCGTATGACAATACGAGTTAATTAAATTACTTAAAATTGGCGGACGATTTTGGAAGTAATATTTACGTGTCTCATTGTAATTTGATTAAATAAGATACGGTCTAAGTGATCGAATTGTTTTATTACTTAGATGAAATTATTGTTTACGGAAACAGTTGAAACGGAATGAATAAATTATTATAAATACAGAATGTTGTAGTTTATAATTCGGAAACACTTTTTGGTACAAGTAATTATGAATTACTATGTTAATTTTTATAAGTGACATATTTTATTAATATGTTGATTTTTAATTGTTAAAAATACATTTTATATATAAGATGTCATGTAATGTGTTACATATGACATATTGACAAAATCACAAATAAAATGGACTTCTCCATTTTATTTGAATGTACCGAAATAATGGGTAAGTAGTAAGGTTACATTGCGTTTTAATTTATAATGTAAAAGCACAATGATTACTACACATTCTAGCCATGCACATCTAGTTGCTTTTGTGAAGAGCATCTTGGTCATGCATTGGCCCTTGCCACCCCCTATACCCGGTTTTCCTAGAGCAAGGCAAAGGGTTTTTCTACAATTTAGATTGTGATATACACTAAGACATTCTCTAGTGTATTATTCATTCTTTACACAACCAAAAACTTAGTGAAGTTTAGAGAGATAAAATCTCCAAAATCCTTCCTCTCTATACTGAAATAATAGATCAAAACAATAGTTTTGGGTCATTTTAGTAAGATTATAATTATTCTAGATCAAATAATAATAGTCTTTTAAGGGTGATCTTGGGTATATGCTTTAAGGAGGGATTCTATCTTTGAATCCTTGTTCTTCCATTTGTAAGGAAAGCTCAAGAACAAGTGAGTAGGAGAACTCACTTGTGCCCTAAATCCAAAACTACTATAGTAAGAATGACGATTTCTTCTCTATTTCTATTTATGTTTGCATGCATAAGATCTAGATTTAATTTATGACTAAATTAAATTGTAACATATATGAATATGTCAAATAATGAGATTAATAATTTCTAACAAGCGGTATCATGAGCCTTAGGTTGTTTGCATGCAAATCGGTTATTGTTTTTCCGAGTTATAAGATTAACAAACAAAACTTATAAATTTGTGTTTATTATGAAATATCACGAAATTTATTTGCATATTAAAGTTTCTGGTCCTAAAATGTATTTAGGATATTTTGGTTTATTTATGGATTTTATTGTTCATTTTATATAATAATGGCATTAAAATGTGATTTTATGATAAAAATGTCATTTTTGGACTAAAAATAGCTAAACTTCGTTTTTTCCAGTGGTTTTTGGATATGTTTTCACATATATTATCTACTGATGGCCTGTAAATTTTCATAATAAAATGAGTTGTATTGCTCAAAATATGGATTTTTCAAGTTAAAATCGTATTTAAATGGGAAAATAGGTTAATATGAGTTATATTTCGAATCTGGTCATGGAAATTTAGTATGTCATCACATGCAAATTTACAAGATGTGTGTAAAATATTTGGCTATAATGAAGTCTTTATGCATGATTTATGAATTTTTGATGAAAAATCACATAAATAGTGACTTTAATTAGTAAAAAATGCTAAAACATACTTCATGACTAAAGAAAAACGTCACATGTTGCATTTTATCATATATTTCAGATCAAAAAGTGAAAAGTTGATAAAAATAATTTTTCTCATATTTTATGGTGATAATTGTTAAAATCGATAAACCGCAACATTGTGCTTCACACAACAAGTCACAACAACAAGGACAAATGGTTTACACAACGAGTCACAAGGACTAATAAACATGGACAAATGGTTCACACAACAAGGACTAAAGACTAAAGAACAAGTCAAATGGTTCACACAACGAGCCACAAGGACTAATGAACAAGGACAAATGGTTCACACAACGAGTCACAAGGACAAATAGTTTACACAACGAGTCACAAGGACTAATGAACACGAACAAATGGTTCCCACAACGAGTCACAAGGACTAATGAACAAGGTCAAATTGTTTACACAATGAGTCACAAGGACAAATGAACAAGGACAAATGGTTCGCACAACGAGTCACAAGAACTAATGAACAATGAAAACTGCTTCACACAACAAGTCACAATAACAAGGACAAATGGTTTAACCAATGAGTCACAAGGACTAATAAACAAGGACAAATGGTTAACATAACGAGTTACTAGGACTAATGAACAAGGATAAATGGTTCACACAACGAGTCACAAGGACTAATGAATAAGGAGAAATAGTTTACACAACGAGTCACAAGGACTAATAAACAAGGACAAATGGTTTAAACAACGAGTCACAAGGACTAAAGAACAACGACAAATGGTTCACACAACAAGTCATATGAACTAATGAACAAGGACAAATGGTTCACACAACGAGTCACCAGGACTAATGAATAAGGAAAAAATGGTTCACACAACGAGTCACAAGGACTAAAGAACAAGGAAAAATAGTTAACACAAGGAGTCACAAGGACTAATGAACAAGGACAAGTGGTTCACACAACGAGTCACAAGGACTAAAGAAAAAGGATAAATGATTTACACAATGAGTCCTTGTTACAAATGATTTAAACAACGAGTCACAAGGACTAATGAACAAGGACAAATGGTTCACACAACGAGTCACATGGACTAATGAAAAAGGACAAATGGTGTTGGAATATGTGTCCTCCGACAATAATGCGATCACAACTGTCGATCATGATGATCACATGTTTAAATCTCATTTTAAGAATACATGTGGGATGTAGTTTTTTACAGTCAACTGGTCCACACATATCGGTAATGATTGGCTGATTAGAGTTTGACATTACTGTCGTGCGACGGTGGTGATCAGTTGATCCCCTTATGTCATACCTATAGGGTGACGCTCTTAATTGATTATTTAATTAATCATATGACGATACGGGTTAATTAAATTGCTTAAAATTGACGGATGATTTTGTGAGTAAAATTAACAGGACTCATTGTAATTAGATTAAATGAGTTACGGTCTAAGTAATCGAATTGTTTTATTACTTACATAAAATTATTGTTTACGAAACAATTGAAATTGAATTGAATGAATAAGTATTATAAATACAAGACGTTGTAATTTATAATTTGATAAACCGATTTGGTACAAGTAATTACGAATTACTAGTCGATTTTGTATATGACATATTTTATGAGTATGTTGATTTTTAATATGTTAAAAATACATTACAATTTCACATGTCAAGTTACATGACACATATGTCACAATAGACAAATGACAAAATAAAATGGACTACCCATTTTATTTAAGTGTGCCGAAAAAGGAGGGAGTATTAGGTTTATATTGTGTTTTTATTTTTAAGTGGAAAACATAATGATTAAACCCTACTTGTAGCCTTGCATGCCTATTTTTCTTGGGTAGAAAAACAAGCTCATGCATTGGCTTCTACTCCCTCCTCCAACCGGTTTTTCCAAGAGAAAAGATAGAGTTTTTCATCTATCATTCATTCACAACTTCAACTTATATTTTCTAGTGTAAGAAAATGAATTCTCTCTATAATTTGTGAAAACTTAGAGAAACGAAAACCACACAAATCACTCCTCTCTTGACCGAAATATTCAAGAGAACAAAATTTATTTTGTGTCAAATTTTAAGTAAGACTTGTATTATTTCTAGTACAAAATAATATTAGTTATTAAGAGGTTCTAATTTGGACCTTTGTTCATCCATAATAAGGAAGCTCAAGAACTAACAAATAGGTGAATTTGTTGGTGCCCTTTAATCCGAAATCCCTAAGTAAGATAGCCGATTTCTTCTCTTATCTTGTTTAATTTTGCATGCATAAGATCTAGTTTTAATTTTATGACTAAATTAAAATGTCACATATATGAATATGTTAAGTAATGGAATTAGTGAATCCTAACAAATGGTTCACACAACGAGTCACAAGGACTAATGAACAAAGAAAAATGGTTCACACAATAACAAGGACAAATGGTATATCCAATGAGTCACAAGGACTAATAAACAAGGACAAATGGTTAACATAACGAGCTACAAGGACTAATGAACAAGGACAAATGGTTCACACAACGAATCACAAGGACTATTGAACAAGGACAAATAATTTACACAACGAGTCACAAGGACTAATGAACAAGGACAAATGGTTCACACAACGAGTCACAAGGACTAATTAACTACGAAAAATGCTTCACACAACAAGTCACAACAACAAGGACAAATAGTTTACACAACGAGTCACAAGGACTAATAAACATAGACAAATGGTTAACACAACAAGGACCAAGGACTAAAGAGCAAGGATAAATTCTTCACACAACGAGTCACAAGGACTAATGAACAAGGACAAATGGTTCACACAACGAGTCACGAGGACAAATGGTTAACATAACGAGTTACAAGGACTAATGAACAAGGACAAATGGTTCACACAACGAGTCGCAAGGACTAATGAAAAAAGACAAATAGTTTACATAACGAGTCACAAGGACTAATGAACAATGACAAATGGTTCACACAATGAGTCACAAGGACTAATAAACAAGGAAAAATGGTTCACACAACAAGTCACAATAACAAGGACAAATGGTTTACACAACGAGTCACAAGGACTAATCAAAAAGGACAAATGGTTTAAACAACGAGTCACAAGGACTAAAAACAAGAACAAATGGTTCACACAACGAGTCACAAGTACTAATGAACAAGGACAAATAGTTTACACATCGAGTCATAAGGACTAATGACGAAGGAAAAATGCTTCACACAATGAGTTACAAGGACTAATGAACAAGGAAAAATGATTCCTACAACAATTCACAATAACAAGGACAAATGGTTTACACAACGAGTCACAAGGACTAATGAACAAGGACAATTAGTTTACACAACGAGTCAAAAGGACTAATGAACAAGGAGAAATGGTTCACACAACGAGTCCAAAGGACTAATGAACAAGGAAAAATGTTTCACACAACAAGTCACAATAACAAGGAGAAATGGTTTAAACAACGAGTCACAAGGACTAATGAACAAGGACAAATGGTTTAAACAACGAGTCACAAGGAGTAAAGAACAAGGACAAATGGTTCACACAACGAGTCACAAGGACTAATGAACAAGGACAAATAGTTTACACAACGAGTCACAAGGACTAATGAACAAGGCCAAATGGTTCACACAACGAGTCACAAGGACTAATGAACAAGGACAATTAGTTTACACAACGAGTCAAAAGGACTAATGAACAAGGAGAAATGGTTCACACAACGAGTCCAAAGGACTAATGAACAAGGAAAAATGTTTCACACAACAAGTCACAATAACAAGGAGAAATGGTTTAAACAACGAGTCACAAGGACTAATGAACAAGGACAAATGGTTTAAACAACGAGTCACAAGGACTAAAGAACAAGGACAAATGGTTCACACAACGAGTCACAAGGATTAATGAACAAGGACAAATGGTTCACACAACGAGTCACAAGGACTAATGACAATAAAAATTGGGTCACACAACAAGTCACAATAACAAGGGCAAATGGTTTACACAACGAGTCACAAGGACTAATAAACAAAGACAAATGGTTTAAACAACGAGTCACAAGGACTAAAGAACAAGGACAAATGGTTAACATAACGTGTTACATGGACTAATGAACAAGGATAAATGGTTCACACAACAAGTCACAAGGACTCATGAACAAGGACAAATAGTTTACACAACGAGTCACAAGGACTAATGAACAAGGACTAATGGTTCACACAACGAGTCACAAGGACTAAAGAACGAGGAAAAATGGTTCACACAACAAGTCCCAATCACAAGGACAAATGGTTTACACAACGAGTCACAAGGACTAATAAACAAGGACAAATGGTTTAAACAACGAGTCACAAATACAAATGGTTCACACAATGAGTCACAAGGACTAATGAACAAGGATAAATAGTTTACATAACGAGTCAAAAGGACTAATGAACAAGGAAAAATGCTTCACACAACAAGTCACAACAACAAGGACAAATGGTTTACACAACGAGTCACAAGGACTAATAAACAAGGACAAATGGTTTACACAACAAGGACCAAGGACTAAAGAACAAGTCAAATGATTCACACAACGAGCCACAGGGACTAATGAACAAGGACAAATGGTTCACACAACGAGTCACAAGGACAAATAGTTTACACAACGAGTCACAAGGACTAATGAACAAGGACAAATGGTTCCCACAACGAGTCACAAGGACTAATGAACAAGGTCAAATTGTTTACACAACAAGTCACAAGGACAAATGAACAAGGACAAATGGTTCGCACAACGAGTCACGAGGACTAATAAACAAGGACAAATGGTTTAAACAACGAGTCACAAGGACTAAAGAACAACGACAAATGGTTCACACAACAAGTCATATGGACTAATGAACAAGGACAAATGGTTCACACAATGAGTTACTAGGACTAATGAACAAGGATAAATGGTTCACACAACGAGTCACAAGGACTAATGAACAAGGAGAAATAGTTTACACAACGAGTCACAAGGACTAATAAACAAGGACAAATGGTTTAAACAACGAGTCACAAGGACTAAAGAACAACGACAAATGGTTCACACAACAAGTCATATGGACTAATGAACAAGGACAAATGGTTCACACAACGAGTCACAAGAACTAATGAACAAGGAAAAATGGTTCACACAACGAGTCACAAGGACTAAAGAACAAGGAAAAATAGTTAACACAAGGAGTCACACGGACTAATGAACATGGACAAGTGGTTCACACAACGAGTCACAAGGACTAAAGAAAAAAGGACAAATGATTTACACAATGAGTCCTTGTTACAAATGATTTAAACAACGAGTCACAAGGACTAATGAACAAGGACAAATGGTTCACACAACGAGTCACATGGACTAATGAAAAAGGACAAATGGTTCACACAACGAGTCACAAGGACTAATGAACAATGAAAAATGGTTCACACAATAACAAGGACAAATGGTTTATCCAATGAGTCACAAGGACTAATAAACAAGGACAAATGGTTAACATAACGAACTACAAGGACTAATGAACTAGGACAAATGGTTCACACAATGAGTCACAAGGACTATTGAACAAGGACAAATAATTTACACAACGAGGCACAAGGACTTATGAACAAGGACAAATGGTTCACACAACGAGTCACAAGGACTAATTAACTAGGAAAAATGCTTCACAAACCAAGTCACAACAACAAGGACAAAGAGTTTACACAACGAGTCACAAGGACTAATAAACATAGACAAATGGTTCACACAACAAGGACCAAGGACTAAAGAGCGAGGATAAATGCTTCACACAACGAGTCACAAGGACTAATGAACAAGGACAAATGGTTCACACAACGAGTCACGAGGACAAATGGTTAACATAACGAGTTACAAGGACTAATGAACAAGGACAAATGGTTCACACAACGAGTCACAAGGACTAATGAAAAAGGACAAATAGTTTACATAACGAGTCACAAGGACTAATGAACAATGACAAATGGTTCACACAAGGAGTCACAAGGCTAATGAACAAGGAAAAATGGTTCACACAACAAGTCACAATAACAACGACAAATGGTTTACACCACGAGTCACAAGGACTAAAAACAAGAACAAATGGTTCACACAACGAGTCACAAGTACTAATGAACAAGGACAGATAGTTTACACATCGAGTCACAAGGACTAATGACCAAGGACAAATGCTTCACACAATGAGTTACAAGGACTAATGAACAAGGAAAAATGCTTCACACAACAATTCACAATAACAAGGACAAATGGTTTACACAATGAGTCACAAGGATTAATAAACAAGGAAAAATGATTTAAACAACGAGTCACAAGGACTAATGAACAAGGCCAAATGGTTCACACAACGAGTCACAAGGACTAATGAACAAGGACAATTAGTTTACACAACGAGTCAAAAGGACTAATGAACAAGGAGAAATGGTTCACACAACGAGTCCAAAGGACTAATGAACAAGGAAAAATGTTTCACACAACAAGTCACAATAACAAGGAGAAATGGTTTAAACAACGAGTCACAAGGACTAATGAACAAGGACAAATGGTTTAAACAACGAGTCACAAGGACTAAAGAACAAGGACAAATGGTTCACACAACGAGTCACAAGGATTAATGAACAAGGACAAATGGTTCACACAACGAGTCACAAGGACTAATGACAATAAAAATTGGGTCACACAACAAGTCACAATAACAAGGACAAATGGTTTACACAACGAGTCACAAGGACTAATAAACAAAGACAAATGGTTTAAACAACGAGTCACAAGGACTAAAGAACAAGGACAAATGGTTAACATAACGTGTTACATGGACTAATGAACAAGGATAAATGGTTCACACAACAAGTCACAAGGACTCATGAACAAGGACAAATAGTTTACACAACGAGTCACAAGGACTAATGAACAAGGACTAATGGTTCACACAACGAGTCACAAGGACTAAAGAACGAGGAAAAATGGTTCACACAACAAGTCCCAATCACAAGGACAAATGGTTTACACAACGAGTCACAAGGACTAATAAACAAGGACAAATGGTTTAAACAACGAGTCACAAATACAAATGGTTCACACAATGAGTCACAAGGACTAATGAACAAGGATAAATAGTTTACATAACGAGTCAAAAGGACTAATGAACAAGGAAAAATGCTTCACACAACAAGTCACAACAACAAGGACAAATGGTTTACACAACGAGTCACAAGGACTAATAAACAAGGACAAATGGTTTACACAACAAGGACCAAGGACTAAAGAACAAGTCAAATGATTCACACAACGAGCCACAGGGACTAATGAACAAGGACAAATGGTTCACACAACGAGTCACAAGGACAAATAGTTTACACAACGAGTCACAAGGACTAATGAACAAGGACAAATGGTTCCCACAACGAGTCACAAGGACTAATGAACAAGGTCAAATTGTTTACACAACAAGTCACAAGGACAAATGAACAAGGACAAATGGTTCGCACAACGAGTCACGAGGACTAATAAACAAGGACAAATGGTTTAAACAACGAGTCACAAGGACTAAATAACAACGACAAATGGTTCACACAACAAGTCATATGGACTAATGAACAAGGACAAATGGTTCACACAACGAGTTACTAGGACTAATGAACAAGGATAAATGGTTCACACAACGAGTCACAAGGACTAATGAACAAGGAGAAATAGTTTACACAACGAGTCACAAGGACTAATAAACAAGGACAAATGGTTTAAACAACGAGTCACAAGGACTAAAGAACAACGACAAATGGTTCACACAACAAGTCATATGGACTAATGAACAAGGACAAATGGTTCACACAACGAGTCACAAGAACTAATGAATAAGGAAAAAATGGTTCACACAACGAGTCACAAGGACTAAAGAACAAGGAAAAATAGTTAACACAAGGAGTCACACGGACTAATGAACATGGACAAGTGGTTCACACAACGAGTCACAAGGACTAAAGAAAAAAGGACAAATGATTTACACAATGAGTCCTTGTTACAAATGATTTAAACAACGAGTCACAAGGACTAATGAACAAGGACAAATGGTTCACACAACGAGTCACATGGACTAATGAAAAAGGACAAATGGTTCACACAACGAGTCACAAGGACTAATGAACAATGAAAAATGGTTCACACAATAACAAGGACAAATGGTTTATCCAATGAGTCACAAGGACTAATAAACAAGGACAAATGGTTAACATAACGAACTACAAGGACTAATGAACTAGGACAAATGGTTCACACAATGAGTCACAAGGACTATTGAACAAGGACAAATAATTTACACAACGAGGCACAAGGACTTATGAACAAGGACAAATGGTTCACACAACGAGTCACAAGGACTAATTAACTAGGAAAAATGCTTCACAAACCAAGTCACAACAACAAGGACAAAGAGTTTACACAACGAGTCACAAGGACTAATAAACATAGACAAATGGTTCACACAACAAGGACCAAGGACTAAAGAGCGAGGATAAATGCTTCACACAACGAGTCACAAGGACTAATGAACAAGGACAAATGGTTCACACAACGAGTCACGAGGACAAATGGTTAACATAACGAGTTACAAGGACTAATGAACAAGGACAAATGGTTCACACAACGAGTCACAAGGACTAATGAAAAAGGACAAATAGTTTACATAACGAGTCACAAGGACTAATGAACAATGACAAATGGTTCACACAAGGAGTCACAAGGCTAATGAACAAGGAAAAATGGTTCACACAACAAGTCACAATAACAACGACAAATGGTTTACACCACGAGTCACAAGGACTAAAAACAAGAACAAATGGTTCACACAACGAGTCACAAGTACTAATGAACAAGGACAGATAGTTTACACATCGAGTCACAAGGACTAATGACCAAGGACAAATGCTTCACACAATGAGTTACAAGGACTAATGAACAAGGAAAAATGCTTCACACAACAATTCACAATAACAAGGACAAATGGTTTACACAATGAGTCACAAGGATTAATAAACAAGGAAAAATGATTTAAACAACGAGTCACAAGGACTAAAGAACAAGGACAAATGGTTCACACAACGAGTCACAAGGACTAATGAACAAGGACAATTAGTTTACACAACGAGTCACAAGGACTAATGAACAGACAAATGGTTCACACAACGAGTCCAAAGGACTAATGAACAAGAAAAAATGTTTCACACAACAAGTCATAATAATAAGGAGAAATGGTTTAAACAACGAGTCACAAGGACTAATGAACAAGGACAAATGGTTTAAACAACGAGTCACAAGGACTAAAGAACAAGGACAAATGGTTCACACAACGAGTCACAAGGACTAATGAACAAGGACAAATAGTTTACACAACGAGTCACAAGGACTAATGAACAAGGCCAAATGGTTCACACAACGAGTCACAAGGACTAATTAACAAGGAAAAATGCTTCACACAACAACAAGGACAAATAGTTTACACAACGAGTCACAAGGAATAATAAACATAGACAAATGGTTCAGACAACAAGGACCAAGGACTAAAGAACAAGGATAAATGCTTCACACAACGAGTAACAAGGACTAATGAACAAGGACAAATGGTTCACACAACGAGTCACAAGGACAAATGATTAACATAAAGAGTTACAAGGACTAATGAACAAGGACAAATGGTTCACACAACGAGTCACAAGGACTAATGAACAAGGACAAATAGTTTACACAACGAGTCACAAGGACAAATGAACAAGGACAAATGGTTCACACAACGAGTCACAAGGACTAATGAAAATGAAAAATGGTTCACACAACGAGTCACAAGGACTAAAGAAAAAGGAAAAATGATTTACACAATGAGTCCTTGTTAGAAATGATTTAAACAACGAGTCACAAGGACTAATGAACAAGGACAAATGGTTCACACAACGAGTCAGAAGGACTACTAATGAACAAAGAAAAATGGTTCACACAACAAGTCACAATAACAAGGACAAATGGTTTACCCAATGAGTCACAAAGACTAACAAACAAGGACAAATGGTTAACATAACGAGCTATAAGGACTAATGAACAAGGACAAATGGTTCAGACAATGAGTCACAAGGACTAATGAACAAGGACAAATAGTTTACACAACGAGTCACAAGGATTAATGGACAAAGACAAATGGTTCACACAACGAGTCACAAGGACTAATGACAAGGAAAATTGGTTCACACAACAAGTCACAATAACAAGGACAAATGGTTTACACAACGAGTCACAAGGACTAATAAACAAGGACAAATAGTTTAAACAATGAGTCACAAGGACTAAAGAACAAGGACAAATGGTTCACACAACGAGTCACAAGGACTAATGAACAAGGACAAATAATTTACACAACGAGTCACAAGGACTAATGAACAAGGACAAATGGTTCACACAACGAGTCACAAGGACTAATTAACAAGGAAAAATGCTTCACACAACGAGTCACAACAACAAGGACAAATAGCTTACACAACGAGTCACAAGGACTAATAAACATAGACAAATGGTTCACACAACAAGGACAAGGGACTAAAGAGCAAGGATAAATGCTTCACACAACGAGTCACAAGGACTAATGAACAAGGATAAATGGTTCACACAACGAGTCACGAGGACAAATGGTTAGCTTAACGAGTTACAAGAACTAATGAACAAGGACAAATGCTTCACACAACGGGTCACAATGACTAATGAACAAGGACAAATATTTTACATAACGAGTCACAAGAACTAATGAACAATGACAAATGGTTCACACAAGGAGTCACAAGGACTAATGAACAAGGAAAAATGGTTCACACAACAAGTCACAATAACAAGGACAAATGGTTTACACAACGAGTCACAAGGACTATTAAACAAGGACAAATGGTATAAACAACGAGTCACAAGGACTAAAAACAAGAACAAATGGTTCACACAATGAGTCACAAGTGCTAATGAACAAGGACAAATAGTTTACACATCGAGTCACAAGGACTAATGACCAAGGACAAATGGTTCACACAATGAGTTACAAGGACTAATGAACAAGGAAAAATGCTTCACACAACAAGTCAGAATAACAAGGACAAATGGTTTACACAATGAGTCATAAGGATTAATAAACAATGAAAAATGATTTAAACAACGAGTCACAGGGACTAAAGAACAAGGACAAATGGTTCACACAACGAGCCACAAGGACTAATGAACAAGGACAATTAGTTTACACAACGAGTCACAAGGACTAATGAACAAGGCCAAATGGTTCACACAACGAGTCACAAGGACTAATTAACAAGGAAAAATGCTTCACACAACAAGTCACAACAACAAGGACAAATAGTTTACACAACGAGTCACAAGGAATAATAAACATAGACAAATGGTTCAGACAACAAGGACCAAGGACTAAAGAACAAGGATAAATGCTTCACACAACGAGTAACAAGGACTAATGAACAAGGACAAATGGTTCACACAATGAGTCACAAGGACAAATGATTAACATAACGAGTTACAAGGACTAATGAACAAGGACAAATGGTTCACACAACGAGTCACAAGGACTTATGAACAAGGTCAAATAGTTTACACAACGAGTCACAAGGACAAATGAACAAGGACAAATGGTTCACACAACGAGTCACAAGGACTAATGAACATTGAAAAATGGTTCACACAACGAGTCACAAGGACTAAAGAAAAAGGAAAAATGATTTACACAATGAGTCCTTGTTACAAATGATTTAAACAACGAGTCACAAGGACTAATGAACAAGGACAAATGGTTCACACAACGAGTCAGAAGGACTACTAATGTACAAAGAAAAATGGTTCACACAACAAGTCACAATAACAAGGACAAATGGTTTACCCAATGAGTCACAAAGACTAACAAACAAGGACAAATGGTTAACATAACGAGCTATAAGGACTAATGAACAAGGACAAATGGTTCAGACAACGAGTCACAAGGACTAATGAACAAGGACAAATAGTTTACACAACGAGTCACAAGGATTAATGAACAAAGACTAATGGTTCACACAACGAGTCACAAGGACTAATGACAAGGAAAATTGGTTCACACAACAAGTCACAATAACAAGGACAAATGGTTTACACAACGAGTCACAAGGACTAATAAACAAGGACAAATGGTTTAAACAATGAGTCACAAGGACTAAAGAACAAGGACAAATGGTTCACACAACGAGTCACAAGGACTAATGAACAAGGACAAATACTTTACACAACGAGTCACAAGGACTAATGAACAAGGACAAATGGTTCACACAACGAGTCACAAGGACTAATTAACAAGGAAAAATGCTTCACACAACGAGTCACAACAACAAGGACAAATAGTTTACACAACGAGCCACAAGGACTAATAAACATAGACAAATGGTTCACACAACAAGGACAAGGGACTAAAGAGCAAGGATAAATGCTTCACACAACGAGTCACAAGGACTAATGAACAAGGATAAATGGTTCACACAACGAGTCACGAGGACAAATGGTTAGCTTAACGAGTTACAAGAACTAATGAACAAGGACAAATGCTTCACACAACGAGTCACAATGACTAATGAACAAGGACAAATATTTTACATAACGAGTCACAAGAACTAATGAACAATGACAAATGGTTCACACAAGGAGTCACAAGGACTAATGAACAAGGAAAAATGGTTCACACAACAAGTCACAAAAACAAGGACAAATGGTTTACACAACGAGTCACAAGGACTATTAAACAAGGACAAATGGTATAAACAACGAGTCACAAGGACTAAAAACAAGAACAAATGGTTCACACAACGAGTCACAAGTGCTAATGAACAAGGACAAATAGTTTACACATCGAGTCACAAGGACTAATGACCAAGGACAAATGGTTCACGCAATGAGTTACAAGGACTAATGAACAAGGAAAAATGCTTCACACAACAAGTCAGAATAACAAGGACAAATGGTTTACACAATGAGTCACAAGGATTAATAAACAATGAAAAATGATTTAAACAACGAGTCACAAGGACTAAAGAACAAGGACAAATGGTTCACACAACGAGCCACAAGGACTAATGAACAAGGACAATTAGTTTACACAACGAGTCACAAGGACTAATGAACAAGGCCAAATGGTTCACACAACGAGTCACAAGGACTAATTAACAAGGAAAAATGCTTCACACAACAAGTCACAACAACAAGGACAAATAGTTTACACAACGAGTCACAAGGAATAATAAACATAGACAAATGGTTCAGACAACAAGGACCAAGGACTAAAGAACAAGGATAAATGCTTCACACAACGAGTAACAAGGACTAATGAACAAGGACAAATGGTTCACACAATGAGTCACAAGGACAAATGATTAACATAACGAGTTACAAGGACTAATGAACAAGGACAAATGGTTCACACAACGAGTCACAAGGACTTATGAACAAGGTCAAATAGTTTACACAACGAGTCACAAGGACAAATGAACAAGGACAAATGGTTCACACAACGAGTCACAAGGACTAATGAACATTGAAAAATGGTTCACACAACGAGTCACAAGGACTAAAGAAAAAGGAAAAATGATTTACACAATGAGTCCTTGTTACAAATGATTTAAACAACGAGTCACAAGGACTAATGAACAAGGACAAATGGTTCACACAACGAGTCAGAAGGACTACTAATGTACAAAGAAAAATGGTTCACATAACAAGTCACAATAACAAGGACAAATGGTTTACCCAATGAGTCACAAAGACTAACAAACAAGGACAAATGGTTAACATAACGAGCTATAAGGACTAATGAACAAGGACAAATGGTTCAGACAACGAGTCACAAGGACTAATGAACAAGGACAAATAGTTTACACAACGAGTCACAAGGATTAATGAACAAAGACTAATGGTTCACACAACGAGTCACAAGGACTAATGACAAGGAAAATTGGTTCACACAACAAGTCACAATAACAAGGACAAATGGTTTACACAACGAGTCACAAGGACTAATAAACAAGGACAAATGGTTTAAACAATGAGTCACAAGGACTAAAGAACAAGGACAAATGGTTCACACAACGAGTCACAAGGACTAATGAACAAGGACAAATACTTTACACAACGAGTCACAAGGACTAATGAACAAGGACAAATGGTTCACACAACGAGTCACAAGGACTAATTAACAAGGAAAAATGCTTCACACAACGAGTCACAACAACAAGGACAAATAGTTTACACAACGAGCCACAAGGACTAATAAACATAGACAAATGGTTCACACAACAAGGACAAGGGACTAAAGAGCAAGGATAAATGCTTCACACAACGAGTCACAAGGACTAATGAACAAGGATAAATGGTTCACACAACGAGTCACGAGGACAAATGGTTAGCTTAACGAGTTATAAGAACTAATGAACAAGGACAAATGCTTCACACAACGAGTCACAATGACTAATGAACAAGGACAAATATTTTACATAACGAGTCACAAGAACTAATGAACAATGACAAATGGTTCACACAAGGAGTCACAAGGACTAATGAACAAGGAAAAATGGTTCACACAACAAGTCACAAAAACAAGGACAAATGGTTTACACAACGAGTCACAAGGACTATTAAACAAGGACAAATGGTATAAACAACGAGTCACAAGGACTAAAAACAAGAACAAATGGTTCACACAACGAGTCACAAGTGCTAATGAACAAGGACAAATAGTTTACACATCGAGTCACAAGGACTAATGACCAAGGACAAATGGTTCACGCAATGAGTTACAAGGACTAATGAACAAGGAAAAATGCTTCACACAACAAGTCAGAATAACAAGGACAAATGGTTTACACAATGAGTCACAAGGATTAATAAACAATGAATAATGATTTAAACAACGAGTCACAAGGACTAAAGAACAAGGACAAATGGTTCACACAACGAGCCACAAGGACTAATGAACAAGGACAATTAGTTTACACAACGAGTCACAAGGACTAATGAACAGACAAATGGTTCACACAACGAGTCCAAAGGACTAATGAACAAGGAAAAATGTTTCACACAACAAGTCATAATAATAAGGAGAAATGGTTTAAACAACGAGTCACAAGGACTAATGAACAAGGACAAATGGTTTAAACAACGAGTCACAAGGACTAAAGAACAAGGACAAATGGTTCACACAACGAGTCACAAGGACTAATGAACAAAGACAAATAGTTTACACAACGAGTCACAAGGACTAATGAACAAGGCCAAATGGTTCACACAACGAGTCACAAGGACTAATTAACAAGGAAAAATGCTTCACACAACAAGTCACGACAACAAGGACAAATAGTTTACACAACGAGTCACAAGGAATAATAAACATAGACAAATGGTTCAGAAAACAAGGACCAAGGACTAAAGAACAAGGATAAATGCTTCACACAACGAGTAACAAGGACTAATGAACAAGGACAAATGGTTCACACAACGAGTCACAAGGACAAATGATTAACATAACGAGTTACAAGGACTAATGAACAAGGACAAATGGTTCACACAACGAGTCACAAGGACTAATGAACATTGTCAAATAGTTTACACAACGAGTCACAAGGACAAATGAACAAGGACAAATGGTTCACACAACGAGTCACAAGGACTAATGAACAATGAAAAATGGTTCACACAACGAGTCACAAGGACTACAGAAAAAGGAAAAATGATTTACACAATGAGTCCTTTTTACAAATGATTTAAACAACGAGTCACAAGGACTAATGAACAAGGACAAATGGTTCACACAACGAGTCAGAAGGACTACTAATGTACAAAGAAAAATGGTTCACACAACAAGTCACAATAACAAGGACAAATGGTTTACCCAATGAGTCACAAGGACTAACAAACAAGGACAAATGGTTAACATAACGAGCTATAAGGACTAATGAACAAGGACAAATGGTTCAGACAACGAGTCACAAGGACTAATGAACAAGGACAAATAGTTTACACAACGAGTCACAAGGATTAATGGACAAAGACAAATGGTTCACACAACGAGTCACAAGGACTAATGACAAGGAAAATTGGTTCACACAACAAGACACAATAACAAGGACAATTGGTTTACACAACGAGTCACAAGGACTAATAAACAAGGACAAATAGTTTAAACAATGAGTCACAAGGACTAAAGAATAAGGACAAATGGTTCACACAACGAGTCACAAGGACTAATGAACAAGGACAAATAATTTACACAACGAGTCACAAGGACTAATGAACAAGGACAAATGGTTCACACAACGAGTCACAAGGACTAATTAACAAGGAAAAATGCTTCACACAACGAGTCACAACAACAAGGACAAATAGTTTACACAACGAGTCACAAGGACTAATAAACATAGACAAATGGTTCACACAACAAGGACAAGGGACTAAAGAGCAAGGATAAATGCTTCACACAACGAGTCACAAGGACTAATGAACAAGGTTAAATGGTTCACACAACGAGTCACGAGGACAAATGGTTAGCTTAACGAGTTACAAGAACTAATGAACAAGGACAAATGCTTCACACAACGAGTCACAATGACTAATGAACAAGGACAAATATTTTACATAACGAGTCACAAGAACTAATGAACAATGACAAATGGTTCACACAAGGAGTCACAAGGACTAATGAACAAGGAAAAATGGTTCACACAACAAGTCACAATAACAAGGACAAATGGTTTACACAACGAGTCACAAGGACTATTGAACAAGGACAAATGGTTTAAACAACGAGTCACAAGGACTAAAAACAAGAACAAATGGTTCACACAACGAGTCACAAGTGCTAATGAACAAGGACAAATAGTTTACACATCGAGTCACAAGGACTAATGACCAAGGACAAATGGTTCACACAATGAGTTATAAGGACTAATGAACAAGGAAAAATGCTTCACACAACAAGTCAGAATAACAAGGACAAATGGTTTACACAATGAGTCACAAGGATTAATAAACAATGAAAAATGATTTAAACAACGAGTCACAAGGACTAAAGAACAAGGACAAATGGTTCACACAACGAGCCACAAGGACTAATGAACAAGGACAATTAGTTTACACAACGAGTCACAAGGACTAATGAACAGACAAATGGTTCACACAACGAGTCCAAAGGACTAATGAACAAGGAAAAATGTTTCACACAACAAGTCATAATAATAAGGAGAAATGGTGTAAACAACGAGTCACAAGGACTAATGAACAAGGACAAATGGTTTAAACAACGAGTCACAAGGACTAAAGAACAAGGACAAATGGTTCACACAACGAGTCACAAGGTCTAATGAACAAGGACAAATAGTTTACACAACGAGTCACAAGGATTAATGAACAAAGACAAATGGTTCACACAACGAGTCACAAGGACTAATGACAAGGAATATTGGTTCACACAACAAGTCACAATAACAAGGACAAATGGTTTACACAACGAGTCACAAGGACTAATAAACAAGGACAAATAGTTTAAACAATGAGTCACAAGGACTAAAGAACAAGTACAAATGGTTCACACAACGAGTCACAAGGACTAATGAACAAGGACAAATAATTTACACAACGAGTCACAAGGACTAATGAACAAGGACAAATGGTTCACACAACGAGTCACAAGGACTAATTAACAAGGAAAAATGCTTCACACAACGAGTCACAACAACAAGGACAAATAGTTTACACAAAGAGTCACAAGGACTAATAAACATAGACAAATGGTTCACACAACAAGGACAAGGGACTAAAGAGCAATGATAAATGCTTCACACAACGAGTCACAAGGACTAATGAACAAGGACAAATGGTTCACACAACGAGTCACGAGGACAAATGGTTAGCTTAACGAGTTACAAGAACTAATGAACAAGGACAAATGAACAAGGACAAATATTTTACATAACGAGTCACAAGAACTAATGAACAATGACAAATGGTTCACACAAGGAGTCACAAGGACTAATGAACAAGGAAAAATGGTTCATACAACAAGTCACAACAACAAGGACAAATGGTTTACACAACGAGTCACAAGGACTATTAAACAAGGACAAATGGTATAAACAACGAGTCACAAGGACTAAAAACAAGAACAAATGGTTCACACAACGAGTCACAAGTGCTAATGAACAAGGACAAATAGTTTACACATCGAGTCACAAGGACTAATGACCAAGGACAAATGGTTCACACAATGAGTTACAAGGACTAATGAACAAGGAAAAATGCTTCACACAACAAGTCAGAATAACAAGGACAAATGGTTTACACAATGAGTCAGAAGGATTAATAAACAATGAAAAATTATTTAAACAACGAGTCACAAGGACTAAAGAACAAGGACAAATGGTTCACACAACGAGCCACAAGGACTAATGAACAAGGACAATTAGTTTACACAACGAGTCACAAGGACTAATGAACAGACAAATGGTTCACACAACGAGTCCAAAGGACTAATGAACAAGGAAAAATGTTTCACACAACAAGTCATAATAATAAGGAGAAATGGTGTAAACAACGAGTCACAAGGACTAATGAACAAGGACAAATGGTTTAAACAACGAGTCACAAGGACTAAAGAACAAGGACAAATGGTTCACACAACGAGTCACAAGGTCTAATGAACAAGGACAAATAGTTTACACAACGAGTCACAAGGATTAATGAACAAAGACAAATGGTTCACACAACGAGTCACAAGGACTAATGACAAGGAATATTGGTTCACACAACAAGTCACAATAACAAGGACAAATGGTTTACACAACGAGTCACAAGGACTAATAAACAAGGACAAATAGTTTAAACAATGAGTCACAAGGACTAAAGAACAAGTACAAATGGTTCACACAACGAGTCACAAGGACTAATGAACAAGGACAAATAATTTACACAACGAGTCACAAGGACTAATGAACAAGGACAAATGGTTCACACAACGAGTCACAAGGACTAATTAACAAGGAAAAATGCTTCACACAACGAGTCACAACAACAAGGACAAATAGTTTACACAAAGAGTCACAAGGACTAATAAACATAGACAAATGGTTCACACAACAAGGACAAGGGACTAAAGAGCAATGATAAATGCTTCACACAACGAGTCACAAGGACTAATGAACAAGGACAAATGGTTCACACAACGAGTCACGAGGACAAATGGTTAGCTTAACGAGTTACAAGAACTAATGAACAAGGACAAATGAACAAGGACAAATATTTTACATAACGAGTCACAAGAACTAATGAACAATGACAAATGGTTCACACAAGGAGTCACAAGGACTAATGAACAAGGAAAAATGGTTCATACAACAAGTCACAACAACAAGGACAAATGGTTTACACAACGAGTCACAAGGACTATTAAACAAGGACAAATGGTATAAACAACGAGTCACAAGGACTAAAAACAAGAACAAATGGTTCACACAACGAGTCACAAGTGCTAATGAACAAGGACAAATAGTTTACACATCGAGTCACAAGGACTAATGACCAAGGACAAATGGTTCACACAATGAGTTACAAGGACTAATGAACAAGGAAAAATGCTTCACACAACAAGTCAGAATAACAAGGACAAATGGTTTACACAATGAGTCAGAAGGATTAATAAACAATTAAAAATTATTTAAACAACGAGTCACAAGGACTAAAGAACAAGGACAAATGGTTCACACAACGAGCCACAAGGACTAATGAACAAGGAAAATTAGTTTACACAACGAGTCACAAGGACTAATGAACAGACAAATGGTTCACACAACGAGTCCAAAGGACTAATGAACAAGGAAAAATGTTTCACACAACAAGTCATAATAATAAGGAGAAATGGATTAAACAATGAGTCACAAGGACTAATGAACAAGGACAAATGGTTTAAACAACGAGTCACAAGGAGTAAAGAACAAGGACAAATGGTTCACACAACGAGTCACAAGGACTAATGAACAAGGACAAATAGTTTACACAACGAGTCACAAGGACTAATGAACAAGGCCAAATGGTTCACACAACGAGTCACAAGGACTAATTAACAAGGAAAAATGCTTCACACAACAAGTCACAACAACAAGGACAAATAGTTTACACAACGAGTCACAAGGAATAATAAACTTAGACAAATGGTTCAGAGAACAAGGACCAAGGACTAAAGAACATGGATAAATGCTTCACACAACGAGTATCAAGGACTAATGAACAAGGACAAATGGTTCACACAACGAGTCACAAGGACAAATGATTAACATAACGAGTTACAAGGACTAATGAACAAGGACAAATGGTTCACACAACGAGTCACAAGGACTAATGAACAAGGTCAAATAGTTTACACAACGAGTCACAAGGACAAATGAACAAGGACAAATGGTTCACACAACGAGTCACAAGGACTAATGAACAATGAAAAATGGTTCACACAACGAGTCACAAGGACTAAAGAAAAAGGAAAAATGATTTACACAATGAGTCCTTGTTACAAATGGTTCACACAACGAGTCACAAGGACTAATGAACAAGGACAACTGGTTCACACAACGAGTCAGAAGGACTAATGAACAAAGAAAAATGGTTCACACAACAAGTCACAATAACAAGGACAAATGGTTTACCCAATGAGTCCCAAGGACTAACAAACAAGGACAAATGGTTAACATAAGGAGCTATAAGGACTAATGAACAAGGACAAGTGGTTCACACAACGAGTCACAAGGACTAATGAACAAGGACAAATAGTTTACACAACGAGCCACAAGGATTAATGAACAAAGACAAATGGTTCACACAACGAGTCACAAGGACTAATGACAAGGATAATTGGTTCACACAACAACTCACAATAACAAGGACAAATGGTTTACACAACGAGTCACAAGGACTAATAAACAAGGACAAATGGTTTAAACAATGAGTCACAAGGACTAAAGAACAAGGACAAATGGTTCACACAACGAGTCACAAGGACTAATGAACAAGGACAAATAATTTACACAACGAGTCACAAGGACTAATGACAAGGACAAATGGTTCACATAACGAGTCACAAGGACTAATTAACAAGGAAAAATGCTTCACACAACGAGTCACAACAACAAGGATAAATAGTTTACACAACGAGTCACAAGGACTAATAAACATAGACAAATGGTTCACACAACAAGGACAAGGGACTAAAGAGCAAGGATAAATGCTTCACACAACGAGTCACAAGGACTAATGAACAAGGACAAATGGTTCACACAACGAGTCACGAGGACAAATGGTTAGCTTAACGAGTTACAAGGACTAATGAACAAGGACAAATATTTTACATAACGAGTCACAAGGACTAATGAACAATGACAAATGGTTCACACAAGGAGTCACAAGGACTAATGAACAAGGAAAAATGGTTCACACAACAAGTCACAATAACAAGGACAAATGGTTTACTCAACGAGTCACAAGGACTATTAAACAAGGACAAATGGTATAAACAACGAGTCACAAGGACTAAAAACAAGAACAAATGGTTCACACAACGAGTCACAAGTGCTAATGAACAAGGACAAATAGTTTACACATCGAGTCACAAGGACTAATGACCAAGGACAAATGGTTCACACAATGAGTTACAAGGACTAATGAACAAGGAAAAATGCTTCACACAACAAGTCAGAATAACAAGGACAAATGGTTTACACAATGAGTCACAAGGATTAATAAACAATGAAAAATGATTTAAACAACGAGTCACAAGGACTAAAGAACAAGGACAAATGGTTCACACAACGAGTCACAAGGACTAATGAATAAGGACAATTAGTTTACACAACGAGTCACAAGGACTAATGAACAAGGACAAATGGTTCACACAACGAGTCCTAAGGAATAATGAACTAGGAAAAATGCTTCACACAACAAGTCACAATAACAAGGAGAAATGGTTTAAACAACGAGTCACAAGGACTAATGACTAAGGACGAATGGTTTAAACAACGAGTCTCAAGGACTAAAGAACAAGGACAAATGGTTCACACAATGAGTCACAAGGACTAATGAATAAGGACAAATAGTTTACATAACGAGTCACAAGGACTAATGAACAAGGACAAATGGTTCACACAACGAGTCACAAGGACTAATTAACAAGGAAAAATGCTTCACACAACAAGTCACAACAACAAGGACAAATAGCTTACACAACGAGTCACAAGGACTAATAAACATAGACAAATGGTTCACACAACAAGGACCAAGGACTAAAGAACAAGGATAAATGCTTCACACAACGAGTCACAAGGACTAATGAACAAGGACAATTGGTTCACAAAACGAGTCACAAGGACAAATGATTAAAATAACGAGTTACAAGGACTAATGAACAAGGACAAATGGTTCACACAACGAGTCACAAGGATAATGAACAAGGACAAATTGTTTACACAAAGAGTTACAAGGACTAATGAACAAGGACAAATGGTTCACTCAACGAGTCACAAGGACTAATGAACAAGGAATAAGGGTTCACACAACAAGTCAGAAGACAAATGGTTTAAACAACAAGTCACAAGGACTAAAAACAAGGACAAATGGTTCACACAACGAGTCACAAGTACTAATGAACAAGGACAAATAGTTTACACATCGAGCCACAAGGACTAATGACCAAGGACAAATGGTTCACACAACGAGTTACAAGGACTAATGAACAAGGAAAAATTGTTCACCCAACAAGTCACAATAGCAAGGAAAAATGGTTTACACAACGAGTCACAAGGACTAATAAACAAGGAAATATGGTTTAAACAAAGAGTCACAAGGACTAAAGAACAAGGACAAATGGTTCACACAACGAGTCAAAAAGGACTAATAAACAAGGACAATTAAGTCACAACGAGTCACAAGGATTAATGAACAAGGACAAATGGTTCACATAACGAGTCCTAAGGACTAATGAACAAGGAAAAATGTTTCACACGACAAGTCACAATAACAAGGACAAATGATTTACACAACGCGTCACAAGGACTAATAAACAAGGGCAAATGGTTTATACAACAAGTCGAAAGGACTAAAGAACAAGGAAAAATGGTTAACACAACGAGTCACAAGAACTAATGAACAAGGACAATTAGTTTACACAACGAGTTACAAGGACTAATGAACAAGGACAAATGGTTTACACAACGAGTCAAAAATACTAATGAACAAGGAAAAATGGTTCACACAACAATTCACAATAACAAAGACAAATGGTTTACACAACGAGTCACAAGGACTAATAAACAAAGAGAAATGGTTTTAACAACGAGTCACAAGGACTAAAGAACAAGGACAAATGGTTAACACAACCAGTCATATGGACTAATGAAAAAGGACAAATGGTTCACACAACGAGTCGCAAGGACTAATGAAAAAGGACAAATGGTTCACACAACAACTCAAAATAACAAGGACAAATGGTTTACCCAATGAGTCACAAGGACTAATAAACAAGGATAAATGGTTAACATAACGAGTTACAAGGACTAATGAACAAGGACAAATGGTTCACACAACGAGTCACAAGGACTAAAGAAAAAGGACAAATGATTTACACAATGAGTCCTTGTTACAAATGATTTAAACAACGAGTCACAAGGACTAATGAACAAGGACAAATGGTTCACACAACGAGTCACAAGGACTAATTAACAAGGAAAAATGCTTCACACAACAAGTCACAACAACAAGGACAAATAGCTTACACAACGAGTCACAAGGACTAATAAACATAGACAAATGGTTCACACAACAAGGACCAAGGACTAAAGAACAAGGATAAATGCTTCACACAACGAGTCACAAGGACTAATGAACAAGGACAATTGGTTCACAAAACGAGTCACAAGGACAAATGATTAAAATAACGAGTTACAAGGACTAATGAACAAGGACAAATGGTTCACACAACGAGTCACAAGGATAATGAACAAGGACAAATTGTTTACACAAAGAGTTACAAGGACTAATGAACAAGGACAAATGGTTCACTCAACGAGTCACAAGGACTAATGAACAAGGAATAAGGGTTCACACAACAAGTCAGAAGACAAATGGTTTAAACAACAAGTCACAAGGACTAAAAACAAGGACAAATGGTTCACACAACGAGTCACAAGTACTAATGAACAAGGACAAATAGTTTACACATCGAGCCACAAGGACTAATGACCAAGGACAAATGGTTCACACAACGAGTTACAAGGACTAATGAACAAGGAAAAATTGTTCACCCAACAAGTCACAATAGCAAGGAAAAATGGTTTACACAACGAGTCACAAGGACTAATAAACAAGGAAATATGGTTTAAACAAAGAGTCACAAGGACTAAAGAACAAGGACAAATGGTTCACACAACGAGTCAAAAAGGACTAATAAACAAGGACAATTAAGTCACAACGAGTCACAAGGATTAATGAACAAGGACAAATGGTTCTCATAACGAGTCCTAAGGACTAATGAACAAGGAAAAATGTTTCACACGACAAGTCACAATAACAAGGACAAATGATTTACACAACGCGTCACAAGGACTAATAAACAAGGGCAAATGGTTTATACAACAAGTCAGAAGGACTAAAGAACAAGGAAAAATGGTTAACACAACGAGTCACAAGAACTAATGAACAAGGACAATTAGTTTACACAACGAGTTACAAGGACTAATGAACAAGGACAAATGGTTTACACAACGAGTCAAAAATACTAATGAACAAGGAAAAATGGTTCACACAACAATTCACAATAACAAAGACAAATGGTTTACACAACGAGTCACAAGGACTAATAAACAAAGAGAAATGGTTTTAACAACGAGTCACAAGGACTAAAGAACAAGGACAAATGGTTAACACAACCAGTCATATGGACTAATGAAAAAGGACAAATGGTTCACACAACGAGTCGCAAGGACTAATGAAAAAGGACAAATGGTTCACACAACAACTCAAAATAACAAGGACAAATGGTTTACCCAATGAGTCACAAGGACTAATAAACAAGGATAAATGGTTAACATAACGAGTTACAAGGACTAATGAACAAGGACAAATGGTTCACACAACGAGTCACAAGGACTAAAGAAAAAGGACAAATGATTTACACAATGAGTCCTTGTTACAAATGATTTAAACAACGAGTCACAAGGACTAATGAACAAGGACAAATGGTTCACACAACGAGTCACATGGACTAATGAACAAGGATAAATGGTTCACACAACGAGTTAGAAGGACTAATGAAAAATGAAAAATGGTTCATACAACAAGTCAAAATAACAAGGACAAATGGTTTACCCAATGAGTCACAAGGACTAATAAACAAGGACAAATGGTTAACATAACGAGTTACAAGGACTAATGAACAAGGATAAATGGTTCACACAACAAGTCACAAGGACTAATGAACAAGGACAAATAGTTTACACAACGAGTCAATAGGACTAATGAACAAGGACAAATGGTTTAAACAACGAGTCACAAGGACTAAAAACAAGGACAAATGGTTCACACAACGAATCACAAGTACTAATGAGCAAGGACAAATAGTTTACACATCGAGCCACAAGGACTAATGACCAAGGACAAATGGTTCACACAACGAGATACAAGGACTAATGAACAAGGAAAAATTGTTCACTCAAAAAGTCACAATAATAAGGAAAAATGGTTTACACAACGAGTCACAAGGACTAATAAACAAGGAAAAATGGTTTAAACAACGAGTCACAAGGACTAAAGAACAAGGACAAATGGTTCACACAACGAGTCACAAGGACTAATGAACAAGGATAATTAGTTTACACAACGAGTCACAAGGACTAATGAACAAGGAAAAATGGTTCACATAACGAGTCCTAAGGACTAATGAACAAGGAAAAATGCTTCACACAACAAGTCACAATAACAAGGACAAATGGTTTACACAACGTGTCACAAGGACTAATAAACAAGGGCAAATGGTTTAAACAACGAGTCACAAGGACTAAAGAACAAGGACAAATGGTTCACACAACCAGTCATATGGACTAATGAACAAGGACAAATGGTTCACACAACGAGTCGCAAGGACTAATGAACAAGGACAAATGGTTCACACAACGAGTCACAAGGACTAAAGAACAAGGAAAAATAGTTAACACAAGGAGTACAAGGACTAATGAACAGGGACAAATGGTTCACACAACGAGTCACAAGGACTAAAGAAGAAGGACAAATGATTTACACAATGAGTCCTTGTTACAAATGATTTAAACAACGAGTCACAAGGACTAACGAACAACGACAAATCGTTCACACAACGAGTCACATGGATTAATGAACAAGGACAAATGGTTCACACAACGAGTCACAAGGACTAAAGAACAAGGAAAAATAGTTAACACAAGGAGTACAAGGACTAATGAACAGGGACAAATGGTTCACACAACGAGTCACAAGGACTAAAGAAAAAGGACAAATGATTTACACAATGAGTCCTTGTTACAAATGATTTAAACAACGAGTCACAAGGACTAACGAACAACGACAAATCTTTCACACAACGAGTCACATGGACTAATGAACAAGGACAAATGGTTCACACAACGAGTCAGAAGGACTAATGAAAAATGAAAAATGGTTCACACAACAAGTCAAAATAACAAGGACAAATGGTTTACCCAATGAGTCACAAGGACTAATAAACAAGGACAAATGGTTAACATAACGAGTTACAACGACTAATGAACAAGGATAAATGGTTCACACAACAATGTTGGAGTTAGTGTCCTCCACAATAGTGCGTTAACATAATAAATCTCATTAATGGAATATCATCAGATATTTAATTATTTGATCCTCGTCAGTTGATTAACTTAAATCGATAACGGTTGGCTGACTAGAGTTTGACGTTATTGTCGTGAGACGGCGGTGATCAACTGACCCCTTTCGGTCACACCTAAAGGAACAAACCCCAATAGACAACTAATTATTTGTATGAGATACAATTTATTTAGTCCCTTGATTTGTAGACTAAAAAGTTAGTCGATTATTTTTAGAGAGATTTCGAGTAGCGAACTCGAGGAGCGGCAGTTATTATTTAATTATGTGATAATTGAATAATAAGTTTTGGGAGACGGGTTTTAGTTAATTAACTGTTAATTTACTAAAATTATACTAATTGATTAATGTGATTAATATTAGTACGTAAATAATATGTGTAGTGGTACACGTATATTTACGGAGTGAATTGGACGAATTAATTATGGAAGTATTTAAACATGATACGATGTTTAAAATAAAAATTACACGGATTTGTGCGACAAATATAAGAACCAACATGGACCCGTAAATGGTCAAGTGGACCGTGTAAAATAAGAGTAGTGGATGATTACTCACATAATCATTTCACCTTACTTTATATTCTTCCATAAGTTATCTTATAATAATTTTGCATGTGATGTAAGATTGATAAAAAAAATAAGAAATTCACTCCTACACTCCTCCTCACCAACCCGCCACTTTTCCTCCTCTTTATGAACCAACATTTGCTCATTTGTACACACTACCTCATTTTGTGCATTTGCATGTGAAAGTTTTGTTGGTCTTTTCTCTCTAAAAAACCAATAAAATCATTTTACTAAGATATTTTAGTAAAATAAATAATTACTAAGATGTTAGTAATATCTACATATTATCAAGGGTAGTCTTACTTATATCTAGTTAATATTAGTAAGGTTGTTGGGTAAGTTCTTGGGTGGATTAAGGAAGGAGACCTTCTACTTTGGAGGTTGGTTTTTGGAGGATCTTCCATATTCATATAGCTCAAGAACAAACTAGTAAGGTGAACTAGTTTGTGCCCTTTTTACCACTAAATCAATGTAAGGAAAGTGTTTTTCCTTATACTTTTATTTTTATGCTTTCATATTGGCATGCATGTTACATAGATCACCTAAATGACAATTTATGAGATAAATTAACTTTATTAGAGAGTCTAATATGGATCTATGATCTTTCAAGTGGTATCAGAGCTTAGGCTTGTAATTTGCATGTTGATTTTAAGCATTTTAATGAATTATGTGATAATTTATAAAAACTCAAAAATTGTGTTAGAAGAAGTTTTAGCACGAAATTTTTGGGACATGCATACCTACTGATCTCAAAAGATTTGTGGAATTTTTTGGTGATTTTTGAAGTTATTTTGCTTTTTTTAATGTTTTTTGGTAGAAAACCGAGTCAAAATGCCGTATTTTAGTTAAAAATTGACTAAAATTAGTTAAATGTTGACTCGGTGCATGGGTTTTTTATGGTAGTTTATGCATGTTTTCTACTGATTGTATGAAAAAGGTTGAAGATTGGTTCGAATTTTTTGCATGTTTATTGATTTTTTGAGTTAAAAGTCGATAAAAGTCAAATTAATTAATCATAATTTTGAAACTTTTGATTCTACCCATGATAAATTTATGTACATTTATTAATATTATTTAAATGTCAAAAGTGATTTTGCATGTGTATTTTCACTTTGTTTTGATGTTTATTGGTTTTTGTGGTTAAAAACCGATAAATATCGATCTTTTTCTTCACAAAATTTATCCGGAATTTTTTGCGTATTTTTCTGACTTTTTGGTGTTCTTGGGAGTGTTCTAGAATACTAAAAATTTTTGTTTCAATTTTTTGGGTAATTTTTCAATTATTTTGGATTTTTACTTAAATATTATGATTTTACCGATTAAATTAGCAAAATATCACCAAATCAAACTAATTATTTATCATAAAATTAGTGAGGACTAATTTTGAGGTTCAAAACAGTTTGGACAATTAGTTTGGACTTAAATGAGATTTAAGAGTTAATTATTGATTTTTACATGTTAAAAATCGATTAAATCCACAAAAACCGAGATGGATACCAACGATTGATAGATAGGGCGATTTTGGCATCATATTTACAGCATTTTAAGCATATTTATTTAAGTTGAATGAATGATTGTCATTTATTGAAAGTATTTATCTTGTTGTACCTAGTATGGCCTAGTTAATTTTAATCGTTATTACCCGAAATGAATGGGAATATCGATTTGTTTGTAATTAAATACGATCTCGTATCGTCAGTTTGTAATTAATTAATAGTTTTATTTATTTTATTAATTAATGTATAATAGGAATAGCTGTGTAATTTAATTGTAATAGTTATTTTACTGGCGATTCCAAAAGACGGATTACAACGAGACGGAGTCTATTTTTGGAAGGTGTTCCAAATCCCACAAGAAAGAGCCACTTATGGAATGAAGAGGCTGAGGCAAGGGACCAAGGAGTTGGTTTCCGAAATGTAATAGACTAGTTTTTATTAACTAGGTGGCCATACTAGGATTTATTCATATGCTTACATGTTTGCTTGTTTTATTTTCGCGCATGCCAAAATCGCCATTCACATGCATTTTATTTTCGCGGTTGTCAATTCACGTCATTTACATTCACCGAATTAATTCACTTATAAGGAATTTATGACTAAATTGACAAGATCTCTCACATAACTAAAATTGAGATTAGCCTTACCAATTAGTAACACCTATGAATCTCTTGTTCATTAGAGCCACGCTCGCCCAAGCGGGGTGTTCTCTTTTTACCTTGGGTAAGTAGGGTGGTAAGCGGTTATCACACGATAAAATTGGTTGGACTCAACGGGATATAAGACGGTCTTGTGTTCCGGGGCTAGTAGATGAATTTGAGGAAATTCGTCGACCAAGAGTTCTAGAGGTAGAATTAGTCAACATGACTTACCGAATTTACGCAATTATGGGATGTTTCGCCCAAGCGATGCTCATTTTTGTTTAATATTTGGGTCTTGGAATCATTTATATAATTTAGTGGGAGGTCATTATATAAATGTTAAAACTTGTTGAACATGTTTTCACAAGTATATTTTTAAAACATTGAATGTTAATTTTTCCTATTTTTCGTTCTTTTTCATTAATGTATTTACTATGACATCGCGCACTTCATCCTCCTTCCTCTATTTATTATTATACTCATTTCGTTCTTTCATAGGAAGCGGTTTCTTTGAAGGAATTCGGTAGCAATGATTGGTAACATGATTTACTAATTCACCTACATAAGCTTACAACAATTATTGCGATTATTATACAACTTAACGTCCATACATATTAAAAAGGGGTTTTATGTTGCAAACTCATATTACGAGTTTAAAAGGAAGTCACATTTTATCAAGAGAGTCTTGATTTCGGAAGTGACACCTCCGTCATGATGATGACATATTAGTTTTAATTACTCAAGAGTAATTTAAAAGTTTGCGAAAAGAATTTTCAAAAACACAAATAATACTCCAATATAATACCGTCAAATGGCTCAATTCGAGAAAAGCCAAATCGATTGTTTATGCGCTAAAGAGTTTAGGCATGTGATAACAATTGAACGGTTAGGTAGTCCAATTTCGCAAGAAGTTGAGATTTTGCCACATGTTTTCACTCACTTTATAGTAATTCACTCTTACTAAGTGTATAAAATATCACAAATGACATGAAGAGAGGTCCTCATGAGATTCATTTTTTCTTGATTGAAGCAAAGAGGAATGTGAAAGTGAGTGGGAGTTAAGAAGTATCAACCCTAGATGTATGCGATAGAACAAAGTTGAAAGAGAGATCTACTCAATGGATAGGCTAGTTCCACTATCTTGGTATGAGATATCAAGTACGGATCATTTCTTTGTAAAGAAGTTTACATGAATTGATAAAACGTAAGACGTCTAGCATAGGACATTTTTGTATCGAAATGGTGCTAGATTAGCAATAATTTCGATGGGGACAAATGTACCTAAATTTGGTTTTAAAAGAATGTAATCATCTATGTTTATACATAGAAGGCATCACTTATGTGATTTAAAACAAAATGTTGTACCTACTCTTATGATAACTTGGTGGTTGGTTTAGACCACTTAAGTTAGAGGAATTTTACATTCTTCACGAAAACTAAATGTTATACTATCTTGTAGATTTTAAAGTCTCTATTCCGGTGAACCAATTGATCAAACCTCAAGTAAATTCGTTTCAAACGAGTAAACGAAAAGCACATTGAACAACCATTTGATTGTGAGTCTTATGGTATGTGTGCATGTGTTATGTTTTCTTTTGTAGAAAAGAAACACAATAGTGAGGTGATTGACCATATACATACGGATGTGTAAGGCCAATAGTTGGTAATATACATGCTTGGTTACTTTTACCGTAATGTTAAGTAGATATGAAAACCTCGTATCTATTTAATAAGACATAAAAGTGATTTTTGAAACGTGGAATATTTTCAAAATGAAGTAGTAAACCAAAAGCACTTCAAGATCAAGATGTTGATCGGAAGTTTCAAAGTAATGACTTTGAAGATCAAATGGGTAATATCAAGTAATGACCTTGATAATCACTAAGAAGATTGTGAACCAGTTCACATAATACCTTCTCCTTGGGACACCATAGAGTATGGTGTAGTCAAGTATATAAACCGAACTTTATGAGATATAGTTTGAGGTTTTTCGCAATTTTGTAAGCTATTTTCTCACTAAAAGTTTCAAACCCGGCTATAATAGCCTAAATGACTCCATACGAGATATGGATAGGGAGAGTCCTTAACTTGTCTTTTATTCATTTGGGATCATAAATGTTTATGTTCAGAACCAATTTGTGTATTTGTGAGGGTTATCCAAAATTGAACCACTTGGTTTTTACTCCTCCAAAATGAGAACAAAGAGTTTGTGGCTCATAATACTGTCTTTCCAGAAAGATCTTCATTTTTTGGAAGACAGAGTGGGAGAAATTTTGAACTTGCGGAAGTCCAAGACCCACAAACTGAGTACAATGCAAGAAGACGTTCTTTATTGTGGCTCAGTGGTCATAAGGAGATAATTTTGCGATAATATTGCGTTACTTTTCAAAAGTGACGAATCTTAAACCCTCATCAAAGGCTTTTCTATAGTATGAACTCTATGTGATGGCGTGTCACCATGCAATTTGAATTGATCTCCTTGCACACGATGCGATAAGGAAGGAAACACGAGATGTTTTTTGAGACTTGATTTAAGGTGAATACTTTGGTTGGTTACCTTGATCTTGTCGTTAAGGTTACATAAGATGTTTAATATTTGGGTTGGTTATAGAGAGTTTTGTGCCAACCCAAATGTCTTTATCAATTCGTATGTTCTTAGAAATATAGCTTCTCATGAGGATGAGATTCGGCAAATGAATAATGAAACGTTCTCCTTGGGAGAAGTTTTGTTGATGTTGTCAATGCTAAGAAGCCTAGCATGCTTGAAAGATTCCTTTTGTGATCTATATACGTCAAAGAGTTGGAACTTTGGGTTCAATCATGTAGTCTATCAAAATGGTATTACTCGAGTGTCGAGGTACCATGATGATACATGGAGTTTAGTGGGAGCTAAAGTGAGTTTCTTAGTCTAAAATATGTGCTTGACATATTATTGACTAGAAATGTACCTAAGGTGATATTTCTTAGTCTAAATATGTGTTTGACATATTAGTGACTAGAAATATTCTCGGGTAAATACTTGAGAGTAGCATGGCGAATCTTAAATATCCGGATCTAATGAGATAGATCTCTATGGATATTAGCATTATAGTCAAGAGACTTATGTGATAAGATTCTTGACTCGTTCAAGTTGTTGAACAATTAATATGATCTCTTGTGCTTCCGCTGCAGGATCTATTAAATATGCTAAAAGCTTCTCTCGTCGGGACTTATCATGTTGAGAATATGAGAAGTCATTACCAATCATTTTCTTAGTGAGTGTCACTAGATAATTATCAAGAGCAACCTTGAGTACTTGAGAAGCACTGAGGATTTACTCTCGTAGTTTGGAGGAATTTATGAATTTTGTGTAAAAGGATTACACGGAAACATTCCTATGCTTATAAGATGTTATGGGCCTCGTTAAGGAATGGTTAGCATATAAGAGTGTTATGTGCATAAAGAATAATATGTATAAGAAGTTATACATATAAGTATAAGAAGTTATACATGTATAAAGCAGATATGTATGAGGTGTCATACAAGATGTCATATGAAGGATGTGTATGTATAAGTGTTATATGTACAAATCATGAACGAAATCTAAGTACATTACAGCATCCGATGTTGTAAAAGAGATAATTGATATCCGGAATTTAATTGAACTAGAGTAGTTCCGTTAGCCGAATATCGTCTCCCGAAAGACTGTGAAAACAGTGGGAGTGTTTGACTGGCTTTAGAACCAGAGTCTAAAAACTTGTTTAGACATGTACTTAGAAAGGCTCTATATGATGAAAAGATTGCATAGAACAAAGGAAAATTGCAATGGAAATTAGAGTGATGCAACTGTTGCTAATCCTCTAACCAAAGCCGTTGGCATAAGGTAGACATGATGGTTATGTCATCTCAATGTGATTGAGCAGTATACCTTAATTGCTGAAGATCGTTATGTAAATATTGGATAGAGTATTGATATTTACATAAGTGATGATCACATTCATTGTTAGAGTTTCTTTAAGAACTCAATTATTCAGTTTGACTGAAAACCAGAATACCTTGTTTATCTGAATAAGTTGTGGAGACAATGTTGAACAATATTCAAGTGAATAAGATGAACATTGTATTTTGTCCCTAGTCACTTAATGAGGTGGCGTCTCGGAGTGACTAGATTGTAAATCGATTGATGGTTGTTCAACACCATAAGGTTATATGTGATGACTGGTCGATTACATAGGCATAGTGTGTGACACTTTGCCGGACAGTGACCATTTAGAGAGTCCCTAAGTTCTATTATAGACGCTTGGTCGTGGCGGGGATCTCTAAGATGTTCTAATGAGTCAATTCTTTTGACTGGAGACTATTATCTAAGCAAGTGCAGTTTCCGAGTGACTTTGGTTTTTGACTTAGGTCGTGCCGTGAAAGGAGGCCAAAAGGGCATTAATATGTGTAGTGGTACACGTATATTTACGGAGTGAATTGGACGAATTAATTATGGAAGTATTTAAACATGATACGATGTTTAAAATAAAATTACACGGATTTGTGCGACAAATATAAGAACCAACATGGACCCGTAAATGGTCAAGTGGACCGTGTAAAATAAGAGTAGTGGATGATTACTCACATAATCATTTCACCTTACTTTATATTCTTCCATAAGTTATCTTATAATAATTTTGCATGTGATGTAAGATTGATAAAAAAAAAATAAGAAATTCACTCCTACACTCCTCCTCACCAACCCGCCACTTTTCCTCCTCTTTATGAACCAACATTTGCTCATTTGTACACACTACCTCATTTTGTGCATTTGCATGTGAATGTTTTGTTGGTCTTTTCTCTCTAAAAAACCAATAAAATCATTTTACTAATATATGTTAGTAAATTAAATAATTACTAAGATGTTAGTAATATCTACATATTATCAAGGGTAGTCTTACTTATATCTAGTTAATATTAGTAAGGTTGTTGGGTAAGTTCTTGGGTGGATTAAGGAAGGAGACCTTCTACTTTGGAGGTTGGTTTTTGGAGGATCTTCCATATTCATATAGCTCAAGAACAAACTAGTAAGGTGAACTAGTTTGTGCCCTTTTTACCACTAAATCAATGTAAGGAAAGTGTTTTTCCTTATACTTTCATTTTTATGCTTTGATATTAGCATGCATGTTACATAGATCACCTAAATGACAATTTATGAGATAAATTAATTTTATTAGAGAGTCTAATATGGATCTATGATCTTTCAAACAAGTCACAAGGACTAATGAACAAGGACAAATAGTTTACACAACGAGTCAATAGGACTAATGAACAAGGACAAATGGTTTAAACAACGAGTCGCAAGGACTAATGAACAAGGAAAAATGGTTCACATAATGAGTCCGAAGGACTAATGAACAAGGAAAAATGCTTCACACAACAAGTCACAATAGTAAGGACAAATGGTTTACACAACGTGTCACAAGGACTAATAAACAAGGGCAAATGGTTTAAACAACGAGTCAGAAGGACTAAAGAACAAGGACAAATGGTTAACACAACGAGTCACAAGAACTAATAAACAAGGACAATTAGTTTACACAACGAGTTACAAGGACTAATGAACAAGGACAAATGGTTCACACAACGAGTCAAAAGACTAATGAACAAGGAAAAATGGTTCAGACAACAATTCATAATAACAAGGACAAATGGTTTACACAACGAGTCACAAGGACTAATAAACAAAGACATATGGTTTAAACAACGAGTCACAAGGACTAAAGAACAAGGACAAATGGTTCACACAACCAGTCATATGGACTAAAGAACAAGGACAAATGGTTCACACAACGAGTCGCAAGGACTAATGAAAAAGGACAAATGGTTCACACAACGAGTCATAAGGACTAAAGAACAAGGAAAAATAGTTAACACAAGGAGTACAAGGACTAATGAACAGGGACAAATGGTTCACACAACGAGTCACAAGGACTAAAGAAAAAGGACAAATGATTTACACAATGAGTCCTTGTTACAAATGATTTAAACAACGAGTCACAAGGACTAACGAACAAGGACAAATGGTTCACACAACGAGTCACATGGACTAATGAACAAGGACAAATGGTTCACACAACGAGTCAGAAGGACTAATGAAAAATAAAAAATGGTTCACACAACAAGTCAAAATAACAAGGACAAATGGTTTACCCAATGAATCACAAGGACTAATAAACAAGGACAAATGGTTAACATAACGAGTTACAACGACTAATGAACAAGGATAAATGGTTCACACAACAAGTCACATGGACTAATGAACAAGGACAAATAGTTTACACAACGAGTCAATAGGACTAATGAACAAGGACAAATGGTTTAAACAACGAGTCACAAGGACTAAAAACAAGGACAAATGGTTCACACAACGAGTCACAAGGACTAATGAACAAGGATAATTAGTTTACACAACGAGTCACAAGGACTAATGAACAAGGAAAAATGGTTCACATAACGAGTCCTAAGGACTAATGAACAAGGAAAAATGCTTCACACAACAAGTCACAATAACAACGACAAATGGTTTACACAACGTGTCACAAGGACTAATAAACAAGGGCAAATGGTTTAAACAACGAGTCAGAAGGACTAAAGAACAAGGACAAATGGTTAACACAACGAGTCACAAGAACTAATAAACAAGGACAATTAGTTTACACAACGAGTTACAAGGACTAATGAACAAGGACAAATGGTTCACACAACGAGTCAAAAGACTAATGAACAAGGAAAAATGGTTCAGACAACAATTCATAATAACAAGGACAAATGGTTTACACAACGAGTCACAAGGACTAATAAACAAAGACATATGGTTTAAACAACGAGACACAAGGACTAATAAACAAGGACAAATGGTTAACATAACGAGTTACAACGACTAATGAACAAGGATAAATGGTTCACACAACAAGTCACAAGGACTAATGAACAAGGACAAATAGTTTACACAACGAGTCAATAGGACTAATGAACAAGGACAAATGGTTTAAACAACGAGTCACAAGGACTAAAAACAAGGACAAATGGTTCACGCAACCAGTCATATGGACTAATGAACAAGGACAAATGGTTCACACAACGAGTCACAAGGACTAATAAACAAGGACAAATGGTTCACACAACGAGTCACAAGGACTAATGAACAAGGAAAAATGCTTCACACAACAAGGCACAACAACAAGGACATATGGCTTACACAACGAGTCACAAGGCCTAATAAACAAGGGCAAATGGTTTAAACAACGAGTCAGAAGGACTAAAGAACAAAGACAAATGGTTCACACAACCAGTCATATGAACTAATGAACAAGGACAAATGGTTCACACAACGAGTCGCATGGACTAATGAACAAGGACAAATGGTTCACACAACGAGTCACAAGGACTAAAGAACAAGGGAAAATAGTTAACACAAAGAGTCACAAGGACTAATGAACATGGACAAATGTTTCACATAACGAGTAACAAGGACTAAAGAAAAAGGACAAATGATTTACACAATGAGTCCTTGTTACAAATGATTTAAACATCGAGTCACAAGGACTAACGAACAACGACAAATGGTTCACACAACGAGTCACATGGACTAATGAACAAGGACAAATGGTTCACACAACGAGTCAGAAGGACTAATGAAAAATGAAAAATGGTTCACACAACAAGTCCAAATAACAAGGACAAATGGTTTACCCAATGAGTCACAAGGACTAATAAACAAGGACAAATGGTTAACATAACGAGTTACAACGACTAATGAACAAGGATAAATGGTTCACAGAACAAGTCACAAGGACTAATGAACAAGGACAAATAGTTTACACAACGAGTTAATAGGACTAATGAACAAGGACAAATGATTTAAACAATGAGTCACAAGGACTAAAAACAAGGACAAATGGTTCACACAACGAGTCAAAAAGGACTAATGAACAAGGACAATTAATTCACAACGAGTCACAAGGATTAATGAACAAGGACAAATCGTTCACATAACGAGTCTTAATGACTAATGAACAAAATGTTTCACACAACAAGTCACAATAACAAGGACAAATGATTTACACAACGTGTCACAAGGACTAATAAACAAGGGCAAATGGTTTATACAATTAGTCAGAAGGACTAAAGAACAAGGACAAATGGTTAATACAACGAGTCATAAGAACTAATGAACAAGGACAATTAGTTTACACAACAGGTTACAAGGACTAAAGAACAAGGACAAATGGTTCACACAACGAGTCAAAAATACTAATGAACAAGGAAAAATGGTTCACACAACAATTCACAATAACAAAAACAAATGGTTTACACAACGAGTCACAAGGACTAATAAACAAAGACAAATGGTTTAAACAACGAGTCACAAGGACTAAAGAACAAGGACAAATGGTTCACACAACCAGTCATATGGACTAATGAAAAAGGACAAATGGTTCACACAACGAGTCGCAAGGACTAATGAAAAAGGACAAATGGTTCACACAACAAGTCAAAATAACAAGGACAAATGGTTTACCCAATGAGTCACAAGGACTAATAAACAAGGACAAATGGTTAACATAACGAGTTACAAGGACTAATGAACAAGGATAAATGGTTCACACAACAAGTCACAAGGACTAATGAAAAAGGACAAATAGTTTACACAATGAGTCAATAGGACTAATGAACAAGGACAAATGGTTTAAACAACGAGTCACAAGGACTAAAAACAAGGACAAATGGTTCACACAACGAGTCACAAGTACTAATGAACAAGGACAAATAGTTTACACATCGAGCCACAAGGACTAATGACCCCTAATGGTTCACACAACGAGTTACAAGGACTAATGAACAAGGAAAAATTGTTCACTTAACAAGTCACAATAACAAGGAAAAATGGTTTACACAACTAGTCACAAGGACTAATAAACAAGGAAAAATGGTTTAAACAACGAGTCACAAGGGCTAAAGAACAAGGACAAATGGTTCACACAACGAGTCACAAGGACTAATGAACAAGGATAATTAGTTTACACAACGAGTCACAATGACTAATGAACAAGGAAAAATGGTTCACATAATAGGTCCTAAGGACTAATGAACAAGGAAAAATGCTTCCCACAACATGTCACAATAACAAGGACAAATGGTTTACACAACGTGTCACAAGGACTAATAAACAAGGGCAAATGGTTTAAACAACGAGTCAGAAGGACTAAAGAACAAGGACAAATGGTTAACACAATGAGTCACAAGAACTAATAAACAAAGACAATTAGTTTACACAACGAGTTACAAGGACTAATGAACAAGGACAAATGGTTCACACAACGAGTCAAAAAGACTAATGAACAAGGAAAATGGTTCACACAACAATTCACAATAACAAGGACAAATGGTTTACACAACGAGTCACAAGGACTAATAAACAAAGACAAATGGTTTAAACAACGAGTCACAAGGACTAAAGAACAAGGACAAATGGTTCACACAACCGACGACTAATGAACAAGGACAAATGGTTCACACAACGAGTCGCAAGGACTAATGAACAAGGACAAATGGTTCACACAACGAGTCACAAGGACTAAAGAACAAGGAAAAACAGTTAACACAAGGAGTCACAAGGACTAATGAACAGGGACAAATGGTTCACACAACGAGTCACAAGGACTAAAGAAAAAGGACAAATGATTTACATAATGAGTCCTTGTTAGAAATGATTTAAACAACGAGTCACAAGGACTAACGAACAAGGACAAATGGTTCACACAACGAGTCACATGGACTAATAAACAAGGATAAATGGTTCACACAACTAGTCAGAAGGACTAATGAAAAATGAAAAATGGTTCACACAACAAGTCAAAATTACAAGGACAAATGGTTTACCCAATGAGTCATAAGTACTAGTAAACAAGGACAAATGGTTAACATAACGAGTTACAAGGACTAATGAACAAGGATAAATGGTTCACAAAGCAAGTCACAAGGACTAATGAACAAAGACAAATTGTTTACACTACGAGTCACAAGGACTAATGAACAAGGACAAATGGTTCACACAACGAGTCACAAGGACTAATGAACAAGGAAAAATGGTTCACACGACAAGTCACATTAACAAATACAAATGGTTTACACAACGAGTCACAAGGACTAATAAACAAGGACAAATGGTTTAAACAACGAGTCACAAGGACAAATGGTTCACACAACAAGTCACAAGGACTAATGAACAAGGACAAATAGTTTACACAATGAGTCACAAGGACTAATGAACATGGACAAATGGTTCACACAACGAGTCACAAGGAATATTAAACAAGGGCAAATGGTTTAAACAACGAGTCACAAGGACTAAAGAACAAGGACAAATGGTTCACGCAACCAGTCATATGGACTAATGAACAAGGACAAATGGTTCACACAACGAGTCACAAGGACTAATAAACAAGGACAAATGGTTCACACAACGAGTCACAAGGACTAATGAACAAGGAAAAATGCTTCACACAACAAGGCACAACAACAAGGACAAATGGCTTACACAACGAGTCACAAGGCCTAATATACAAGGACAAATGGTTCACACAAGGACCAAGGACTAAAGAACAAGGACAAGTGCAGCAGGAGCTGTTAACCAGGCTAACAATTTTTTTGTGACTGATCAGGCACAAGCAAAGCACCCTCATGATCTTCCAGGGATGCCAGGCACAAATCAAACCAGCAACAACATTCATGCAACCTCATCTACCAGTACAGTCTCATCAGGCCACCAGAACAGCAGCCAGGCTGGTCACCAGCAGCCACCTTGGCCAGCTGACTCTCTTTTCAACTAATATTAAATCAATCCTAAGGAGCCAGGGACCAATCCTAAAGAATTTCACAGAAAAATCAAAACTGAAAGCAAGTTGCAGGTGAGGTAATTCAGATAAAGCAAGTTTGCCATTTTTGGCCAAGCAGGTGAAAACTCTCAACAAAGAAAGCCCTGGCTTATTCCAGCATTCATAGATGAAGCCTTGAGCCACACAAGATGCCTGGACCAGGACCATTTTGACTTCCAACAACCAGCCAAAGAAATACAACAGTCAAGAGGACAACCTGTCACTATCAGCCTGCAGCTCTTTTGTTCCATTCAGTTTGCCTTAATTTTCTTTTGTATCCGTTGTAAAATAAGTCCAATTTTCTTTTGTATCCGTTGTATCCTGGCCCTTATATGGAGTTATCTAGGGTTTATCATGTACTGAAAACTTCACAGGAAGGCCTATATAAGGACCATTCCTCAGTCTGTTTTACTCAGACTTTGATTAATGAAAACCTTGAGAATTCTCTCAAAAATTTGCATATCTTCTAACTTTGTTGAGTCTTAGTTATAAGTCAGACTTAATAATACCTTGTGCTTGCTTAGGTGTTGATTAAGGATCCGTGGTGTTACTTGGGATAGGTCTGTGCTTGCTTGAACTATTCTGAGTGCATTGTCTGTCTGTTGTGTGTTTACTCTGTGCTTGCTTAAGTAAATTCATTTCAGGCCTCCTAAATTATTAAGTTTAGTCTCTGTGCTTGCTTGAGAGTAAATTTGATAATTATATCCCTTTTACCTTCAGAAAACGTCACAAAAACAGTCACAAGAGTCTTCCTGAGAAAACTGTCTGAGAATTCACCTATATCAGTCTGGTTTTCTAATTATTAAAAATACTTAGGGTGCGTGTAAAATTATGAGATTTGGCACAGTTTAAGTTCACCATTTTCACTAAATTGTCACCAAGTTTCATAATTTTTCAAGTCCATTTACTATTTTTACAAAAATCCCCAAGTTTATTGCATTCCCTGAGAATTGTTCCTTTGTCTATTTCAGGGTTTGTTCAAGTTGTGTCTGTCCCCATAGTTTACACTGTAAATTCTGGTTATCAGAGCTTAGGTTATAACACAATCCTATCTTGTGTTAGTCCTGAGTGAGAGAAGAGTGAGTTCATTTTTCCAGCTACATCAAAACTACAAAAAACAACCCAATGAGTGAAGAGAGACTTGCTGGTATTGAGACCAGAATAGGGGATCTAGCAGGAAATGTGGATACTTTGCTTAATGCTGTCCATGTTGTCATGGAGAGATTCCCAAACCATGATCCAAGGAGGCAACCACCACCTTTCAGAGGAAGAGGAAGGGGGAGAGGGATTCCAATGGGATCGGGAAGATGGCAACCACATCACGATCCTCATGAGGAAGCCATATCTGAATCAGATGACTCAAGAGTGGAGGAAGGAATCTATGATGCCAATGACAAAGATGTAAAGGTAGACATTCCTGATTTCCATGGTAGTTTAAATCCTGGGGATTTATTAGACTGGCTTAGATCTGTTGAGAGAGTCTTTGAGTTTAAAAATTATGATGACAGAAAAGCGTTTAAAGTTGCCATCTTAAAACTTAAGGGCTATGCATCTCTTTGGTATCAGAGTATGAAACACCAAAGGATTAGAGATAGAAAGGAACCAGTCAGGTCTTGGCTTAAGTTGAAAAAGAAATTAATGGAGAAATTCATAGCCAGAGACTATACCAAGGATATTTTTATTAAACTAACTCAGTTGAAACAAGAGCAGTTGTCTGTTGAGGCCTACCTTAGGGACTTTGAACAGCTAACCCTACAATGTGAGGTTACAGAGAAGCCTGAGCAAAAGATTGCTAGGTTTGTTGAGGGTCTAGATGTAACACCCCCATACCCCAAGTGCCTTACCAGGACCACCCGGGTATAAAGATGTTACCATCTCGGTTACCCGAGGCAATGATAATCATAAGACAATAACGAAACAGCATTTAAATAGTATAAGTTTAGTGAAAGAATACAATCCAAAACCAAATGCCCAAAATACGGGTTACATGTTCTCAAAACAACTGTCTAACCAACTAAATGAAAATGTCTGACAAACTACTAAAGCTACAGCGGAAGACTCTATCATCTGACGATGACAATCCCAGCTAGCCCATGTATCTCTACTCATACCTGCTCAACAACTGCTCACCATCCCCGAATGGATCACCACAGTTTTTAAAACAATAAACGGAGTCAGTACTAATCACACAATTTCTATAATCCAACAATACAACAAACAACACAGCTCAATCGTCACAGATATGCTCCGAACTCCATCACCAACTCCACAATACAAACTACACACTAACGTGTGTAGCCCTGCCAGAGTGCCCATCACAACAGGTCACTCTTCGCCGCCAGTGGGGGACCGCTGCCGTTCCCACCTAAGCCCCGCTCATCTCCATCGAGCGATAAACCCAAATCCATTAATGTGCACATCCCTTATGTGGCGGGTTCCACAGAAGGCGAATAATGGGCGTGAAGCCACTCCCGCAAGTGACTCCACTCAGCCAGGGACGCACCCCGAAGAACACAGACAGATACAAACAATCAAAACTACTAATCAGCAATCAAAACCAACAACCGTCACAATACTCGTACGATAACAATCAACAATCACAAATCACCACCAACACATTATGGGAATAATACTGAGTAGGGAAACCCTACCTGGAAAGCAATACAGTCAGACGATCTCAATAGCTGTTATCAAAAAGCCTCTTCTACGAATCCTCCTCCTATCATAACATCACATATATCACTAACCAAACAAAACTAACACAAATCCCCAATTCCCAAATTAGGGTTTAACGAAACTTAATTAAATATAACGAATTCGGTACGTAGATCTTACCCTCGACGCAAGGATCACAAAGATGTAAAGAAAGATGAATTCCGACCTTCCAAGCTCCGGGATTTGTCAATAATGCGATGAGTGCGAAGTACGTAGGTTGAAATCTCTTTTGAAAGTGATTAGGTTTGTAAAGGCGTATTATGAAAGTGACGGAAGTGTTTATATATTAATTCGCATTATTAACAAAACCCGACAAATCATCCCCCCGTAAACCGGCTACTCGATCGAGTAACTGACGTACTCGATCGAGTGCCGCCTACACGATCGAGTACCAAGGCTACTCGATCGAGTACCCAACAGGTCAGAAACTATTTTAAAACGCAAAACACACTTACTCGACAGAGTAAGGCCCACTCGATAGAGTACTCAGAGACTCATAAAACCGTAGTATTACAGTCTTCCCTCCTTAAAAAGAACTTCGTCCCCGAAGTTCAAACCACAACAGAACAAAGACATACTACTACACTCCCGACACAACAACCAAAACAAAACTCAACATAAAAACGTGCTACCAACCAAACTCAACCCGACTCAACTACTACAAGATATACCGACACAACACAAAAGGGGTGTAAAAACTCTTAAAAGCTCTTTGCGATCATCTCCTACCCCCCTAAAAGAAACAAGGTTACGTCCCCGTAACCATACATACCTGATCAAAAAGGAAAGGGTAACGCTCTCTCATGGCCTCCTCTGCCTCCCATGTAGCTTCCTCAGTCTCGTGATTAGACCAAAGGATTTTGAGCAAAACTGTCTCACCACTCCTAGTCTTCCTAACCTTCTGGTCAAGAATCTGCTTAGGTACCTCAAGATAGGACAAGGACTCATCTAGCTCTATACTCTCTGCCTCTAACACATGTGACGGATCACTCACATACTTGCGCAACTGAGATACATGAAACACATTATGCACCCTCTCCAACGCAGCTGGTAAAGCCAGACGATAACCAACCTCTCCAACCCGTTCTAAGACCTCATAAGGCCCTATGAACTTCTGACTCAGCTTGCCTTTCTTCCCAAATCTCATAACCCCACGCATAGGAGACACTTTCAGAAGAACCTTGTCCCCAACCTGAAACTCTATATCCCGGCGATGTAGATCTGCATAACTTTTTTCCCTATCCTGAGCCGCTCTCATCCTTTCCCTAATCATCTTAATCTGCTCAACTATCTCATGTACCATCTCTGGTCGTAGAACCACTGCCTCAGCACTGTCGTTCCAACAAATCGGACTCCTACATCTCCTCCCATATAAGGCCTCAAACGGTGCCATGCCAATGCTAGAGTGATAGCTGTTGTAAGAAAACTCTATCAAATCCAACCTCTGTTCCCAGCTACCACCAAAGTCCATCACACAAGCTCGTAACATATCCTCAAGTGTCTTGATTGTTCTCTCAGTCTGACCGTCTGTCGCAGGATGAAATGTTGTACTCATCTTAAATGTTGTTCCCAAAGATTCCTGCAACTCTTTCCAAAACTTTGAGATAAACCTCGCATCTCTGTCAGATACTATGTCCTTAGGGACTCCATGCAACTTTAGCACATTCTTCCGGTAAGCCATAGCTAATTGTACCTTAGTCCATGTATCTTTCATTGGCACAAAATGAGCTGACTTGGTCAGTCGATCCACTATTACCCATATCATGTTGTTACCCTGTTGACTCTTTGGCAAACCCACGATAAAATCCATAGAAATGGATTCCCACTTCCACTCAGGTACCTCTGATACGAATTGAGCAGCGGATTTTAGAACGATTTGGACAGTGCTGAGGACTGTTCGTACTAGGTACGCGCAGACCTGAAACTGATCAATTTAGATAACAAAAGATTAAAAAATTAACGGACTGTTTTTGGCGAACCGAACGTACTAGGTACGACCAGTTCTGATTTTTGTGTATAAGGGATAGTGTTTTGAACAAGCAAGACCTATTACTTGATCAAAGTGAGTGAGACCAAGACCTATTGATCAACAACTCGAGAATTTTAATTAGAATCGCGTTCTAACCAAAACCAGTTTTGTTTCTAAGCAAGAAACGATTTTTGTAAACACAAGTTTGAGCAAATTTCTGGATGATTTTATTCAAGCAAATGAAGGCCTTATATAGCCCCATGGAACCGTGCAAGCCTAGCAAAGTGAAGAGTTAAGCTTTTACTCTTCACTTAATTACAATCATTAAAACTCCTAATTCATTGAACTTAGACAAACAACATTTTAAGCTAACATTTTATTGTAAAGATAATCTGAAATGTAAAGCTAAAAACGTCTTTTGGACCGTCCTCCTTGGGTTGCGTGCCTTCCCCATCAGCTCCTTTGTTCCACACTTAGCAAATTAACAAAAGAAGGATAATTGTAGCTTAAAGGCTGAAAATTACGGACCAACATCAGACCTTCCCCTTGAGTGTTCATAACCAACTCGTCCAGCCCATCAACTAACTCCGAGTCATTAGCTTGGTTCGCATCATCCTCTCCCCCTTGAAAAGGAATTGACCTCAATTCAGCTAGGCCATCGTCATCCAAGTAAGGAGAGAGATCACCAACATTAAAAGTGGCGTGAACACCATAATCACTGGGAAGTTCAACCTTGTAAGCATTGTTGTTCACCCGACCCACAATCTTGTAAGGACCTTCCGCTCTAGGCATGAGTTTATTCTTTCGTTTGCTCGGAAAACGCTCCTTTCTCAAGTGCACCCAAACCAAGTCTCCAACCTCGAACACCCTTGGCTTCTTATTCTTGCTTGACTTGCGTTTATAGGCTGCATTCACGGCTTCAATTCTGGCACGGACTTGCTCATGGAGCTTCAACATTGCTTTCAACTTGGACTCGGCATCTTTATGCACCAACTCATCTTTAGGCAACGGAATTAAATCCAAAGGAAGATAAGGATTAATACCGTATACAATTTCAAACGGCGAATGACCCGTAGCATGAGTAGGTGACCTGTTATAAGCAAATTCGGCATGAGAAAGCTTGAGATCCCAATCCTTTTGTGTCTTGCTCACAATCCCACGCAACAAGGTACCCAAGGTTCGATTTGTGACTTCGGTTTGCCCATCCGTTTGAGGATGGTGAGAGGTACTAAACAGCAACTTGGTACCCACTTTCCTCCATAATGTATTCCAAAAGTAGCTCAAGAATTTAGAATCCCGATCCGACACAATAGTTTTTGGAATGCCATGTAACCTCACAATTTCCCGATAGTATAAATCAGCCACATTAGAAGCATCATCGGTTTTATGGCAAGCAACAAAATGAGCCATCTTGGAAAAACGATCAACCACCACCATGATAGCATCCTTACCACGTTGAGTGCGTGGCAAAGCAACAATGAAATCCATCGAAACATCATCCCAAGGTCTGACCGGAATTGGTAAAGGAGTATACTCGCCCGGTTTGAACTTGCTCTTCGACACTTGACAAGTAACACACTTACCCACGACATTGTGAACATCTTTTTGCAATCGTGGCCATAAGAAATGTTCTTGCAAAATCTCCACGGTCTTCGCCACTCCGAAATGGCCAGCCAACCCTCCACCGTGAGCCTCCCTTACAAGTAGTTCTCGGATAGGATGCTTAGGAACACAAAGTCGATTTCCCTTAAAAAGGAAACCATCTTGAATCAAATACTCTCCCTTAGCTCCTGATTTGCACTCAAGATATATTGCACCAAAGTCTCCATCTTCAACATAGTAATCCTTCAAAGTTTCAAAGCCCAAGAGACGAACACCAAGCGTGGACAGCAAAGTATATCGACGAGATAAAGCATCGGCTACAACATTACTCTTCCCATCTTTGTATTTGGATGAAAAGTGAAATGATTGTAAGAATTCAACCCATTTCGCATGCCTATGATTCAACTTCTTCGGCCCATTGATATACTTCAAGGATTCATGATCGGAATGCAATATGAAATGGTTAGGACGGAGATAGTGACTCCAATGATCAAGAGCCCGGACAATAGCATAAAATTCCTTATCATAAGTGCAATAATTCAATCGAGCTCCTCCCAATTTCTCTGAAAAATAGGCTATAGGTCTTTTCCCTTGGATCAAAACAGCACCTATACCTACGCCACTAGCATCGCACTCAACTTCGAATGGTTGAGAAAAATCAGGTAACGCCAAGATAGGAGCGGTACACAACCGTTCCTTAATCAGTTTAAAAGCTCGTTTAGCAGCCGCACCCCATTCAAACCCGCCCTTCTTCAAACACTCCGTAATAGGGCTGGTTATGGTGCTAAAATTACGAATGAATCGTCGATAAAAAGAAGCAAGCCCATGAAAAGATCGTACCTCACTAACTGTTTTAGGCTCCGGCCATGATCGAATTGCTTCGATTTTTTATTGATCAACCGATACACCATCCTTGGACACCACGTATCCCAAGAACACCACGCTCTCCACAAGAAAAGAGCACTTCTCCCGCTTCCCATAAAGTTTCTGATTTCGCAAGGTTTCGAACACTTGCCTCAAATGTTCAAAATGCTCATCAATACTCCTGCTATACACCAAAATATCGTCAAGATAAACCACAACAAATCTGCCCAAGAAGGATTTAAGTACCTCATTCATCAATCTCATGAAGGTGCTCGGAGCATTAGTAAGACCGAATGGCATGACGGTCCATTCATACAATCCATGCTTCGTTTTAAAAGCCGTCTTCCATTCATCACCCTCACGCATCCGAATCTGATGGTAACCACTTCTAAGGTCGATTTTTGAGAAGATAACCGAACCATGAAAAGCTCGTCAAGCATATCATCAAGTCTCGGTATTAGAAAGCGATATTTGATGGTTATGTTGTTTACAGCCCGGCTATCAACACACATACGCCATGAACCATCCTTCTTTGGTACGAGCAACACCGGAACAGCACAAGGACTCATACTCTCACGCACATAGCCCATCTCCATCAATTCGTCAATTTGCTTTTGGAGTTCTTTTGTTTCTTCCGGATTACATCGATAGGCAGCCTTGTTTGGAAGAGTTGAACCCGGAATAAGGTCAATTTGATGTTCAATGCCTCGAATAGGAGGCAAACCAGCGGGTAATTCATCGGGAAACACATCCCCAAACTCTTCAAGCAAATCGTCAATTGGGTTATGTTCCTGCAAAACAACATTAGCACTCGAATTTTCTTTAGCAACAAGCAAATAAACTTGCTCTCCATCATCAATGGCACGCTCCACATCCCGTTCTCCAATCAACATAGCAGCATGGGCTTTAGCTTTCGGTTTTGAACCGAAAGCACGGACAGCTTGTGGTGACATTGGTTTAAGCACAACTCGTTTCCCTTTGTCTTTCAACTCATACTCATACTCATTACTCCTCCCTCTATGCAATACATCCCGGTCATATTGCCATGGTCGACCCAACAAAATATGACAAGCATCCATGGGAATACATCACACAACACCTCATCGACATAGGAACCCATAACCAAACCAACCCGGGCCTGTTTTGTCACCTTAACGCTACTACCATCATCTAGCCAATGTAATGCATATGGGTGTGGATGTTTAGTAGTCTCAAGACCCAATTTTGACACCATTTCAGTAGAGGCCGCATTAGTACAACTACCCCCCATCGATAATTAGACTACACCACTTATCATTTACCCGTAACTTGGTATGAAACAACTGATTTCTTTGTTCCGAATCAGTAGGTAAAGTCTTTACTTGCAAGGTACGCAAAACCAGATTAGTATCGTAAATTGGTGCCTCATAGTCCTCTACTAACTCGTCCTCTTGCTCACCTTGATCGGAGCCATTTGGTGTTCACAATTAAGCATATGTGGTCGTTGGTCAATGGTCGATACAAAACACAATTTATACTTCACAAACAACTCTACAATTAGTAAAGAGGCAAGTAAAGGTCGGATCCCAAGGGACGGGTATTGAAATGAAGATTCTATTGTAACTAGTGGTGTCTAGGGGTGTCACAAATTGGGTTGATGTAGAAGGTTACTAAACTAAAATAGCAATGAAAATAAACTAACAAGATAAATAAAATAAGGGTGTAAACAATTGATTAAAAGCACTAGGGTGTCATGGGTTCATAGGGGAATCATAGGATATGATCATACAAACATGTTCTCAAATTATAAGCAAGCAATTATTGTTGTGATGGATTGAGTTGGGTTATATCTTACAATCCTAGGAAAGTTTGGGTCCCGGAGCCGAATCTCTTGGATTGTACAACACCTACAAGTCGACTTAATCTTCCCTACTTAACACATGCATGGTCTAACAAGACTCGAGTTGGGTTATGTCTTACAAGTCAAGTTGAAAGGATAGAAGATGATAGTAAATGCAAGGATTCATAGGCTTAGCATTTCATCAAATATAACATGTGCATGTATTAAGATCAAAACAAGCAAGCAAATAAGATATGAAAGCATATTAATTTAAGCATGAATCATTCCCCATGTTGGTTTCCCTAATCACCCATTAAACCCTAGCTAAGAGACTACTCACTCATTATCATATTGATCATGCTAGAAAGGTTGTCAATCATACTAACATAATGAAACATGATGAATAAATGAAAGTAATTAGCAATAATTAAAAAGGGATTAAGAGATTATACCTACTAATGATTCCAATAATAAAGCAAGAATAATAGAAGTACTTGAATCCTAGATTGAGAGGTTGTCAATCTCCCAATAATAACCAAAATAATCTTCAATTACCCAAAATAAAGTAAGAACAAGAGAGAGATTAAAGAACTAAAACTTGGATTAAAACTTGATTAATATTTGATTACAATATTGAAGAGAGATTTGATTGATATTAACTACACTAATTATTGATAAGAAGAACATGCTCCTCTAATTAGACTAATGGGGTATTTATAGTGAAAATTAGGGAGGATGCATTAGGGTTAACTAAGGGCTAAACTAGTAATTACACTTTTTAAGTTGAGCAAGGAGCCTCCGGGATTATCCGAGAGAAGGGCTTCTCTTATCGATGCTTGAGGAATGAAAACGTCTTTGTCTTTGCGATCCGTGCGGATGGGAGTCGGGACGGCCGGAATCTGGCTGAGGAATCCGAGCGGATTCTTGGGCAAGACGCTCGGATCGGCGAGGGGGAATCCGAGCGGATTCCTTTGCTGGACGCTCGGATTGGCGAGGACGGACGGATTCTCTACAATCCGTTCGGATTGTAGTTCAAAGAACTTTCCTTCTTCTTTTTCTTCCCTTTTCTTCATGAATTCCTTGGGGATTTCCTTGGGGACTCAAGGATCCTTTTCTCAACAATGCTCTTCTACTATGCTATGTACAAAGGCCTTCTAGTCTTGTCTCTCCTTGATGCTTGGTCATTGAATATGATCAATTTAGCCTTGTTTTGCCATGAAAATGCAAGATTCTTACTCCTTTCCTACCAAGGGATCAAAATCTCAAAGAATATGCAAAACAAAGAACTAAAGATAAGAAATGACCCAAATAGGCACTAAAAAGCATGGAAACAATGGTAATTCGGGGCTAAATATGCGCCAATTATGGTCGCATCAAATATCCCCAAACCGAACCTTTGCTCGTCCCGAGTAAAGAGGTGACAAAGACTAGGACCAATACTAACCTAACCTAATAATAATAGCCGATATGAGACAATTAGCGGGTCTCACTCCGCCCCTTCAACTCACAACAAGACAACCATGAGGTAGGATGCCTTCTTGCAAGGCAAGGTGGGTCTTGCCAAAATGGCGACACATCCAAACTTTAAAGCACACAAAAACACATAATGGATGCATCTACAAAAAGAATAGCCACTTTCCTCATCTAAGTGGCGGAAATTATCTACAAGGGAAGCAATTCAAGGGTACACAATCCTTCATAGATGCAATTTGTTCAAACTACTAAGCCTAGAAGGATACCAATAAATCACCTCCAAAATGTGTTAAGCTAGGGTACCTTTGTCCTCAATCGTTAAATGCTTTTGTCAAGAGTAGACTCCCTATGGTGTTAGAAACACTGGAGGATCGCGGAATTCCCCCTCTTGCCTAGACAAGAAGAAGGGTCGTCCCCTCTCTACCATGCACAAAAATGGATATGATGGATAAAGGGATCGATAGATATTTGAGTTTCACTTTGGGAGTTTGCTTTTATTTTTGTTTTCCCCCCAATTTCTTGTGGCATATAACATTTGAGAACACTTTCTTTTTGCCATTTCTTTTTGATTTTTGGCTTTTCAATACTTGACAACTTTTTTTTTTTTTGAACATTTTCAAAGTCACCCCAATTAGTAACGAGGGTGCCTTGTATTTGAAGCTTTAGGAGTCTATTTTTGCTCCTCTTTTCATTTGATGCATTTTTGCAAACTTTCTTTCACTTTTCATTTCATTGAACTCAAATTGATTTCTTTTTGTTTTGTGCCCATTCCCTTTGATGACAAAAATGTGGTAGAACATGGATGAATGATAGAAGTATGCATGGTTTCAAGGGTCACCTTGGAATAAACGGTAGCCAAGGAGTTATCACACCACAAGGTACTCTTGACTAGGCCTTAAACCATGGGTCAAAGGATACTAGCATGACACATCCTAGGGTGTTTTACAAGTATTCTAACAAGCAAAGTCTTAAGAATAAAAAGCATCTACTAGGGCCTATATACACTTGTCAAGCTTCCCAAGTAGACGGTTTCGCAAAGTTTTTCTAACATGCAACTACATGCCATGATGCAACTAGCATATAAACATCCTAATGCAAATGATTCTACCAACTAATATGCCAAATAATTCTAAATGCAATCCTAAGTTCACATTGTTTTTACCGCATCAATCAAAATAAAGCCACATAGTCATTAACATAAAGAGGAAAAAGGAGATTGGAAAGATCATACCATGCGGTCTTCAATATCCTCATGTCTCGGATGTGGCGTAGTCAATCAAAGTGAACAAGGATGAAACAAACACAATATATACAAGACAATATATACAAAGGAAATGAACTTGTTTTTGGATTTTTTCAATTTTTAAATTTTTATGATTTTTGAAATTTTTCAATTTTTATGGTTTTTTGAATAAAAGTTTAAGTGTTAGAATTCCCATCCCCACACTAATATGGGCATTGTCCTCAATGGCCAAAATGATGGAAATTATGCAAGAATGATGCATGATTTCTATACTAAATGCAATTCTACACTAAGCTATACTACATGATGCATGGTTTTTGTTATGACGGAGAGGATAATTTAAATTACCTCCCGTTGCGTATGCATTAACTTCCCCAAACCAAGTAAGACACTATTGCTAATGTCAAAGCATGGGGGAGTTCATGCACACACTATGCTATGCATGAAACTAGATTGTCATTTTGGATTTTCAAAAATGGGAACAATAAAGAAAGAACACCTCAAAGGAACCGAGGTGTGAGTCCTTTGGTGTTGCTAGGACTAAACCAACAATGATCAAAATGAAATAAAATACAAAGAGATATAGACAAACCGTGGGAGAGTAGGAATCTCCAAGGCTAGTCTTCCATCATGCTACTATCACCATCACTTCCCTCATGAGAAGTGGTCACATTGCCACTTTCCTTGGCACTTTCTTCTTTGCTTTCTTCATCACCATCTTCACTATCTCCTTCTTCATCTCCACTTGCTTCTTCCTCAATATTATCATCAATCTCTTCATCATTTCCAACAACCTCATTGTCTTCCACCACTTCCCTAGATGCACCCGGAAACAAGGCTTCTTTATCCGCCCAACTAGGCAAAGGACAAGATGGATCGAGGAGTCCTTGCCTAGCTAGATGTAGGAGGGGAGGATATTGAGCCAAATATGCATTCTTCCGATCTTCATAAGCTTGCTTGTGCATGGCTTGCATAAGAAGAGTTACATAGTCTTTCCCAATTTCAACTCCTTGCGGTTTGAACTCTTCATAATCATAGGGGTAAGGTGGTATAACAATGGAAGAGGAGGGAGTTTCATGATCACCCTTTTGTTGTTGAATGATGTACTCGGCTTCCTTGGATAAGGGAAGTAAATAGTTGGTCCGGTGGACACTAAGACGGCAAATCTTTGCGGGTAAAGTGAATGATCGAGCCTCACTAGTAAGCCACCCATACTTGGTATCAAGGGGATTGTGAGCAACCCACTTAAACTTGTTAATCAAGATGGACATATCAATAAGATGGCCACCATCCTTAGCCGTGTACTTGCTATCCTTATTGAAATTAGGATCAAAGTGCTTGGCTAGGACCGTGACAAGGCCGCCATTAACAATTACGGTTTGACCCTTCTTCCCACTATCTACATGGAGCCATCTATCAACCAATAGCCTCAAAGAATTGTAAGGCTTGGTGTGAATTCTTCCAATATTCAAAGTTGATTCAAGGAGAATAAAATCGAGTCCCGTGAAATGATTGGTGTCTTTCCTAGCAATTATGGTATTTCCCACAACTTTGTGCCATATTCTTATGCCCGGATGATGGACCAAAAGAGCACGACAAGCTTTAAAATCTTCAAATTTCTTCCCGGAGATTGCCTCCCAAAGAGGCTCGGGATCATACTTCCCATATTGCTTATAAAATTTATGTTCATCGCTAAGACCCAAAATTGCACCCAATTCCGAAAAGGTAATGCGTCTACTAGTGTTAGCTAGACGAAACTCAATATTTTCCCTATTCTCAACTTTTGTCACTTTTAAAGAACTTAAGAATTCCAAGACAAGGGAGGGGTATGTTACTTCCTTCATTTCAAACAATTTCTTCAAACCCATGGCATTGAAAAAGACTCTTGTTTGTTCAAGAACACCCAACTTCTCTAAAGCATCTTGGCATATGAATTTGGTGGATTGAATTTGTTTCATAGCAAACTTGACAAATGTATTTCTATGGGAATCGGAAATGAATGTTACCTCCGGGTAATGCAAGAGTTGATTAATTACCGGAGTAGAGGGTGATGCTTCCATAGGAATTTGTTGTTGTTGTTGCACTTCCAAGCTTGGTGTTGATACCACCATTGCCAAAGCTTTCTTCATTTGTAGAGCTTTTTGCCTTTGAGAGAGAGTTGTAGCCTTTGGTGCCTTTGTTGCCTTTGCTTTTGCTTTTGTTGCTCCCTTTGTTCTTGCCATTTGATGAGCTAACCAAGAAAAAGATCAAAAATCTTCAATTTGTAGAATGCCCAAATCGATTTTGAAGGTGAAAGGCTTTGCCTTTATGAGAACAAAAATCAATTCAAAGGTGAAGATTTTGTGCTTGGTTTTGATTGTTAATGAAGATGGAGTGATTGATTTGTTATTTGAAAGATGGTTTGATTTGATTTTGGTGAGTTTTGTTGAGGGTTTTTGTTTTTGAGATGGAGAGGATGAGGGTTTTGATGTTGTGGGTAGTGTTTATGAGTGAATGAATGAATGAATGAAGGTGGGATGGGTATTTAAGGAACTCGACAATTTCAGGACGCAGGGGCAATCCGTGCGGATTAGGCGCAATCCGCTCGGATTCTTCAGCTTCAAATTTTCAAAAATCCCGCCTAGAGACGGGCGGATTCGGGAATCCGCCGATTCTTCGAGATGAGACGGGCGGATTTCGTGCGGGACGGACGGATTCTTGTCCGAGATTTTTCTTTGTTTTTCTTCACCGCAAGACGGGCGGATTGTTCAAAAGACGGACGGATTCGTGAGACGGGCGTCTATCCGTAAATCCGCTCGATTCTTCAACGATCAAGAATTTTTGCGTTTTCAGCTCACCAAGACGGGCGTCTTCTCAGGGACGCTCGGATCCTCTCAGAGACGGGCGGATTCTTAGGAATCCGCTCGGATTGGTCCTTGTGTACACGGATTCAGTTCCATCCGTGCACAAACGCATTCCCTTATCATTCTTTCTTTCTTTCTTTCAAATCTTGTGTTCTTCATTGTGGGGGCACTACTAAGGCATGAATAGCCTAGGCAATTGCCATCCCCACACTAAGGTAAAGCACTACATATCAATTAAAATCATTAGTCCCTCCCTCACTTCTCTCTTACATGACAATTATTTTGATCAAAGTAAAAATAAATCCAAAAATGACAAAAATGCAATACAAAAATTAAATGTAAGTTAGGGAGTTAGAAATATTTACAAGTGGTGGTTTAGGGAGGACTCCACCAAACTCTCATTCTTGATGAGATGTCAAGGAGGCATGTTCAAGGTGTTGTTGATGTTGCTCAACACCTTGAAGAAGTAGTCAAAAGCTTGTTCATTGTTATGGTAGAGGTCCTCAATAGACCGTGGCCCTTGTTGTTGATCATGATCGATGGCATGCCCAATGTAGGGATTAAAGATCCCTTCAAATTCGTCGTCCCAAAGACCACAAACTTCATTGAGTTGATCATTGAAAATCTCTTGCTTAGATGGAGACAACTCTCCCAATTTCTTTTCTTGGCCAATGAGGCCATCATCTTCTTCCTTGGTTGATTTTGATGAGCTTTGCAAGCTCTCCTTGTCACAATTCACTTGCTCTTTGAATGGAGCATCTTCAACTTTCTTCCTCCATTGGAGTTCCGATTTCTTCTTTTCATCTTTTCGGCTATAATGATCAATCATGAAACATGGCTCATGCAAACGAGGAGCTCTCATGGTCTTGTCAAGATTAAAAGTTATGCTTTCATCTCCCACTTCTAGAGTGAGCTCTCCATGTTTCACATCAATCACCGCACCCGCGGTGTGTAGGAAAGGTCTTCCTAAGATGATTGGAATGTTGGAATCTTCCTCCATATCAACTATGACAAAGTCCACCGGGATGAAAAACTTCCCAATTCGCACGGGGACATCTTCCCATATCCCTAATGGTGTCTTCGTCGATCTATCGGCCATTTGAAGAGTGATATTGGTACATTTAAGCTCTCCCATTCCCAACCTTTTACTTACCGAGTACGGCATGACACTCACACTAGCCCCTAGATCACATAAGGCTTTGTTGATCGTTGTGTCGCCAATGGTACACGGTATTGAGAAGCTTCCCGGATCCTTTAATTTTGGAGGTGAACTCCCTTGAAGTATTGCACTACTCACCTTAGTGAAGGCGATAGTCTCAAGTTTCCGGATTGACTTCTTCTTTGTGAGGATATCTTTCATGTACTTTGCATAGGCCGGAACGTGATTGATTAATTCCGTGAAAGGAATTGAGACTTCTAAGTTCTTCACAATCTCCATGAACTTTCCAAGTTGATCATCAAATTTAGGCTTGGCTTGACGACTTGGAAAAGGAAGTCTAATCACAATGGGCTCCTTTTCTTTGGCTTTGTCTTCATTTTTCTTTGAGCTTTCTTCTTTTGATGATTCCCCTTCTTTGGGACCTTGCACCACAACTTCATTCTCACTAGCTCTCACAACTTCATCCTCAACTTGCTCCTTCGGTGCTTCATACCTTGTACCACTTCTCAAGTGAATGGCACTAACCGTTTCATGTCTAGGGGGGTTACTTTGAGGTGGTAATTGCCCCTTTTGTCTTTGTGAGCTAGAAGATGCTAGTTGAGTTAATTGTGTTTCCAACATCTTGGTGTGAGCTATAATGTTGTTGATGGTGGTGTCTTTTGCTTGGCTATCTTTTTGCATTTGGGTGAAAAATTCTTGTTGATTCTTTTGCATTTGGAGGACCGCTTTTTGGACATCAAAACCTTGGTCATTGTGGTGATTGTATGGGTTTTGATTTTGGTAACCTTGGTTTTGATTGAAAAAGGGTCTTTGATTTTGATTTCTCATGGGTGGTGGAGTGTATGTTGTTTGAGGGTTTTGAACATTTTGGCTTTTGTATGAGAGATTTGGATGGAACTTGGTGTTTTCATTGTAAAAATTTGAATAAGGGGTACCACTTTTGTAAGCTTGGAAAGCATTGACTTGCTCGGTTGTTCCCCTACATTCGCTTGAGTCATGACCCAAGGTTCCACAATTCTCACATATCCCGCTTGGGATTGATGAGGATGCCGTCATGGCATCATGATGCTTTGTTGATTTTGAGTTTTCCTCAAGTCTAGCCATAGCTTGTTCAAACTTCAAGTTGATTGTGTCAATGTGAGCACTAAGTTGAGCACCCAATTGAGTAACGGTGTCCACTTCATACTTTCCTCCTCTAGTAGCCTTGCGAGGCCTACTATATTGCGAATTATGGACCGCCATTTCCTCAATCTTGTTCCATGTTTGATTGTCATCAACTTCGGTGAACATTCCATTTGATCCCATATTGAGAATGTTCCTTGAATCTTCATATAAACCATTCCAAAATTGTTGCACTAAAAACCATTCGCTAAGTCCATGGTGAGGACATGAGCGACAAATACCTTTGAACCGCTCCCAAGCTTCATACAAAGACTCTTCATCCCTTTGCTTAAAACCCGTAATTTGAGCTCTTAGCATATTGGTCTTTTCCGGTGGGTAGAATTTTTTGTAGAAAGCTAGAGCTAGCTTCTTCCAAGAATCTATTCCAAGGGTGGCCTTATCAAGGCCCTTCAACCATTGCTTTGCGGTGCCGATTAACGAAAAAAGGAAATAAGACCCATCTTATTTGGTCTTGAGTCACGCCCGTTTGAGAGATAGCTTCACAATAATCACAAAATGTTTCCATATGAGAATGAGGGTCCTCACTAGGCATTCCCCCGAATTGGCTCCTCTCAACTAGTTGAATGAAGGCGGACTTGGCAATAAAGTTTCCGGTAAGATGTTGTGGGGTAGGAGTACCATTTGGTAAATCCTCCTCGGTGGGTATAGAGTGTGACGAGAATTTAGGCATTGTAGGTGGATTTTGTGTGGTATTGTTTAATGGGTTCTCTTCTCCTTCTATTGCGAAAGGATTGACAAACTCACTAGTGGGTTGAACAACTTCACCAACACCTCCCAAATTCCTCCTAACAAGTCTCCTATTATTCGTCAAGGTTCTTTCGATTTCACGGTCAAAAGGTAACAAATCTCTTTGTAACCTTCTAGACATGCAAAATATCAAACAACTAGAAAACAATTAGAACAAACCTTGAGGAGTTTTACTTCCCAAGGTGAAAAAGACACAACTAAAAACAATAAAAGAAATCTTAAATCAATTAAACACCGTCCCCAGCAACGGCGCCATTTTTGATCGGAGCCATTTGGTGTTCACAATTAAGCATATGTGGTCGTTGGTCAATGGTCGATACAAAACACAATTTATACTTCACAAACAACTCTACAATTAGTAAAGAGGCAAGTAAAGGTCGGATCCCAAGGGAGGGGTATTGAAATGAAGATTCTATTGTAACTAGTGGTGTCTAGGGGTGTCACAAATTGGGTTGATGTAGAAGGTTACTAAACTAAAATAGCAATGAAAATAAACTAACAAGATAAATAAAATAAGGGTGTAAACAATTGATTAAAAGCACTAGGGTGTCATGGGTTCATAGGGGAATCATGGGATATGATCATACAAACATGTTCTCAAATTATAAGCAAGCAATTATTGTTGTGATGGATTGAGTTGGGTTATATCTTACAATCCTAGGAAAGTTTGGGTCCCGGAGCCGAATCTCTTGGATTGTACAACACCTACAAGTCGACTTAATCTTCCCTACTTAACACATGCATGGTCTAACAAGACTCGAGTTGGGTTATGTCTTACAAGTCAAGTTGAAAGGATAGAAGATGATAGTAAATGCAAGGATTCATAGGCTTAGCATTTCATCAAATATAACATGTGCATGTATTAAGATCAAAACAAGCAAGCAAATAAGATATGAAAGCATATTAATTTAAGCATGAATCATCCCCATGTTGGTTTCCCCTAATAACCCATTAAACCCTAGCTAAGAGACTACTCACTCATTATCATATTGATCATGCTAGAAAGGTTGTCAATCATACTAACATAATGAAACATGATGAATAAATGAAAGTAATTAGCAATAATTAAAAAGGGATTAAGAGATTATACCTACTAATGATTCCAATAATAAAGCAAGAATAATAGAAGTACTTGAATCCTAGATTGAGAGGTTGTCAATCCCCCAATAATAACCCAAATAATCTTCAATTACCCAAAATAAAGTAAGAACAAGAGAGAGATTAAAGAACTAAAACTTGGATTAAAACTTGATTAATATTTGATTACAATATTGAAGAGAGATTTGATTGATATTAACTACACTAATTATTGATAAGAAGAACATGCTCCTCTAATTAGACTAATGGGGTATTTATAGTGAAAATTAGGGAGGATGCATTAGGGTTAACTAAGGGCTAAACTAGTAATTACACTTTTTAAGTTGAGCAAGGAGCCTCCGGGATTATCCGAGAGAAGGGCTTCTCTTATCGATGCTTGAGGAATGAAAACGTCTTTGTCTGTGCCGCGATCCGTGCGGATGGGAGTCGGGACGGCCGGATCTGGGCCGAGGAATCCGAGCGGATCCTTGGGCAAGACGCTCGGATCGGCGAGGGGGAATCCGAGCGGATTCCTTTGCGGGACGCTCGGATTGGCGAGGACGGACGGATTCTCTACAATCCGCTCGGATTGTAATTCAAAGAACTTTCCTTCTTCTTTTTTCTTCCCTTTTCTTCATGAATTCCTTGGGGATTTCCTTGGGGACTCAAGGATCCTTTTCTCAACAATGCTCTTCTACTATGCTATGTACAAAGGCCTTCTAGTCTTGTCTCTCCTTGATGCTTGGTCATTGAATATGATCAATTTAGCCTTGTTTTGCCATGAAAATGCAAGATTCTTACTCCTTTCCTACCAAGGGATCAAAATCTCAAAGAATATGCAAAACAAAGAACTAAAGATAAGAAATGACCCAAATAGGCACTAAAAAGCATGGAAACAATGGTAATTCGGGGGCTAAATATGCGCCAATTATGGTCGCATCACACCTTCATTGAAATTAAACAGTTCACCCAATTGTTCTTCCTCGGCCAACAACTCGTCCCTACACTCTACCGCCTCTCTCAAGGTCACGACTCTTTTGTTTGGACACGTACTTTGATAATGACCAAAACCTTGACACTTGAAACAACGGACTTTGGACAGATTGGTCTCCTTGGCCGTGGTCCTAGGGGTAGCATTTGAGGATGCCGTGGCTTTGTTAGGACTCACAAACGAACTACTAGGTGTTTCGGTTTTGGGGTTTGTTTCAGTTTTGGTCCATGATTTGTTCTTTCCCGAATCTGAACTCGACCCTCCCCCATACTTAGACTTCCCTTGTGACTCCACTTTCAAACAAAGACCACAAAGAGTATCAAAATCAGAATATGGGTATAACTCAACAGAACTAGCAATATTATAATTCAATCCACGCAAAAATCTCGACATTTTCTGCTCTTCTACTTCCTCTAATTCACCCATCAAACATAAGTTTTCAAATTCATCAATATATTCACTAACACTTAATTTTCCTTGTCTCAAATCAGCAATCTTACGATATGTAGCTAACCTATGGGTCGTTGGCACATACCTTTTACGAAGTTTGCGTTTCAGAGACTCCCAAGAATCTATCTTTTCCTTCCCCGCGCGCACCCTCTTGGCCTTCAACCCTTCAAACCAAAGAGATGCTCCCTTGCTTAATTTCAGAATTGCATATTTGCATCTTTTCTCATCATCCAATTCCTTGAAATCAAACATACGATCTATCTTCCGTTCCCACTCCAAATAGGCCTCGGGATCAGCCCCTCCAACGAACTCAGGTAGTTCGTTCACCTTGAATGGTTCAGCCACTCTTTCAAAACGCCTTGGTTGCCACCTATCATCCCTTTCTTGCATGTTTCTCAAGGCATCACGGAGTTGCTGCAAAAAGTTAGGATTATCAAAATCCATCGATAAATAAGGATCAAGAGCCAAGCTCGATACCACAAATGATACGAATTGAGCAAATGGATTTTAGAACGATTTGGATAAAGTCTTTGAGGACTGTTCGTACTAGGTACGCGCAGACCTGAAACTGATCAATTTAGATAACAAAAGATTAAAAAATTAACGGACTGTTTTTGGCGAACCGAACGTACTAGGTACGACCAGTTCTGATTTTTGTGTATAAGGGATAGTGTTTTGAACAAGCAAGACCTATTACTTGATCAAAGTGAGTGAGACCAAGACCTATTGATCAACAACTCGAGAATTTTAATTAGAACCGCGTTCTAACCAAAACCAGTTTTGTTTCTAAGCAAGAAACGATTTTTGTAAACACAAGTTTGAGCAAATTTCTGGATGATTTTATTCAAGCAAATGAAGGCCTTATATAGCCCCATGGAACCATGCAAGCCTAGCAAAGTGAAGAGTTAAGCTTTTACTCTTCACTTAATTACAATCATTAAAACTCCTAATTCATTGAACTTAGACAAACAACATTTTAAGCTAACATTTTATTGTAAAGATAAGGAAAAATTACAAATAACCACCACGTATTTGCGTCTTTTTACAAATTACCACCATGTATTTTCGTTTTTATAAATAACCCCCAAATTTCAATGTATATTCCCCAATCACCACCGTATTTTCACCCCGAGCATCGTTTTTCCTATTTCCCGACTTATTAAGTGACGATTTATGCGGAATTCCAAGACTACCCTCATTCACTTGCACTCACTAATTCATTATGTGATTCAATTACACCAATCTAACCCTAAATCCCAACTTTCTAATCTATCTTCCCCAATTCTTTCAATTGATTATTTGTATCACTCCCTAAATTACTCAATCCGTCAATCGCTAACCAATATTCAGTCAATTAATCTACCACCAAAAAACAATCGTCGATATTAGTGACTGAAGAATGATATGGGTGGTTAAGCTTAAGTCTAGATCGAGCCAGATCCGACAACCAGCAGCAGCCCCTCCTCCTTGCAACGCCACCATTGAAGACCCGAAACCGTGCTTAAGTCTGGATCGATTAAAAATTCGAATCAATTGAACTGATGATAGTAATGAAGAATGTGAGGAAGAGTAGTCGGGTTCATAACGACCCGCTCTGGCTCACTAGTACTGCGACATTGAGGAGCTCCAATATCGGGTTTTTGGCGAAGAAATGGAAATGGTGGAGGTAAGTGGAAATGAAAATGGGAATCATGGAAGTTGGCAATTAAATGGAAATTTGGTAAATTGTAATTGACGAAGAGTTGAGGTTGAAGGAGGTTTGGGTGATTTTTGTGAAGTCAATTGGCAAGCTTGACTTTGCTTTTTACAATCCATTTCATTTAATCATTTTCTTCCATTTTTGAAGACCCATAAATTCCAAAAGACAAACAACAACTAGTACCCTTTATATCAGCCAGCACCAATTTCCTTCTATGTTGCAACTTCTCAATCGTCAAAGTCAAAATTTTTGCTAATATGAAGTTTGAATCTGGAATTGTGTTGTTTGCTTGACTTTTGAAGACCCATAAATTTTTACTTGTCGAAATTGACAGATTGAGTGATTTAGGGAATGATACAAATAATCATTGAATGAATTGGGGAGGAGAGATTAGAAATTTGGGGTTTACGGTTAGGTTAGCGCAATTGAATGAATGGATTAGTTATTTGGTTAATGAATCAATGAGTTTCAGTCAATCAATGAAGGTAGTCTTGGAATTCCGCAGAAATCATCACTTAATAAGTCGGGAAATAAGAAAAATGATGTTCGGGAAAAAAATACGGTGGTGATTCGGGAATATACATTGAAGTTTGGGGGTTATTTGTAAAATGAAAATACGTGGTGGTAATTTGTAAAACGATGCAAATACGTGGTGGTTATTTGTAATTATTCCTAAAGATAATCTGAAATGTAAAGCTAAAAACATCTTGTGGACCGTCCTCCTTGGGTTGCGTGCCTTCCCCATCAGCTCCTTTGTTCCACACTTAGCAAATTAACAAAAGAAGGATAATTGTAGCTTAAAGGCTGAAAATTACGGACCAACATCAGACCTTCCCCTTGAGTGTTCATAACCAACTCGTCCAGCCCATCAACTAACTCCGAGTCATTAGCTTGGTCATTAGCTTGGTTCGCATCAACCTCTAAAGACTGAATCTTACCTTGTGGTCGTCGCTGTTCCTTTTTAACTCTATGGCATGTCAAACAACGGGCCACAAACTCAGCTGTTTCTTTCTTCATCTCGGGCCACCAGAACGTGTTCTTTAAATCCTTGTATAGCTTGTCACCACCCGGATGTACTGAATACGGTGTACAATGTGCCTCTGTCATGATTGTCTTTTTCAGCTCCTCATCATTAGGGACACACCACCTCCCATCAAACCTCAGACTACCATCTGAATGAATAGAGAATCTGGACACTGTCCCTTTCTCTACTCCAGCTCTCCACTCTACCATCTTATGATCCAATGCCTGTTTACCTCGAATATCATCATAAAGATCAGGCTGTACTGTCAAATCTCCCGTGGCATCCCCTCTCTGCATCATATGTATCCCAAACTTCCCCACCTCATCTCTCAACCTCATCAAAGATAAAGCTGTACACAAAGAATGTACACTCTTCCTACTCAAAGCATCTGCAACAACGTTGGCTTTCCCTTCATGGTAGATAATATCCATGTCATAATCGCCAATCAGCTCCATCCACCTCCTCTGTCTCTTGTTCAACTCCTTTTGAGTGAAGATATACTTGAGACTCTTGTGATCAGAAAATACCTTAAAGGTCGCCCCATAAAGGTAATGTCTCCAAATCTTGAGAGCAAACACCACTGCACCCAACTCTAGATCGTGTGTGGGATAATTCTCCTCATAAGGCTTCAATTGCCTAGAAGCATAGGCAATCACTTTACCGTTCTGCATCAACACACATCCCAACCCATTCTTTGAGGCATCTGTATAAACCTCAAAGTTCTCAATCCCTTCAGGCAATGCTAAGATAGGAGATGTGGTCAAACGCTCCTTTAATGTTTGGAACGCCGTCTCACAACTCTCATCCCAACAAAACCTGTTCTCTTTCCTCATCAAAGCTGTCATAGGTCTAGCAATCTTGGAGAAATCCTTCACGAACCGTCTGTAGTATCCAGCTAAACCCAAGAAACTCCTGATTTCAGCAACATTCTTTGGTGCTTCCCACCTTGTCACTGCCTCAATCTTTGCCGGATCCACAGCTACCCCATCCTTAGAGATCACACTGTTGGAATATGTGTCCTCCGACAATAATGCGATCACGACTGTTGATCATGATGATCACATGTTTAAAACTCATTATAAAGAATACAATTGGGAAGTAATTTTTACTGTCAACTGATCAACATATATCGGTAATGATTGGCTGACTAGAGTTTGACATTACTGTCGTGCGACGGTGGTGATCAGTTGATCCCCTAGGTCATACCTATAGGGCAACACTCTTAATTGACTAATTAATTGATCATATAACGTTATGGGTCAATTAATTTAATTAAAATTGACGGACGATTTTGGAAGTAAAATTTACGTATCGCATTGGAATTTGATTAAATGAGATACGGTCTGAGTAATCGAATTGTATCATTACTCAGATGAAATTATTGTTTAAAGAAACAATTAAAATTGAATGAATTATTGTAAATACAATTTATTGTGATTTATAATTGGTAAAATATTTTGGTACAAATAATTATGAATTACTAAGTCGATTTTTGTATATGACGTATTTTTATTAATACGTTGATTTTTAATATGTTAAAAATACATAACAATTTTATGTGACATGTGACATGTGACATATTGACAAATTGACAAAATTAAAATGGATTCCATTTTACATATGTAAACCGAAATTAGGGGTGGAATTAGGATAATATTGTGTTTATTATATGAGTGGTAAACACAATGATTACCTACAAAACTAGCCTTGCATACCTATTGCTCATTGTGAAGATAATCAAGTGCATGCATTGGCTCCCTCCACCCCTTCCTCCATCCGGTTTTTAGAAGAGGAAAACCACTTTGGTTTTTCCTATTTTTTACCTAAATACACAATAATGTTATTGTTGTTGATTCACTCATTCATTCATCTAAAAAAATTTGAGTTTTAGAGAGATAAAAAGCTTCCTTCTTCCTCTCCCATAAAACCGAAAATATTAAGTGTTTCATAATATTTTTGGGTCAATTTTTACAAGATTAATATTGTACTAGTATTTATAATATTAATTTTAATTAAGTGTGTGCCTTGGGTATAAATCCTTGGGAGAGATCCTACACTTGGGTCTTTGTTCATCCAAAAAGGAAAGCTCAAGAACAAGAGAGAAAGGTGATCTCTCTTGTGCCCATTTGAACCGAAAATCCAATGTAAGAATGGATGTTTCTTCCTTATTTTGTTTATTTGTTTGCATGCATAAGATCATTAGTTAATTTTATGACAAATTATATTAAAACATATATGAATATGATAAGTATATAGATCTACTTTTCCTTCAATCGGTATCAAGAGCCATGGTTGTTTGCATGCAAATCGGTTAAAAGTTTTTCCGAGTTATAAGAATAACATATAAAACTTGAATAATTTGTGTTATTATGACATATCACGAAATTTATTATGCATGTTAAAGTTTCTGGTCCTAAAATGTTTTAGGATATTTTGGTTAATTTACGGATTTTTATTGTTCATATTATACGATAATGGCATTTAAATATGATTTTATGAGCAAAAATGTCATTTTCGGACTAAAATTAGCTAAACTTCGAATTTTCCTGTGATTTTTGGATATGTTATCACATATATTATTTTAAGATGACCTGTAAATTTTCATAATTTTTGGACATGTTATGCTCGAAAAATGGATTTTTCATTATTAAATTCGGATTTAGGTGAAAAATAGGTTAATATGAGATAAATTTCGAATCTGGTCATAGAAATTTAGTATGTTGTCACATGCAATTTTACAAGATGAGTGTAAAATAATAGGCTATAGTGAAGTCTTTTTGCATGATTTATGGATTTTTGAAGAAAAATAGCATAAATAGTGACATTATTAGTGAAAAATTAATAAAACATAATCTATGACTAAGGAAAAACATTATATGTTGCATTTTCTTATTTTTTTCAGATCTAAAATTGAAAAGTTGATGTATATATATTTCCACATGTTTTTATGATTATTTTAGTTAAAACCGATAAACCGCAAGATTGTTTTTCCGGAAAAATTCGAAATTTTTAACCTAAGTTTTTGAACATTATGAGTGTCATGGTATTTTTCCAGAATGTTCATGAGTTTAAATTTCAAATTTTGAATTTATTTGAATTTTTTATGATTTATTTGAAGTTTATAGCTTATTTTTATAATTTTAAGTCCATTAATAAACAAATTTTATAAATATGAGTTAATTATGGTCAAATAATTAGTGAAGACTAAAGTTTGAGTCCTAATAGGTTAGGGTAATTGACTTATGCATAAATATGAATTTATGTAATTTTTGTGATTGTAAAATGTTGAAATCACGCAAATCCGTAAAAACCGAGTAATATACGATATTGGCTAATTAAAGGCGATTTAGCATAAAATTGAGCATTTTCATACATACTAAAATGCTGCATTTTCTTTATGATTGTCATAATTTAATTTATGTAATTTTTGAATTATGTAATTTTTACTTAGTATGGCCTTAGATTTTAATTGGTATTTCCCGAAATGTATGGGAATATCGATTCGGTTGTAATTTATTGTGATCTCGTATCACCGTTTTGTAATTTAATAGATTTATTTTATTTTAAGTTACAAATGTATAATAGGAAATTATGTAATTTGCTATGTAATTTTATTTATTTCGGAGTTCCCAAAGACGGATTTCTTCAAGATGGCGATACATAAAGACGGTGTTACCTCGAGATGCGTGCCACAACCGAAGTTCAAGGCACCAATGGAGTTGGTTTCCGAATATGTAATAGTTAAATAGTTTTCTATTTTTAGGAAGGCCATACTAGGATTTATTTTATGTTTGCATTTTATTTATATGTCGCATGCATCGCTAAATCGCCATAACTAAAACATGCATCTTCTTTCATCGAGTTTATCGACCGTGTCAATTAGAATTATCGTAGTTCACCGCTTTAGTTCACTTAAAACGTGATAGATAATATATTGACATGACCTCTCGCTAAAACAATTAATTGAGACATAGCCTTACCAAATAGTAGAAACCATGAAAACCTATTTCGTGAGGGAGTGCACTCGGCCATACCGGGGTACAAACCTTGTTACGTAGGGGAAGTGGGTGATGAATGTCTATCCACCGAATTCATGCTGATAAGGGGTATTTCGGCACACCGTGCCCTAAGTTGATATGGGTTTGGATTATGGACACATTTATTCGAAATTTGGGTTGTACTCAACGAAAGTATTCACGACGATTTCCGGATGTGTTTCGGGCTAGAGATGAATATTAATGTAAATATCATCGACCAAGAGTTCTAAAAGTAGAATCGATTAAAAGCTTAATCCACCGAGTTATGTTAATAAAGGGTATTTCGGCACACCGTGCCCTAAGTTGATATGAATTTGGGTCTTGGAATCATTTGTCTAGTTGGGTAGAGGTCACTAGAAAAATGCATAAAACTTTTTTAAATTATAAATTTTTACGAGTATTATTATTAAAACGACATTTGTTTTACTCCTTTTGTTTTGTAGACCACTTCTATTTCCTCATAACAAATGGCAACACCAACCCCTATTGCAACGCCTCTCGCTAATTCATCATGGCTCCGATCCTTCATGGATCGATGTAAACTTGAAAAGAATGGGTCAAATTTCTCCGATTGGGATGCCCAACTCAAATTAGCCGCCCAAGGTGACGACAAGCTTCGTTACCTTACCGAGGCCTCTCCACCCGAACCTACTACTAGGTCGACCGCCGCCACTAGGGAAGCATATGAGGCTTACCAAAAGGAGTCCGCCGCAATGAAAAATGTCTTAATATTTGCGATGGAGGCGGATCTCCAAAGGAGAGCCTTTAAAATGGGCAATGCTAATGAGATTTAGTCCAAGCTTGTGACAATGTTTTCACAAACTCCGCGGATCGTCCAATATGAGGCGGTCGCGGCATTCTTTGATCTTGACTTCAAAGAGGGCCAAAAGGTTAGCCCTCATGTGCTCAAACTTATGGAGCTTGTCGAGACTTTGAAAATTCAAAAGGTTGAAATCCCCAAAGAACTTGTTGTAGATAGGATTCTACACTCCTTGTCCAAAGTCAAAGCGTATGTTCAATTCCGGGTGAATTTTAACATGCAAGACAAGGATGTGTCTCTTGAAGAATTGCACAAGTTACTTGTGCAAGCCGAAAGGGACATGGGGTTAAATGTGAACCCACCCAAGGATGTGCTTAACATAAGCACTAAGAGTAAGGGGAAGTTCAAGAAGAATGGGAGGAAGGGTAAAAAGCAAGCTCCCACTTTCACCAAAGCTAGGACTTGTGAAGCTAACACTTCAAAAATCAAGAAGGGTCCTCTTGATAAATGCTATTATTGTAATGGTATGGGACATTGGAAAAGAAATTGTTCCAAATACCTCGGTGATATTAAAGCTGGAAAGATTACTCCAGTAGGTAAATGACTATCCTTCTTTTATGTTTCTAATTCAACTATGGTATTATGATACAAAGTTGTGATAATGTATCTCCCTTTTTATTGTAAATAGGGCCTCCACCAAGCAAAGACAAAGGAAAAGAAAAGCAAGCTTAAGAAACCATCAAGGAGCTAGGAATAGCTTTCATGGAGCTTCGCTTTTTATTGTCTTATTTTATTCATATTTTGAATTTTAGAACCTTAAGTTTCCGTGTTCGACATGGAAAGGTATTTTGGATAATGGGTTGTATTTTGGATAATGGTGATTTGGTTTGCAACCCAAGTCACCCGTTTTATCATTTTATCCTTTTGTTCTAAAATCCGTATTTAAATGCTTGCTCTTAGAAACATATGATTGTTCACTTAAAGTGATCTAATAGACAATTATAATGACGGGATTCATTATATGTCCACATGCTTAAGGCTTGTGTATGATCACTTATAAAGTAATATTGAGTCTATGAACTCCCTTAAAGGAATGTCAAATCACCAAGTACACTTACGAAATCTATAACTATTAGTCAATCTATGAGATAGTTCTCCTTATACTTCAACATCATTACTTGTGTCTCATATGCTATCTTTGAATCTCTAGAGTATTTATTCTAAAGATAGAGTGGGAGAAAAATGAGATCACAACACACAAGGCAAGATAAATTGTGTACTTGTGTAAATGAAGATCTACGCAAGAGAAAATGATTTAAGGTATTTATATAGTATACCAAATAGATGAGATCTATGGTCTCAAGTAAGTTCTATATGACTAAAGAGACCAAGTGAAGTAATCATAAGAGTATGCTCTCAAGATAACTACACGAGGAGACCAAAAGAAAGTTTTGGAACAAAATGACTAATGTAAAGTCTTAACAAGAGTTTTGACTAGTTTATGAAAATTTTTGACCAATAGTTTCAATCTTGAGATTTACTTAAGAGCCTAAATGAATCAATATAACATCCTAGTAATAAGCGATATTTATGACTAGAGGTTGCAAGGATTGATATACCGATATCTTCAATAGCCAAAGTTTTAAACCACGCAGATGTCATTACTTAACCTCATTATGAAAATGAATTGGTTAAACCTCCTTCTAAAAGGGATATTTTGAAGGATGTGTATTAGATATTACTTATATTTAATAAATGACATTGCCACACATCATTATGACATGAATGTGTTAGAGATTTAAAATCTTTTTCCATAAGGTTAAGATGAGACCTCTTCGAAATAGGAATTTTGAAAGGATATGATGAGAACATATATGGTGTCATATTAATAACTTTGCAAAGCAACATACATTCCAAATTTTGAAATGTGTTCAATTGAGTAATCAATTTCGAAACATGTGGAATTAAGTGGGAGCATTATAAATTATCATGTGAAGACATGGAATTTAGTGGGAGCTATCATCCTTTGAATATTTACAACTCATTACTCATTAGGAATGACGAGCTAATATCTTCTTTCATAAAGAAGCATTTGAGTTTTCAATTCTGGATGAAAATGGACTATGATGAATCTGATTACATCAAGGGATATTGGATTAGTATTAAGAGATACACATGATATCAACATACACATAAGTTATTCATGTAGATGAAAATGGAATTGCCATTAGCAGTCATGGTCGTTCATTGAACCTATGAACGGTTGATCTCATGATTATTAGTATCTAATGTTTCCGCCATTAGAATAATCATGCACATGTCCAATGGTGAATCATATGCATAAGAGCATGATGATTCATTGGTAAGCCATAAAAGAAACGTCATGAATTCTCGAGTAGAATCCGATGAGCGATTTCGGTGTTTGACGGAATGCTCTATTGTGTGTCAAGAGGTTGCACATATTATAGAAAATCCGAGCACTTGTAAGGATTTATGTGAATCCTAAGCCTTTCAAGCTTAAAGGAGAAATAAGAAGTTTTGGAAAGATACTTAGTTGAATAAGAAGTTACTCAAAACTAATCTTTCCTAACTATGCTGGAACTTGAAAGAAGTTCTAGGCTAATCATCTTGACAAATTGTTGCAAGACTCTACAAAACATATACCTAGTGCATTGTGTGTGGATGGAGTACTTGATCAGTACAAGTTATATCATTCACCACAAATTCGTTCGTTATGTGATAATCGATAAGGAAGTTCTTTCAAGATAAAGAACCGAAACCAAGGTCGGGAACCTTGATGTGTGCTTGGTAAGGTTCATGCTATGAGTGATAACATGAATATAAAGGATAATACGATTAGGAAGTTTGAACACATGGACACATGGCATGTTAAGCTTCTATTGCGATCAATAAGTGTTTACACTTACGATATGCATCACAAGGTTGTAATATGGTATTGACTACCCGAGTGTGATGTCGACATTTGTCGTTTGAGTTATTATTAACTCACCTTATACATTGTTATATCTAAACGGGTTGTAGAGACAATTAAACCCCGTTAAAGTGAACGTGGATTAACATTGTATTTGCCCATAGTTACTTACATGAGGTGACGTCTCGAAGTGACTAGAGTGTGATGCGATTGATGGCAAGTTCAAGTGCCATAGAGTCATGTGAGATGACTAGTCGATCACATAGGCAGACTGTTAGGAACATTTTGTTGGGCCTAATGACCGCTTATAGAGTTCTGGCAAATTTATATAGCCTGGTCGTGGCGAGAGCTGCTATAGTATTCAAATGAGTCGATTCTTTTGACTAAAGACTATTCGCCTAAGATGGCACAGTTTCAGATTAACTTTGAATTGTGTTACTACGACCTTCGTAAATGGGGTCAAATGGGCATATTTTGGGTTATGATGGCTGTGGCTAGTCGAAGGGAATGAGTGCGATAGGAATTGTCCATCCCTAGTCAGGGTTATAACAATATCTCAGGGCCACTCGAGGAGTAATGAACTGGAAATGCGTGGCCACGCTCGGAATGTATCCATGGTGGATAAATCCGGTCAATCAGTTATTCTCCAGATCGAGGAAACCACTCTTGATATGATCACTTGCAAGTACGACCTGAAAGACACCTTGCATTGAGTGGGAGATAGTAATAGGACAAGAGAATTGGTGACGCACACTTGTTGAGGACAAGTGGGAGATTGTTGGAATATGTGTCCTCCGACAATAATGCGATCACGACTGTTGATCATGATGATCACTTGTTTAAAACTCATTATAAAGAATACAATTGGGAAGTAATTTTTACTGTCAACTGATCAACATATATCGGTAATGATTGGCTGACTAGAGTTTGACATTACTGTCGTGCGACGGTGGTGATCAGTTGATCCCCTAGGTCATACCTATAGGGCAACACTCTTAATTGACTAATTAATTGATCATATAACGTTACGGGTCAATTAATTTAATTAAAATTGACGGATGATTTTGGAAGTAAAATTTACGTATCGCATTGGAATTTGATTAAATGAGATACGGTCTGAGTAATCGAATTGTATCATTACTCAGATGAAATTATTGTTTAAAGAAACAATTAAAATTGAATGAATTATTGTAAATACAATTTATTGTGATTTATAATTGGTAAAATATTTTGGTACAAGTAATTATGAATTACCAAGTCGATTTTTGTATATGACGTATTTTTATTAATACGTTGATTTTTAATATGTTAAAAATACATAACAATTTTATGTGACATGTGACATGTGACATATTGACAAATTGACAAAATTAAAATGGATTCCATTTTACATATGTAAACCGAAATTAGGGGTGGAATTAGGATAATATTGTGTTTATTATATGAGTGGTAAACACAATGATTACCTACAAAACTAGCCTTGCATACCTATTGCTCATTGTGAAGATAAACAAGTGCATGCATTGGCTCCCTCCACCCCTTCCTCCATCCGGTTTTTAGAAGAGGAAAACCACTTTGGTTTTTCCTATTTTTTACCTAAATACACAATAATGTTATTGTTGTTGATTCACTCATTCATTCATCTAAAAAATTTGAGTTTTAGAGAGATAAAAAGCTTCCTTCTTCCTCTCCCATAAAACCGAAAATATTAAGTGTTTCATAATATTTTTGGGTCAATTTTTACAAGATTAATATTGTACTAGTATTTATAATATTAATTTTAATTAAGTGTGTGCCTTGGGTATAAATCCTTGGGAGAGATCCTACACTTGGGTCTTTGTTCATCCAAAAAGGAAAGCTCAAGAACAAGAGAGAAAGGTGATCTCTCTTGTGCCCATTTGAACCGAAAATCCAATGTAAGAATGGATGTTTCTTCCTTATTTTGTTTATTTGTTTGCATGCATAAGATCATTAGTTAATTTTATGACAAATTATATTAAAACATATATGAATATGTTAAGTATATAGATCTACTTTTCCTTCACACATGCCCCAGAAAAGCAACTCTCTCTAACCAGAACTCACACTTGCACAGCTTAGCATATAACTCATGCTCCCTAAAGGTCTGTAACACAACCCTCAGATGCTCCTCATGCTCCTCCTTAGTCTTGGAATAGACTAAGATGTCATCGATAAACACCACCACAAACTTGTCCAAAAACTGTCTAAAGATTCTGTTCATGAAATCCATAAACACAGCCGGTGCATTAGATAACCCAAAAGGCATCACCACATACTCATAATGGCCATACCTCGACGTAAAAGCTGTCTTCGGTATGTCCACCTCTCTAATCTTCACCTGATGGTACCCTGATCTCAAATCTATCTTGGAAAAGACTGATGCACCACTCAACTGATCAAACAGCTCATCTATCCTTGGCAAAGGATACTTGTTCTTCACCGTCACTCGGTTCAGCTCCCTGTAATCTATACGCAACCTCAAGCTCCCATCTTTCTTCTTCACAAAATGAACTGGTGCTCCCCACGGTGATACACTAGGTCTAATGTATCCCTTCTCTATCAGATCATCTAACTGTTTCCTGAGCTCCTCCATCTCTTTAGGACCCATCCGGTACGGTGCCTTAGAGATTGGCCCCATCCCCGGTTTCAACTCAACCGTGAAATCTATCTCCCACTCCGGTGGCAACCCCGGAATCTCCTCCGGAAAGACATCTGAAAACTCACCCACCACTGGTATCTGATCAACTGTCGGACTCTCTATCCGGTCATCTCTCACATGGCACAAGATCAAAGGGCGTCCCTTCCTCATATAGGACTTCAAGGTCACAGCTGCAATCAACTTAACTTTGGGTTTGACCACAAACCCGCGATAAGACACACTAACGCCCTTAGGACCTCTCAAAGACACTTTTTTTGATGACAGTCTATCTTAGCTTTGTACTTTCCCAACCAATCCATCCCAACTATCATCTCAAAACCGTCTAAAGGAAACTCTAGCAAGTCTACAGGTAGGTCAACTTGCCCGACTATCATAGATACATCCCTATACAACCTCCCACATGATACAGACTCACCCGAAAGTATAAAAACTTTCTCACTTACAGACTCGTATACCCTCAAACCCAACCGTTTAACATGACTCGAAGATACAAACGACTGAGATGCCCCCAAATCAAACAAAACAAAGGTATGAATACTGTTAACAAGAAAAGTACCAGTGATAACATGTGCATCATCCTCAGCTGCTTTCTTGCCCATCATAAACAGCTTTCCACTGGTCTTCTGTCCACCTCCCTGGACAGTGCTGGCTGATGTGGTCGGCTTAGCACCCGACCCCTGATTGTTGTTATTGTTCGTAGCTGGCTTCTGATAAGAATTACCGCCATTGAGGTTACCTCCACCCTGGTTGCTCTGACCTCCCCGGTTAGACCATGACCCAGTCGGTCTGTTGCTCGCATAACTCTGTGCCGGTCCCTGAGAATAGCTCCCCTGAGCCGGTCTCTGAAAAGCCCCCGGTACATTCGTGCACTCATGTCTCTTGTGGCCTATACCGCCACAGCCAAAGCAAGTCATTCCCCAACTACTACTACCACTACCGCTTCCACGGCCACGCCCAAAGGAAGCCCCAGCACTGAACCCTGAACCAGAAGAGAACGCTCTAGCCTGACTGTGGTTGCCTTTCTTGTAATTAGATTGGCCACCACCTTCACTCTCAGCCTTTCTTTTCTCACTACCTCTCTCCCGGGCCATCTCCACCAACCTCTCAGCTCTCCCAACCCTCTCATAAGCTTCCTTAACATCAGTAAGGACTGCCACGGTAACTTGTCCATCATCCTGGGTGTCAACCCCCTCTCAAATCTCAGCGCTAGGTTCTCCTCACTCAAACCCATGTCCTCAGCATATATAGACTTCTCATTAAACTGCCTGTAGTACTCCGCTACCGACATGTCAGATGTCATCCTAAACCCATCAAACTCCTCCCTCAGCTTACTCCTCACATGCTCAGGTACAAACTCTTTCCTCATAGCTCTCCGGAACTCTTCCCAAGGTATAGCAGGTAGACCCTGCTTCGTATACATCTCCCTAGCACTCACCTTCACCTTATCCCACCATTCACCAGCCGCTTCCCTCAAGTAGAACGCAGCTTGTTCTACTTTCATCTCATCTGGACAATGTACCAGATCCAGAATGTTCTCCATCTCGCGATGCCAATTGTCAAGAAGATTTGGCTCCCCGGTCCCCTTATACTCTTTTGGGTTAAACCTCGCTATATAAAGACTGATCTTAGAGTGATCAACCTCTTTATCCTTCCCCACTCTCTTTAGGGCGTCCGTAAGAGCATCTTGATGCTCCAACATCTTAACTATATCGTCGATGTTCATGTTCTCAGCTCTCGCATACAAGGCGGTTTTCTTTGGTGGCATCTTGAAACTATATAAGAAAAGGTAGATATAAACATACGTACTATAACCCCAAAACACGAAAACAACCTGCCCAGAACCCACTCGATCGAGTGCCTAAACCTACTCGATCGAGTAGAGGCTACTCGATCGAGTGCCCGCCATACTCGATCGAGTGCCCCGACTTCAGACCCAAAACAGACCTTCTGATCTCTATCATACTCGACCGAGTAGCATAGCCACTCAAACGAGTGCCCCCTACTCGATCGAGTGCCCCTATGTACTCGATCAAGTACCCAAAAACACGCTTCTGATCATAAAAACGTCGAAATACCCACTCGATCGAGTCAGACCCACTCGATCGAGTACCTCACCTACTCGATCGAGTGCTCCCTACTCGATCGAGTCATACTGACTTATACATACTACCCGCATGTTATCTTCATAACCCAACATACTATGCAACTTCATAAACTCAACATTATAATCTAACTACGCATGCAATTCTACACAATTCCTCATATATTCAACAAACAAACTACTTCATGTTATCAAATGCCACATAATAAACACCCATCATGCTTCTTTATTCAAACAACATATATACAGACCCTACCAACTTTTCAATCACAATTTTAATTCTGTACTCCCCACATCCAACAATTCACAACATATATCGTTACATTCACATACAAGCTAACAAACACCACATACGACCTTGACAGATATCCCCCCATGTGACCGGTTCAAAATTGTAGGGCGAGTTCGCGACTTTAGGACGTCTCCCAAGCCTTTGCATTAGCTCCTACAACCTTTACCCCGGGTTCATTTTAATTGACTCCCTATGTTCATTATATTCATTAGTTACATGTTTCAGGATCGTCGCTCTGATACCATTTTATAACACCCCCATACCCCAAGTGCCTTACCAGGACCACCCGGGTATAAAGATGTTACCATCTCGGTTACCCGAGGCAATGATAATCATAAGACAATAACGAAACAGCATTTAAATAGTATAAGTTTAGTGAAATTATACAATCCAAAACCAAATACCCAAAATACGGGTTACATGTTCTCAAAACAACTGTCTAACCAACTAAATGAAAATGTCTGACAAACTACTAAAGCTACAGCGGAAGACTCTATCATCTGACGGTGACAATCCCAGCTAGCCCATGTATCTCTACTCATACCTGCTCAACAACTGCTCACCATCCCCGAATGGATCACCACAGTTTTTAAAACAATAAACGGGGTCAGTACTAATCACACAATTTATATAATCCAACAATACAGCAAACAACACAACTCAATCGTCACAGATATGCTCCGAACTCCATCACCAACTCCACAATACTGACTACACACTAAAGTGTGTAGCCCTGCCAGAGTACCCATCGCAACAGGTCACTCTTCGCTGCCAGTGGGGGACCGCAGCCGTTCCCACTTAAGCCCCGCTCATCTCCATCGAGCGATAAACCCAAATCCATTAATGTGCACATCCCTTCTGTGGCGGGTTCCACAGAAGGCGAATAATGGGCATGAAGCCACTCCCGCAAGTGACTCCACTCAGCCAGGGACGCACCTCGAAGAACACAGACATATACAAACAATCACAACTACTAATCAGCAATCAAAACCAACAACCGTCACAATACTCGTACGATAACAATCAACAATCACAAATCACCACCAACACATTATGGGACTAATACTGAGTAGGGAAACCTTTCCTGGAAAGCAATACAGTCAGACGATCTCAACAGCTGTTATCAAAAAGCCTCTTCTACGAATTCTCCTCCTAACATAACATCACATATATCACTAACAACACAAAACTAACACAAATCCCCAATTCCCAAAATCAGGGTTTAATGAAACTTAATTAAATATAACGAATTCGGTACGTAGATCTTACCCTCGACGCAAGGATCACAAAGATGTAAAGAAAGATGAATTCCGAACTTCCAAGCTCCGGGATTTATCAATAATGCGATGAGTGCGAAGTACGTAGGTTGAAATCTCTTTTCAAAGTGATTAGGTTTGTAAAAGCGTATTATGAAAGTGACGGAAGTGTTTATATATTAATTCACATTATTAACAAAACCCGACAAATCATCCCCCCGTAAACCGGCTACTCGATCGAGTAACTGACGTACTCGATCGAGTGCCGCCTACTCGATCGAGTACCAAGGCTACTCGATCGAGTACCCAACAGGTCAGAAACTATTTTAAAACGCAAAACACACTTACATGACAGAGTAAGGCCCACTCGATAGAGTACCCAGAGACTCATAAAATCGTAGTATTACACTAGATCCTAAGATAGCTAGCAGGGTAAGGATGCAACAGGTTTGGTCATTTGATGAGGCAGTTAACCTAGCCTTAAGAGTTGAGAAACTGGGGAAAGTGAAGCCTGTGACACCCAAGTTTCCCACCAAACCAACATTCAAACCTTATACTAGTGTCAAAATCACCGAGACACCTAAACCAGCTACCCAACCCACAGCAGACAAAGGGAAGGCACCCATGTATCCCAAAACCAACCCACCTTTGTCCAGGGATAAGGTCAAGTGCTTCCAATGCCAAGGCTTTGGCAATTTTAAGAAGGACTGTTATTCTAACAGAGCTCTCACAGCTATGGAGATTGAGGAGTGGGAAAGGGAAGGTCTAGTTGAGTATGAGGAAGAAGAGACACTGGTTCCAGCATAAATGTAAGCTGAGGGAGAAACTGATCAAGGACAAGTTGTGGCTCACCCTGACACAGGGCACAGTTTGGTCCTATAGAGGGTTATTCACTCTCAACCAGCTCCTCTAGAAGCTGATCAGAGATCCATGATATTCAGGAGTAGGTGCACTGTCCAAGGGAGGGTGTGTAATTTGATCATTGATGGATGTAGCTGTACCAATGTAGCTTCCACCATTATGGTCAGCAAGTTAAGTTTACCTACTCAGGAGCACCCCAGTCCATACAAGCTAAGATGGTTAAACAAAGGATCTGAAGTAAGAGTTGACAAGCAGTGCATTGTTACTTTTTCAATTGGGAAGGTGTACAAAGATGAAGTGTTATGTGATGTGGTCCCAATGGATGCCTGCCATCTACTGTTAGGAAGACCATGGGATTTTGTTAGGAATACCACTCACCAGGGGAAGGAAAATGTTTATGTTTTTGAAGTGAAATTGACAAGTACACCAAGCTCCATTTTCCACGGTTTTGGGCCATCTCCTAAAATGAGGTCCAATTCCAATTCCGCCTAAGAACACATGCCATTTTCCGGCCTAAGACTCTTCTATGATGAGTTTAGAGCCTTTTTTCCTAGGATATTAAGTCTTGAAGAGGATTAAATCTGGTGCTAAAGAGAACAAACAACCGGGTGGTCCAATGGGCACGGTTTTGGAGAGAAGTACAACCATCGCTTTCAAGCTTTCTTCTTTTGTCTAGGCAAGCTTTAAGGGACATTTTGCTGCAAGTTTGGGTCTAATACTCCTTATGGATGAGCCCCACCAGCTGCCCATGAAGTCTTTATAAGATAAATAAGTAAAGCATGCCAAAGGAAGCTTGTACAACTACCAACAATCCTCTTTATTTTCATTTGTCTTGTAGCCTTTTGTTTTTTTATTTGTGTAGGGCTTTGAGCCGTTTTTCTTGGAGTATTAGGAGACACTTTTGAGCCCTTAGATGTTACCTTAGATGTAGGGCTAGGATTGTAACAAGGACTTTATTTAAGGAGCTCTTTTCTCTTTGTAAAAAATCAGATTTGAGTGAATTAAAATATGAGTTTGAAACTGAAGTTTTCAATCAACTTTCTTCTTGCTTAGTGCGGAAAACCCCTCATTACTTAGTGTTTGAGGCGGAATTAGCTCTTGCTTCGTGATCTCGAGTTTAATTCCAAGGCTTAAACCTGCTTCGTGATCTAGTTTAAGTCATATCCCGGTTACTTGTTCTTGTTTTCGTGTCAAAAACAGTCCCAAAGTTTCTGTTGTTATTGCCTTAAGTCATTATGGAAATTGTTATTTGAATGTTTAGTTCATAAGCATTTAAATTACAAACCTATTTTCCATTGTTTTCATTCATGTTAATCGTCCCAATTGTGTTGTTTGTCACGTCCCAAATCAGTTTAGTTGTGTCTTAAATTGTGCAAACTTGAGTCTTTTATCTTCTTAATCCTTAAACCATTTAGTTAGTCTTTGTTTGAGTCCAAATCAGTCCATTTGTTAAGTCTAATTCCATCCAATTTAAATTCTGTTTTCAAGTCTGATTCGTCCAAAAATCGAGTCCTAAGAGTTTTACTCCAAATTGGTTATCAGAGCTTTGGTTAACAAAAAAGCCTTTCTTTGTGAGTTCATTATACCCTAACCACATTAAAAACACAAAAAACAACCATGAGTGAGGAAAGGCTTGTTGGAATTGAAACACAAGTTACTCAACTTTCTGAAAAATGTGATTTGTTGCTAGATTCTTTCAATGCTATCATGGCTAATATTCCAACACCACCAAGAGGAAGAGGACAACCACCTAGAGGCAGGGGTAGAGGTCGTGGCCTCATGGCCAGGACGAGCTCATGGTGGCTGTGAGGAAGAGGAGCTTTCAGATTTGGAGGAATCCATGGCCGAGGCATTTCAAGGAGAGCCCAACAAAGACTTAAAGGTAGAGATTCCTGATTTTCATGGTAGTTTAAACCCCGAGGATTTGTTAGATTGGTTTAGAACCATTGAAAGAGTCTTTGAGTTTAAAGGTTATTCCGATAGCAAAGCTTTTAAAGTTGCAATCTAGAAACTCAAAGGCTATGCCTCCCTTTGGTATGAAAACTTGAGAAATCAGAGAAGAAGAGATGGTAAAGAGGCTATTAAGTCATGGTCTAAGTTGAAATTGAAACTTAAGGATAAGTTTGTTCCTAGAGACTACACTCAAGACATGTTTATTAGGCTCACTCAACTTAAACAAGACCAACAACCCATTGAGTCTTACCACCTTAGAGACTTTGAACAATTAACCTTGCAATGTGAAGTCAATGAACAACCCGAACAAAAGATTGCTAGGTTTATTGAGGGTTTGGATTTTAAGATTGCTAGTAAGGTAAGAATGCATCAAGTGTTGTCCTTTGAGGAGGCCGTGAACCTATCTTTGAGGGTTGAGAAATTGGGAAAGGGGAGAGCTACCTCCACAAAAACAGCCGCCAAAACAGCCCCCTCCTCAACCCAAACCGAGGCTAAGGTTGATGAACCAACCCCTCAAAACAAAACACCTACTCTTGACAAAGGCAAGGCACCCATGGTTTCACCCAAAAACACCACATCTCTGAAAAAATGTTACCAATGTCAAGGATTCGGTCATTATGCTAAAGAGTGCCCAACCAAGAGAGCCCTTAGCACATTTGAGGTAGTTCATTGGGGTGAGGATGAAATACGTGTTTGTGATGATGGTGAGGAGCCTAAGAAGCAAGAGGAGGCTGCCATGGTTGTAGAATCGGATGAGGGAGTGAGTTTGGTCATTTGGAGAGCATTGAGTACTCAACATATGGAAGTAAACCAAAGACAACAACTCTTTAGGTCTAGGTGCACCATTCAAGGAAAAGTTTGCAACCTTATCATTGATGGAGGAAGTTGTACTAATGTGGCTTCTAATACTCTCATTGAGAAGCTCTCTTTGTGTACACAAGATCATCCTAATCCTTACAATTTGAGGTGGCTCAACATAGGGGCTGAATGAAATTAAGGTGGATAAGCAATGCCTAGTGTCCTTCTCCATGGGCAAGAGCTATGTTGATGAGGTTCTTTGTGATGTTCTACCTATGGATGCTTGCCATCTTCTACTTGGCAGGCCATGGGAGTTTGATAAAGATTCAATGCACAATGGTCAAGACAACACCTATACTTTCAAGCTTGGTTCAAAGAAAGTTGTGATAGCACCCCTACCACCCGAGTCCTTGTTTGAACCACCCAAGAAAGTATTATAGGTAAATGAAGATACGGTGAGTCAAGGGGAAGAGGGCGTGGGGACTGTCCATGTTGTCCATGCCAAAGACGAGTTCCAGGAGCCAAGGGTCTAAGCATTACTGATACGTGTAGAGGGGGGTACAAATTTTAATAAAAATTAGCAGGGATCACGAATAAAATCAGTTTGAATAATTCCAAAATAAAGGCGACGGTCAATAAAATTACGGGTTGACAAGTAGAAGCAAGTACACAAAACAAAGGAGGACGGAATTGCAGGTCACGGCTGGGCTGCCGTGTGAAGCTTTGTTGCGGGAATTCGAGATAATTTATTAATTGTCAAAGCATTGTAATCTATGTTGTCAATTTCTCTTTTCCATAAAATTCAATTAGGAGATTATGCTAGGAACTAGGTAGGACTGAATTTAATACGGGTCAAATATGGTCATCCTAAGTCCCCTAGGTCGGTTTAGGGCCTTATAAAAGGCTAGGTTGTATTTCATTTTTAGACATTGTTGAAAGAAATTAATATTGTTTTAGAGAAGTTTTCTCCAAAAACCGTCAAAGCATTTTGTGTGGCATACACGAGTGTAGAGACAAAAGAGAGTTGACGCGTTTCGAGTCTTGACTTAAGCCGAGGACGTGATCCAACGTTTAAGGGGAATTTCTTGTCGCGTTACAAGAATTCCGTCCATTATCAAGCTATAGGTCTAGCTTGGTAAATATCTCCAAATTTCACACAAAAACACAAAAAAAATATTCATCCGTTCAAATCACCCAAAATGCCGATCAATCACGAGCAAATGCAAAACATGAACCAAAACGCTTCCGCACCCCTACCCCACACGGTTCAAATGCTCGGTTGATACGTGTAGAGGGGGGGTAAAAATTTTAATTAAAATTAGCAGGGATCACGAATAAAATCAGTTTGAATAATTTCAAAATAAGGGCGACGGTCAATAAAATTACGGGTTGACAAGTAGATGCAAGTACGCAAAACAAAGGAGGATGGAATTGCAGGTCACGGCTGGGCTGCCGTGTGAAGCTTTGTTGCGGGAATTCGGGATAATTTATTAATTGTCAAAGCATTGTAATCTATGTTGTCAATTTCTCGTTTCCATAAAATTCAATTAGGAGATTATGCTAGGAACTAGGTAGGACTGAATTTAATACGGGTCAAATATGGTCATCCTAAGTCCACTTGGTCGGTTTAGGGCTTTATAAAAGGCTAGGTTGTATTTCATTTTTAGACATTGTTGAAAGAAATTAATATTGTTTTTGAGAAGTTTTCTCCAAAAACCGTCAAAGCATTTTGTGTGGCATACACGAGTGTAGAGACAAAAGAGAGTCGACGCGTTTCGAGTCTTGACTTAAGCCGAGGACGTGATCCAACGTTTAAGGGGAATTTCTTGTCGCGTTACGAGAATTCCGCCCATTGTTATCGTTATAGGTCTAACGATAGCAAATATCCCATTGGTTCAATTTCTTCATAAGATATCGAAACAAATATCCCTTTTATTCTTGCACAATAAAAAAACACAAAAAAACAAAAACAGTCTTCCGCTTCGCCAATAACGCATCAAGTGACACGAACTGGTCGGGTTGCACCTAGTGCATTCAGATCTTTCACCTCACTTGAATTCGTAATTAAGTCTTCCGCTCCGTATTCAGTTCAAGTGGTATCGGAGCTTCGGCTCTCGATTTTCCAAAATCGTGACGATCTTGTCGAAGGAAATCCCGACCAAGAAGACTCGTTTTTCAATTTCTAGTGGCTGACATTCTCTTTCTTGGACAATGGGAATGATCCATTCCTCGATTTGGATAGCCCGCCTCGTTTTGACATGGAGCAAGGGGAAATTGATTCTCCTCTATTTATACAACCAGAAAACCCTAACTCCTATCAAAATTCCATACAAAATAACAATCCCAACCTTGCACCCATAATCACCCAACTGCCACCCTTCACAGTTCAGCGACGGACCACCGGTAAACGAGTTGGGCCTGCAAAACCCACACCACCAGGGGTTTCGCCGCCTCGTTCCAACGGTCACGGTGGTTGGCTCGACTCATCCTCAGAACCGACAGGTTTTTCCGAGTCTTTGGGCAGAACCGACACCAGCAGCGGCGGGGATAGCAGCGGCAGCAGTCACGGGTCCAGTAGTGAGGAATTCGAGGAGAGTAATTCCGAGAAGGAAGGAGAGAAAAGCGACAACAACAGTAGCAGCGGCAGCAGCGGGCCCGACACCGACACCAGTGACGGGTTTGAGACCGAAACAGGGGAAGGAGGCCAAGCGAATTCCGAGTACCAGTTTGTTGGTATCGAAAAAATGGACCCCCCCTCGAAGCCATCTCCGATCAGTCTATTGAGGGCCGCAACAAATGAGAAAAAACCGAGCCCAAACGAAACAGCGGATCCCGAGGGAAATCACGACCCATGGCCGGAGGATTGGATTGGTTTAACGCCCTACTCGAAGTGGAACCTCCAAAATACGGGGGTTGTTTTCCATGAGTCGATTGGAAGCAATGGACCGATTGACTCCGATGAGGAGGAAAGCACCGCCACTTCCCGACCCCCAAAACGTTTCAAAAGGATGGCCCGACGCAAAAAAACGAAGGTACAAGAATCGGGACGATTCTTCTTGAAGAGAGGGAGTGTTGATACGTGTAGAGGGGGGTAAAATTTTTAATAAAAATTAGCAGGGATCACGAATAAAATCAGTTTGAATAATTCCAAAATAAAGGCGACGGTAAATAAAATTACGGGTTGACAAGTAGAAGCAAGTGCGCAAAACAAAGGAGAACGGAATTGCAGGTCACGGTTGGGCTGCCGTGTGAAGCTTTGTTGCGGGATTTCGAGATAATTTATTAATTGTCAAAGCATTGTAATCTATGTTGTCAATTTCTCTTTTCCATAAAATTCAATTAGGAGATTATGCTAGGAACTAGGTAGGACTGAATTTAATACGGGTCAAATATGGTCATCCTAAGTCCCCTAGGTCGGTTTAAGGCCTTATAAAAGGCTAGGTTGTATTTCATTTTTAGACATTGTTGAAAGAAATTAATATTGTTTTTGAGAAGTTTTCTCCAAAAACCGTCAAAGCATTTTGTGTGGCATACATGAGTGTAGAGACAAAAGAGAGTCGACTCGTTTCGAGTCTTGACTTAAGCCGAGGACGTGATCCAACGTTTAAGGGGAATTTCTTGTCGCGTTACGAGAATTCCGCCCATTGTTATCGTTATAGGTCTAACGATAGCAAATATCCCATTGGTTTGATTTCTTCATAAGATATCGAAACAAATATCCCTTTTATTCTTGCACAACAGAAAAACACAAAAAAACAACAAAAAAAAGTCTTCCGCTTCGCCAATAACGCATCAAGTGACACGAACTGGTCGGGTTGCACCTAGTGCATTTGGATCTTTCACCTCACTTGAATTCGTAATTAAGTCATTTTTATCACATAGACCTTGTACCTGGTTCTGTGCTCCCTAACAGGACAGCTTACATATGTGATCCCACAGCAACCAAGGAATTGGAGCATCAGATTGAAGGCTTAATGACAAAGGGATTTGTGAGGGAATCATTGAGTCCATGTGCAGTGCCTGCTTTACTGGTGCCTAAGAAAGATGGAACTTGAAGGATGTGTACTGATAGCAGGGCCATAAACAACATCACAGCCAAGTATAGGTTTCCTTTTCCAAGGCTAGATGACATGGCGGATGAGCTCAGTGGGGCTCAGATCTTTTCAAAGATAGATCTCAGGCAAGGATACCGCCAGGTAAGGATAAGAGAAGGTGATGAATGGAAAACAGCTTTCAAAACCAAACATGGCCTGTATAAGTGGCTTGTCATGCCATTTGGTTTATCTAATGCTCCAAGCACCTTCATGAGGCTAATGACTGAAGTTCTAAGGCCTTGCCTTGGAAATTTTGTTGTAGTATACTTTGATGATATACTCATCTACAGCAGTAGTCCATCTGAACATCTATTACATTGGGAGGCAAATTTTAAAATACTCAGGGAGCAGAAGCTGTATGGGAAGCTTGAGAAATGTACCTTCATGGTCAATGAGGTAGCATTTCTGGGATATATTATATCAGGAAGAGGGATATCAGTTGATCAGGAGAAGATTAAGGCTATGCAAACATGGCCAGTCTCACAATCAATCACAGAAGTAAGAGGATTTCATGGACTAGCATCTTTTTACAGGAGGTTCATTAATAATTTCAGCTCAATTGTTGCACCAATCACTGAATGCATGAAAAAAGGGGATTTCTAATGGACTGAAGCTGCTCAGCAGTTCTTTGCGAAAATCAAGAAGTTAATGTGTGAGACTCCCATTCTAAAGCTACCTGACTTTGAACAACTATTTGAGGTAGAATGTGATGCCAGTGGAGTTGGAATAGGAGCTCTCCTAATCCAAGGCTAGAGACTTGTGCCCTATTTCAGTGAGAAATTAAATGGAGCCAAGCTGAAATATTCAACTTATGACAAGGAGTTCTATGCAATCATAAGAGGCACTCTTTATTGACTGTCATAAGTAACAAGGTCCTTGGGTTTGAATTCATGAAGGAAATGTATAAGGAGGATCCTGACTTCTCTGAGGAGTGGATTGTTCCCACAGAGGGAGGTTCAACTCAGGGTAAGAAATATATGCTGCAAGAAGGATTTCTGTTTCATGGTAACAAGTTGTGTGTGCCAGGAGGATCCTACAGGGATTTACTGATCAGGGAAGTCCATTCAGGAGGATTAGGGGGACATTTTGGGGTTCAGAAGACCCTAGTGATCTTATAGGATCAGTTTTATTGGCCTAGGATGATGGGTGATGTTCAGGCAGTGCTTAGAAGGTGCTCAACATGCCAGAAAGCCAAGAGCTCCTTCCAAGCAGGACCCTACACTCCACTGCCTATCCCTGATAAGCCTTGGGAAGATGTGAGCCTTGATTTTATTATGGCCCTACCTAGGACACAGAGAGGCAAGGACTCAATCAGGGTGGTTGTGGATAGGTTCAGTAAGATGGCTAACTTTATAGCCTGCAAGAAAACTGAGGATGATGCTAGTGTTGCTGAGCTATATCTCAAGGAAATTGTGAGACTCCATGGGATTCCTAAGACGATTGTATCAGACAGAGATACAAAATTTATGAGTTATTTCTGGAAGACCCTATGGAAGCTGCTGAAGACAAAGCTTTTGTTCAGTACCTCCCACCATCCACAGACAGATGGCCAAACTGAGGTCACTAACAAAACTTTGGGGAGGATTCTAAGGTGTCTAGTCAGCAAGACCTTGAAGGATTGGGACTTAAAGCTAGCTGCAACTGAATTTGCATTCAACAGAGTACCATCTACTGCTACTGGTCACAGTCCTTTTGAGATAGTCTATGGGGTTAACCCACTTATGCCCTTAGACTTATCTTCTGTTCCAAAGGGAGAGATCGGTCCTGATGCCAAGAGAACAGTAGAACAACTATTGAAACTGCATGAAACTGTAAGGAAACAAATTGAGAGGTCCAATGAGTTGTACAAGAAACAATCCAAGAAGCCTAGAAAGAAAAAGGAATTTGAGGCAGGAGATTTGGTTTGGCTACACCTCAGGAAAGAAAGGTTCCCTTCCAAAAAGAAGAACAAGCTTATGCCTAGAGCAGATGGGCCATTTGAGGCCTTGGAAAGAATTGGTCCAAATGCTTATAAAATTGACTTGCCAGGGGACTATGGGGTTCATGGTACATTCAATGTGGGTGATCTCAGTCCATTCTATGAAGATTCTGAGGAGGAGGAGGATCCAGGCTTGAGGTCAAGCCCTGTTCAACCGGGGGGGGGGGGGTTGCAGTAGGAGCTGTTAACCAGGCTAACAATTTTTTTGTGACTGGTCAGGCATAAGCAAAGCACCCTCATATTCTGCCAGGGATGCCAGGCACAAATCAAACCAGTACCAACATTCAGGCAACCACATCTACCAGTACAGTCTCATCAGGCCACCAGAACAGCAGCCACCTTGGCCAGCTGACTCTCTTTTCAACTAATATTAAATCAATCCTAAGGAGCCAGGGACCAATCCTAAAGAATTCCACAGAAAAATCAAAACTGAAAGCAAGTTGCAGGTGGGGTAATTCAGATAAAGCAAGTTTGCCATTTTTGGCCAAGCAGGTGAAAACTCTCAACAAAGAAAGCACGGGCTTATTCCAACATTCATAGATGAAGCCTTAAGCCACACAAGATGCCTGGACCAGGACCATTTTGACTTCCAACAACCAGCCAAAGAAATACAACAGTCAAGAAGACAACCTGTCACTATCAGCCTGCATCTCTTTTGTTCCATTCAGCCCGCAACAAAGCTTCACACGGCAGCCCAGCCATGACCTGCAATTCCGTCCTCCTTTGTTTTGCGTACTTGCTTCTACTTGTCAACCCGTAATTTTATTGACCGTCGCCTTTATTTTCGAATTATTCAAACGGATTTTATTCGTGATCCCTGCTAGATTTTATTAAAATTTTTACCCCCCCCCCCCTACACGTATCAACACTCCCTCTCTTCAAGAAGAAAACCCCGATTCTTGTACCTTCGTTTTTTGCGTCGAGCCATCCTTTTGAAACATTTTGGGGGTCGGGAAGTGGCGGTGCTTTCCTCCTCATCGGAGTCAATCATTCCATTGCTTCCAATCGACTCATGGAAAAAAATTAGTCAATAATTCAACTTGATGTAATTTCAAGCTCATTTTGACCCCAAAATCATAACATTTATGAAATAAATCCAAATTAAATTACAATAATTTCGAAATTTGAATTTTAAATTTTTGAACATTCTAGAATATATCCATGACACTCATAATGTCAAAAATCATGGTTAAAATTTTTGAATTTATATTCAGAAAAATGTAGTTGCGATTTATCGGTTTTATCAAATAATACATCTAAAATATACAAAAATTAATCTAATCAGTTTTACAACTTTAGATATGATAAGTGGGATATAAATGCAACCTAAAATAATTTTCTCATGCCATGTAATTTGTTTTAGCTATTTATGCTAAAATAGTGACTATTTATGTTATTTTTACTCTAAAAATTCATAAATCATGCAAAATGAATCAAGTTCATCTTAAATTTTACACACAGTGAGTAAAATATGCATGTGACAACATATTAAAATTTCATGGCCTGTTTCGAAGTTTAACTATATTTAACCATTTTACCTCCATTTAATTCATTTTTATCTCATAAAAATCATAAATCATTCAAAATAAATCAAACTTATACGAAATTTTATTACAATAATTAAAATATTCATGTGAGGTCATATAAAAATTTCAAGGTCAGAAACTAAGTTTAACTATTTTTAGCATTTTAAATACCATTTTAGCCATTAAAATGTAATAAAATAACTAAAATTCATTAAAATGAGCAATAAAATACCATAAATCATACAAATGACCTAAATACATTTTAGGACCAGAATATACATCATGCATCATGATTTCATGGCTTATCACAAATTTTTAGTTTTAATTAAGTTACTAATAACTCGAAAAAACTGTAAATCGATTATGCATGCAACATCCTATGCTCTGATACCAATTGTTAGGTTCATATACCTCTTATTAGACTCTTCTAATAGTGAACTAATTAACGTTTTAATATGAGTTCTTAAGATCTAGTGCATGCATAACTAAATATGAAATAAAAAGAGAAAAACAATGTTTCTTACATTATAGTTTTCGGATTTTTGGGCACAAGAAAGGTCTCCTACCTTCACTTGTTCTTGAGCTTTGAATAGTAGGATGATCTTCCAACCAAGTGCTCAAACAAGAACACCTCCTTTAGAGAACACCCAATATTAAACACAAAAATTACTACAAGTTTTTAACTAGAAACTTGTAGTAATAACCCTTATAAAATATTACTACTCTAGTAATTTAGGAATAATATCACTATATTATTTTAAAGAGTTTATATGAGAGATGTTAGAGAGAGGTTATATAATGTATCAAGTGAGAAAAATAGAGCAACAAGTGCTCTATATAAGAGCACCAAAACCGGCACCCCTCTTTTAGGTGAGTGGGTTTTTGCTTTTCACTTTTTAATTGTATGCATTAGACTACGTGTAAGAGTAGGCTTGTGATAATAATTTGGGATACTTGAATTAAGAATTTCCACAGATTAACACAGGAAAGACTCAACTAAAGCAAACAGCAAAGCTAAACTAGCCACAGTCTCAGCACAGGAAAGTTTAGACTCTACTAACAGGTACTTAATCAATAACCACAGTCTAAGCACAGGTTATTATCAAGCCTGACTCTAATCTACAGACTAACCACAAGATTAAGAGGTTTAAATTTGAGAGAATTCTCAGGTTTCATTCATAAATCAGCTGTGTTACAACAGTCTGAGTTGAGGTCCTTATATAGGCCCTGTTAGGTTACAAACTTAAAAGGAAACTACATCCAAGGGTCAGGATCCTTCCTCATATGCTGGCAAGAGTCCAAATATAATATTACAACGGTTATAAAAGCTCTTAATTGTAAACTGGAATGAAAACAAAAAGAAATGCAGGTGACAGTGACAGGTTGTGGTCCTTTGCTGCATTGCTGGCCTTTTCTGTTGAATGTAGGCACTTGAGGACGAAATGATTGAGTCCTTGGCATTAAAATTGGATCTAGGTTGTATCTGGTAGATGTTGAGACAAGCCAAAAGTTCCTTGAGTGCTTTTTCCTCATGGTTTGGCCAGAAATGGAAAGGTTGCTTTTGTTGTTTGTCACTTGCTGTAGATCTGTCCAGCTTGATTTTCTGGGACTTGCATTGTGATTCTTCCTTGGACCCCTAGGACTTTTCTGAGCCTAATTTAGTGACCAACCAGCTGGCCATGGTGGCAGCTGGTGGTTGGGCTTGTACTCATACTTATTGGCCACTAAACTTAGCCCAGTCTGGCTGGTTCCTGAGTTGGATGTGGTGTTGCCTTGGCCTGCTTGTTGATGTGAGGTGTCCTGGTCAGTGGCTCCTGCTGCAGCATGCATTAGTCAAATCACAAACACTAGAATATCACAGATAATTAAACAATTTTTTTTAAAACAGATTCTGTCCAACCGTTGTTGATATGTGTAATATGATAACGGCTTAACAAAGAACCACTATCATTTTATGTTATACATATGGTCAAACACGCAATACTGCAACTTTGAATTAGAAAAAGTATAAATTACAAGGCATGCATTAGTCTTGTTAAGTAATTGGACCGTTGTGTTTTTACTAATTGGACAACGGTTTTTTGATAACCATTGTAAGCTAATATGTTTAACACGGTAGAGTTGACCGATTCTTATTTAACTTGTACCGTTTCCACTTTCCAATTCTTAACTTGTTAAGTTTCCAATTCTTATCTTATATTATACTGGTTCAAATTCTTACTATCTTATTATACCGTTTCCAATACAACCCAAACTCATTATAAGTAGAATTATAATTTTCACAATCTTAACTTGTACCGTTTGCACTTTCCAATTCTTAACTTGTTAAGTCCTCCATTAATTTTCCACATCGATTATGTCGTCAAGTTCATCAACTTATAGTGGTTCATATTATTCATCCGCTGATGATGATGAAGCACCATATGAACCTCTTTTAGGACCCCCAAGTAGATTTATGTACGCTAAACCCTTTACGTGCATCATTCACAATCTCCCGTATACAGAGGACGGGCATGGAAAGGCTATACTCTCGTATAGCCTTGACTCGTTAATAGGTCTGATTCGGTTAGCCGGATTGAATTTGGTTCAAACTATCTACCCGGACAATGATGTGCATTGTGGCTTCGGGCGGTGCGCCCTCATCGAGTTTGGCGGGGGTGAGGAGCGGGAATACTTTCGCCAGGCTCGCAAACTTAAGCGGACATTCTATAACAATGACTCTTCGAGACTCTGGTTTGATCAGGATGAACAGCGGGTAGGCCCATATTTATGGGTTGCGAATGAATCTGACCGTCTCCTACTACTTCCGATTCTGCACCGCCACGGTCGCATTGCCGAGCAGGGGACAGTGCCGTTGCAATGGGAAAACGACTGTGTGGATAGGGTTGAAGGTGAAAGAGACATATATGGTGATATTGTCTCTGAATTCCAGAGGATGGGGTAACAAAAAACTGAAAGATCATAGATCCATATTAGACTCTCTAATAAAATTAATTTATCTCATAAATTATCATTTAGGTGATCTATGTAACATGCATGCTAATATGAAAGCATAAAAGGAAAGAACAATTTCCTTACATTGAATTTGTGGTAAAAAGGGCACAAACTAGTTCACCTTACTAGCTTGTTCTTGAGCTTATACCAATGGAAGATCCTCCTTGCAAATCTTCAAAATAGAAGATCTCCTTCTTGTTGCACCCAAGAACTAACCCAAAAAATAATAAGTATGAACTAGAACTTGTTAATATTTTACCCTTGATTATTATTAGTAGTATTACTAACTAGTCTTAGTAATATTATTTGTGTTCTTACGAACAAGCTTAGTAGTAAGGATTATTATTTTAGAGAGATGAATAAAATGTTCACATGCATGTAGGAAGAGTAAAGAAGTGAGGTAGAGTAAAATGTGAACAATTGATGGAGTGAAGTAGTAGGGAAAGTGGCGGGTGGAGGAGTGTGTTAGTGGACAATTTTGTCTTACATTTTTATCTTACATCACATGCAAAATCTTGTATAAGATAAATTATGGTAGTATACAAAATAAGGTGAAATGATTATGTGAGTAATCATCCACTACTCTTATTTTACACGGTCCACTTGACCATTTACGGGTCCATGTTGGTACTTATATTTGTCGCACAAATCCGTGTAATTTTTATTTTAAACATCGTATCATGTTTAAATACTTCCATAATTAATTCGTCCAATTCACTCCGTAAATATACGTGTACTACTACACATATTATTTGCGTACTAATATTAATCACATTAATCAATTAGTACAATTTTAGTAAATTAACAGTTAATTAACTAAAACCCGTTTCCCAAAACTTATTATTTAATTATCGCATAATTAAATAATAACTGTCGCTCCTCGAGTTCGCAACTCGAAATCTCTCTAAAAATAATCGACTAACCTCTTAGTCTATAAATCAAGGGACTAAACAAATTGTATCTCATACAATTAATTAGTTATCAATTGGGGTTCGTTCCTTTAGGTGTGATCGAAAGGGTCGATTGATCACCGCCGTCTCACGACAATAACGTCAAACTCTAGTCAGCCAACCGTTATCGATTTACGTTAATCAACTGATGAGGATCAAATAAATAAATATCTGATGATATTCCATTAATGAGTTTTAATATGTTAACGCACTATTGTGGAGGACACTAACTCCAACAATCTCCCACTTGTCCGATACAAGGTGTGCGCTACCAATTCTCTTGTCCGTTTTAATCTCCCACTCAATGCAAGGTGTCTTTCAGGTCGCACTTGCACATGAACACATCGCGAGTGGTTTTCTCGATCGGGAGTGTGACTACCTGGCCGGAAAAAGCTCTCACAGATTACTTCCGAGCGTGGCCACGCATTTGTAGTCATTAACTCCTCGAGTGGCCTTGAGATATAGTTACCCAACGTGGGTGGACAATTCCTGTATGCCCTATCTATCCTATTGCACAATATAGCTCACCATGACCTAGTAAATGCCCTTTTGGCCTCCTTTCACGGCACGACCTAGGACAAAAACCAAAGTCACTCGGAAACTACACCTACTCAGATAATAGTCTCCAGTCAAAAGAATCGACTCATTAGAACATCTTAGAGATCCCCGCCACGACCAGGCGTCTATAATAGAACTTAGGGACTCTCTAAATGGTCACTGTGTTAAACAAAGTGTCACACACTCTGCCTATGTAATCGACCAGTCATCACATATGACCTTATGGTGTTGAACAACCATCAATCGACTTACAATCTAGTCACTCCGAGACGTCACCTCATTAAGTGACTAGGGACAAAATACAATGTTCATCTTATTCACTTGAATATTGTTCAACATTGTCTCCACAACTTATTCAGATAAACAAGGTATTCAATGTTTTCAGTCAAACTGAATAATTGAGTTCTTAAAGAAACTCTAACAATGAATGCGATCATCACTTATGTAAATAACAATACTCTATCCAATATTTGCATAACGATCTTCAGCAATTAAGGTATACTGCTCAATCACATTGAGATGACATAACCATCATGTCAACCTTATGCCAATGGCTTCGGTTAGAGGATTAGCAACAGTTGCATCACTCTAATTTTCATTGCAATTTTCCTTTGTTCTATGCAATCTTTTCATCACATAGAGCCTTTCTAAGTACATCTCTAAACAATTTTTTAGACTCTGGTTCTAAAGTCAGTCAAACACTCCCACTGTTTTCACAGTCACTCGGGGAACGATATTCGGCTAACAGAACTACTCTAGTTCCATTAAAATCCGGATATCAATTATCTCTTTTACAACATCGGATGCTGTAATATACTTAGCTTTTCGTTCATGATTTGTACGTATAACACTTATACATACACATTCTTCATATGACATCTTTTATGTATGACTCCTCATACATATCTTCTTTATACATGTATAACTTCTTATACATATATGTATAACTTCTTATATGCTAACCATTCCTTAACGAGGCCCATAACACCTTATAAGCATAGGAATGTTTCCGTGTAATCTTTTTACACAAAATTCATAAATTCCTCCAAACTATAAGAGTAAATCCTCAGTGCTTCTCAAGTACTCAAGGATGCTCTTGATAATCATCTAGTGACACTCACTAGAAAATGATTGGTAATGACTTCTCATATTCTCAACATGATAAGTCCTGACGAGAGAAGCTTTTAGCATATTTAATAGATCCTGCAGCGGAAGCACAAGAGATCATATTAATTGTTCAACAACTTGAACGAGTCAAGAATCTTATCACATAAGTCTCTTGACTATAATGCTAATATCCACAGAAATCTATCTCATTAGATCCGGATATTTAATATGCGCCATGCTACTCTCAAGTATTCACCCGAGAATATTTCTAGTCACTAATATGTCAAACACATATTTAGACTAAGAAACATCACCTTAGCTACATTTCTAGTCACTAATATGTCGAGCACATATTTAGTCTAAGAGACTCACTTTAGCTCCCACTAAACTCCATGTATCATCATGGTACCTCGACACTCGAGTAATACCATTTTGATAGACTACATGATTGAACCCAAAGTTCCAACTCTTTGACGTATATAGATCACAAAAGGGATCTTCCAAGCATGCTAGGCTTCTTAGCATTGACAACATCAACAAAACTTTTCCCAAGGAGAAAGTTTCATTATTCATTTGCCGAATCTCATCCTCATGAGAAGCTATATTGCTAAGATCATACGAATTGATAAAGGCATTTGGGTTGTCACAAACTCTCTATAACAAGCCCAAATTTTAAACATCTTATGTAACCTTTACGACAAGATCAAGGTAAGCTACCAAAGTATTAACCTTAAATCAAGTCTCGAAAACATCTCGTGTTTCCTTCCTTATCGCATCGTGTGCAAAGAGATCAATTCGAATTGCATGGTGACACGCCATCACATAGAGTTCATACTATAGAAAAGCCTTTGATGAGGGTTTATGATTCGTCACTTTTGAAAAGTAACGCAATATTATCGCAAAATTATCTCCTTATAATCACTAAGCTACAATAAAGAACGTCTTCTTGCATTGTACTCACCACTGAGCCTCAATAAATAACGTCTTTTTGCATTGTACTCAGTTTGTGGGTCTTGGACTTCCGCAAGTTCAAAATTTCTCCCACTCTGTCTTCCAGAAAATGAAAATCTTTCTGGAAAGACAGTATTATGAGCCACAAACTCTTTGTTCTCATTTTGGAGGAGTAAAAACCAAGTGGTTCAATTTTGGATAACCCTCACAAATACACAAATTGGTTCTGAACATAAACATTTATGATCCCAAATGTATAAAAAAATAAGTTAGGGACTCTCCCTATCCATATCTCATATGGAGTCATTTAGGCTATTATAGTCGGTTTTAAACTTTTAGTGAGAAAATAGCTTACAAAATTGCGAAATACCTCAAACTATATCTCATAAAGTTCGGTTTATATACTTGACTACACCATACTCTATGGTGTCCCAAGGAGAAGGTATTATGTGAACTGGTTCACAACCTTCTTAGTGATTATCAAGATCATTACTTGATATTACCCATTTGATCTTCAAAGTCATTACTTTGAAACTTCCGATCAACATCTTGATCTTGACGTGCTTTTGGTTTTACTACTTCATTTTGAAAATATTTCACGTTTCAAAAATCACTTTTATGTCTTATTAAATAGATACGAGGTTTTCATATCTTCTTAACAATACGGTAAAAGTAACCAAGTATGTATATTACCAACTATCGGCCTTACACATCCGTATGTATTTGGTCAATCACCTCACTATTTGTGTTTCTTTTCTACTAAAGAAAACATGAAGTAAAACAAACACAACTCTCAACTTGAATGGTTTTTGGCTTGAAATCTATTGAACTAAGACTCAAAATGGGCACTTAATTGGACTGTTGAGATCAATTAAAACTTGCAGAAATCGACCTTGTTTAGAACAAGCACAAATGACTCAATAATTGGCACAAAAAGGACAGGTAAAACCGTTATTTGGACACAAGAAGAGAACAAGGATATGACTTGAGAAGATCACAAAGCAATCTCAAAATTCGGGATGTTGTTCAAGATCACAAAGCAAGAACTAATCCCCTTATGCACTTGGCCAGATCACAAAGCAAGCCAAGATACACGACCCCAAACACTAAGTAATGGAGTTGTTCTAGCACTAAGCAAAGAACTAATCAAGGGTTTTGAGAAACCTCATAAAACTCATAATTTTCATTCACTCAAATCTGCCTTTTTACAATGAGTTAACTTGGCTTATATAGGACAAGCAAAAGCATCCTAGCCATCCATCTAACCTAGGATCTAAGGGCTTACATTAGTCTTCTAACAAGACAATACATAACAGCTACAAAGCCTTACAATTCTGAAAATAAAAGGCTAAAAACAAAGACATAGAAAAGGAGTGGTCACAAATGGTCAAGCTTCCTTGTTTGCTAGCTTTATTTATGGATCTTGTGGACATCTTTTGTGGCTGCCAAGAGGTTCGTCCAAGAGTAGGAAGAGACCCAAATAACAGGCAAAAGGTGTCATGAAGCTTGCTTGATCAAAAGGGGAAGGTTGAAAGCGACATTCAACACAATACTCAAAGCTACTCCAAACCGGGGACCCTCTTGTGCTCAGTTTTGATTCTTCAATTAATGCTTGGTAGGTACCTTATTGAGATTAAGGTCCTTACTCAAAAATGTCTTAAACTCATCATAGAAGGGTCTAGAGTCATAAAATAGCACATCTTGTTAGACGTATTTGGAGTTGGACCTTGAATTGTGATGATGTCCAAAACCGGACTTGACAACAGTCTCAGGAAACCAGGTGCATCTTGTAGAGGGCATATCTCATATCTCACAATGAATTTAAGGGCTTATGATAGCTAAATGGAAAGCTAAATGAGTTAGCTTTCATCTCCAAAAGGAATCAACCTTAATCATTAAGTAAATCTTGATATATTGAACCTTTAGTGCACATAGGTCATGGGCTGTCCCAAAATGCGTAGTCTGTTTGCATCGACCATAACTCAAGATATAAAATAGCTATGATGGTAATTCCAAATCCCTGATTTAGATACGAGCTTAAGCTTTCCAATGGCATAGGAATCATATGACTTGAACCGTTAGAACTTGAGATATAAAGATTGGAAGTCAGGCCTGCTGGAATAATACTTCAAAAAGCGATGAAACACTTTCAATTGTTAACCATTCCTTGGACTGTTTCTTTTGGCCTTAAAATGAATCAAAATGAAACAATATTGTTTTTAAAATGAAAATGAAACAATTTTGTTTCAAACTCCCTTTCTTGAAAAGAATTTGTCCTCAAATTCTGTTGGTTCAAATTAAAGAGACTTGTTGCCAAGACTTTTGTCTTACCACTTATCAAAGCACCTAGCACACTTCAAGAGATGGCTCTCATGACTTCCTCCCGGATCATAGACTAGAATGGTGAATGGCAAGAGATGTGTTGCACCATTCCCAAACGAATTAGTTAAAATCGGGACAGAAATTGTAGGAGAACCAAAGAGCAAACCTCCAAATGACGACTTGGCTTGATCATTCAATTTGTGCGATCCTTGGTCACCTTTGGACAGTGGCACGACTTGATTCTTGGCCTCATTACCTTTCCTTTCAAGACCACAGTTTGGCTTGAACACTTGTGGGAGGGCAGCCCTCCTTTCAAAGCTATTTCCATTGACATTTCCTTGAGCAAGAATAGGAGCCTCACATCGTTTTTCCTTGCTCTTGAACTCCCTTGCTTGTTGTGATTGCACTTGAATGGAGTCATGAGGACCTCCATGGACTGATTCCTTTCCCCAAATAGTTCCTGGCTTGAGCTTAACTCGTGGTTCAATTCTTTTAGGAGTGGACTCTTCACTAGGAGGCTCATTTAGGAGTTTGCCTCCATAGGACTTGCTTGGCTCTTGGACATCTCTTGGCCACGACCTTTCTGGTTCCTTAGCCCTATCCTTGGCAAGGAGAGCATAGGAATTCCCCATATCATTTAGTCCTTGACACATTCTGGCCTCATTGATAAGAAAAGTCTCCATGGATGGTTCACTTATGGAGGATGGTGGAAGGGGTGCTAGGATAACCTTTCTTTTGCCCCTTTCAAATGTGTAAGTGTTGTCTCTCCCATGATGCATTGAGTTCTTATCAAACTCCCAAGGCCTGCCAAGTAGGATATGGCAAGCATCCATAGGTAGAACATCACAAAGAACCTCATCAACATAGTCTTTGCCAATGGAGAAGGACACTAAGCAATGCTTATCCACTCGAATTTCAGCCCCTTTGTTTATCCATTTCAGTTTGTGAGGATTAGGGTGGTCTTGTGTAGGCAAGGATAGCTTCTCAACAAGTGTAGTAGAAGCTACATTGGCACAACTTCCCACATCAATGATGAGAGTACAAACCTTTCCCTCAATGGTGCACCTAGACCTAAAGAGTTGGAGTCTTTGGTCCATTTCTAATGGTTGGGTGTTCAAAGCTCTTTGTATGACCAAGCTCAAACCCGAATCTGGTTCTACCACCATGTTAACCTCCTCTTGCTCCCTTTCTCCCATTTCATCATCACAAACAAGGATTTCATCTTCACCCCAATGTATCACCTCAAAGCTACTAAGAGCTCTCTTGGTTGGACAATCTTTAACAAAGTGACCAAAGCCTTGACAATGGTAGCATTTCTTTAAGGCCATGGTGTTTTTGTGAGAGGTCATGGGTGCTTTGCCTTTGTCAAGAGTGGGGGTTCTGTTTTGAGGAGGTGGTTCAACAACCTTGGTCTCGGCTTGTTCTTGGTAGGGGGCTGTTTTGGAAGGTTCTTTTATGGTGGTGGCTTCTCCCTTGCCCAATTTCTCAACCCTCAATGCCAAACCCATGGTTTCATCAAAGGACAACACTTGATGCATTCTTACCTTACTAACAATCTTTTGTTCCGGTCTCTCATTGAACTCACATTGTAAAGTAAGCTTCTCAAACTCTCTAAGGTAGGACTCAATTGGTTTTTGGTCTTGTTTAAGTTGGGTAAGCCTAATCATGTCTTGAGTGTAATCTTTTGGTACAAACTTCTCATTAAGCTTCTTTTTCAGTTTTAACCAAGACTTGATAGGTTCTTTCCCATCTCTTCTCCTTTGATATTTTAAGTTCTCATACCAATGGGAGGCATAGCCTTTGAATTTCAAGATTGCAACTTTAAAAGCTTTGTGGTCAGAATAATCTTTCAATTCAAAGACTCTCTCAATGGTCCTAAACCAATCAAATAGATCCTCGAGGTTTAATGAACCATAAAAATCAGGAATTTCTACCTTTAAGTCTTTGCTTGAATCTCTTTGAAAGGCCTCATACATGGAGTACTCCGAATCTGAAATGGCTTGCTCCTCACGGCCACCTTGAGCTCTTCCTCTTCCCATAAGGCCACGGTCTCTTCTACCCCTGCCATGGTGTGCTCCATCCCTTGGTGGTGGTGTTGGAATGTTGTTCATGAAGGCATTGAATGAATCCAACTGTCACATTTTCCAGAAAGTTGAGTTACTTGATTCTCAATTCCAGCAACCCTCTCTTCACTCATGGTTGTTTATTGTGTTTTTGATGTAGGTAGGAAGATGAACTCACAAAGGTTGAACCCAAGACTAACACAACAATGAAATTGTGTTAACCTAAGCTCTGATACCAATTTGAAGTAAAACAAACACAACTCTCAACTTGAATGGTTTTTGGCTTGAAATCTATTGAACTAAGACTCAAAATGGACACTTAATTGGACTGTTGAATTCAATTAAAACTTGCAGAAATCGACCTTGTTTAGAACAAGCACAAATGACTCAATAATTGGCACAAAAAGGACAGGTAAAACCGTTATTTGGACACAAGAAGAGAACAAGGATATGACTTGAGAAGATCACAAAGCAATCTCAAGACTCGGGATGTTGTTCAAGATCACAAAGCAAGAACTAATCCCCTTATGCACTTGGCCAGATCACAAAGCAAGCCAAGATACACGACCCCAAACACTAAGTAATGGAGTTGTTCTAGCACTAAGCAAAGAACTAATCAAAAGTTTTGAGAAACCTCATAAAACTCATAATTTTCATTCACTCAAATCTGCCTTTTTACAATGAGTTAACTTGGCTTATATAGGACAAGCAAAAGCATCCTAGCCATCCATCTAACCTAGGATCTAAGGACTTACATTAGTCTTCTAACAAGACAATACATAACAGCTACAAAGCCTTACAATTCTGAAAATAAAAGGCTAAAAACAAAGACATAGAAAAGGAGTGGTCACAAATAGTCAAGCTTCCTTGTTTGCTAGCTTTATTTATGGATCTTGTGGACATCTTTTGTGGCTGCCAAGAGGTTCGTCCAAGAGTAGGAAGAGACCCAAATAACAGGCAAAAGGTGTCATGAAGCTTGCTTGATCAAAAGGGGAAGGTTGAAAGCGACATTCAACACAATACTCAAAGCTACTCCAAACTGGGGACCCTCTTGTGCTCAGTTTTGATTCTTCAATTAATGCTTGGTAGGTACCTTATTGAGATTAAGGTCCTTACTCAAAAATGTCTTAAACTCATCATAGAAGGGTCTAGAGTCATAAAATAGCACATCTTGTTAGACGTATTTGGAGTTGGACCTTGAATTGTGATGATGTCCAAAACCGGGCTTGACAGCAGTCTCAGGAAACCAGGTGCATCTTGTAGAGGGCATATCTCATAGCTCACAATGAATTTAAGGGCTCATGATAGCTAACTGGAAACCTAAATGAGTTAGCTTTCATCTCCAAAAGGAATCAACCTTAATCATTGAGTAAATCTTAATATATTGAACCTTTAGTGCACATAGGTCATGGGCTGTTCAAAAATGCGTAGTCTGTTTGCATCGACCATAACTCAAGATATAAAATAGCTATGATGGTAATTCCAAATCCCTGATTTAGATACGACCTTAAGCTTTCCAATGGAATAGGAATCATATGACATGAACCGTTAGAACTTGAGATATAGAGATTGGAAGTCAGGCCTGCTGGAATAATACTTCAAAAAGCGATGAAACACTTTCAATTGTTAACCATTCCTTGGACTGTTTCTTTTGGCCTTAAAATGAATCAAAATGAAACAATATTGTTTCAAAAATGAAAATGAAACAATTTTGTTTCAAAACATAATACATGCACACATGATACGTGAAACGAATTTACTTGAGGTTTGATCCATTTGGTTGTTCGATGTGCTTATCGTTTATACGTGAAACGAATTTACTTGAGGTTTGATCCATTTGGGTTCATCGGAGTAGAGACTTTAAAATCTACAAGATAGTATAACATTTAGTTTTCGTGAAGGATGTAAAATTCCTCTAACTTGAGTGGTCTAAACCAACCACCAAGTCATCATAGGAGTAGGTACAACATTTTGTTTTAAATCACATAAGTGATGCCTTCTATGTATGAACATTGATGATTACATTCTTTTAAAACAAAATGTAGGTATATTTGTCCTCATCGAAATCATTGCTAATCTAGCACCATTTCGATACAAAAATGTCCTATGCTAGACGTCTTACGTTTTATCAATTCATGTAAACTTCTTTACAAAGAAATGATCCATACTTGGTATCTCATATCAAGATAGTGGAACTAGCCTATCCATTGAGTAGATGTCTCTTTCAACTTTGTTCTATCGCATACATCTAGGGTTGATTCTTCTTAACTCCCACTCACTTTCACATTCCTCTTTGCTTCAATCGAGCAAAAATGAATCTCATGAAGACCTCTCTTCAAGTCATTTGTGATATTTTATACACTTAGTAAGAGTGAATTACTATAAAGTGAGTGCAACATGTGGCAAAATCTCAATTTCTTGCGAAATTGGACTACCTAACCGTTCAAATTTCATCATATGTCTAAACTCTTTAGCGCATAAACAATCGATTTGGCTTTTATTGAATTGATCCATTTGACGGTATTATATTGGAGTATCATTTGTGTTTTGAAAACTCTTTTCGCAAACTTTTGAATTACTCTTGAGTAATTAAAAAAAACTAATATGTCATCTTCATGACGGAGGTGTCACTTCCGAAATCAAGACTCTCTTGATAAAATGTAACTCCCTTTTAAACTCGTAATAAGAGTTTGCAACATGAAAACCCCTTTTAAATATGTATGGATGTTAAGTTGTATAATAATCGCAATAATTGTTGTAAGCTTATGTAGGTGAATTAGTAAATCATGTTACCAATCATTAATTCCTTCAAAGAAACCGCTTCCTATGAAAAAACGAAACGATTATAAAAATAAATAGAGAAAGGAGGATGAAGTGCGCGATGTCACACATTTATGAGAATGAACGAAAAATAGGAAAAATTAACATTCAATGTTTTAAAAATACTTGTGAAAAACATGTTCAACAAGTTTTAGCATTTATATAATGACCTCCCACTAAATTATATAAATGATTCCAAGACCCAAATATTAAACAAAAATGAGCATCGCTTGGGCGAAACATCCCATAATTGCGTAAATTCGGTAAGTCACGTTGACTAATTCTACCTCTAGAACTCTTGGTCGACGAATTTCCTCAAATTCATCTACTAGCCCCGGAACACAAGACCATCTTATATCCCGTTGAGTCCAACCAATTTTAGCGTGTGATAACCGTTTACCACCCTACTTACCCAAGGTAAAAAGGGAACACCCCGCTTGGGCGAGCGTGGCTCTAATGAACAAGAGATTCATAGGTGTTACTAATTGGTAAGGCTAATCTCAATTTTAGTTATGTGAGAGATCTTGTCAAGTTAGTCATAAATTCCTTATAAGTGAATTAATTCGGTGAATGTAAATGACGTGAATTGACAACCGCGAAAATAAAATGCATGTGAATGGCGATTTTGGCATGCGCGAAAAATAAAACAAGCAAACATGTAAGCATATGAATAAATCCTAGTATGGCCACCTAGTTAATAAAAACTAGTCTATTACATTTCGGAAACCAACTCCTTGGTCCCTTGCCTCTTCATTCCTTAAGTGGCTCTTCTTTGTGGGATTTGGAACACCTTCCAAAAATAGACTTCGTCTCGTAGTAATCCGTCTTTTGGAAACGCCGGTAAAAATAACTATTACAAATGAATTACATAGCTATTCCTATTATACATTAATTAATAAAATAAATAAAACAATTAATTAATTACAAACCGACGATACGAGATCGTATTTAATTACAAACAAATCGATATTCCCATTCATTTCGGGAAATAACGATTAAAATTAACTAGGCCATACTAGGTACAATAAGATAAATACTTTAAATAAATGACAATCATTCATTCAACTTAAATAAATATGCTTAACATGCTGTAAAAATGATGCCAAAATCGCCCTATCTATCATTCATTGGTATCCATCTCGGTTTTTGTGGATTTAATCGATTTTTAACATGTAAAAATCAATAATTAACTCTTAAATCTCATTTAAGTCCAAACTAATTGTCCAAACTGTTTTGAACCTCCAGTCCTCACTAATTTTATGATAAATTATTAGTTTGATTTGGTGATAATTTGCTAATTTAATCGATAAAATCATAATATTTAAGTAAAAATCCAAAATAATTGAAAAATTACCCAAAAAATTGAAACAAAAATTTTTAGTATTCTGGAACACTCCCAAGAACACCAAAATGTCAGAAAAATTGCCCAAAAATTCCGGATAAATTTTGTGAAGAAAAAGATCGATATTTATCGGTTTTTAACCACTAAAACCAATAAACATCAAAACAAAGTGAAAACACACATGCAAAATCACTTTTGACATTTAAATAATATTCTTAAATGTACATAAATTTATCATGGGCAGAATCAAAAGTTTCGAAATTATGATTAATTAATTTGACTTTTATTGACTTTTAACTCAAAAAAAAAATCAATAAACATGCAAAAATTCGAACCAACCTTCAACTTTTTTCATACAATTAGTAGAAAACATGCATGAACTATCATAAAAAATCCATGCACCGAATCAACTTTTAACTAATTTTAGTCAATTTTTCACTAAAATGCGACATTTTGACTCGGTTTTCTACCAAAAAACATTAAAAATAGCAAAATAACTTTAAAAATCACCAAAAAATTCCACAAACCTTTTGAGATCAGTAGGTATGCATGTCCTAAAAATTTCGTGCTAAAACCTCTTCTAACACAATTTTTGAGTTTTTATAAATTATCACATAATTCATTAAAATGCTTAAAATCAACATGCAAATTACAAGCCTAAGCTCTGATACCACTTGAAAGATCATAGATCCATATTAGACTCTCTAATAAAATTAATTTATCTCATAAATTATCATTTAGGTGATCTATGTAACATGCATGCTAATATGAAAGCATAAAAGGAAAGAACAATTTCCTTACATTGAATTTGTGGTAAAAAGGGCACAAACTAGTTCACCTTACTAGCTTGTTCTTGAGCTTATACCAATGGAAGATCCTCCTTGCAAATCTTCAAAATAGAAGATCTCCTTCTTGTTGCACCCAAGAACTAACCCAAAAAATAATAACAAATATGAACTAGAACTTGTTAATATTTTACCCTTGATTATTATTAGTAGTATTACTAACTAGTCTTAGTAATATTATTTGTGTTCTTACTAACAAGCTTAGTAGTAAGGATTATTATTTTAGAGAGATGAATAAAATGTTCACATGCATGTAGGAAGAGTAAAGAAGTGAGGTAGAGTAAAATGTGAACAATTGATGGAGTGAAGTAGTAGGGAAAGTGGCGGGTGGAGGAGTGTGTTAGTGGACAATTTTGTCTTACATTTTTATCTTACATCACATGCAAAATCTTGTATCAGATAAATTATGCTAGTATACAAAATAAGGTGAAATGATTATGTGAGTAATCATCCACTACTCTTATTTTACACGGTCCACTTGACCATTTACGGGTCCATGTTGGTACTTATATTTGTCGCACAAATCCGTGTAATTTTTATTTTAAACATCGTATCATGTTTTAATACTTCCATAATTAATTCGTCCAATTCACTCCGTAAATATACATGTACTACTACACATATTATTTACGTACTAATATTAATCACATTAATCAATTAGTACAATTTTAGTAAATTAACAGTTAATTAACTAAAACCCGTTTCCCAAAACTTATTATTTAATTATCGCATAATTAAATAATAACTGTCGCTCCTCGAGTTCGCAACTCGAAATCTCTCTAAAAATAATCGACTAACCTCTTAGTCTATAAATCAAGGGACTAAACAAATTGTAGGAGTATAAAGGGAAGCGTCCTATAAATTGCATACGGATTGCTACTACCACGGGTAAAATGGGATGGTTCGTTTTTTTATCCGGGAGGTCGTTGGTCCAAGAATCGGGTCGATTCGTTTTTGAAGAAGGGGAGTATGATGCGGGAGCATTATGGAATAAAGAGGACAACGACAAAGGAGCTGAATAGCACAAACTCCAAGGCTGCCTTACACGGATTCCAAAGACGTGTAGGAGTATTAGCTAGTATTTCCTAGGTCGAGTCTGTTTTAGTTTTCATAAATCAACTCTATTTTATTTTCGAATAAGATTAGGAAAACTAATTTATCCTAGTCGAGATAGGAAACTTGTTATTTCCTAATTCTAGTTAGATTAATTTACTGTTTCTGAATAAAGTTAGGAAAGCTAGATGTTTCCTAATCCTAGTTTAATTAGAATACCCTAAATCTGATTGTATTTTAATTATTATTAGTTTAATAACTTTCCTAGTTAGTTTAGGGAAGGAGTAGATAGCTTGAGGAGCAAGCTAAGGAATTAGATCTCGAGTTAGATTTCTGACATCGAGTAGAATTAGGAAAGATAGCTTATTAGTCAAGCTAAGTAGGACTATAAATAAGGCCGATTTTTTGAGATTATTCAGATTAGAAGTTTTAATAAAAAGTTTACATATTGTGAGCTGTCAAATTAATCTTGCGAGGTTAGTTTTATTTCTTCCTTGAGAGGTTGAAGTTATAGTAGATTGAGCTATAACCTTGCGAGGATTAGAGCGAGATCTATAACCCAGTTGTGTGTTGTTTCGAGTTTCTTGCGAGGAAGGAGAGCAATTCACTCCATATCTTTCATATTTTGTTCATTTCCTAAACATAAAATACAAAAACATGGATTCCGCTGCATGTTTTCTGATCACGATCCGTCTATCTAGATCGTGTTCCTTTATTCTATATCATCTAGGTGCACCATTAAAGGAAGGGTTTGCAATCTTATCATTGATGGGGGGAGTTGTACCAATGTCGCCTCTAGTACTCTCATTGACAAACTATCATTGCCTACACAAGACCATCCTAGTCCTTATAAGCTAAGGTGGCTCAACAAAGGGGCTGAAGTGAGGGTTGATAAGCAATGCTTGGTTCCATTTTCCATTGGTAAGAACTATGTAGATGAAGCTCTTTGTGATGTTCTTCCAATGGATGCTTGTCACTTGCTACATGGGAGACCTTGGGAGTTTGATAGGGACTCGGTTCATCATGGTAAAGACAACACCTACACCTTCAAATTTGGCTCAAGAAAGGTCATCCTAGAACCTTTACCACCTGTTCTCAAGCATATTCCAACACCTTCCATGCTTGAACCATCAAAGGAGGTGTTACTAATCAATGGGGCAGAAATGTTGCAAGAGTTAAAGGAGGATAGGGATGTGTACGTGCTTATAGCCAAGAGAGTGGTGGGAGAACAAGAGAAGGGGCTGCCTAGTGAGGTCCAACATCTACTCAAGACCTATGGTGATGTGTTTCCAAGTGAGCTTCCTAGTGGCTTGCCTCCTCTTAGTGGAATTGAACACCAAATTGATTTCATTCCGGGAGCTACTCTACCCAACAAGGCGGCCTATAGAAGTGATCCTAAAGCTACTCAAGAATTGCAACAACAAATTGGAGAGCTTATGAACAAGGGCTTTGTGAGGGAGAGCCTTAGCCCTTGTGCCGTTCCAGCCTTGCTTGTGCCCAAGAAAGATGGGTCATGGAGGATGTGCACCGATAGTAGAGCCATCAACAACATAACAATCAAGTATAGGTTTCCTATACCAAGGCTTGATGACATCCTAGATGAGCTTAGTGGAGCCAAACTGTTTTCAAAGATTGATTTAAGGCAAGGTTATCATCAAGTAAGAATCAAAGAAGGAGATGAGTGGAAAACCGCATTCAAAACAAAGTATGGGTTGTATGAATGGCTTGTCATGCCATTTGGTCTTTCTAATGCACCAAGCACTTTCATGACGCTTATGAATAAAGTGCTTAGGCCTCACTTGGGCAGCTTTGTTGTTGTATACTTTGATGACATCTTGGTGTATAGTCCTAACAAAGAAGAGCACCTCAATCATTTGCAAATACTGTTTGACACTCTTAGGGAACACAAGTTGTATGGGAAGCTTGAGAAGTGTTCTTTTATGCAAAGTGAAGTCAAATTCTTGGGTTTCATCATTTCTGACCGTGGCATATTGGTTGATTAAGAGAAGATTAAAGCAATCAAGTCATGGCCTATTCCTAGGAATATCACGGATGTGAGGAGCTTTCATGGGTTAGCATCGTTTTATAGGAGGTTTATCAAGGATTTTAGCACTCTCATGGCTCCTATAACTGAATGTATGAAGAAGGGGGAATTCAAATGGGGGGATAAGGCTGAAACTTCCTTCAACACCATCAAGGAAAAGCTATGTGAGTCTCCTATTCTTGCTTTACCAAATTTTGATAAGTTGTTTGAAGTTGAGTGTGATGCTAGTGGCATTGGCATTGGGACTGTCCTTGTTCAAGAGCACAAGCCAATTGCTTACTTTAGTGAGAAATTGAGTGGTGCCAAGCTAAATTACTCAACTTATGACAAAGAGTTCTATGCCATTGTAAGAGCCTTAACTCATTGGAGCCATTACCTCAAGCCAAGGCCCTTTGTTCTTCATTCGGATCATGTGGCTCTTAAGTACATCAATGGGCAGCATAAGCTCAATCATAGACATGCCAAATGGATTGAGTTCTTACAATCATTCAACTTTGCAAGCAAGTACATAGAAGGGAAGGATAACGTGGTTGCGGATGCTCTATCAAGAAGGTTCATTATGTTGAGTTACATGGAACAAAGAGTGCTTGGATTTGAGCACATGAAAGAGTTTTACAAAGAGGATCCAGATTTCAAAGAGGAGTGGGGGTCATTGCAAAATGGACGAGCAAAAGGGGGTCATTACTTGGTCCAAGAGGGGTTCTTGTTTCGTGGAAACCGGTTGTGTGTGCCCAAGAGTCCTTATAGAAGCTTGTTAGTAAGAGAGGCACACTCCAATGGTCTTGCCGGGCACTTTGGCATTCAAAAGACCTATGACATACTCCAAGAGCATTTCTATTGGCCTAAGATGCTTGGGGATGTCCAAGACGTCATCAAGAGGTGTGCTCCATGTCAACAATCCAAGTCCTACTTCAAAACAGGCCCCTACACTCCTTTACCCGTCCCAAATCAGCCATGGGAGGACATTAGCATGGATTTCATAGTTGCTTTGCCAAGAACTCAAAGAGGCAAGGACTCCATCATGGTTGTTGTGGATAGGTTTAGCAAGATGGCTCACTTCATTGCTTGTAAGAAAACGGAGGATGCATCTAGTGTGGCTGATTTATACTTCAAAGAGGTGGTTAAGCTCCATGGAGTCCCTAAGTCTATAGTCTCGGATAGGGATTCAAAGTTCATGAGCCACTTTTGGAGGTCATTATGGAAGCTACTCAAGACTAGGCTCTTATTTAGCACCTCCCATCACCCCCAAACTGATGGACAAACGGAGGTGACTAACAAGACTCTAGGGAGGATCCTAAGGTGCACGGTTTCTAAGTCATTGAAGGATTGGGACCTCAAACTAGCTCAAGCCGAGTTTGCCTTCAATAGGGCTCCTTCTACAAGCACGGGCAAGTCTCCATTTGAAGTTGTTTATGGCGCCAACCCCCTCATGGCCACTGATTTGGCACCCATTCAAAGGAAAAAATTCGATTTCGATGCCAGGAAGAGGGTTGAACAAATGCTACAAATCCATGCTCAAGTTAAGAAGCAAATTGAGAAAACAAATGAAGCATACAAAGCAAGGACCAAGGGTCCTAAGCAAGCCATGAACTTTGAAGTAGAGGATCTTGTTTGGATAAACTTAAGAAAAGAAAGATTTCCAGCCAAAAGGAAGAACAAGCTCATGCCAAGAGCGGATGGTCCATTCGAAGTCCTTGAAAAGATTGGGTCCAATGCCTACAAGATTAACTTGCCCGGAGATTATGAGGTCCATGGCACATTCAATGTTGGGGATTTAAGTCCTTATTATGAAGAGATTGAAGATGATAATGGCCAGGATTTGAGGATAAATCCTTTTCAAGAAGGGGAGATTGAAGAGAATTCAACCGAGGAAGCTAATTTAGAACCTGGTTTTGGACCTTGCACTAGATTGAGGGTTAACATGAATTCCGTCTAAGAAGTTGGGCCTTTTTCCAGCTTGGGACTATTCCTTGGTGAGTTTAGGACATTTTATTATAGGAACTTGTATCCCAAAGAGTTTCCTATCAAGAGTTGAAGAGCTAAACAAAACCGGGTGCAATAAGGACCACGGCTGGGGCATGCTTAGGATTTTGTGCATTATGTCGCTATCAACATTCCTCTTTTGATCAAACATAGCTCAAGAGCCCTTAGAAGAGTTTTTGCAGCATTGCCAAAGTCTTCCAAGTGAGTCCAAGTGTGCATAAACAAGACTTGAGCTAGTAAACAAGGGATTGTTGTACTATTAGTTTACTTTCTATCTTTTATGCTTTTGTCCTTTTCTTTTCTGATTTCTTGTAAGGCCTTGGCTACCGTGTTTGGTGTTATTAGCAGCTCCTTTTGTGGCCATAGGATGCTATCTTAGATGAAGGGAGGGGATTGTCTTGCTTGTCCTATAAAAGCAAGCACAACCCTTAGCCAAAATCAGATTATTTTGAATGAAAAAACCTTAAGAAGCAGCCCGCTTTCTTTCTTATTTATCCTTGCTTTGTGCTTGATAAACTCCCTTGCTTAGTGCTAGGAGGTTGGATAAGTCCTTTGCTAAATGCTTGGACGAGTCCTAGGCTTAATTCATTGCTTTGTGTTCGAATTAAGTCATACCTTGAGTCCTAAACAAGCTGAGTTTTCTTTGTTGGTCACTTGAGTATTTTCGTGTCAATCTTGCTCCAAATCTGATAGTTTTAGTTCATTGTCTAAACTAACGTCCTTGTTCATTAGTCCTTGTGACTCGTAGTGTGAACCATTAATCCTTGTTCATTAGTCCTTGTAACTCGTTATGTTAACTATTTGTCCTTGTTTATTAGTCCTTGTGACTCATTGGGTAAACCATTTGTCCTTGTTATTGTGACTTGTTGTGTGAACCATTTTTCATTGTTCATTAGTCCTTGTGACTCGTTGTGTGAACCATTTATCCTTGTTCATTAGTCCATGTGACTCTTTGTGTGAACCATTTGTCCTTGTTCATTAGTCCTTGTGACTCGTTGTTTAAATCATTTATAACAAGGACACATTGTGTAAATCATTTGTCCTTTTTCTTTAGTCCTTGTGACTCGTTGTGTGAACCATTTGTCCTTGTTCATTAGTCCTTGTGACTCCTTGTGTTAACTATTTTTCCTTGTTCTTTAGTCCTTGTGACTCGTTGTGTGAACCATTTGTCCTTGTTCATTAGTCCTTGTGACTCGTTGTGTGAACCATTTGTCCTTGTTGATTAATCCATATGACTGGTTGTGTGAACCATTTGTGAAGTAAAACTACAAGGACTCGATTTTTGGACAGAAATAGTGCTAAAAACGATTACTAAAATGCTAAGGATTGAGTGATTGGGATATGAATTAAACCAAGCACAAAGCCAAGGTTTAAGACTAAGAGCTTGTTCAAGCACCAAGCAATGAACTCACTCAGCCCCTAGCACTAAGCAAAGGAGGGTCTTCTAGCACTAAGCAAAGAATTTTAAGTAGAAAAACTAGGTTTTCACTTGTATTAATGTTCATTCAAATCTGAAGTTCTCATGTGCCTAGCTTGGTTTATATAGACCAAGGCTTACAATCTTGACCCTTGATTATAAGTTACATCTAAGGGCCACAAATGAGCAGCAAAAGAGCACAAAAAAACGGCAGCCAAGGCCTTACAATTCTGAAAATGAAAATGACATAAAGTAAAGAAAGTAAACTAATAGTCCAATCTTCCTTGTTTGTAGCTCAACTTCTTATTTATGATTATATGGACTGATTGGAGGCTTGTGGAACCGTGTAAGACTCCCATGCTGCAGCCAAAAAGTCTCTTGAGCTTTGTTGGAACAAAAGAAGAAAGATTGATAGCGATATTTAGCTCATTGTTCAAAACCGGGTCCCCTTGTACCATTGCAATGTTTCTTCAATTAAAATCTGAATAGTAGCTATAGGAGATAAAAGATCCTACACAAATGTTGGAATATATGTCCTCCGACAATAATGCGATCACAACTGTCGATCATAATGATCACATGTTTAAATCTCATTTTTAAGAATACACTTCCCTTTGTCTTTCAACTCATACTCGTTACTCCTCCCTCTATGCAATACATCCCGGTCATATTGCCATGGTCGTCCCAACAAAATATGACAAGCATCCATGGGAATAACGTCACACAACACCGCATCGACATAGGAACCCATAACCAAACCAACCCGGGCCTGTTTTGTCACCTTAACGCTGCTACCATCATCTAACCAATGCAACGCATATGGATGTGGGTGTTTAGTAGTCACAAGACCCAATTTTGACACCATTTCAGTAGAGGCCGCGTTGGTACAACTACCCCCATCGATAATTAGACTACACCACTTATCATTTACCCGACACTTGGTATGAAACAATTGATTTCTTTGTTCCGAATCAGTAGGTATAGTCTTTACTTGCAAGGTTCGCAAAACCAGATTTATGTCGTAAATTGGTGCCTCATAGTCCTCTACTAACTCGTCCTCCTCCTCACCTTCATTGAAACTAAACAGTTCACCCAATTGTTCCTCTTGGCCAACAACTCATCCCTACACTCTACCGCCTCTCTCAAGGTCACGACTCTTTTGTTTGGACACGTACTTTGATAATGACCGAAACCTTGACATTTGAAACAACGGACTTTGGACAGATTAGTCTCCTTGGCCGTGGTCCTAGGGGTAGTATTTGAGGATGTCGTGGCTTTGCTAGGACTCACAAACGAACTACTAGGTGTTTCGGTTTTTGGGGTTGTTTCGGTTTTGGTCCATGATTTATTCTTTCCCGAGTCTGAACTCGACCCTCCCCCATATTTAGACTTCCCTTGTGACTCCAATTTCAAACAAAGACCACAAAGAGTATCAAAATCAGAATATGGGTATAACTCAACAGAACTAGCAATGTTATAATTCAACCCACGCAAAAATCTAGACATTTTCTGTTCTTCTACTTCCTCCCATTCACCCATCAAACATAAGTTCTCAAATTCATCAATATATTCACTAACACTTAATTTTCCTTGTCTCAAATCAGCAATCTTACGATATGTAGCTAACCTATGGGTCGTTGGCACATACCTTTTACGAAGTTTACGTTTCAGAGACTCCCAAGAATCAATCTTTTCTTTCCCCGCGCGCATCCTCTTGGCCTTCAACCCTTCAAACCATAGATATGCTCCCTTGCTTAATTTCAGAATTGCATATTTGCACCTTTTCTCATCATCCAATTCCTTGAAATCAAACATACGATCTATCTTCCGTTCCCACTCCAAATAGGCCTCGGGATCAGCCCCTCCAACGAACTCAGGTAGTTCGTTAACCTTGAACGGTTCAGCCACCCTTTCAAAACGCCTTGGTTGCCACCTATCATCCCTTTCTTGCACGTTTCTCAAGGCATCACGGAGTTGCTGCAAAAAGTTAGGGTTATCAAAATCCATAGATAAATAAGGATCAAGAGCCGAAGCTCTGATACCACAAATGATACGAATTGAGCAGCGGATTTTAGAACGATTTGGACAGTGTTGAGGACTGTTCGTACTAGGTACGCGCAGACTTGAATCTGATCAATTTAGAGAACAAAAGATTAAAAATTAACGGACTATTTTTGGCGAACCGAACGTACTAGGTACGACCAGTTCTGAATTTTGTATATAAGGGATAGTGTTTTGAACAAGTAAGACCTATTACTTGATCAAAGTGAGTGAGACCAAGACCTATTGATCAACAACTCGGGAATTTTAATTAGAATCACGTTCTAACCAAAACCAGTTTTGTTTCTAAGCAAGAAACGACTTTTGTAAACACAAGTTTGAGCAAATTTCTGAATGATTTTATTCAAGAACTTGAAGGCTTTATATAGCCCCAAGCAGCCGTGCAAAGCTAGCAAGGTGAAGAGTTGATCATTCACTCTTCACTTAATTACAATAATTAAGACTACTAGTTCATTGAACTTAGACAAACACTAATTAAGCTAACACTTTATTGTAAACATAATCTGAAAATGCAAGGTAAAACTGTAAACTTGGTCCGTCCTCTCCTTGGTAAACGTGCCACCATCAGCCCCTCTAAACCATACTTAGCAACGCAACAAAGGAAGGATAATTGGAACCTATCGGCTGAAAATTACGAGCCAACATCAGACCATCACCTTGAGTGTTCACAACCAATTCGTCCAGCTCACTAACTAACTCCGAATCATTAGCTTGGTCACTAGCTTGGTTCGCATCATAATTTGGACCTTTGTTCATCCATTGTTGGAAAGCTCAAGAACTAACAAGAAGGAGATCTTGTTGGTGCCCATAAATCCGAAACACAAATGTAAGAAGTGACGATTTCTTCTCTAATTTGTCTTATGTTTGCATGCATAAGATCTTGCATTTATTTTATGACCAAATAAATTAATTCATATATGAATATGTAAACTAATGAGATTAATGAATATTAACAAGCGGTATCATGAGCCTTAGGTTGTTTGCATGCAAATCGGTTTATGGTTTTTCCGAGTTATAAGATTAACATACAAAACTAATTAATTTGGATTTATGAAGATAAACCTATAAATAACTTTGCATGTTAAAGTTTCTGGTCCTAAAATGTATTTGGGATATTTTGGTTCATTTATGGATTTTATTGTTCATTTTATATATTATTGGCATTAAAATGTGATTTTTATGAGAAACATGTCATTTTTGGACGAAAAATAGCTAAACTTCGAATTTTCCAGTGGTTTTTGGATATGTTTTCACATATATTATCTACGGATGGCTTGTAAAGTTTCATGTTAAAATAAGTTTTTTTGCTCGAAATATGAATTTTATAAGTTAAAATCGTTTTTAAATGGGTAAATAGGTTAATTTGAGTTATATTTTGAATCTGGTCATGAAAATTTAGTATGTTGTCACATGCAATTTTACAAGATGTGTGTAAAATAATTGGCTATAGTGAAGTCTTTTTGCATGATTTATGAATTTTTTGATGAAAAATCACATAAATAGTGACTATAATTAGTAATAATGCTAAAACATACTTCATGACTAAAGGAAAAACGTCACATGTTGCATTTTATCATATATTTCAGATCTAAAAGTGAAAAGTTGATGAAAATATTTTTTTCTCATATTTTATGGTCATATTTGTTAAAACCGATAAACCGCAACATTGTTTTTCTCGATAAATTTTCGAAATTTTTAACCTAAGTTTTGAACATTATGAGTGTCATGGTATTTTTCCAGAATGTTCATGAGTTTAAATTTCAAATTTCGAAATTATTTGAAATTTTTATAATTTAATTTGAAGTTTACAGCATAATTTTGTATTTTTGGGTCCATTTATGAACAATATTTAGAAATCAAGTTTAATTATTGTCAAAATGTTAGTGGAGACTAAGTTTTGAGTCCTAAGATGGTTAGGGTAATTAACTTGTACATAAATATGAATTTATGTAATTATTGTGATTTTAATAAGTTAAATCACGCAAATCCATAAAAACCGATAAATATACGATATTGGCTCTTAAAAGGCGATTTAGCATTAAATTTAGCATGTTCATACATATTATAATGCTGCATTTTATTTATGATTGTCATATTTTAATTTTATGTAATTTTTTGAATTATGTAATTTTACTTAGTATGGCCTTAGTTTTAATTGGTATTACCCGAAATATATGGGAATATCGATTCGGTTGTAATTATTGTGATCTCGTATCACCGTTTTGTAATTTAATAGATTTATTTTTATTTTTATTACAAATGTATAATAGGAAATTATGTAATTCGTTTTATAATTTAATCATTCCGGAGTTCCTTGAAGACGGTGCCAATCGAGAAGGCGGTCCATCAAAGAAAGTGTTACCTCGAGATGCGTGCCAAGACCGAAGTTCAAGGGACCAAAGGAGTTGGTTTCCGAATTTGTAATAGTTTATTAGATTTACTATTTTAGGAAGGCCATACTAGGATTTTATTTTATGCTTTGCATTTTATTTATATGTTGCATGGATCGCTAAATCGCCATAACTAAACATGCATTTTACATCGAGTTTATCGACCGTGTCAATTACAATTATCGTAGTTCACCGCTTTAGTTCACTTAAAACGTCATAGATAATAAATTGACATGACCTCTCGCTAAAATAAACAATTGAGACTTAGCCTTACCAAAAAGTAGAAACCATGAAAACCTATTTCGTGAGGGAGTGCGCTCGGCCAAACCGGGGTACAAACCTTGTTACGTAAGGGAAGTGGGTGATAAATGTCTATCCACCGAATTCATGTTGATGAGGGTTGTATCGCCAAAGCGTGCCCAAGTTAATGTGGATTTGGATCATGGACACATTTATTCGAAATTTGGGTTGAACTCAACAAAAGTATTCTCGACCATAGCCGGATGTGTTTTGGGCTAAAGATAAATATTAATGTAATTTTATCGACCAAGAGTTCTAAAAGTAGAATCGATTAAAAAGTTAATCCACCGAGTTATATTGATGAGGGTTGTATCGCCAAAGCGTGCCCAAGTTGATATGAATTTGCGTCTTGGAATCATTTATCAAGTTGGGTAGAGGTCACTAGATAAATGCAATAAAACTTGTTTAAATTAATATTTACGAGTATTATTATTATTTAAAAACGACAAGTGTTTTATTCCTTCTATTTTTGTTTTGTAGACCACTTTTATTTCTCATAACAAATGGCCGCACCAAACACCAACGCCACCACTCTCACTAATGTTTCATGGCTCCGATCCTTCATGGATCGTTGTAAACTTGAAAAGAATGGGTCAAATTTCTCCGATTGGGATGCCCAACTCAAATTAGCCGCTCAAGGTGACGACAAGCTTCGTTACCTCATTGAGGCCTCTCCACCCGAACTTAATGCTAGGTCGAGTGCCGCCACTAGGGAAGCATATGAGGCTTACCAGAAAGAGTCCGCCGCTATGAAAAATGTGTTGATTTTTGCTATGGAGGCGGATCTCCAAAGGAGAGCCTTTAAAAATGGGCACCGCTTATGAAATCTATTCCAAACTTGTGACAATGTTCTCACAAGCACCGAGGATCGTCCAATATGAGGCGGCCTCGGCATTCTTTGATCTCGATTTCAAGGAGGGCCAAAAGGTTAGCCCTCACGTGCTCAAATTGTTGGAGCTAGTCGAGACATTGAAAATTGAAAAGGTTGAAATCCCCAAGGAGCTCATTGTTGATAGGATTCTTCACTCCTTATCCAAAGTCAAAGCATATGTACAATTCCGGGTGAATTTCAATATGCAAGACAAGGACGTGTCTCTTGAAGAGTTGCACAAGTTACTTGTGCAAGCCGAAAGAGACATGGGGCTAAATGTTAACCCACCTAAGGATGTGCTTAACATAAGCACTAAGAGCAAGGGGAAGTTCAAGAAGAATGGGAAAAAGGGTAAGAGGCAAGCTCCCATGTCCACCAAGGCTAAGACTTTTGAAGCTAGCACTTCCAAAACCAAGAAGGGTCTTCTTGATGAATGCCATTATTGTAATGGTGTTGGACATTGGAAGAGGAATTGTTCCAAGTATCTTGGTGACATAAAAGCTGGAAAGATCACTCCACTAGGTAAATGAATATCCTTTCTTTTATGTGTCTAATTCAACTATGGTATTTTGATACAAAGTTGTGATAATGTATCCCCTTTTTATTGTAAATAGGGCCTCCTCCAAGCAAAGACAAGGGAAAAAAGAAGCAAGCTTAAGAAAACATGAAGGAGCTAGGAGTAGCTACCAATGAAGCTTGGCTTTTATTATTGTCTTTATTTTAATGTTATGAATTTTAGAACTATTTTGATTTCCGTGTTCGACATGGAAATGGTTGATCCTTTTAAACAATGGTTGTATTTTGGATTTTGGTGGCTTGGTTTGCAACCCAAGTCACCCCTTTTATCGTATTTGTTTGTTCTAAAAATTCGTCATGCTTGCACATAGAAACATATGATCATCTACTTAAAGTGATCCAATAGACAATTATAATGATAGGATTCATTATATGTCCACAAGCTTGCGGCTTGTGTATGATCAATTATAAAGTGATGTTGAGTTGATGAACTCTCCTAAAGGAATGTCAATTACCAAGTACACTCATCAAATCTAAAATCTATTAGTCAATCTATGAGATAATCCTCCTTCTACTTCAAAATCATTATTTGTGTCTCATAAGCTATCTTTGAATATCTAGTGTATTTATTCTAAAGATAGAGTGGGAGAAAAATGAAGACACAAAGAATACAAAGAATAATTTGTATGCTTGAGTAAATGAGATCTACAAAAGAAAGAATGATTTGTATACCAAATTAGATAGTATACATGAATAGATGAGATATATGGTCTCGAATAGATGAGATCTACATGACAAAAGAGACCAGGTGACAATCAAAAGAATATGTTCTTAAGATGACTACACGAGGAGACCCAAAGAAAGTTTTTGAAAGAAAATGACTAAAGAAAAGTCTCAACAAGAGATTTTGCTAGTTTATGACCTACATATGAATAAGAGTTTCAATATTGATATTTACTTAAGAGCCTAAATGAAACAAAGTTGCATCCTTGAATATAGATGAGATTTATGGTTAAAAGTTGCAAAGAAAGATATGTCGATGTCTACAAGAGCTAAGTTAATTGTTAACCACGCTAGTGTCATTACTTAACCTCATTATGAAAATGAAATGGTTAAACCTCCTTTGAGAAGGACGTGTATTAAATGGGATTTCACATTTAAATAATGACATTGCTACGCATCATTATAAAAATGAATGAGTTAGAGATTAAAATCTCTTTCCATAAGTTCAAGATTGAAACCTTTTCAAAATAGGTATTTTGGAAAGATATGTTGGGAACATATATGGTTTTATCTTAATAACTTGGTAAAGCAAAATGTATTTAATTTCTTGAAATATTTCGATTGAGTAGTCAAATACGAAACATGTGGAATTGAGTGGGAGTTTGAAATTATCATGTGAAGACATGAAATTTAGTGGGAGCAATCATCTTGTAAAAATTTATAACTCATTGCTCATTGAAAATGACGAGCTAGTACTATCTTTCACAAAGAAGTATTTGAGTTTTCAATTCTGGATGAAAATGGACTAAGATGAATCCAATCACATCATGGGATGTTGGATAGGCATCGAGATATGCACATCAAATCAACGAGAAACGTAGGTTATTCATATCGATGAAAATGGAATTACCATAAGCAGTCATGGTCATTCATTGAACCTAAGAATGGTTGATCACATGATTAAAGATTACTAATGTTTCCGCCATTAGAATAATCATGCACATGTCCTATAATGAATCATATGCTTAAGAGCATGATGAGTCATTGATAAGCCATAGAAGAATCGTCATGAATTCTTGAGGAGAACTAATGAGCCATTCTAGTGTTTGATAGAACACTCCGTTATGTGACAAGAAGTTGCACATATTGAAGTTCGAAAACGCGTAAGGATTTATGAAAATCCTAAGCTATTTAAGCTAAAAGGAGAAATAAGAAGTTTGAGAAGATACTTGGTTATAGTAAGAAGTTACTCAAAACCAGTATTTTCAAATTTACTAGGACTTATGAGAAGTGTTAGGCTAATCATCTTGACAATTGTTGCAAGATCCTACAAAACATATGCCTGGTACATTATGAGTTGGGAGAACACTTGACTAGTGCAAGTTATGTCATCCACCATAATTCGTTTGTTATGTGATAAACAACAAGAAAGTTCTCTCAAAGTAAAGAACCTAAAACTGGTTTGGGAAACTAGATGTGTGCTTGGTGAGATTCATGCTATGTAAGACAAACATGAAAATAAAGGAAAATGCAATTCAAGAGTTTGAACACGTGGACACATGGTGTGTTAAACTCATGTTGCAAATGACTAGTGTTTACACACTTTCAATATACATCACAAGGTGATAATATGGTATTGACTACCCGAATGTGATGTCCACATTTGTCGTTTGAGTTATTATTAACTCACCTTATACTTTGTTACATCCAAACGGGTTGTAGAGACAATTGAACCCCGTTAAAGTGAACATGGATTAGCATTGTATTCGCCCATAGTCACTTACATGAGGTGACGTCTCGAAGTGACTAGAGTGTGATGCGATTGATGGCAAGTTCAAGTGCCATGGAGTCATGTGAGATGATTAGTCAATCACATAGGCAGACTGTTAGGAACACTTTGTCGGGCCTTATGACCGCTTATAGAGTTCTGGCAAATTTATATAGCCTGGTCGTGGCGAGCGCTACTATAGTATTCTAATGAGTCGATTCTTTTGACTAAAGACTGTTCGCCTAAGGTGGCACAGTTTCAGATTAACTTTGATTTATGTTACTAAGACCTTCGTAAATGGAGTCAAATGGGCATATTTTGGGTTATGATGGCTGTGGCTAGTCGAAGGGAATAAGTGCCATAGGAATTGTCCACCCATTGTCAGGGTTATAACAATATCTCAGGGCCACTCGAGGAGTAATGAACTGAAAATGCGTGGCCACGCTCGGAAGGTTTCTATGGTAGAAAATTCCGGTCAATCAGTTATTCTCCAGATCGAGGAAACCACTCTCGATATGATCACTTGCAAGTACGACCTGAAAGACACCTTGCATTGAGTGGAAGATAGTAATAGGACAAGAGAATTGGTGACGCACACTTGTCGAGGACAAGTGGGAGATTGTTGGAATATGTGTCCTCCGACAATAATGCGATCACAACTGTTGATCATGATGATCACATGTTTAAATCTCATTTTAAGAATACATGTGGGATGTAATATTTTACAGTCAACTGGTCCACACATATCCGTAATGATTGGCTGACTAGAGTTTGACATTACTGTCGTGCGACGGTGGTGATCAGTTGATCCCCTTAGGTCATACCTATAGGGAAATACTCTTAATTGATTATTTAATTAATCGTATGCCGATACGAGTTAATTAAATTGCTTAAAATTGAAAGATGATTTTGTGAGTAAAGTTAACGTGTCTTATTTTAATTCGATTAAATTAGATACGGTCTAAGTAATCCAATTGTTTTATTACTTAGAATAAATTATTGTTTACGAAACAATTGAAATTGTATGAATAATTTATTATAAATACAAGACGTTGTAACTTATAATTTGATAAACCGTTTTGGTACAAGTAATTACGAATTACTAGTCGATTTTGTATATGACATATTTTATGAGTATGTTGATTTTTAATATGTTAAAAATACATTAAAATTTCACATGTCAAGTAACATGTCACATATGTCACAATTGACAAATGACAAAATAAAATGGACCTTCCATTTTATGATGGGTGTACCGAAATATGGAGGGGATTAGGGTTTATATTGTGTTAATTATTTTAAATGAGAAAACACAATGATTACCCATACTCTTAGCCTTGCATGCCTAGTTTATCTTGAGAAGAACACAAGCTCATGCATTGGCCCCTTTTTCCCCCCTCTCCACCGATTTTCTAGAGGAGAAATATTAAGGGTTTTTCCTCTCAATTATTCACTATCTTTCATAATATAATTTCTACTGTAAGAAATTATTATTCTCTCTACAATTTGTGATAACTTGGAGAAATAAAAACCTCATAAATCATTCCTCTCTTGACCGAAAATACAAGAGAACAAAATTTATTTTGTGTTCAAATTTAAGTAAGATTAATATTATTACTAGCTCATAATAATATTAGTTATTAAGGGTATTCCTTGGGTATATACTTTTGGGAGAGGTTCTAATTTGGACCTTTGTTCATCCATTGTTGGAAAGCTCAAGAACTAACAAGAAGGAGATCTTGTTGGTGCCCATAAATCCGAAACACAAATGTAAGAAGTGACGATTTCTTCTCTAATTTGTCTTATGTTTGCATGCATAAGATCTTGCATTTATTTTATGACCAAATAAATTAATTCATATATGAATATGTAAACTAATGAGATTAATGAATATTAACAACAAAAACGTCCCAAACTCACCTAAGATAAGAATTAGGACGGTTGGAGTCATGACTTCTTAGACGGTTTTGGTGTTAGACCTCAAATTGTGACGAGGTCCAAAACCGGGTGAAATAGGGCCTTTCTCGGTTTGATTTGTTTCAATCTCCCCTTCTTGAAAAGGATTTGCCTTCAAATTCTCGAGCTTATCCTCCTCAATCTCTTCATAATAAGGACTTAAATCTCCAACATTGAAAGTTCCATGGACTCCATATTCTCCGGGAAGGTTTATCTTGTATGCATTGGACCCGAATTTCTCAAGTACTTCGAATGGACCATCAGCTCTAGGCATGAGCTTACTCTTCCTTTTTTCTGTCAATCTTTCTTTTCTCAAGTGTATCCAAACAAGATCTCCGGGTTCAAAGCTTTTGGTTGCCTTAACACCCTTGGATTTGGCCTTATGAGCCTCATTAGCCTTCTCAATTTGCTTTTTGACTTGTTCATGGATATGGAGCATTTGTTCAACTCTTTTCTTAGCATCATAATCAATGGTATTCCTCTTGATGGGTGCCAAATCAGTAGGCATCATCGGATTCACGCCATATACCACCTCAAATGGAGACTTGCCCGTGGTTGTGGAGGGTGCTCGGTTGAAAGCAAACTCGGCTTGAGCTAATTTGAGGTCCCAATCCTTCAATGACTTAGCAACCGTGCATCTAAGGATCCTCCTCAAGGTCTTGTTGGTAACTCCGTTTGCCCATCAGTTTGAGGGTGATGGGAGGTGCTAAACAAGAGCCTTATTTTGAGTAGCTTCCATAAGGTCCTCCAAAAATGACTCATGAACTTGGAATCCCTATCCGAGACAATGGACTTAGGAATACCATGTAGCTTGACCACTTTTTTGAAATAGAGCTCGGCCACACTAGTTGCATCTTCGGTTTTCTTGCAAGCAATGAAATGAGCCATTTTGCTAAACCTATCCACAACCACCATGATTGAATCCTTCCCTCTTTGAGTTCTTGGTAAAGCAACAATGAAATCCATGCTTATGTCTTCCCATGGCTGATTTGGAACCGGCAAAGGAGTGTAGGGGCCTGTTTGGAAGTAGGATTTTGATTGTTGATAAGGAGCACACCTCTTGATCACATGTTAGACATCCCCTAGCATCTTAGGCCAATAGAAATGCTCTTGGAGTATGTCATAGGTCTTTTGAATGCCAAAGTGCCCGACAAGACCATTGGAGTGAACTTCCCTTATCAATAAATTTATATTAGGTGCCCTAGGCCCACACAATTTGTTTCCAAAGAATAATAACCCATTTTGAACCAAGTATTTGCTCTTGAGCTTGATTCGGCCAGATTGAAGGAGCTCCCATTCTTCTTTAAAATCCGGATCTTCTACATATACTCGAACCTAAGGACCCTTTGCTTCATGTACTCGAACCCAAGGACCCTTTGCTCCATGAAACTCAACATAATGAACCTCCTTTACAATGCATCAGCCACTATATTGTCTTTCCCCTCTATGTACTTGCTTGAGAAGTTGAAGGATTGTAAGAACTCCACCCATTTAGCATGCCTATGATTGAGCTTGAGTTGACCATTAATGTATTTGAGAGCCTCATGATCATAATGGAGGACAAATGGTCGTGGTTTCAAGTAGTGACTCCAATGAGTTACGGCTCGAACAATAGCATAGAACTCCTTATCATAAGTTGAGTAATTGAGCTTGGCACCACTCAATTTCTCACTAAAGTAAGCAATTGGCTTGTGATCTTGAACAAGGATAGCTCTAATGCCAATGCCACTAGCATCACACTCAACTTCAAACTGAAAGATCATTGATCCATATTAGACTCTCTAATAAAAATTAAATTATCTCATAATTTGTCATTTAGGTGATTTATGTAACATACATGCTAATATGAAAGCATAAAAATGAAAGTATAAGGAAAAACAATTTCCTTACATTGATTTTGTGGTAAAAAGGGCACAAACTAGTTCACCTTACTAGCTTGTTCTTGAGCTTATACCAAATGGATGAGCCTCCTTACAAATCTTCAAAGAGAAGATCTCCTTCTTGTTGCACCCAAGAACTTACCCAAAAATAATAACAAGTATAAGACTAGAACTTTGTTATTATTATACCCTTGATATTATATGTAATATTACTAACATTTCTTAGTAATAAAAGGGATTACTAACTTCTTAGTAAAGATGAATAATGATTTTTTAGAGACATGAATCAATTATTTGTTCACATGCATGAGTGAAATGAGCTAGCTTGCAAAAATGAACAAATAAGGTAGAGTGTAGTAGAGAAGTGGCGGGTGGAGTGTATAGAGTGAGGTAGTCCACTTGTTTTAATTTTTGTCCAATCTTATATCACATGCAAGTGATCATAAGATGACTTATGGAAGAAACAACAAGTAAAGTGAAATGATTATGTCTATAATCATCCACTACACTCCATTTACACGGTCCACTTGACCATTTACGGGTCCATGTTGGTTCTTATATTTGTCGCACAAATCCGTGTAATTTTTATTTTAAACATCGTATCATGTTTAAATACTTCCATAATTAATTCGTCCAATTCACTCCGTAAATATAAGTGTACCACTACACATATTATTTACGTACTAATATTAATCACATTAATCAATTAGTACAATTTTAGTAAATTAACAGTTAATTAACTAAAACCCGTCGCCCAAAACTTATTATTCAATTATCGCATAATTAAATTATAACTGCCGCTCCTCGAGTTCGCAACTCGAAATCTCTCTAAAAATAATCGACTAGCCTCTTAGTCTATAAATCAAGGGACTAAATAAATTGTATCTCATACAATTAATTAGTTGTCTATTGGGGTTCGTTCCTTTAGGTGTGACCGAAAGGGGTCAGTTGATCACCGCCGTCTCACGACAATAACGTCAAACTCTAGTCAGTCAACCGTTATCGATTTACGTTAATCAACTGACGAGGATCAAATAATTAAATATCTGATGATATTCCATTAATGAGATTTATTATGTTAACACACTATTGTGGAGGACACTAACTCCAACAATCTCCCACTTGTCCGACACAAGGTGTGGGCTACCAATTCTCTTGTCCGTTTTAATCTCCCACTCAATGCAAGGTGTCTTTCAGGTCGCACTTGCACATGAACACATCGCGAGTGGTTTTCTCGATCGGGAGTGTGACTACCTGACCGGAAAAATCTCTCACAGATTAATTCCGAGCGTGGCCACGCATTTGTAGTCATTAACTCCTCGAGTGGCCTTGAGATATAGTTACCCAACGTGGGTGGACAATTCATGTATGCCCTATCTATCCTATTGCACAATACAACTCACCATGACCTAGTAAATGCCCTTTTGGCCTCCTTTCACGGCACGACCTAGGACAAAAACCAAAGTCAATCAGAAACTGCACCTGCTCAGATAATAGTCTCCAGTCAAAAGAATCGACTCATTAGAACATCTAAGAGATCCCCGCCACGACCAGGCGTCTATAATAGAACTTAGGGACTCTCTAAATGGTCACTGTCCGGCAAAGTGTCACACACTCTGCCTACGTAATCGACCAGTCATCACGTATGACCTTATGGTGTTGAACAACCATCAATCGACTTACAATCTAGTCACTCCGAGACGTCACCTCATTAAATGACTAGGGACAAAATACAATGTTCATCTTATTCACTTGAATAGTGTTCAACATTGTCTCCACAACTTATTCAGATAAACAAGGTATTCATGTTTTCAGTCAAACTGAATAATTGAGTTCTTAAAGAAACTCTAACAATGAATGCGATCATCACTTATGTAAATATCAATACTCTATCCAATATTTGCATAACGATATTTAGCAATTAAGGTATACTGCTCAATCACATTGAGATAACATAATCATCATGTCTACCTTATGCCAACGGCTTTGGTTAGAGGATTAGCAACAATTGCATCACTCTAATTTGCATTGCTATTTTCCCTTGTTCTATGCAATCTTTTCATCACATAGAGCCTTTCTAAGTACATGTCTAAACAAGTTTTTAGACTCTGGTTCTAAAGCCAGTCAAACACTCCCACTGTTCTCACAGTCTCTTGGGACACGATATTCGGCTAACAGAACTACTCTAGTCCCATTAAATTCCGGTTATCAACTATCTCTTTTATAACATCGGATGTTGTAATGTACTTAGTTTTCGTTCATGATTTGTACGTATAACACTTATACATACACATCCTTCATATGACATCTTTTATGTATGACTCCTCATACATGTTTGCTTTATACATGTATAACTTCTTATACACATATGTATAACTTCTTATACATATTATTCTTTATGCACATAGAACTCTTATATGCTAACCATTCCTTAACGAGGCTCATAACATTTTATAAGCATAGGAATGTTTCTGTGTAATCCTTTTACACAAAATTCATAAATTCCTCCAAACTACAAGAATAAATCCTCAGTGCTTCTCAAGTACTCAAGGATGCTCTTGATAATCATCTAGTGACACTCACTAGGAAATGATTGGTAATGACTTCTCATATTCTCAATATGATAAGTCCCAACGAGAGAAGCTTTTAGCATATTTAATAGATCCTGCAGCGGAAGCACAAAAGATCATATTAATTGTTCAACAACTTGAACGAGTCAAGAATCTTATCACATAAGTCTCTTGACTAAAATGCTAATATCCAAGGAGATCTATCTCATTAGATCCGGATGTTTAAGATGCGCCATGCTACTCTCAAATATTCACCCGAGAATATTTCTAGTCACTAATATGTCAAACACATATTTAGACTAAGAAACATCATCTTAGCTACATTTCTAGTCACTAATATGTCAAGCACATATTTAGACTAAGAAACTCACTTTAGCTCCCACTAAACTCCATGTATCATGGTACCTCGACACTTGAGTAATACCATTTTGATAGACTACATGATTGAACCCATAGTTCCAACTCTTTGACGTATATAGATCACAAAAGGGATCTTTCAAACATGCCAGGCTTCTTAGCATTGACAAGATCAACAAAACTTTTCCCAAGGAGAAAGTTTCGTTATCATTTTGCCTATACTCATCCTCATGAGAGGCTATATTGCTAAGACCATACGAATTGATAAAGGCATTTGGGTTGTCACAAACTCTCTATAACAAGCCCAAATTTTAAACATCTTATGTAACCTTTATGACAAGATCAAGGTAACCAACCAAAGTATTCACCTTAAATCAAGTCTCGAAAACATCTCGTGTTTCCTTCCTTATCGCATCGTGTGCAAGGAAATCAATTCGAATTGCATGGTGACACGCCATAACATAGAGTTCATACTATAGAAAAGCCTTTGATGAGGGTTTAAGATTCGTCACTTTTGAAAAGTAACGCAATATTATCGCAAAAGTATCTCCTTATAACCACTTAGCCACAATAAAGAACGTCTGCTTGCAGTGTACTCACCACTGAGCCTCAATAAAGAACATCTGCTTGCATTGTACTCAGTTTGTAGGTCTTGGACTTCCGTAAGTTCAAAATTTCTCCCACTCTGTCTTGCAGAAAATGAAAATCTTTCTGGAAAGACAGTATTATGAGCCACAAACTCTTTGTTCTCGTTTTGGAGGAGTAATAACCAAGTGGTTCAATTTTGGATAACCCTCACAAATACACAAATTGGTTCTGAACATAAACATTTATGATCCCAAATGTATAAAAAGACAAGTTAGGGACTCTCCCTATCCATATCTCATATGGAGTCATTAAGGCTATTATAGTCGGGTTTTAAACTTTTAGTGAGAAAATAGCTTACAAAATTGCGAAAAACCTCAAACTATATCTCATAAAGTTCGGTTTATATACTTGACTACACCATACTCTATGGTGTCCTAAGGAGAAGGTATTATGTGAACTGGTTCACAATCTTCTTAGTGATTATCAAGGTCATTACTTGATATTACCCATTTGATCTTCAAAGTCATTACTTTGAAACTTCCGATCAACATCTTGATCTTGTCGTGTTTTTGGTTTACTACTTCATTTTGAAAATATTCCACGTTTCAAAAATCACTTTTTTGTCTTATTAAATAGATACGAGGTTTTCATATCTACTTAACAATACGGTAAAAGTAACCAAGTATGTATATAACCAACTATCGGCCTTACACATCCGTATGTATATGGTCAATCACCTCACTATTGTGTTTCTTTTCTGCAAAAGGAAAAACATAATACATGCACACATACCATAAGACTCACAATCAAATGGTTGTTCAATGTGCTTTTCGTTTATTCGTTTAAACGAATTTACTTGAGGTTTGATCAATTGGGTTCACCGGATGAGAGACTTTAAAATCTACAAGATAGTATAACATGTATTTTTCGTGAAGAATGTAACATTCCTCTAACTTGAGTGGTCTAAACCAACCACCAAGTTATCATAGGAGTAGGTACAACATTTTGTTTTAAATCACATGAGTGATGCCTTCTATGTATAAACATAGATAATTACATTCTTTTAAAACCAAATTTAGGTACATTTGCCCCTATCGAAATCATTACTACTCTAGCACCATTTCGATACAAAAATGTCCTATGCTAGACGTCTTACGTTTTATCAATTCACGTAAACTTCTTTACAAAGAAATGACCCGTACTTGGTATCTCATACCAAGATAGTGGAACTAGCCTATCCATTGAGTAGATGTCTCTTTCAACTTTGTTCTATCGCATACATCTAGGGTTGATTCTTCTTAACTCCCACTCACTTTCACATTCCTCTTTGCTTCAATCAAGCAAAAAATGAATCTTATGAAGACCTCTCTTCAAGTCATTCGTGATATTTTATACACTTAGTAAGAGTGAATTACTATAAAGTGAGTGCAACATGTGGCAAATCTCAACTTCTTGCGAAATTGGACTACCTAACCGTTCAATTATTATCATATGCCTAAACTCTTTAGTGCATAAACAATCGATTTGGCCTTTCTCGAAGTGAGCCATTTGACGGTATCATATTGGAGTATTATTAGTGTTTTTGAAAACTCTTTTCCCAAACTTTTGAATTACACTTGAGTAATTAAAACTAATATGTCATCATCATGACAGAGGTATCACTTCCGAAATCAAGACTCTCTTGATAAAATGTGACTTCCTTTTAAACTCATAATATGAGTTTGCAACATAAAACCCCTTTTTAATATGTATGGACGTTAATTTGTATAATAATCGCAAAAATCGTTGTAAGCTTATGTAGGTGAATTGGTAAATCATGTTACCAATCATTGCTACCGAATTCTTTCAAAGAAACCGCTTCCTATGAAAGAACGAAACAAGTATAATAATCAATATAGGATGAAAGGAGGTTGAAGTGCGCGATGTCATACATTTATGAGAATGAACGAAAAAATAGGAAAAATTAACATTCAATGTTTTTAAAAATACTTGTGAAAAACATGTTCAACAAGTTTTAGCATTTATATAATGATCTCCCACTAAATTATATAAATGATTCCAAGACCCAAATTTTAAACAAAAATGAGCATCGCTTGGGCGAAACATCCCATAATTGTGTAAATTCGGTAAGTCACGTTGACTAATTCTACCTCTAGAACTCTTGGTCGACGAATTTCCTTAAATCCATCTACTAGCCCCGGAACACAAGACCGTCTTATATCCCGTTGAGTTCAACCAATTTTGGCGTGTGATAACCGCTTACCACCCTACTTACCTAAGGTAAAAAGAGAACACCCCGCTTGGGCGAGCGTGGCTCTAATGAGCAAGAGATTCATAGGTGTTACTAATTGGTAAGGCTAATCTCATTTTAGTTATGTGAGAGATCTTGTCAATTTAGTCATAAATTCCTTATAAGTGAATTAATTCGGTGAATGTAAATGACGTGAATTGACAACCGCGAAAATAAAATGAATGTGAGTGGCGATTTTGGCATGCGCGAAAATAAAACAAGCAAACAAGTAAGCATATGAATAAATTCTAGTATGGCCACCTAGTTAATAAAAAAAAAAACTAGTCTATTACATTTCGGAAACCAACTCCTTGGTCCCTTGCCTCTTCATTCCAAAAGTAGCTCTTCCTTGTGGGATTTGGAACACCTTCCAAAAATAGACTCCGTCTTGTTGTAATCCGTCTTTTGGAAACGCCGGTAAAAATAACTATTACAAATGAATTACATTGCTATTCCTATTATACATTAATTAATAAAATAAATAAAACTATTAATTAATTACAAATCGACGATACGAGATCGTATTTAATTACAAACAAATCGATATTCCCATTCATTTCGGGTAATAACGATTAAAATTAACTAGGCCATACTAGGTACAATAAGATAAATAATTTAAATAAATGACAATCATTCATTCAACTTAAATAAATATGCTTAAAATGCTGTAAATATGATGCCAAAATCGCCCTATCAATCATTTGTTGGTATCCATCTCGGTTTTTGTGGATTTAATCGATTTTTAACATGTAAAAATCAATAAGCAACTCTTAAATCTCATTTAAGTCCAAACTAATTGTCCAAACTGTTTTGAACCTCAAAATTAGTCCTCACTAATTTTATGATAAATAATTAGTTTGATTTGGTGATATTTTGCTAATTTAATCGATAAAATCATAATATTTAAGTAAAAATCCAAAATAATTGAACAATTACCCAAAAAATTGAAACAAAAATTTTTAGTATTCTGGAACACTCCCACGAACACCAAAATGTCAGAAAAATTGCCCAAAAATTCTGGATAAATTTTGTGAAGAAAAAGATCGATATTTATCGGTTTTTAACCACTAAAACCAATAAACATCAAAACAAAGTGAAAACACACATACAAAATCACTTTTGACATTTAAATAATATTCTTAAATGTACATAAATTTATCATGGGCAGAATCAAAAGTTTCGAAATTATGATTAATTAATTTGACTTTTATCGACTTTTAACTCAAAAAAAAATCAATAAACATGCAAAAAAATCGAACCAACCTTCAACTTTTTTCATACACTCAGTAGAAAACATGCATGAACTACCATAAAAAATCCATGCACCGAATAAACTTTTAACTAATTTTAGTCAATTTTTAACTAAAATACGGTATTTTGACTCGGTTTTCTACCAAAAAACATTAAAAATAGCAAAATAACTTCAAAAATCACCAAACAATTCCACAAACCTTTTGAGATCAGTAGGTATGCATGTCCCAAAAATTTCGTGCTAAAACCTCTTCTAACACAATTTTTGAGTTTTTATAAATTATCACATAATTCATTAAAATGCTTAAAATCAACATGCAAATCACAAGCCTAAGCTCTGATACCACTTGAAAGATCATAGATCCATATTAGACTCTCTAATAAAAATTAAATTATCTCATAATTTGTCATTTAGGTGATTTATGTAACATGCATGCTAATATGAAAGCATAAAAATGAAAGTATAAGGAAAAACAATTTCCTTACATTGATTTTGTGGTAAAAAGGGCACAAACTAGTTCACCTTACTAGCTTGTTCTTGAGCTTATACCAAATGGATGATCCTCCTTACAAATCTTCAAAGAGAAGATCTCCTTCTTGTTGCACCCAAGAACTTACCCAAAAATAATAACAAGTATAAGACTAGAACTTTGTTATTATTATACCCTTGATATTATATGTAATATTACTAACATTTCTTAGTAATAAAAGGGATTACTAACTTCTTAGTAAAGATGAATAATGATTTTTTAGAGAGATGAATCAATTATTTGTTCACATGCATGAGTGAAATGAGCTAGCTTGCAAAAATGAACAAATAAGGTAGAGTGTAGTAGAGAAGTGGCGGGTGGAGTGTATAGAGTGAGGTAGTCCACTTGTTTTAATTTTTGTCCAATCTTATATCACATGCAAGTGATCATAAGATGACTTATGGAAGAAACAACAAGTAAAGTGAAATGATTATGTCTATAATCATCCACTACACTCCACTTGACCATTTACGGGTCCATGTTGGTTCTTATATTTGTCGCACAAATCCGTGTAATTTTTATTTTAAACATCGTATCATGTTTAAATACTTCCATAATTAATTCGTCCAATTCACTCCGTAAATATACGTGTACCACTACACATATTATTTACGTACTAATATTAATCACATTAATCAATTAGTACAATTTTAGTAAATTAACAGTTAATTAACTAAAACCCGTCTCCCAAAACTTATTATTCAATTATCGCATAATTAAATAATAACTGCCGCTCCTCGAGTTCGCAACTCGAAATCTCTCTAAAAATAATCAACTAACCTCTTAGTCTATAAATCAAGGGACTAAATAAATTGTATCTCATACAATTAATTAGTTGTCTATTGGGGTTCGTTCCTTTAGGTGTGACCGAAAGGGGTCAGTTGATCACCGCCGTCTCACGACAATAACGTCAAACTCTAGTCAGCCAACCGTTATCGATTTACGTTAATCAACTGACGAGGATCAAATAATTAAATATCTGATGATATTTCATTAATGAGATTTATTATGTTAACGCACTATTGTGGAGGACACTAACTCCAACACAAACAACTTATTGAAATTTGGCAAAGCAAGGATAGGAGACTCACAAAGCTTTTCCTTAATGATATTGAAGGATGTTTCAGCCTTATCCCCCCATTTGAACTCCCCTTTCTTCATACATTCGGTTATAGGAGCCATAAGTGTGCTAAAATCCTTGATGAACCTCCTATAGAATGATGCCAACCCGTGAAAACTCCTTACATCCGTGATGTTCTTAGGTATAGGCCATGATTTGATTGCCTTAACCTTCTCTTGATCAAGCAATATACTTCGGTCAGAAATGATAAAGCCCAAGAATTGGACTTTATTTTGCATGAAAGAACACTTCTCTAGCTTGCCATACAACTTGTGCTCCCTAAGAGTTTCAAACAATGCTTGCAAATGCTTGATATGTTCTTCCTTGGAAGGACTATAGACCAAGATATCATCAAAGTAAACAACCACAAATCTGTCCAAGTAAGGCCTAAGTACCTCGGTCATAAGTCTCATGAAGGTACTTGGTGCATTAGAAAGACCAAAGGGCATCACAAGCCACTCATATAACCCATGCTTAGTTTTGAATGCCGTTTTCCATTCAACTCCTTCTTTGATTCTTACTTGGTGATAGCCTTGCCTTAAATCAATCTTTGAAAACAATTGAGCTCCACTAAGCTCATCCAAGATGTCATCAAGCCTAGGTATTGGGAACCTATACTTGATGGTAATGTTGTTGATAGCTCTACTATCCGTACACATCCTCCAAGACCCATCTTTCTTTGGCACTAAGAGGGCCGGGACAGCACAAGGACTAAGGGATTCTCTCACAAAGCCTTTGCTCACAAGCTCTCCAATTTGTTGTTGTAGTTCTTGAATAGCTTTAGGATCACTTCTATAGGCAGCCTTGTTTGGTAATGTAGCACCCGGAATGAAATCAATTTGATGCTCAATGCCCCTAAGAGGAGGCAAGCCACTTGGAAGCTCATTTGGGAACACATCTTCATAGGATTGGAGGAGCTCTTGGACCTCCTTAGGAAGTGAAACATTCTGCCCAAAAACCACATCTTTTGCAACAAGAGCATAGACATCTTCATCACCCTTTAACTCTTGGAGCATCTCGGCCTCATTGATTAATAATATCTCTCTTGAAGGCTCAAGCATGGATGGTGGTGTAGTATGCTTAAGGATGGGTGGAAGTGGGGTTAAAATGACCTTTCTTGAGCCAAACTTGAAGGTGTAAGTGTTGTCTCTCCCATGGTGTACCGAATCCCTATCAAACTCCCAAGGTCTTCCCAGAAGAAGATGGCAAGCATCCATAGGTAGAACATCACAAAGAGCCTCATCCGAATAGTTCTTACCAATGGAGAAAGATACTAAGCATTGTTTATCCACTCTAACTTCAGCCCCTTTGTTAAGCCACCTCAATTTATAAGGATTGGGATGGTCTTGTGTAGGTAATGATAACTTCTCAATGAGAGTACTAGAAGCCACATTAGTACAACTCCCCCCCATCAATGATAAGATTGCAAACTCTTCCCTTAATGGTGCACCTAGACCTAAAGATTTGTTGTCTTTGATCCATTTCCAAGGGTTGGGGTTGGGTATGCATCACTCTCCAAGTAACCAAGCTAAAAACCGCATCCGGCATAACCACATCGGCCTCCTCATGGTCCGTCCCCTCCTCATCCTCATCACACACAAGGATCTCATCATCACCCCAATGAACCACTTCAAAGCTACTAAGGGCTCTCTTGGTTGGGCATTCTTTAGCAAAGTGACCATAACCTTGGCATTGGTAACATTTTTTGAGAGGCATGGTCTTTTTTTGTGAGGTTTTGATGTAGGAATATGGCCTAGGAGTCTATCACTTTTTATGCCCAAGAATATCCATGAGTTTATGGCAAAGGACAACAAGCTTTGGTGCCCTTATTTTGATCAAGAAATGGGTTTGAGAAACCTGAAATGCTCCAACAGTCTCAGAATTTCAGTTCTGAATTCAACTCCTCATATCTAGAGATCTACTTGCTTAAAATTTATGTTCTTTATATGGATAAAATCTTGAAGAAGTCTACTTTTCTATGGAGTTGGAATCAACAGAAGTTAATGTGTAGATTTCTCAGAATGAAGCTTCAAAGACTGTCACGCAGGAATGCAATGCTGTTTTCTGAAATGACCTATTGTCACTCAAACCTGCATAACTCAAGTTTTAGCCGTTCTTTTTGAGTAATTCTTTTTTGAGGGGAAAGCTAACTTCATTAGCTTTCATTTGAGCTATCATGGGTATTTTTACTCCAACTGAGCTGAGAGCCATGAATTTTCAAAATTCATGCTGCTGCACATGAAGATTGCTGTACATTCCTGGAGTGACCTGATATCACTTAAACCTGGATATCTGGAGTTATAGACCACAACTTGAAGTGATTCTTTTTGTATATGATAGAGAACTTCTCTAGCTTCAAAATGAGCTATCATGTGTCTTAAAATTCATCTTAAGCAAGGAGTTGTGTCGTCTGCAAGAAGGGCTTGTTTCCTGCATGCTGTCAAAGGACCTGTTCTTAACATCTGTTCTTGGCAAGGATAATTTAATCCTCTAAGGTGCCTTAAAATAGTTCGTCCAAGCTGTCATATGATCTCAAAATTGTCCTCATATCAAGGGATATGCAATGACAAACTTCTAGAGTACAAAACCCAACTCACATGCCTCAACAAACCAGAAAAGGAAGAAAAGCAAACTTTCTTTTTATGGCAAAACAAGAGCATGTTTTACTAAAGCACTTTAAAGGATGTTGGAGCTTTAAGCAGATGAAACCTTGATATTTTGGGTGCCTACTGAGGAAGAAGCCAATGGACAATTAATGTCTTTTTGTCCTCAAACTCCAAGCCAACACACACTGCCCCAAGCAATGCAAGTCACTCACTATCATCCGAAATTGTTGTTTATTTTTTAGCTGTTTTTCCCTCATTATTTCGTACTCTATTTGTAAGATAAGTCAATGTAGTTTGTTTGTTTCCTAAGATTAATCTTGGCCATAGATAATTGCTTTAGTTTAAGGGACAAGATCTGATCAAAGGCCCTATATAAGGAGCCTCTTATGCATTGTATTAGGCAGACTTTGATTAAATGAAAAAAAACCAGAGAATGCTTTCTCCAAATTGAAATCTTCTTAACTTGTGCATTGCATTAGTTGAAAGTCAGGCTTAATAACATTCTGTGCTTGCTTGAATGTTGATTAATCACCTGTGGCAAGTTTCAGAGTAATCATGTGCATTGACTGTGGGTTATTTTGATCTTGTTGTCCCAAATTAAATTAGATCTCTCTGTGCTTGCTGTGAGGATTTAATCTAATTTGCCCCCAAATTACTAGTCTAATTTCCTGTGCTTGCTCTGGGAATTAAATTAGCAATTATATCCTTTATTTATTTGCAATTCAAACTAGAAAATCAATCACAAAAACATTTCTTTTATCCTTGTTCTGAAACTGTCTCAAGTTCATTTGGTGACTGTCTTAAGTAATCTATTTATCATAACTTGAGTCCTTGTTTAATCTTGAAACTTTTATCAGTATCACATTAAGTCTCAATCTTAATTGTGACCAAGTTTCAGAATTTGTGAGGTTTATTTGCTATTTTATCCACAAATTAAAAGTTCTTTGCATTCATCAGAATTTCTGAATGTGTCCCATTTCTGCTGCAAACTTTGTTAAACTCTGATTTATTGTGAACCCCTGGTGTTTACACATCAAATTGGTAATCAGAGCAAGGTTATAACACAATTATATCTTGTGTTAGTCTTGGGATAAGCTTTGGTTGAGATTTTATTACCCTAACTACATTAAAAATACAAAAACAGCCCAATGAGTGAAACGAGGTTAACAAAGCTTTGGTTTGCTTCTTGAGAAATCTGTTGTGTGAAAGTTTTTGGCATTCTGATTTCTCCATGGGTAAATCAGTAACTAGAAGATGTTTTTATGATGATTCCTACCCAAGGATGAGTCTTTATTAATGGGAACCTACTCCAAGGTCCTTGAAGGTTGCTATGAGGAAGCTAGAAGCCTTACCAAGAGGAGATCTGATTGAGAGGGACAACATTGGGGTAGCAGCTGTATGTGGAGGTCAAAACCATGCTAAGACATCACACTCACTTCAAAAGGAACCCCAACTGATGAGTGTATGCCTGAGCTCATCTCCTAGTCTTATCACCAGAGGTAAAACCCCATTACCCCTACTTTTGATGGTCAAGACTGTAGGAGTTTTGTTTTGTGGTTGTGTGAAGTCAAGTGTTGTTTTGAGAAACAATCCTTATCTGATTCAAGGAAATGTGAACTGATTGTGTCTTGCTTAAAGGGACCTGCTTTACTATGGTACAATACACTTAATTTTTCAAGAATTATCAAGGGGAAGAGCATGATTAGGTCTTGGCATAAGCTTGAACCCCACATGAAAGAACAATATGCTCCTTCTTGTACCTTAGATAAATTAAAGGCTGATATATATGCTTTAAAACAAAATCTTTTGAGTGTCAGTAAGGGCACTAAGCTATGTGAAATGAACCAGCCTATGTGTGAAAGGAACCTTGAACCAAAACCTGAAACTGTTGAACAAACTAAGTTGGAGATAGCTTGCTCACTTGACGAAGTGAACCATGTGAGTGATTCTTGCATAGTGAGATGTCTGAACCCTATGAAAAATGAGCCTTTGAGTGTTGACCATGAGGAGGTTGATGAGAGTCCTGCTCCCACACCTGAACCCTTAAGACTACCTGAAACAACCCATGCTCCCGTCCCTTGTGGAACCAAATGCCAAAGCCCTCATGATATGTAAACACCAGGGGTTCACAATAAATCAGAGTTTAACAAGTTTGCAGCAGAAATGGGACACATTCAGAAATTCTGATGATTGCAATGAACTTCCAATTTGTGGATAAAATAGCAAATAAACCTCACAAATTCTGAAACTTGGTCACAATTAAGATTGAGACTTAATGTGATACAGATAAAAGTTTCAAGATTAAACAAGGACTCAAGCTATGATAAATATATTACTTAAGACAGTCACCAAATGAACTTGAGACAGTTTCAGAACAAGGATAAAACAAATGTTTTTGTGATTGATTTTTTTGGTTTGAATTGCAAATAAATAAAGGATATAATTGCTAATTTAATTCCCACAGCAAGCACAGGAAATTAGACTAGTAATTTGGGGGCAAATTAGATTAAATCCTCACAGCAAGCACAGAGAGATCTAATTTAATTTGGGACAACAAGATCAAAATAACCCACAGTCAATGCACAGGATTACTCTGAAACTTGCCACAGGTGATTAATCAACATTCAAGCAAGCACAGAATGTTATTAAGCCTGACTTTCAACTAATGCAATGCACAAGTTAAGAAGATTTCAATTTGGAGAAAGCATTCTCTGGTTTTTTTCATTTAATCAAAATCTGATCATTACATTGGATGAGAGGCTCCTTATAAAGGACCTTTAACTTGATCTTGGCCCTTAATCTAAAGTAAGAATCTAAGGCCAGGATTCTTCTTAGGAAACAAACAAGCTACTTTGAATTATCTTACAAATTCGAATAAGAAACAACAAAGAAGTGCAGTTGAAATAGAACAGGCCATTCTGGTGATGGTGACAGCTTGCTTGCTTGGGCAGTGTGTGCTCTTGGCTTGGAGTTAAGGACAAAAAGGTTTTAATTGTCTTTGGCCTCTTCCTTTAGTTGGGACCTGAAATGTCAAGGTTCTATCTGTGTAAGGGCACAACATTTCTAAAGTACTTTAGCAAATCAGGCTCCTTGTCTTGCCATAAAAGGAAAAAATGCTTTTCTCTCTTTTCTGGTTTGTTGAGCTGTGATTTCTGGTCTTTGTCACCTTGGAAATGTGCCATCACTTGTCCCATAATATGAGAATGATGCTAAGGGCTCTTGACAACTTGGACGAATAATTTTGAGGCACCTTAGAAGGACTGAAATAATCTTGCCAGACATGATGCCAAAACAGGCCATTGTTGCGGCAGATGCAGAAACTAGTGGTTATTGCAGATGCTGTAACTTCCTACTCGATAAGAAATAGGCTGCCTCCCATGTACCAAAAGAACCGTAGATGACTTAGCTTCCTTATTCAATTGGAATTACGCAAAGCAATGTCCTAGAACTTGAGTTATAAGACCTTAAGTAAGTTCAGGTCAGAACGAGAGTTCAGCATCTTTCCTATGCGTCAGCAATGTCTTTGAAAAATCATATCTCCCAACTCAGGTTGGATAAAAATACCCATGATAGCTTAATTGAAAGATACAGAAGTCATATTTCACCTCCAAAAAGAATCAACCCAAGTCATTGAGTAAATCTTCAGATATTGAATTTTAAACACTGATAGGTCATTTCTGAAATGACAGCATTCTTCCTGCACAGCTGCTGTAACTTTGAAAATACATAACTCTTAGCTCAGGGAGGATAAAAATACCCAACATACCAAAAATGAAAGCTAATAATGTTATCTTTCATTGCCAAAAAGAATTACCCAAAATTAACCAGTAGGTTTTGAGTTATTCAAGTTTGAACACAGACAGGCCAGTTTCAGAAACAGCATTGCATTAAATCGTGACAGTCTTTGAAGGCTTATTGTGAACAATATACACATTGAAACCTGTGGATTCCAACTCCATTGGAAAGTAGACTCTTCCAAGATTTCATACATGTAAGGAACAAAAATTTTAAGCAAGTAGAACTCTAGATATGAGGAGTTGAATTCAGAACTGAAATTCGAGACCGTTGAGCATTTCAGGTTTCTTAAGTCCATTTCTTGATCAAAATAAGGGCACCAAAGCTTGTTGTCCTTTGCCATAAGCTCATGGATATTCTTGGGCATAAAAAGTGTTAGACTCCTAGGCCATGTTCCCACATCAAACTCCCCGGTTCAAAAGAATTTGACCTCAAATTCTGAATGTAAGAAAAAAATTTCCTTACACCTTGCTTGATCAAAAGAGCAAATGATTATATTCATGGACTGATATTACATATCTTCCTCCTAGATCAAATACCAAGATAGCTTGCCTTGGACTCATAGGAGCAGCACTCAGGAGTTCAGCAACAAGAAGGAGAATTGGACATACAAGCCTCAAAGCATGTGCACTCTTATTGCCTCTATCTATGCTCATTCCTGTTTTCTTTTCAACCAAGTCCATGTACCCTTCACCAAAAGGCCAAGGTGGCTCTACTCCAAGCTTAACAACAATTATACCACATTGAATGACCAGCAGCATGTATCTTCTTGATCTTAACCTCGAATAAGGAACACCATCACTATTAGGACTTAATAATGCATCCAAGGGACTCATTCTTTTTTGATGCATTAATCTCATCATGAACATCTCCAAACTGCCTAAATATCCTTCAAGACCAGGTGGATAACTTGCACATGATATCCCAAATAATCCTAACAAGTTCTCACAAATGTTTGGGACATTACTCATCTTAAAACATAGGAATTTCAAATGGACAAAGACTTTTCTAACTTGATCCATTACACCATTTTTCCCTTCTAATATATCTGAATTTGCACTTAAATGGACAAGGCTAACTTGTAACCTCACCAACATGTAAAAATGGAAGTGTGGAGTTGAAGAGCACAAATTATACTTCCCAAGAAGCAGGTTCAATCCGGACAGAGAGCTGGTGCAAAAGTTCAGATTTTGAACTCTTGGGCATGAAACAAAATAAGAACCTCCTGTTGCTTCACCCTTGCTTGATTCCCAATGAATTTCAGCAGTGACGTGGGATATGGATTGGTTATTTTTTTGGGCTTGACACTCAAACAACAGGTGATTTGAAGTTGATTCATTTGGACTCGTGTTAGGGATATGGTCTTTGTTTTCACAAAGGGGTGGGGGCAAGGCATGTATTGGACAATTTTAATGGCTTTGAAAGTGTGAGAGCAGGACTCTCTTCATCCCCTTCATGGTCAATAATCAGGGGTTCATTTTCTATGGGGTTCAAACACCTCACTATGCAAGCATCACTCACATGGTTCACTTTATCAAGTGAGCAAGCTATCTCCAACTCGCTTTGTTCAACAGTTTGTGTTTTGGTTCTAGGTTCATTTCATATATAGGCTGATAATTTTCACATGGTTTGATATCCCCATTGAGACTCTCAAGTTTCTGTCTTATGGTCTCTATAGTGATTTCTGAATCATTCAAGACACTAGAAGGAGAATACTTCTTCCTCATGTGGTGTTCAAGTTTTGGCCAAGTTTTAACCATACCCCTTCCTTCCATTCTCCTTGAAAAATTCAGAGTATGAAACCACAATAAAGCACCACCTTTTAGACAAGACACAGCTAGTTTAAACTTCCTTGACTCAGACAGATAGTGGTTCTTAAAATAGCATTTGAGTTCATACAACCAAGAGATAAAGCTATTATTGTTGCTACCATCAAAATCAGGGAGTATGAGGGTTTTACCTCTGCCTCTAAAGGCAGTAAAGGAGTTTGAACAACCAAGCTTCAGTTGGAGTTCACTTTGGTGTAAACCAGGTGGCTCAACATGTGTCTGGCCTCCATACTCAGCTGCTGTACCCAAGTCGCCTCTTTCGCCTCGATCCCTTTGTCAGTGCCTCTAACTTCTTCATGACAGCCTCCACGGACTTGGAGATAGGACCAAGGTCATGATGCTTCATCTTTGAGCAAGAAGCATAAGGAGTAGTATCAACAACTACTGGTTGTCCCATAGAAAATAGATTGACAAACAGTTTCACAAAGAACAGATTTTTAAAATCAAAGCTTTGGTAAGCTCTCTTCACTCATTGGGCTGTTTTTGTATTTTTAATGTAGTTAGGATAATAACTCTCAACCAAAGCTTATCCCAAGACTAACACAAGTAAGAACTGTGTTAAACCTTGCTCTGATGCCAATTTGATATGTAAACACCAGGGGTTCACAATAAATCAGAGTTTAACAAGTTTGCAGCAGAAATGGGACACATTCAGAAATTCTGATGAATGCAATGAACTTCCAATTTGTGGATAAAATAGCAAATAAACCTCACAAATTCTGAAACTTGGTCACAATTAAGATTGAGACTTAATGTGATACTGATAAAAGTTTCAAGATTAAACAAGGACTCAAGCTATGATAAATAGATTACTTAAGACAGTCACCAAATAAACTTGAGACAGTTTCAGAACAAGGATAAAAGAAATGTTTTTGTGATTGATTTTTTTGGTTTGAATTGCAAATAAATAAAGGATATAATTGCTAATTTAATTCCCACAGCAAGCACAGGAAATTAGACTAGTAATTTGGGGGCAAATTAGATTAAATCCTCACAAAGAAGCACAGAGAGATCTAATTTAATTTGGGACAACAAGATCAAAATAACCCACAAATAATGCACAGGATTACTCAAAACTTGCCACAGGTGATTAATCAACATTCAAGCAAGCACAGAATGTTATTAAGCCTGACTTTCAACTAATGCAATGCACAAGTTAAGAAGATTTCAATTTGGAGAAAGCATTCTCTGGTTTTTTTCATTTAATCAAAGTCTGATCATTACATTGGATGAGAGGCTCCTTATAAAGGACCTTTAACTTGATCTTGGCCCTTAATCTAAAGTAAGCATCTAAGGCCAGGATTCTTCTTAGGAAACAAACAAGCTACTTTGAATTATCTTACAAATTCGAATAAGAAACAACAAATAAGTGCAAATTGAAATAGAACAGCCATTCTCGTGATGGTGACAACTTGCTTGCTTGGGCAGTGTGTGCTCTTGGCTTGGAGTTAAGGACAAAAAGGTTTTAATTGTCTTTGGCCTCGTCCTTTAGTTGGGACCTCAAATGTCAAGGTTCTATCTGTGTAAGGGCACAACATTTCTAAAGTACTTTAGCAAATCAGGCTCCTTGTCTTGCCATAAAAGGAAAAAATGCTTTTCTCTCTTTTCTGGTTTGTTGAGCTGTGATTTCTGGTCTTTGTCACCTTGGAAATGTGCCATCACTTGTCCCATAATATGAGAATGATGCTAAGGGCTCTTGACAACTTGGACGAATAATTTTGAGGCACCTTAGAAGGACTGAAATAATCTTGCCAGGGACGATGCCAAACAGGCCATTGTGCAAAGATGCAGAAACTAGTGGTTGTTGCAGATGCTGTAACTTCCTACTCGAGAAGAAATAGGCTGCCTCCCATGTACCAAAAGAACCGTAGATGACTTAGCTTCCTTATTCAATTGGAATTACGCAAAGCAATGTCCTAGAACTTGAGTTATAAGACCTTAAGTAAGTTCAGGTCAGAACGAGAGTTCAGCATCTTTCCTATGCGTCAGCAATGTCTTTGAAAAATCATATCTCCCAACTCAGGTTGGATAAAAATACCCATGATAGCTTAATTGAAAGATACAGAAGTCATATTTCACCTCCAAAAAGAATCAACCCAAGTCATTGAGTAAATCTTCAGATATTGAATTTTAAACACCGACAGGTCATTTCTGAAATGACAAGATTCTTCCTACACAAACTGTAACTTTGAAAATACATAACTCTTAGCTCAGGGAGGATAAAAATACCCAACATACCAAAAATGAAAGCTAATGATGTTATCTTTCATTGCCAAAAATAATTACCCAAAATTAACCAGTAGGTTTTGAGTTATTCAAGTTTGAAAACAGACAGGCCAGTTTCGAAACAAAGCATTGCATTAAATCGTGATGAGTCTTTGAAGGCTTATTGTGAACAATATACACATTGAAACCTGTGGATTCCAACTCCATTGGAAAGTAGACTCTTCCAAGATTTCATACATGTAAGGAACAAAAATTTTAAGCAAGTAGAACTCTAGATATGAGGAGTTGAATTCAGAACTGAAATTCTGAGACTGTTGGAGCATTTCAGGTTTCTTAAGTCCATTTCTTGATCAAAATAAGGGCACCAAAGCTTGTTGTCCTTTGCCATAAGCTCATGGATATTCTTGGGCATAAAAAGTGTTAGACTCCTAGGCCATGTTCCCACATCACCTCATCTGATTCCAACTGAGATAATTTCAGACTACCTATCATTTGAGTGTCAAGCCCAAAAGATTAACCATCCCATATTTCCCTTCACTACTGAAATTCGTGGGTGCATAGCCAAGCAAGGATTAAGGGAGGATTCTTACTTCCTTCCCTATCCAAGAGAGTCCAATATAACCTCCAACAACAGGCCCCACTCAGATTCCGAAACTTGTGTAGCAAGAGGTGAGAGTCCTGATATTTTCACCCCACACTTCCACTACTATATGCTGACATGGCTAATGATGAGCTTGGGTCAAATGAATTCTTGTTTGGATCAGATTGAAAACTATTGTCCAGACCTGAAATTCCTGTGTTTTAAGATGAGTAATCCTCAAAACATTGGTGAGAAGTTGTTAGGACTACTTGGAACATCAAGTACAAGTTCCTTACATGATATTGGTGGGAATTCAGCTCATTTGGTGATGTTTATGTTGAGGCTAATGTATGAAGACAGAAACAGAATGAAGCCCTCTTGGTCATTAAGGGCCATTATGCATTTGGGATTAGAAACTCATATGCATATGAGTGAGAGTGGGCATTTTAAATTTTGCACTAGGAAAGGAAATGAGGTCAGAAAAACCTGGAGCAATTCTCATCCAGAAATCAAACTTGATGTCATGGAGTCTGATATTTCATTTAGGAATCACAAGGTCAAGACTAAGAGTGCAGGACTGAATTTAATCTCCACGAACCATGTATGTATTCCTAGGCACTCTGAATTCGGAGCAGCAACAGTTGGACTTGAGCCTGGTCTAGTTTTGAAGAGACAAGACCCTGTTATGGTATTTGATCCAGGAAAAATAAGGAGTGCTTGGGTGGGTAAGCCATCTGAATTTGGTGTTATGCCTACAACTGAACCAAACCACATGATACCATCCTATGATCCAGGTAGAAATTGTGGCTCTCTCTTGAGCAAACAATCTGAAATTGAGGTTGGTACTGCACTTCAAAGAAGACCATCCTATGAATTGAATTTTGGGGCAAGACTCATAGCTCTGAAGGTGGCATGGCAACCTATGGTGATGCTTTCGTTCCTATCTGTGCTGAACCTGCCATGTCCTGAACATGAGACTGCCAATTATGTTATACCAAGGCAGTTCATGTTAATCTTTGATCCAGGAGGATTCAACCACATTCAATACTTGAGAATGCAGAAGTGTTTTGCTCCCTCACTGAGAATGAGCATGAATGGCTATGAGGCAAAAGAGATGTCCTCTTTTATCCATCAGAATTTGAGGACAAATTCTTTTGAACCAGGGGAGTTTGATGTAGGAACATGGCCTAGGAGTCTATCACTTTTTATGCCCAAGAATATCCATGAGTTTATGGCAAAGGACAACAAGCTTTGGTGCCCTTATTTTGATCAAGAAATGGGTTTGAGAAACCTGAAATGCTCCAACAGTCTCAGAATTTCAGTTCTGAATTCAACTCCTCATATCTAGAGATCTACTTGCTTAAAATTTATGTTCTTTATATGGATAAAATCTTGAAGAAGTCTACTTTCCTATGGAGTTGGAATCAACAGAAGTTAATGTGTAGATTTCTTAGAATGAAGCTTCAAAGACTGTCACGCAGGAATGCAATGCTGTTTTCTGAAATGACCTGTTGTCACTCAAACCTGCATAACTCAAGTTTTAGCCGTTCTTTTTGAGTAATTCTTTTTTGAGGTGAAAGCTAACTTCATTAGCTTTCATTTGAGCTATCATGGGTATTTTTACTCCAACTGAGCTGAGAGCCATGAATTTTCAAAGTTCATGCTGCTGCACATGAAGATTGCTGTACATTCCTGGAGTGACCTGATATCACTTAAACCTGGATATCTGGAGTTATAGAACACAACTTGAAGTGATTATTTTTGTATATGATAGAGAACTTCTGTAGCTTCAAAATGAGCTATCATGTGTCTTAAAATTCATCTTAAGCAAGGAGTTGTGTCGTATGCAAGAAGGGCTTGATTCCTGCATGCTGTCAAAGGACCTGTTCTTAACATCTGTTCTTGGCAAGGATAATTTAATCCTCTAAGGTGCCTTAAAATAGTTCGTCCAAGCTGTCATATGATCTCAAAATTGTCCTCATATCAAGGGATATGCAATGACAAACTTCTAGAGTAAAAAACCCAACTCACATGCCTCAACAAACCAGAAAAGGAAGAAAAGCAAACTTTCTTTTTATGGCAAAACAAGAGCATGTTTTACTAAATCACTTTAAAGGATGTTGGAGCTTTAAGCAGATGAAACCTTGATATTTTGGGTGCCTACTGAGGAAGAAGCCAATGGACAATTAATGCCTTTTTGTCCTCAAACTCCAAGCCAACACACACTGCCCCAAGCAATGCAAGTCGTCACTATCATCCGAAATTGTTGTTTATTTTTCAGCTGTTTTTCCCTCATTATTTCGTACTCTATTTGTAAGATAAGTCAATGTAGTTTGTTTGTTTCCTAAGATTAATCTTGGCCATAGATAATTGCTTTAGTTTAAGGGCCAAGATCTGATCAAAGGCCCTATATAAGGAGCCTCTTATGCATTGTATTAGGCAGACTTTGATTAAATGAAAAAAAAAACCGAGAATGCTTTCTCCAAATTGAAATCTTCTTAACTTGTGCATTGCATTAGTTGAAAGTCAGGCTTAATAACATTCTGTGCTTGCTTGAATGTTGATTAATCACCTGTGGCAAGTTTCAGAGTAATCCTGTGCATTGACTGTGGGTTATTTTGATCTTGTTGTCCCAAATTAAATTAGATCTCTCTGTGCTTGCTGTGAGGATTTAATCTAATTTGCCCCCAAATTACTAGTCTAATTTCCTGTGCTTGCTGTGGGAATTAAATTAGCAATTATATCCTTTATTTATTTGCAATTCAAACCAGAAAATCAATCACAAAAACATTTCTTTTATCCTTGTTCTGAAACTGTCTCAAGTTCATTTGGTGACTGTCTTAAGTAATCTATTTATCATAACTTGAGTCCTTGTTTAATCTTGAAACTTTTATCAGTATCACATTAAGTCTCAATCTTAATTGTGACCAAGTTTCAGAATCTGTGAGGTTTATTTGCTATTTTATCCACAAATTAAAAGTTCTTAGCATTCATCAGAATTTCTGAATGTGTCCCATTTCTGCTGCAAACTTTGTTAAACTCTGATTTATTATGAACCCCTGGTGTTTACACATCAGGTTTCAGGTGCTTTTCCTTTGTCAAGTATGGAGGTTTTGTTTTGAGAGGGGGGTTCATTGATTTTGACACCGGTTGGGGTTTTGTTGGGGGCTGTTTTGGCGGCTGGTTTGGTGGTTGTGGCTTTCCCCTTACCCAATTTCTCAACCCTTAAAGCCAAGTTGACGACTTCATCAAAGGACCATACTTGTTGCATTCTAACCCTATGAGCAATCTTAGTGTCTAAACCCTCAACAAACCTAGCAATCTTTTGTTCAGGCTTTTCATTGAGTTCACATTGCAACGTAAGTTGTTCAAAGTCTCTAAGATATGACTCAAGTGGTTGTTGGTCTTGTTTAAGTTGTGTGAGCTTAATGAAAATGTCTTGAGTGTACTCTTTAGGTATAAACTTCTCATTAAGCTTTTTTTTCAGTTTTAACCAAGACTTAATAGGTTCCTTACCATCCCTTCTTCTCTGATTTTTTAAGTTCTCATACCAAAGGGAGGCATAGCCTTTGAGTTTCAAGATTGAAACTTTAAAAGCTTTGCTATCGGAATAACCTTTAAATTCAAAGACTCTTTCAATGGTTCTAAACCAGTCTAACAAATCCTCGGGGTTTAAACTACCATTAAAATCAGGAATCCTACCTTTAAGTCTTTGTTGGGCTCTCCTTGAAATGCCTCGGCCATGGATTCCTCTGAATCTGAAAGCTCCTCTTCCTCATGGCCACCATGAGCTCGTCCTCCTCCCATGAGTCCACGGCCTCTACCCCTGCCTCTAGGTGGTTGTCCTCTTCCTTTTGGTGGTGTTGGAATATTAGCCATGATAGCATTGAAAGAATCTAGCAACAAATCACATTTTTCAGAAAGTTGGGTAACTTGTGTTTCAATCCCAGCAAGCCTTTCCTCACTCATGGTTGTTTTTTGTGTTTTTAATGTGGTTAGGGTATAATGAACTCACAACGAAAGGCTTTTTTGTTGTTAACCAAAGCTCTGATAACCAATTTGAAGTAAAACTACAAGGACTCGATTTTTGGACAGAAATAGTGCTAAAATGATTACTAAAATGCTAAGGATTGAGTGATTGGGATATGAATTAAACCAAGCACAAAGCCAAGGTCTTCTATCACTAAGGAAAGGAGGGTCTTCTAGTACTAAACAAAGAATTTTAAGTAGAAAAACTAGGTTTTCAGTTGTATTAATGTTCATTCAAATCTGAAGTTCTCAGGTGCCTAGCTTGGTTTATATAGACCAAGGCTTACAATCTTGATCCTTGATTATAAGTTACATCTAAGGGCCACAAATGAGCAGCAAAAGAGCACAAAAAAATGGCAGCCAAGGCCTTACAATGCTGAAAATGAAAATGACATAAAGTAAAGAAAGTAAACTAATAGTCCAATCTTCCTTGTTTTTAGCTCAACTTCTTATTTATGATTATATGGACTGATTGGAGGCTTGTGGAACCGTGTAAGACTCCCATGCTGCAGCCAAAAAGTCTCTTGAGCTTTGTTGGAACAAAAGAAGAAAGATTGATAGCGACATTTAGCTCATTGTTCAAAGCCGGGTCCCCTTGTACCATTGCAATGTTTCTTCAATTAAAATCCGAATGGTAGCTCTAGGAGATAAAAGATCCTACACAAAAACGTCCCAAACTCACCTAAGATAAGAATTACGACGGTTGGAGTCATGACTTCTTAGACGGTTTTTGTGTTCGTCCTCAAATTGTGACGAGCTCCAAAACAGGGTGAAATAGGGCCTTTCTCGGTTTGATTTGTTTCAATTTGTCCCATTTCTTTAGTCCTTGTGACTCATTGTTTAAACCATTTGTCCTTGTTTATTAGTCCTTGTGACTCATTGTGTAAACCATTTGTCCTTGTTATTGTTACTTGTTGTGCGAACCATTTTTCCTTGTTCATTAGTCTTTTTGACTCGTCGTGTGAACCATTTGTCCTTGTTCATTAGTCCTTGTGACTCGTTGTGTAAACCATATGTCCTTGTTATTGTGAGTTGTTGTGTGGACCATTTTTCCTTGTTCATTAGTCCTTGTGACTCGTTGTGAGAACCATTTGTCTTTGTGACTCATTGTGTGAACCATTTGTCCTTTTTTATTAGTCCTTGTGACACGTTGTGTAACCTATTTGTCCTAGTTCATTAGTCCTTGTGACTCGTTGTGTGAACCATTTATCCTTGTTCATTAGTCCTTGTAACTCTTTATGTTAACCATTTGTCCTTGTGACTCGTTGTGTGAACCATTTGTCCTTGTTCATTAGTCCTTGTGACTCATTGTGTGAACCATTTGTCCTTTTTTATTAGTCCTTGTGACTCGTTGTGTAAACTATTTGTCCTAATTCATTAGTCCTTGTGACTCGTTGTGTGAACCATTTGTCCTTGTTCATTAGTCCTTGTAACTCATTATGTTAACCATTTGTCCTTGTAACTCGTTGTGTGACCCATTTGTCCTTGTTCTTTAGTCCTTGGTCTTTGTTGTGTGAACCATTTGTCCTTGTTTATTAGTCCTTGTGAATCGTTGTGTAAACCATTTGCCCTTGTTGTTGTGACTTGTTGTGTGAACCATTTTTCCTTTTTCATTAGTCTTTGTGACTCATTGTGTGAACCATTTGTCCTTGTATATTAGTCCTTGTGACTCGTTGTGTGAACCATTTGTCCTTGTTCTTTAATCCTTGTGACTCGTTGTTTAAACCATTTGTCCTTGTTTATTAGTCCTTGTGACTCGTTGTGTAAACCATTTGTCCTTGTTATTGTGACTTGTTGTGTGAGCCATTTTTTCTTTTTCATTAGTCCTTGTGACTCGTTGTGTGAACCATTTGTTCTTGTTCATTAGACCTTGTGACTCGTTGGGTAAACTATTTGTCCTTGTTCATTAGTCCTTGTGACTCGTAGTGTGAACCATTAGACCTTGTTCATTAGTCGTTGTAACTCGTTATGTTAACCATTTGTCCTTGTTTATTAGTCCTTGTGACTCATTGGGTAAACCATTTGCCCTTGTTATTGTGACTTGTTGTGTGAACCATTTTTCATTATTCATTAGTCCTTGTGACTCGTTGTGTGAACCGTTTATCCTTGTTCATTAGTCCATGTGACTCTTTGTGTGAACCATTTGTCCTTGTTCATTAGTCCTTGTGACTCGTTCTTTAAATCATTTGTAACAAGGAAACATTATGTAAATCATTTGTCCTTTTTCTTTAGTCCTTGTGACTCGTTGTGTGAACCATTTGTCCTTGTTCATTAGTCCTTGTGACTCCTTGTGTTAACTATTTTTCCTTGTTCTTTAGTCCTTGTGACTCGTTGTGTGAACCATTTGTCCTTGTTCATTAGTCCCTGTGACTCGTTGTGTGAACCATTTGTCCTTGTTGATTAATCCATATGACTGCTTGTGTGAACCATTTGTCCCATTTCTTTAGTCCTTCTAACTCGTTGTTTAAACCATTTGTCCTTGTTTATTAGTCCTTGTGACTCGTTGTGTAAACCATTTGTCCTTGTTATTGTTACTTGTTGTGTGAACCATTTTTCCTTGTTCATTAGTCTTTTTGACTCGTTGTGTGAACCATTTGTCCTTGTTTATTAGTCCTTGTGACTCGTTGTGTAAACTATTTGTCCTTGTTTATTAGTCCTTGTGACTCGTTGTGTTAACAATTTGTCCTTGTTCTTTAGTCCTTGTGACTTGTTGTTTAAACCATTTGCCCTTGTTTATTAGTCCTTGTTACTTGTTGTGTGAACCATTTTTCCTTGTTCATTAGTGCTAAATATCTCCAAAAATATGGCTAATTTTGGTGTGATTCCTATTTTAAATGAAAGTACATGATGTAAGCTTTCCAGCGAGTGGTCACACACTTTATTTGGTTAAGTAACGATGGAGATATGGTCGTTTTAAGGTGAGTTGTCCAACTTTTATGCGGGTGACGCAAATTGGACGAACTAAGACAATCAAAGGACGAATAGAATTGTTACTTCCCTAAATTATTAGTTTCCTAATTCGAGTCAGGTTATTATTATTGTATCCTAATAAGTTTAGGAAAGCTAGTTTCCTAATTGTAACTAGAATAGTTATTATTTCCTATTTAGTTTAGGAAAGATATTATTGTCTTCTATTAGGAATAGATGTCAATCCTAGCACTATAAATAAGGGTCTTTGTAATCAGTTTTATTCAATCAAGTTTGAGAGTTAATTCAAGTTTTATACTTGTGTGTGCTTATTGCTTGCGAGTTATAAGTGTCTTATTTCTTTCTTGCGAGGGAGAGTTTTGAGTGTGAGTCAATCCTTGCGAGGTGAGAGTCATACAAACCAGTTGTGAGTTGTTACAAATTTCTTGCGAGGAAGGAGTGAAATTTACTTCATATCCTAGTTTTAGTTGAGGGGTCTTGCGAGATTTTCACAACTAATTCATATCCTTTTATTATTTTCCGTTCATATTTCATACTTAAAACACAAAAAATTACAATACTTTATTTCCGCTGCAAAGTTACTCTAAAATCGTGAAAACTTGTCGTTATTTTATATCACTTGTTATTGTGACTTGTTGTGTGAACCATTTTTTCTTGTTCATTAGTCCCTGTGACTCGTTGTGTGAACCATTTGTCCTTGTTCATTAGTCCTTGTGACTCGTTGTGTGAACCATTTGTCCTTGTTCATTATTCCTTGTGACTCGTTATGTTTACCATTTGTCCCTTTATCCTTGTTCATTAGTCCATATGACTCGTTGTGTGAACCATTTGTCCTTGTTCATTAGTCCTTGTGACTCATTGTTTAAACCATTTGTAACGAGGACTCATTGTGTATATCATTTGTCCTTGTGACTCGGTGGGTGAACCATTTGTCCTTGTTCATTAGTCCTTGTGACTCGATGTGTAAACTATTTGTCCTTGTTCATTAGTCCTTGTGACTTGTTGTGTAAACCATTTATCCTTGTTCATTAGTCCTTGTAACTCGTTATGTTAACCATTTGTCCTTGTTCTTTAGTCCTTGTGACTCGTTGTGTGAACCATTTGTCCTTGTTCATTAGTCCTTGTGACTCCTTGTGTTAACTATTTTTCCTTGTTCTTTAGTCCTTGTGACTCATTGTGTGAACCATTTGTCCTTGTTTATTAGTCCTTGTGGCTCGTTGTGTGAACCATTTGTCCTTGTTGATTAGTCCATATGACTCGTTGTTTGAACCATTTGTCCTTGTTCTTTAGTCCTTATCACTCGTTGTTTAAACCATTTGTCCTTGTTTATTAGTCTCCGTGACTCGTTCTGTAAACCATTTGTCCTTGTTATTGTGACTTGTTGTGTGAACCATTTTTCCTTGTTCATTAGTCTTTTTGACTCGTTGTGTGAACCATTTTTCTTTGTTCATTAGTCCTTGTGACTCGTTGTGAGAACCATTTATCCTTGTTCATTAGTCCTTGTGACTCGTTGTGTGAACCATTTGTCCTTTTTCATTATTCCTTGTGACTCGTTGTGTAAACTATTTGTCCTAGTTCATTAGTCCTTGTGACTCGTTGTGTGAACCATTTGTCCTTGTTCATTAGTCCTTGTAACTCGTTATGTTAACCATTTGTCCTTGTGACTCGTTGTGTAAACCATTTGTCCTAGTTCATTAGTCCTTGTGACTCGTTGTGTGAACCATTTGTCCTTGTTCATTAGTCCTTGTAACTCGTTATGTTAACCATTTGTCCTTGTGACTCGTTGTGTGAACCATGTGTCCTTGTTCATTAGTCCCTTTGACTCGTTGTGTGAACCATTTGTCCTTGTTCATTAGTCCTTGTAACTCGTTATGTTAACCATTTGTCCCTGTGACTTGTTGTGTGAACCATTTGTCCTTGTTCATGTTAGTTATTTAGACCAAATAAGACTCATCTTATGAAATCAAAATTACATACTAATTTTGTGGTGGTCTAAATCTACATGCATGCATAGAAAAATAACAAGGAGATGGTATAAAACCATCTTAAGACCACCATGTAGATCTACTATAGATCTCATCCGAGCGTGGCCACGCATTTCCAGTCAGCTCTCCTCGAGTGGCCTTGAGATAAAATATTACTTAAATGGACAATCCCGTTGACCTATTTTTCTTCGTTCGATACAGATCACAATGACCCAGTAAATGCTCATCGGCCTCCTTTTACGGCGCGACCTAGAACAAAAACCTAAGCCACCGGAAAACCGCACCAACTCAGACAAATAGTCGCCAGTCTAAAGAATTGACTCGAAGGAATAAATAGAAATCCTTGCTATGACCCAGCAACAAAAGGACTCTACAAACGGTCACTGTCCGATAAATCGTCTCACAGTCTGCCTATGTAATCGATCAGCCATCACTATGACCATATGACAGTCTAACTTGTCATCTATCGCCTTACAATCTAGTCACTCCGAGACGGCACCTCATTAAGTAACTAGGGACAAAATACAATGTTAATCCAGTTCACTTTAATAGGGTTCGACATTGTCACTACAACCTATTTGGATAAAAACAAAGTATATAAAATTCAGATATAAGAACTGAATACGACGATAAATGTAATTATCATATATGAAATAATAAATACAATATCTTAATTATTATATATCATATAATTTACAACAGTGTTGGCATTCGTCTCAATCCCATCGAAACTACATTACTATCATGTTTACCCTGAGACAATGGCTTGGTTAAAGGATCAGCGATGTTGTCAGCTGTCCCAACCTTACAGACTGTAATTTCCTTCCTTTCAATTAAATCTCTAATTACATGAAATTTCCTAAGTATGTGTCTAGACTTGTTACTAGACTTGGGCTCTTTTGCTTGAAAAATCACCCCACTGTTATCACAATACAAAGTGATAGGATCCTCGACGGTCGGAACTACTTTCAGTACCTCTAAAAATTGCCTAATCCAAACAGCTTCCTTTGCAGCTTCAGATGCTGCACTCAGCTTCCGTGGTAGAATCAGCAGTCACAGACTCCTTAAAACTTCCACAGCAAACCGCCCCTCCGTTCAACAAAAAGACAAAACCAGCCTGGGATTTCAAATCATCCCTGTCGGTTTGGAAACTGGCATCCGTATAACCTCTTATAAGTAATTCAAATTCTCCTCCAAACACTAAGAATGAATCCTTAGTCCTTCTCAAGTACTTTAGAATATTCTTGACGGCTATCCAGTGACTCTCACCTGGAGTTTTTTGATAACGACTCGTCATACTCAAAGCATACGAAACGTCAGGACGAGAACACATCATAGCATACATGATCGATCCAACAACGGAAGCATAGGTAATCGATTTCATGTGTTCAATATCCTTAGGCTCAGTAGGACACTGTGACTTACTCAAAGTAATCCCACTGCCTATATGTTGAAAACCTCTCTTGGAGTTTTTCATATTGAATCGGTCAAGAATCTTATCGATATAGGCTTCTTGACTCAAAGCTAATATCCTTTTGGATCTATCCCTATAGATCCGGATACCCAAGATGCGCTGAGCTTCTCCCAAATCTTTCATTTGAAAGTGATTTCCTAACCACTTCTTGACAGAAGCAAGCATATCTACGTCATTCCCAATGAGTAATATGTCGTCAACATAAAGAAGTAAGAAAACAACTTTACTCCCACTAAACTTCATGTATAAACATGGTTCCTCAACACTTCGAGAAAAACCATTCTGTTTAATAACATGATCAAAACGATGATTCCAACTCCTTGACGCTTGCTTAAGACCATAAATGGATCTCTTAAGTTTGCATACTTTGTTAGGATTTTTAGGATCCACAAAACCTTCAGGTTGTGTCATGAACACTTCCTCTTCCAGAAACCCGTTCAGGAAAGCGGTTTTGACATCCATTTGCCCTATCTCATAATCATGAAATGCAGCAATCCCTAACATTATCCGAATAGATCTAAGCATAGCAACTGGTGCAAAAGTTTCATCATAGTGTAAACCATGAACCTGGGTGAAACCTTTTGTCACCAATCTAGCTTTGTAGACATCTTTATGTCCATCCATGCCGATTTTAATCTTGAATATCCACTTACACTGAAGAGGTCGAACATCTTTAGGTAAGTCAACCAGGTCCCATACCTGATTTTCGTACATGGAATCCATTTCGGATTGCATGGCCTCGAGCCATAGCTTAGAGTCAGAACTAGTAATAACTGCTTTGTAGGTCTTATGTTCATCACTTTCTAAAAGTAAAACCTCGTAGTCACCATCTTCCTCGATAATACCAAGGTATCTATCAGGCTGGCGACTAACCCTCTCTGACCTCCTAGATTCAGAAGGAACAATAACCGATTCAGACGTAGAAGGAACATCTTCTTGTACTGTCACATCAGTTTGTGGCTCTTGAACTTCATCAAGTTCAAATTTTCTCCCACTCTGTCTTCTAGAAATAAACTCCTTTTCTAGAAAGACAGCTTCACGAGCCAAAAACACTTTGTTCTCGCTACTATTGTAGAAGTAATATCCGCAAGTTTCCTTTGGGTAGCCTACAAAAAATACATTTTTCAGAACGAGGTGCAAGCTTATCGTCAGACTTGCTCTTGACATAAGCATCACAACCCCATACTTTCATGTATCGCAGATTCGGGACTTTCCCTTTCAATATCTCATATGGAGTTTTGTCAGTTGTTTTAGTGGGACTTTGATTAAGTGAGCGTATAGCAGATGAAATGGCAAAACCCCAAAATGACTTAGGTAACTCAGTTTGACTCATCATTGATCGGACCATATCTAATAAAGTTCGATTCCTCCTTTCAGCCACACCATTCAACTGTGGTGTGCGAGGAGGAGTTAATCGATACAATACGACGCTTTAAGGTGATCTCTAAAGTCATTGCTTAAATACTCCCCACCACGATCTGATCGTAATGCTTTAATCTTCTTATTTAATTGGTTTTCTACTTCATTCTGAAACTCTTTGAACTTATCAAAAGCTTCACTTTTATACCTCATTAAGTAGATATACCCATATCTACTCATGTCATCGGTAAAAGTAATGAAATAGTCATAATTACCTCTAGCAGTGACTGTCATTGGACCTCATACATCGGTGTGTATTAAACCCAACAACTCACTAGCTCGAGATCCTTTTCCTAGAAAAGGTGAACGAGTCATCTTGCCAAAAAGACAAGATTCGCATGTACCAAATGATTCGAAATCAAAAGGTTTAGTTATACCAGTCGACACTAGTCTTTTAATGCGTTTCTCGTTAATGTGTCCTAATCGACAATGCCATAAATAAGATTGATCGGGATCACCTGTTTTGAGTCTTTTATTATTTAAATGATAAACATCGTTGTAAGTATCTAGAATATAAATACCATTGATTGAAATAGCTCCGCTATATACAATCCCATTAAGGGAAAAAGTACAACGTTTGTCTTTAATTACAAAAGAAAAACCTTCCGTGTCTAACACAGATACTGACATTATATTCCTAGACAACGTCGGTACAAAATAACAATTATTAAGAAACAACTGCAACCCCGAAGCTAAGTTAAGTACATAAGTTCCTACTGAGACGGCGGCTACTTTTGACCCGTTACCCATTCGGAGAGTATCTAATACCCAAGTTGTATTTGAAGCATAATTTATGTCTATGATAAAAGATTCGGTTGAGAAATTACATGTTGGCTTCACAATGCCAGCTTTGATGTCATCCAAATATTTCGTGCAATTACGCCTCCAATGTCCCTTGTATTACAATAATTACAAGTATCTTTAAGAGGATTACCCTTTTTAGGTTTAGGCTTGGTAGAGCAATTCGCAATTGCTTTACCTTTGCCCTCCACCTGTACGGGCTTCTTACCTGCGTTCCTCTTAAACTGCTTCTTCCCCTTCACGATAATCGCAAGTACATCCTTCCTTGTACTCCCACTCAATCCCATATCCTTCTCTGCTTGCACAAGCAGAGAATGGAGCTCATGTAAACTTTTTCTCATGTTCGTCATATTATAATTTACCCTAAATTGGGTAAATCCCTTGACTTGAGAAACAGAGTGGAGCACTCGGTCCACCACTAGTTCGTCGGGGATCTTACATCCCAACCCCTCTAAAGTTTCCACGTATTCAATCATTTTGAGTACGTGTGAACTCACAGGTTGACCATCTTTGAGGTTAGCCTCAAAGAAACGAACTGCGGTGTCATACTGAATTATTCTCGGGAAACTTGACACATTGCCTTTGTAAAGCAGGATCCATTGAAAAAATCAAAACATTTTTAATTGCAGCGGATTCCTTTTGATAATTAGAATAAGCCTCCCTTACATCGGCAGTGGCCCTAGTACTAGGCGAAGGGGGGGAGGGATCGACAAGGTAGCGTAATTTGCCATCACCTGCGGCAGCTAATCGAAGTTGTTTCTCCCAATCTTTAAAATTACTACCGTCGGCTTTTCAAACATATTTGTCCATAAAAGAACGTAGCCATGAATCTCTAGCTATAGTGACAGTTTCACTAGTAGAAGCCATCGTGATTACTACAAAGGAAATGAAAGGAAAGATTAACATTTATCATCTAAAAATTTTTTAACTTGTGAAACTATTTAACAAGTTCCCATTTATATAATGATCTCCCACTGAATTATATAAATGATTCCAAGATCCAATTTTATATAAACACGGGCACGGTGGATCGATTCAACCCATATTTATATAAATTTGGTGAGTCTACAACTTTGACTGATTCTACTACTAGAACTCTTTGTCGACGGATTTTCTTAAAATCAATCTTTTAGCCCCAGAAATAATTATGGGCACGGTGGACCGATTCAACCTATAATTATTCCGTTGAGTCCAACCAATTTTCACGCGTAATAACTTTTATTACCCTACTTACCCAACGTAAAAAGAGTGTACCTCGGTGATCCGAACCTACCTCTAATGAAGAAGGGATTCATAGATGCTATTATTTGGTAAGGCTAATCTCAATTTTAAACAAATGTGAGAGATCTTATCAATTTAATTGTCTATCACATTTAAGTGAATAAAATTGGTGAATGCTAGACAATTAAATTGATAACAACTAAATAAAACATGTAGTGACGATTTGGCATGGATGGACATAAAAATTAAAACAATTAAGTCCTAATATGGCCACCTAGTTAATCTAATTAACTTAAACTATTACACTTCGGAAACCAACTCCTTGGTCCCTTGAGTCTTCATATAATTGGCCTATTTCTTTAGGATTTCGGAACGCCTTTCCGAAAACACCGTCTTCATGAAAACTCCGTCTTTAGATGCTTCATCTAACTACTAATAATTAAATTACATAATAATTTCCTATTATACAATTTGTAATAAAATTAAAATAAAAACTATTAATTAATTACAAATTGGGCGATACGAAATCGCAATTAATTACAAAACAAGTCGATATTCCCTTACATTACGGGAAATACCAACTTCTACCTATGGCCATATTAGGAAAAATTACATAATTAAAATACTAAAAACCATTCATCCAAATGAATAATAAAAATGCATTATGTAAATATGTCATGCCAAATCGTCTAACTTACCAACAACGACCATTTGAGCTTGTTTCGACGGAATTTTTACCATTAAAATTCCATAATCAATTCTTAAAACACTTTAAAGATTTACATATCATACTAATCTGGTCTAATATCAAAATAATTATTCTCACTAATTATCTTGAATTTATATGGGACTAAAACTTAAATTATGACAAAAAGACATAATAATTCACAATTATTATGTAAAAATTCCATTTAATTAAAAAATTTATGGAAAATAAAATTTTAAAGTTGTGTACATTCTGGTCTTACACCAAAATGACATGCATGTGAAAAATTTTGGTTTTGAAATTTATTTAAAACAATTTCACAATTTACTCGACAAAACGGCAATTTTTACGATTTAATTCTAAATCAAACCATAAAAAATAAAACAACCTCAAAATAAAATTTTGTACATATTGGAACAATTTCCAGGAGCAAAACATTCAAAAATTTCGAGCCCAAAAAATAAATCAATATTTATTTGTAAAATAACCATTATTTACCAATTTTTATCAAATAAAAATCAATAAACTATCAATTTTAATTAACTTTTAATTAATTTTAGTGCATTTTTAATCAATTTTATGCCACTTTAAGTCATAAAAAGTGAATAAATTAACAAAAATCAATTTTTTCGTCCCATATCATTCTAAGACCAGATTATTTACATGCAAGACCATATTATGTGATAAAACTAATTTTAACTACATAATATCAAATTTTATTAATTTATCTCATAAATTACTAAAATCGTCTTAAGACTACATGCATGTATGTAACAATGCTCTGATACCACTTGTTAGTTATTTAGACCAAATAAGACTCATTTTTTGAAATCAAAATTACATACTAATTTTGTGGTGGTCTAAATCTACATGCATGCATAGAAAAATAATAAGGAGATGGTATAAAACCATCTTAAGACAAAATATCCTTACATTGAAATAAGGCAAATATTGGGCACTACAAAGGTCTCCTACCTTTGTAATTCTTGAGCTATTGCAAAAGGATGATCCTCCTTAGTCTTCTAGTACTCAAAGAAGAGTACCTCCTAAGATGGCACCCAAGAATCAACCCAAAAACTACTAGAATTACTAACTAGGTAATTATAGTAACAACCTTGTAATATGTAATATTATTACACTAATAATATTTTATAATGTATATTATTATTTGTGAATTATATTTTAATTTGATGATCAACAATTAATCAAGCTTTGATGAGGAAAAATGAAGAAAAATGAACTCATTTTTCTCCTTTGATGAACCGGCCAAAGCAAGCAATTTTAGAGGATTTTTTTCTTCTAAAAATCATCCATGCAAGTGTGTAATGAGGGGTATATATAGACCTCTCAAATGTAAACAAATGAGAGGAACATTACATGTGATTATGGTCACATAATGTTGACACATGGTGGTCATATAAGACCTTATAGAAACCGGTCAAATGGACCCTATTTGGTCCATTTTGATTTCCGACATTTGTCCCACAAATGCTTATAAGTCTTATATTTAAATATCCTATATAATAATAATTTGATTATTTAACACTTAAATAATACAATTAACAATTAATGACCACTTAACATTTGGGTAATTATAAGACTATTTTATCAACATAAAATGTGTCCCATGATCCCTTATTAGCCAATTTTACAACCTCTTGTAAATTTAAATAGCTAATTAGCTTTACCTCAAAACCTACACATATCGTATTAATTTAATAAATTAACTATTAATTATTAAATTTCAATTAATATTTATTAATTAATTATCAAATAATTAAATAATAAATCCCCTTGGCCCGAGTTCGTAACTCGTCATCAAATAATACATTCACTTGACTTATTAAAAGTCAATTAATACAAGGATTTAATTAATTTATATCTCATACAAATAATTAGTTTTTCCATTTGGGCATCATCCTATAGGTGTGACCTAAAGGGATCAGCTGTTCACTGCCGTCACACGATAGTAATGTCAAACTCTAGTCAGCCAATCATTAACGATTAACGATGACCAGCTGACAAATAAAAAGATAAATCCTTGATATTCCTTTTACGAGTTTTAATATGTAAACGCACTTATTGTGTAGGACACTACTCCAACAGTTCATTAGTCCTTGTGACTCGTTGTGTGAACCATTTGTCCTTGTTCATTAGTCCTTGTGACTCGTTGTGTGAACCATTTGTCCTTGTTCTTTAGTCCTTGGTCCTTGTTGTGTGAACCATTTGTCCTTGTTTATTAGTCCTTGTGACTCGTTGTGTGAACCATTTGTCCTTGTTCTTTAATCCTTGTGACTCGTTGTTTAAACCATGTGTCCTTGTTTATTAGTCCTTGTGACTCGTTTTGTAAACCATTTATCCTTGTTATTGTGACTTGTTGTGTGAACCATTTTTCCTTGTTGTCCTTGTGACTCATTGTGTGAACCATTTGTCCTTTGTTCATTAGTCCTTGTGACTCGTTGTGTAAAATATTTGTCCTTGTTCATTAGTCCTTGTTCATTAGTCCTTGTGACTCTTTGTGTGAACCATTAATCCTTGTTCATTAGTCCTTGTAACTCGTTATGTTAACCATTTGTCCTTGTTTATTAGTCCTTGTGACTCATTGGGTAAACCATTTGTCCTTGTTATTGTAACTTGCTGTGTGAACCATTTTTTATTGTTCATTAGTCCTTGTGACTTGAAGCAAAAATGGCAACAACACCAAGCATCCTTTTACCGGTGGTTTTGGTCCTTCACCAAAATCGAGGTCCAAATTCAATTCCGTCTAAGAACACATGCCATTTTCCGGCCTAAGACTCATCTATGATGAGTTTAGAGCCTTTTTGCCTTGGATAATTAATCTTGAAAGGGTTTAAATCAGATGCAAAAGACAGCACCAAAACCGAGTGGTCACAATGAATACGGTTTTGGAGTATGTGCTAAACATCGCTTTCAAGCTTTCTTCTTTTGTCCAAGCAAGCTCTAAAGTACTTTATGCTGCAAGTTTGGGTCTTATACTCCTTATGGACGAGCCCCACCAGCTGCCCAAGAGGTCCTTATAAGATAAATAAGAAGAGCATGTCAAGGATGCTTGTACTATTGCCAACAATCCTCTCTATGTTAATTGTCTTATAGTTTTAGTTTTATGATTTGTGTAAGGTCCTTGGGGCCATTTTATTGTCCTTTTAGAAGACCTTTTTGAGCCCTTAGATGCTACTTTAGATGTAGGGCTAGGATTGCAACAAGGACTCTATTTAAGGAGCTCTTTTCTCTTTGTAAAAATCAGATTTGTGTGAATTAAAATATGAATTTGAAACTGAAGTTTTCAATCAACTTTCTTCTTGCTTAGTGCGGAAAATCCCTCATTACTTAGTGTTTGAGGCGGAATTAGCTCTTGCTTCATGATCTTGAGTTTAATTCCAAGGCTTAAACCTGCTTCGTGATCTAGTTTAAGTCATATCCCGGTTACTTGTTCTTGTTTTCGTGTCAAAACAGTCCCAAAGTTTCTGTTTTCGTTGTTTTAAATCCTTGTGGAAATTGTTGTTTGAATGTTTAGTTCATAAGAATTTAAATTACAATCTTACTTACATTGCTTTCATTCAAATTAATCAAGTTATTTAAGGTCTTACTTCCGTCCAAAACAGGTTGTTTCGTGCCTTGTTTTAAATGAGTCGTTTGTTAAATTTTAAAACCGTCCTTGTGTTGTTTGTTGGTCCTTAAAACAGTCCATTCAAGTGTCCAAGTCAAGACCTTAGAGTTTCTGTCAAAATCATTGTTATTTGTGTTTGTTTTAGTCATTTTAATCACAATCAAACAGACTGTTACACTGTTAAAATTCGAGTCTAATTCTGTCCAAAATCGAGTCCTAAGAGTTTTACTCCATGACTCGTTGTGTGAACCATTTATCCTTGTTCATCAGTCCATGTGACTCTTTGTGTGAACCATTTGTCCTTGTTCATTAGTCCTTGTGACTCGTTGTTTAAATCATTTGTAACAAGGACACATTATGTAAATCATGTGTCCTTTTTCTTTAGTCCTTGTGACTCGTTGTGTGAACCATTTGTCCTTGTTCATTAGTCCTTGTGACTCGTTGTGTAAACTATTTGTCCTTGTTCATTAGTCCTTGTGACTCGTTGTGTGAACCATTTATCCTTGTTCATTAGTCCTTGTAACTCATTATGTTAACCGTTTGTCCTTGTTTATTAGTCCTTGTGACTCATTGGGTAAACCATTTGTCTTTGTTATTGTGACTTGTTGTGTGAACCATTTTTCATTATTCATTAGTCCTTGTGACTCGTTGTATGAACCATTTGTCCTTGTTCATTAGTCCTTGTGACTCGTTGTTTAAATCATTTGTAACAAGGATTCATTGTGTAAATCATTTGTCCTTTTTCTTTAGTCCTTATGACTCATTGTGTGAGCCATTTGTCCTTGTTCATTAGTCCTTGTGACTCCTTGTGTTAACTATTTTTCCTTATTCTTTAGTCCTTGTGACTCAATGTGTCAACCATTTGTCCTTGTTCATTAGTCCTTGTGACTCGTTGTGTGAACCATTTGTCCTTGTTCATTAGTCCATATGACTGGTTGCATGAACCATTTGTCCTTATTCTTTAGTCCTTGTGACTAGTTGTTTAAACCATTTGTCCTTGTTTATTAGTCCTTGTGACTCGTTGTGTAAACCATTTGTCCTTGTTATTGTGACTTGTTATGTGAACCATTTTTCATTGTTCATTAGTCCTTGTGACTCGTTGTGTGAACCATTTGTCCTTGGTCATTAGTCCTTGTGACTCGATGTGTAAACTATTTGTCCTTTTGTTCACTGGTACTTGTGACTCGTTGTGTGAACCATTTGTCCTTGTTTTTAGTCCTTGTTACTCGTTGTTTAAACCATTTCTCCTTGTTTATTAGTCCTTGTGACTTATTGGGTAAACCAATTGTCCTTGTTATTGTGACTTGTTGTGTGAACCATTTTTCATTGTTCATTAGTCCTTGTGACTCGTTGTGTGAACCAATTGTCCTTGTTCATTAGTCTATGTGACTCGTTGTGTGAACCATTTGTCCTTGTTCATTAGTCCTTGTGACTCGTTGTTTAAATCATTTGTAACAAGCACTCATTGTATAAATCATTTGTCCTTTTTCTTTAGTCCTTGTGACTCGTTCTGTGGACCATTTGTCCTTGTTCATTTGTCCTTGTGACTCCTTGTGTTAACTATTTTTCCTTGTTCTTTAGTCCTTGTGACTCGTTGTGTGAACCATTTGTAACTGGTCATTAGTCCTTGTGACTCGATGTGTAAACTATTTGTCCTTGTTCATTAGTACTTTTGACTCGTTGTGTGAACCATTTGTCCTTATTTTTACTCCTTGTGGCTCGTTGTTTAAACCATTTGTCCTTGTTTATTAGTCCTTGTAACTCGTTGTGTGAACCATTTAGCCTTGTTCATTAGTCCTTGTGACTCGTTGTGTAAACTATTTGTCCTTGTTCATTAGTCCTTGTGACTCGTTGTGTGAACCATTTGTCCTTGTTCATTAGTCCTTGTAACTCGTTATGTTAACCATTTGTCCTTGTTTTTAGTCCTTGTTACTCGTTGTTTAAACCATTTCTCCTTGTTTATTAGTCCTTGTGACTTATTGGGTAAACCAATTGTCCTTGTTATTGTGACTTGTTGTGTGAACCATTTTTCATTGTTCATTAGTCCTTGTGACTCGTTGTGTGAACCAATTGTCCTTGTTCATTAGTCTATGTGACTCGTTGTGTGAACCATTTGTCCTTGTTCATTAGTCCTTGTGACTCGTTGTTTAAATCATTTGTAACAAGCACTCATTGTATAAATCATTTGTCCTTTTTCTTTAGTCCTTGTGACTCGTTCTGTGGACCATTTGTCCTTGTTCATTTGTCCTTGTGACTCCTTGTGTTAACTATTTTTCCTTGTTCTTTAGTCCTTGTGACTCGTTGTGTGAACCATTTGTAACTGGTCATTAGTCCTTGTGACTCGATGTGTAAACTATTTGTCCTTGTTCATTAGTACTTTTGACTCGTTGTGTGAACCATTTGTCCTTATTTTTACTCCTTGTGGCTCGTTGTTTAAACCATTTGTCCTTGTTTATTAGTACTTGTAACTCGTTGTGTGAACCATTTAGCCTTGTTCATTAGTCCTTGTGACTCGTTGTGTAAACTATTTGTCCTTGTTCATTAGTCCTTGTGACTCGTTGTGTGAACCATTTGTCCTTGTTCATTAGTCCTTGTAACTCGTTATGTTAACCATTTGTCCTTGTGACTCGTTGTGTGAACCATTTGTCCTTGTTCATTAGTCCTTGTGACTCATTGTGTGAAGCATTTATCCTTGTTCTTTAGTCCTTGTTGTTTGAACCATTTGTCTATGTTTATTAGTCCTTGTGTCTCGTTGTATAAACTATTTGTCCTTGTTACTGTGACTTGTTGTGTGAAGCATTTTTCCTCGTTCATTAGTCCTTGTGACTAGTTGTGTGAACCATTTGTCCTTGTTCATTAGTCCTTGTGACTCGTTGTGTAAACTATTTTTCCTTGTTCATTAGTCCTTGTGACTCGTTGTGTGAACCATCTGTCCTTGTTCTTTAGTCCTGGTGACTTGTTGTTTAAACCATTTGTCCTTGTTTTTTAGTCCTTGTGACTCGTTGTGTAAACCATTTGTCTTTGTTATTGTGACTCGTTGTGTGAACCATTTTTCCTTATTCATTAGTCCTTGTGACTCGTTGTGTGAACCATTTGTCCTTGTTCATTAGTCCTTGTGACTCGTTGTGTAAACTATTTGTCCTTGTTCATTAGTCCTTGTGACTCGTTGTGTGAACCATTTATCCTTGTTCATTAGTCCTTGTAACTCGTAATGTTAACCATTTGTCCTTTTATTATTAGTCCTTGTGACTCATTGGGTAAACCAATTATCCTTGTTATTGTGACTTGTTGTGTGAACCATTTTTCATTGTTCATTAGTCCTTGTGACTCGTTGTGTGAACCAATTATCCTTGTTCATTAGTCCATGTGATTCGTTGTGTGAACCATTTGTCCTTGTTCATTAGTCCTTGTGACTCGTTGTTTAAATCATTTGTAACAAGCACTCATTGTATAAATCATTTGTCCTTTTTCTTTAGTCCTTGTGACTCGTTCTTTGGACCATTTGTCCTTGTTTATTTGTCCTTGTGACTCCTTGTGTTAACTATTTTTCCTTGTTCTTTAGTCCTTGTGACTCGTTGTGTGAACCATTTGTCCTTGGTCATTAGTCCTTGTGACTCGATGTGTAAACTATTTCTCCTTTTGTTCACTGGTACTTGTGACTAGTTGTGTGAACCGTTTGTCCTTGTTTTTAGTCCTTGTTACTGGTTGTTTAAACCATTTGTCCTTGTTTATTAGTCCTTGTGACTCGTTGTGTAAACCAATTGTCCTTGTTATTGTGACTTGTTATGTGAACCATTTTTCCTTGTTCATTAGTCCTTGTGACTTGTTGTGTGAACCATTTGTCCTTGTTCATTAGTCCTTGTGACTCGTTGTGTGAACCATTTGTCCTTGTTCATTATACCTTGTGACTCGTTGTTTAAATCATTTGTAACAAGCACTCATTGTATAAATCATATGTCCTTTTTCTTTAGTCCTTGTGACAAGTTCTGTGGACCATTTGTCCTTGTGACTCCTTGTGTTAACTATTTTTCCTTGTTCTTTAATCCTTATGACTCGTTGTGTGAACCATTTGTCTTTGGTCATTAGTCCTTGTGACTCGATGTGTAAACTATTTGTCCTTGTTCATTAGTACTTGTGACTCGTTGTGTGAACCATTTGTCCGTATTTTTAGTCCTTGTGACTCGTTGTTTAAACCATTTGTCCTTGTTCATTAGTCCTTGTGACTTGTTATGTTAACCATTTGTCCTTGTGACTCGTTGTGTGAACCATTTGTCCTTGTTCATTAGTCGTTGTGACTCATTGTGTGAAGCATTTATCCTTGTTCTTTAGTCCTTGGTCCTTGTTGTGTGAACCATTTGTCCATGTTCATTAGTCCTTGTGACTCATTGTGTAAACTATTTGTCCTTGTTCATTAGTCCTTGTGACTCGTTGTGTGAACCATCTGTCCTTGTTCTTTAGTCCTTGTGACTTGTTTAAACCATTTATCCTTGTTTATTAGTCCTTGTGACTCGTTGTGTAAACCATTTGTCTTTGTTATTGTGACTCGTTGTGTGAACCACTTTTCCTTGTTCATTAGTCCTTGTGACTCGTTGTGTGAACCATTTTTCCTTGTTCATTAGTCCTTGTGACTCGTTGTGTAAACTATTTCTCCTTGTTCATTAGTCCTTGTGACTCATTATGTGAACCATTTGTCCATGTTTATTAGTCCTTGTGACTCGTTGTGTAAACTATTTGTCCTTGTTCATTAGTCGTTGTGACTCGTTGTGTGAACCATTTGTCCTTGTTCATTAGTCCTTGTGACTCATTGTGTAAAGCATTTATCCTTTTTCTTTAGTTCTTGGTCCTTGTTGTGTGAACCATTTGTCTATGTTTATTAGTCCTTGTGTCTCGTTGTGTAAACTATTTGTCCTTGTTGTTGTGACTTGTTGTGTGAAGCATTTTTCCTCGTTCATTAGTCCTTGTGACTCGTTGTGTGAACCATTTGTCCTTGTTCATTAGTCCTTGTGACTCGTTGTATAAACTATTTTTCCTTGTTCATTAGTCCTTGTGACTCGTTGTGTAAACCATTTATCCTTGTTCGTTAGTCCTTGTAACTCGTAATGTTAACCATTTGTCCTTGTTTATTAGTCCTTGTGACTCATTGGGTAAACCAATTGTCCTTGTTATTGTGACTTGTTGTGTGAACCATTTTTCATTGTTCATTAGTCCTTGTGAGTTGTTGTTTAAACCATTTGTCCTTGTTTATTAGTCCTTGTGACTCGGTGTGTAAACCATTTGTCTTTTTTATTGTGACTCGTTGTGTGAACCATTTTTCCTTGTTCATTAGTCCTTGTGACTCGTTGTGTGAACCATTTGTCCTTGTTCATTAGTCCTTGTGACTCGTTGTGTAAACTATTTGTCCTTGTTCATTAGTCCTTGTGACTAGTTGTTTAAATCATTTGTAACAAGCACTCATTGTATAAATCATTTGTCCTTTTTCTTTAGTCCTTGTGACTCGTTCTCTGGACCATTTGTCCTTGTTCATTTGTCCTTGTGACTCCTTGTGTTAACTATTTTTCCTTGTTCTTTAGTCCTTGTGACTCGTTGTGTGAACCATTTGTCCTTGGTCATTAGTCCTAATGACTCGATGTGTAAACCATTTGTCCTTGTTCATTAATACTTGTGACTCGTTGTGTGAACCATTTGTCCTTATTTTTAGTCCTTGTGACTCGTTGTTTAAACCATTTATCCTTGTTTATTAGTCCTTGTGACTCGTTGTGTAAACCATTTGTCTTTGTTATTGTGACTCGTTGTGTGAACCATTTTTCCTTGTTCATTAGTCCTTGTGACTCGTTGTGTTAAATATTTGTCCTTGTTCATTAGTCCTTGTGACTCGTTCTGTGAGCCATTTATCCTTGTTCATTAGTCCTTGTAACTCGTAATGTTAACCATTTGTCCTTTTATTATTAGTCCTTGTGACTCATTGGGTAAACCAATTGTCCTTGTTATTGTGACTTGTTGTGTGAACCATTTTTCATTGTTCATTTGTCCTTGTGACTCGTTGTGTGAACCAATTATCCTTGTTCATTAGTCCATGTGATTCGTTGTGTGAACCATTTGTCCTTGTTCATTTGTCCTTGTGACTCGTTGTTTAAATCATTTGTAACAAGCACTCATTGTATAAATCATTTGTCCTTTTTCTTTAGTCCTTGTGACTCGTTCTTTGGACCATTTGTCCTTGTTCATTTGTCCTTGTGACTCCTTGTGTTAACTATTTTTCCTTGTTCTTTAGTCCTTGTGACTCGTTGTGTGAACCATTTGTCCTTGGTCATTAGTCCTTGTGACTCGATGTGTAAACTATTTGTCCTTTTGTTCACTGGTACTTGTGACTCGTTGTGTGAACCGTTTGTCCTTGTTTTTAGTCCTTATTACTGGTTGTTTAAACCATTTGTCCTTGTTTAGTAGTCCTTGTGACTCGTTGTGTAAACCATTTGTCCTTGTTCATTAGTCCTTGTGACTCATTGTGTAAAGCATTTATCCTTTTTCTTTAGTTCTTGGTCCTTGTTGTGTGAACCATTTGTCTATGTTTATTTGTCCTTGTGTCTCGTTGTGTAAACTATTTGTCCTTGTTGTTGTGACTTGTTGTGTGAAGCATTTTTCCTTGTTCATTAGTCCTTGTGACTCGTTGTGTGAACCATTTGTCCTTGTTCATTAGTCCTTGTGACTCGTTGTATAAACTATTTTTCCTTGTTCATTAGTCCTTGTGACTCGTTGTGTAAACCATTTATCCTTGTTCATTAGTCCTTGTAACTCGTAATGTTAACCATTTGTCCTTGTTTATTAGTCCTTGTGACTCATTGGGTAAACCAATTGTCCTTGTTATTGTGACTTGTTGTGTGAACCATTTTTCATTGTTCATTAGTCGTTGTGAGTTGTTGTTTAAACCATTTGTCCTTGTTTATTAGTCATTGTGACTCGTTGTGTAAACCATTTGTCTTTTTTATTGTGACTCGTTGTGTGAACCATTTTTCCTTGTTCATTAGTCCTTGTGACTCGTTGTGTGAACCATTTGTCCTTGTTCATTAGTCCTTGTGAGTCGTTGTGTAAACTATTTGTCCTTGTTCATTAGTCCTTGTGACTCGTTGTGTGAACCATTTATCCTTGTTCATTTGTCCTTGTAACTCGTAATGTTAACCATTTGTCCTTGTTTATTAGTCCTTGTGACTCATTGGGTAAACCAATTGTCCTTGTTATTGTGACTTGTTGTGTGAACCATTTTTCATTGTTCATTTGTCCTTGTGACTCGTTGTGTGAACCAATTATCCTTGTTCATTAGTCCATGTGATTCGTTGTGTGAACCATTTGTCCTTGTTCATTTGTCCTTGTGACTCGTTGTTTAAATCATTTGTAACAAGCACTCATTGTATAAATCATTTGTCCTTTTTCTTTAGTCCTTGTGACTCGTTCTTTGGACCATTTGTCCTTGTTCATTTGTCCTTGTGACTCCTTGTGTTAACTATTTTTCCTTGTTCTTTAGTCCTTGTGACTCGTTGTGTGAACCATTTGTCCTTGGTCATTAGTCCTTGTGACTCGATGTGTAAACTATTTGTCCTTTTGTTCACTGGTACTTGTGACTCGTTGTGTGAACCGTTTGTCCTTGTTTTTAGTCCTTATTCTTTGGTTGTTTAAACCATTTGTCCTTGTTTATTAGTCCTTGTGACTCGTTGTGTAAACCATTTGTCCTTGTTCATTAGTCCTTGTGACTCATTGTGTAAAGCATTTATCCTTTTTCTTTAGTTCTTGGTCCTTGTTGTGTGAACCATTTGTCTATGTTTATTTGTCCTTGTGTCTCGTTGTGTAAACTATTTGTCCTTGTTGTTGTGACTTGTTGTGTGAAGCATTTTTCCTTGTTCATTAGTCCTTGTGACTCGTTGTGTGAACCATTTGTCCTTGTTCATTAGTCCTTGTGACTCGTTGTATAAACTATTTTTCCTTGTTCATTAGTCCTTGTGACTCGTTGTGTAAACCATTTATCCTTGTTCATTAGTCCTTGTAACTCGTAATGTTAACCATTTGTCCTTGTTTATTAGTCCTTGTGACTCATTGGGTAAACCAATTGTCCTTGTTATTGTGACTTGTTGTGTGAACCATTTTTCATTGTTCATTAGTCGTTGTGAGTTGTTGTTTAAACCATTTGTCCTTGTTTATTAGTCATTGTGACTCGTTGTGTAAACCATTTGTCTTTTTTATTGTGACTCGTTGTGTGAACCATTTTTCCTTGTTCATTAGTCCTTGTGACTCGTTGTGTGAACCATTTGTCCTTGTTCATTAGTCCTTGTGAGCCGTTGTGTAAACTATTTGTCCTTGTTCATTAGTCCTTGTGACTCGTTGTGTGAACCATTTATCCTTGTTCATTTGTCCTTGTAACTCGTAATGTTAACCATTTGTCCTTGTTTATTAGTCCTTGTGACTCATTGGGTAAACCAACTGTCCTTGTTATTGTGACTTGTTGTGTGAACCATTTTTCATTGTTCATTAGTCCTTGTGACTCGTTGTGTGAACCAATTATCCTTTTTCATTAGTCCATGTAACTCGTTGTGTGAACCATTTGTCCTTGTTCATTAGTCCTTGTGACTCGTTGTTTAAATCATTTGTAACAAGCACTCATTGTATAAATCATTTGTCCTTTTTCTTTAGTCCTTGTGACTCGTTCTTTGGACCATTTGTCCTTGTTCATTTGTCCTTGTGACTCCTTGTGTTAACTATTTTTCCTTGTTCTTTAGTCCTTGTGACTCGTTGTGTGAACCATTTGTCCTTGGTCATTAGTCCTTGTGACTCGATGTGTAAACTATTTGTCCTTTTCATTAGTACTTGTGACTCGTTGTGTGAACCATTTGTCCTTATTTTTAGTCCTTGTGACTCGTTGTTTAAACCATTTATCCTTGTTTATTAGTCCTTGTGACTCGTTGTGTAAACCATTTGTCTTTGTTATTGTGACTCGTTGTGTGAACCATTTTTCCTTGTTCATTAGTCCTTGTGACTCGTTGTGTAAACTATTTGTCCTTGTTCATTAGTCCTTGTGACTCGTTGTGTGAGCCATTTATCCTTGTTCATTAGTCCTTGTAACTCGTAATGTTAACCATTTGTCCTTTTATTATTAGTCCTTGTGACTCATTGGGTAAACCAATTGTCCTTGTTATTGTGACTTGTTGTGTGAACCATTTTTCATTGTTCATTAGTCCTTGTGACTCGTTGTGTGAACCAATTATCCTTGTTCATTAGTCCATGTGATTCGTTGTGTGAACCATTTGTCCTTGTTCATTAGTCCTTGTGACTCGTTGTTTAAATCATTTGTAACAAGCACTAATTGTATAAATCATTTGTCCTTTTTCTTTAGTCCTTGTGACTCGTTCTTTGGACCATTTGTCCTTGTTCATTTGTCCTTGTGACTCCTTGTGTTAACTATTTTTCCTTGTTCTTTAGTCCTTGTGACTCGTTGTGTGAACCATTTGTCCTTGGTCATTAGTCCTTGTGACTCGATGTGTAAACTATTTGTCCTTGTTCATTAGTACTTGTGACTCATTGTGTGAACCATTTGTCCTTATTTTTAGTCCTTGTGACTCGTTGTTTAAACCATTTATCCTTGTTTATTAGTCCTTGTGACTCGTTGTGTAAACCATTTGTCTTTGTTATTGTGACTCGTTGTGTGAACCATTTTTCCTTGTTCATTAGTCCTTGTGACTCGTTGTGTAAACTATTTGTCCTTGTTCATTAGTCCTTGTGACTCGTTGTGTGAGCCATTTATCCTTGTTCATTAGTCCTTGTAACTCGTAATGTTAACCATTTGTCCTTTTATTATTAGTCCTTGTGACTCATTGGGTAAACCAATTGTCCTTGTTATTGTGACTTGTTGTGTGAACCATTTTTCATTGTTCATTAGTCCTTGTGACTCGTTGTGTGAACCAATTATCCTTGTTCATTAGTCCATGTGATTCGTTGTGTGAACCATTTGTCCTTGTTCATTAGTCCTTGTGACTCGTTGTTTAAATCATTTGTAACAAGCACTAATTGTATAAATCATTTGTCCTTTTTCTTTAGTCCTTGTGACTCGTTCTTTGGACCATTTGTCCTTGTTCATTTGTCCTTGTGACTCCTTGTGTTAACTATTTTTCCTTGTTCTTTAGTCCTTGTGACTCGTTGTGTGAACCATTTGTCCTTGGTCATTAGTCCTTGTGACTCGATGTGTAAACTATTTGTCCTTGTTCATTAGTACTTGTGACTCATTGTGTGAACCATTTGTCCTTATTTTTAGTCCTTGTGACTCGTTGTTTAAACCATTTATCCTTGTTTATTAGTCCTTGTGACTCGTTGTGTAAACCATTTGTCTTTGTTATTGTGACTCGTTGTGTGAACCATTTTTCCTTGTTCATTAGTCCTTGTGACTCGTTGTGTAAACTATTTGTCCTTGTTCATTAGTCCTTGTGACTCGTTGTGTGAGCCATTTATCCTTGTTCATTAGTCCTTGTAACTCGTAATGTTAACCATTTGTCCTTTTATTATTAGTCCTTGTGACTCATTGGGTAAACCAATTGTCCTTGTTATTGTGACTTGTTGTGTGAACCATTTTTCATTGTTCATTAGTCCTTGTGACTCGTTGTGTGAACCAATTATACTTGTTCATTAGTCCATGTGATTCGTTGTGTGAACCATTTGTCCTTGTTCATTAGTCCTTGTGACTCGTTGTTTAAATCATTTGTAACAAGCACTCATTGTATAAATCATTTGTCCTTTTTCTTTAGTCCTTGTGACTCGTTCTTTGGACCATTTGTCCTTGTTCATTTGTCCTTGTGACTCCTTGTGTTAACTATTTTTCCTTGTTCTTTAGTCCTTGTGACTCGTTGTGTGAACCATTTGTCCTTGGTCATTAGTCCTTGTGACTCGATGTGTAAACTATTTGTCCTTTTGTTCACTGGTACTTGTGACTCGATGTGTAAACCATTTTTCATTGTTCATTAGTCGTTGTGAGTTGTTGTTTAAACCATTTGTCCTTGTTTATTAGTCCTTGTGACTCGTTGTGTAAACCATTTGTCTTTTTTATTATGACTCGTTGTGTGAACCATTTTTCCTTGTTCATTAGTCCTTGTGACTCGTTGTGTGAACCATTTGTCCTTGTTCATTAGTCCTTGTGACTCGTTGTGTAAACTATTTGTCCTTGTTCATTAGTCCTTGTGACTCGTTGTGTGAACCATTTATCCTTGTTCATTTGTCCTTGTAACTCGTAATGTTAACCATTTGTCCTTGTTTATTAGTCCTTGTGACTCATTGGGTAAACCAACTGTCCTTGTTATTGTGACTTGTTGTGTGAACCATTTTTCATTGTTCATTAGTCCTTGTGACTCATTGTGTGAACCAATTATCCTTGTTCATTAGTCCATGTAACTCGTTGTGTGAACCATTTGTCCTTGTTCATTAGTGCTTGTGACTCATTGTTTAAATCATTTGTAACAAGCACTCATTGTATAAATCATATGTCCTTTTTCTTTAGTCCTTGTGACTCGTTCTGTGGACCATTTGTCCTTGTGACTCCTTGTGTTAACTATTTTTCCTTGTTCTTTAGTCCTTATGACTCGTTGTGTGAACCATTTGTCTTTGGTCATTAGTCCTTGTGACTCGATGTGTAAACTAATTGTCCTTGTTCATTAGTACTTGTGACTCGTTGTGTGAACCATTTGTCCTTATTTTTAGTCCTTGTGACTCGTTGTTTAAATCATTTATCCTTGTTCATTAGTCCTTGTGACTCGTTGTGGAAACTATTTATCCTTGTTCATTAGTCCTTGTGACTCGTTGTGTGAACCATTTGTCCTTGTTCATTAGTCCTTGTAACTCGTTATGGTAACCATTTGTCCTTGTGACTCGTTGTGTGAACCATTTGTCGTTGTTCATTAGTCGTTGTGACTCATTGTGTGAAGCATTTATCCTTGTTCTTTAGTCCTTGGTCCTTGTTGTGTGAACCATTTGTCTATGTTTATTAGTCCTTGTGTCTCGTTGTGTAAACTATTTGTCCTTGTTGTTGTGACTTGTTGTGTGAAGCATTTTTCCTCGTTCATTAGTCCTTGTGACTCGTTGTGTGAACCATTTGTCCTTGTTCATTAGTCCTTGTGACTCGTTGTGTAAACTATTTTTCCTTGTTCATTAGTCCTTGTGACTCGTTGTGTGAACCATCTGTCCTTGTTCTTTAGTCCTGGTGACTTGTTTAAACCATTTATCATTGTTTATTAGTCCTTGTGACTCGTTGTGTAAACCATTTGTCTTTGTTATTGTGACTCGTTGTGTAAACTATTTCTCCTTGTTCATTAGTCCTTGTGACTCATTGTGTGAACCATTTGTCCATGTTTATTAGTCCTTGTGACTCGTTGTGTAAACTATTTGTCCTTGTTCATTAGTCCTTGTGACTCGTTGTGTGAACCATTTGTCCTTGTTCATTAGTCCTTGTGAGTCGTTGTGTAAACTATTTGTCCTTGTTCATTAGTCCTTGTGACTCGTTGTGTAAACCATTTATCCTTGTTCATTAGTCCTTGTAACTCGTAATGTTAACCATTTGTCCTTGTTTATTAGTCCTTGTGACTCATTGGGAAAACCAATTGTCCTTGTTATTGTGACTTGTTGTGTGAACCATTTTTCATTGTTCATTAGTCGTTGTGAGTTGTTGTTTAAACCATTTGTCCTTGTTTATTAGTCCTTGTGACTCGTTGTGTAAACCATTTGTCTTTTTTATTATGACTCGTTGTGTGAACCATTTTTCCTTGTTCATTAGTTCTTGTGACTCGTTGTGTGAACCATTTGTCCTTGTTCATTAGTCCTTGTGACTCGTTGTGTAAACTATTTGTCCTTGTTCATTAGTCCTTGTGACTCGTTGTGTGAACCATTTATCCTTGTTCATTTGTCCTTGTAACTCGTAATGTTAACCATTTGTCCTTGTTTATTAGTCCTTGTGACTCATTGGGTAAACCAACTGTCCTTGTTATTGTGACTTGTTGTGTGAACCATTTTTCATTGTTCATTAGTCCTTGTGACTCGTTGTGTGAACCAATTATCCTTGTTCATTAGTCCATGTAACTCGTTGTGTGAACCATTTGTCCTTGTTCATTAGTCCTTGTGACTCGTTGTTTAAATCATTTGTAACAAGCACTCATTGTATAAATCATTTGTCCTTTTTCTTTAGTCCTTGTGACTCGTTCTTTGGACCATTTGTCCTTGTTCATTTGTCCTTGTGACTCCTTGTGTTAACTATTTTTCCTTGTTCTTTAGTCCTTGTGACTCGTTGTGTGAACCATTTGTCCTTGGTCATTAGTCCTTGTGACTCGATGTGTAAACTATTTGTCTTTGTTCATTAGTACTTGTGACTCGTTGTGTGAACCATTTGTCCTTATTTTTAGTCCTTGTGACTCGTTGTTTAAACCATTTATCCTTGTTTATTAGTCCTTGTGACTCGTTGTGTAAACCATTTGTCTTTGTTATTGTGACTCGTTGTGTGAACCATTTTTCCTTGTTCATTAGTCCTTGTGACTCGTTGTGTAAACTATTTGTCCTTGTTCATTAGTCCTTGTGACTCGTTGTGTGAGCCATTTATCCTTGTTCATTAGTCCTTGTAACTCGTAATGTTAACCATTTGTCCTTTTATTATTAGTCCTTGTGACTCATTGGGTAAACCAATTGTCCTTGTTATTGTGACTTGTTGTGTGAACCATTTTTCATTGTTCATTAGTCCTTGTGACTCGTTGTGTGAACCAATTATCCTTGTTCATTAGTCCATGTGATTCGTTGTGTGAACCATTTGTCCTTGTTCATTAGTCCTTGTGACTCGTTGTTTAAATCATTTGTAACAAGCACTCATTGTATAAATCATTTGTCCTTTTTCTTTAGTCCTTGTGACTCGTTCTTTGGACCATTTGTCCTTGTTCATTTGTCCTTGTGACTCCTTGTGTTAACTATTTTTCCTTGTTCTTTAGTCCTTGTGACTCGTTGTGTGAACCATTTGTCCTTGGTCATTAGTCCTTGTGACTCGATGTGTAAACTATTTGTCCTTTTGTTCACTGGTACTTGTGACTCGTTTTGTGAACCGTTTGTCCTTGTTTTTAGTCCTTGTTACTGGTTGTTTAAACCATTTGTCCTTGTTTAGTAGTCCTTGTGACTCGTTGTGTAAACCATTTGTCCTTGTTATTGTGACTTGTTATGTGAACCATTTTTCCTTGTTCATTAGTCCTTGTGACTTGTTGTGTGAACCATTTGTCCTTGTTCATTAGTCCTTGTGACTCGTTGTGTGAACCATTTGTCCTTGTTCATTAGTGCTTGTGACTCATTGTTTAAATCATTTGTAACAAGCACTCATTGTATAAATCATATGTCCTTTTTCTTTAGTCCTTGTGACTCGTTCTGTGGACCATTTGTCCTTGTGACTCCTTGTGTTAACTATTTTTCCTTGTTCTTTAGTCCTTCTGACTCGTTGTGTGAACCATTTGTCTTTGGTCATTAGTCCTTGTGACTCGATGTGTAAACTAATTGTCCTTGTTCATTAGTACTTGTGACTCGTTGTGTGAACCATTTGTCCTTATTTTTAGTCCTTGTGACTCGTTGTTTAAATCATTTATCCTTGTTCATTAGTCCTTCTGACTCGTTGTGGAAACTATTTATCCTTGTTCATTAGTCCTTGTGACTCGTTGTGTGAACCATTTGTCCTTGTTCATTAGTCCTTGTAACTCGTTATGGTAACCATTTGTCCTTGTGACTCGTTGTGTGAACCATTTGTCGTTGTTCATTAGTCGTTGTGACTCATTGTGTGAAGCATTTATCCTTGTTCTTTAGTCCTTGGTCCTTGTTGTGTGAACCATTTGTGTATGTTTATTAGTCCTTGTGTCTCGTTGTGTAAACTATTTGTCCTTGTTGTTGTGACTTGTTGTGTGAAGCATTTTTCCTCGTTCATTAGTCCTTGTGACTCGTTGTGTGAACCATTTGTCCTTGTTCATTAGTCCTTGTGACTCGTTGTGTAAACTATTTTTCCTTGTTCATTAGTCCTTGTGACTCGTTGTGTGAACCATCTGTCCTTGTTCTTTAGTCCTGGTGACTTGTTTAAACCATTTATCATTGTTTATTAGTACTTGTGACTCGTTGTGTAAACCATTTGTCTTTGTTATTGTGACTCGTTGTGTAAAATATTTCTCCTTGTTCATTAGTCCTTGTGACTCATTGTGTGAACCATTTGTCCATGTTTATTAGTCCTTGTGACTCGTTGTGTAAACTATTTGTCCTTGTTCATTGGTCCTTGTGACTCGTTGTGTGAACCATTTGTCCTTGTTCATTAGTCCTTGTGAGTCGTTGTGTAAACTATTTGTCCTTGTTCATTAGTCCTTGTGACTCGTTGTGTAAACCATTTATCCTTGTTCATTAGTCCTTGTAACTCGTAATGTTAACCATTTGTCCTTGTTTATTAGTCCTTGTGACTCATTGGGTAAACCAATTGTCCTTGTTATTGTGACTTGTTGTGTGAACCATTTTTCATTGTTCATTAGTCCTTGTGAGTTGTTGTTTAAACCATTTGTCCTTGTTTATTAGTCCTTGTGACTCGTTGTGTAAACCATTTGTCTTTTTTATTGTGACTCGTTGTGTGAACCATTTTTCCTTGTTCATTAGTCCTTGTGACTCGTTGTGTGAACCATTTGTCCTTGTTCATTAGTCCTTGTGACTCGTTGTGTAAACTATTTGTCCTTGTTCATTAGTCCTTGTGACTCGTTATGTGAACCATTTATCCTTGTTCATTAGTCCTTGTAACTCGTAATGTTAACCATTTGTCCTTGTTTATTAGTCCTTGTGACTCATTGGGTAAACCAATTGTCCTTGTTATTGTGACTTGTTGTGTGAACCATTTTTCATTGTTCATTAGTCCTTGTGACTCGTTGTGTGAACCAATTATCCTTGTTCATTAGTCCATGTAACTCGTTGTGTGAACCATTTGTCCTTGTTCATTAGTCCTTGTGACTCGTTGTTTAAATCATTTGTAACAAGCACTCATTGTATAAATCATTTGTCCTTTTTCTTTAGTCCTTGTGACTCGTTCCTTGGACCATTTGTCCTTGTTCATTTGTCCTTGTGACTCCTTGTGTTAACTATTTTTCCTTGTTCTTTAGTCCTTGTGACTCGTTGTGTGAACCATTTGTCCTTGGTCATTAGTCCTTGTGACTCGATGTGTAAACTATTAGTCCTTGTTCATTAGTACTTGTGACTCGTTGTGTGAACCATTTGTCCTTATTTTTAGTCCTTGTGACTCGTTGTTTAAACCATTTATCCTTGTTTATTAGTCCTTGTGACTCGTTGTGTAAACCATTTGTCTTTGTTATTGTGACTCGTTGTGTGAACCCTTTTTCCTTGTTCATTAGTCCTTGTGACTCGTTGTGTAAACTATTTGTCCTTATTCATTAGTCCTTGTGACTCGTTGTGTGAGCCATTTATCCTTGTTCATTAGTCCTTGTAACTCGTAATGTTAACCATTTGTCCTTTTATTATTAGTCCTTGTGACTCATTGGGTAAACCAATTGTCCTTGTTATTGTGACTTGTTGTGTGAACCATTTTTCATTGTTCATTAGTCCTTGTGACTCGTTGTGTGAACCAATTATCCTTGTTCATTAGTCCATGTAACTCGTTGTGTGAACCATTTGTCCTTGTTCATTAGTCCTTGTGACTCGTTGTTTAAATTATTTGTAACAAGCACTCATTGTATAAATCATTTGTCCTTTTTCTTTAGTCCTTGTGACTCGTTCCTTGGACCATTTGTCCTTGTTCATTTGTCCTTGTGACTCCTTGTGTTAACTATTTTTCCTTGTTCTTTAGTCCTTGTGACTCGTTGTGTGAACCATTTGTCCTTGGTCATTAGTCCTTGTGACTCGATGTGTAAACTATTTGTCCTTGTTCATTAGTACTTGTGACTCGTTGTGTGAACCATTTGTCCTTATTTTTAGTCCTTGTGACTCGTTGTTTAAGCCATTTATCCTTGTTTATTAGTCCTTGTGACTCGTTGTGTAAACCATTTGTCTTTGTTATTGTGACTCGTTGTGTGAACCATTTTTCCTTGTTCATTAGTCCTTGTGACTCGTTGTGTAAACTATTTGTCCTTATTCATTAGTCCTTGTGACTCGTTGTGTGAGCCATTTATCCTTGTTCATTAGTCCTTGTAACTCGTAATGTTAACCATTTGTCCTTTTATTATTAGTCCTTGTGACTCATTGGGTAAACCAATTGTCCTTGTTATTGTGACTTGTTGTGTGAACCATTTTTCATTGTTCATTAGTCCTTGTGACTCGTTGTGTGAACCAATTATCCTTGTTCATTAGTCCATGTGATTCGTTGTGTGAACCATTTGTCCTTGTTCATTAGTCCTTGTGACTCGTTGTTTAAATCATTTGTAACAAGCACTCATTGTATAAATCATTTGTCCTTTTTCTTTAGTCCTTGTGACTCGTTCTTTGGACCATTTGTCCTTGTTCATTTGTCCTTGTGACTCCTTGTGTTAACTATTTTTCCTTGTTCTTTAGTCCTTGTGACTCGTTGTGTGAACCATTTGTCCTTGGTCATTAGTCCTTGTGACTCGATGTGTAAACTATTTGTCCTTTTGTTCACTGGTACTTGTGACTCGTTGTGTGAACCGTTTGTCCTTGTTTTTAGTCCTTGTTACTGGTTGTTTAAACCATTTGTCCTTGTTTAGTAGTCCTTGTGACTCGTTGTGTAAACCATTTGTCCTTGTTATTGTGACTTGTTATGTGAACCATTTTTCCTTGTTCATTAGTCCTTGTGACTTGTTGTGTGAACCATTTGTCCTTGTTCATTAGTCCTTGTGACTCGTTGTGTGAACCATTTGTCCTTGTTCATTAGTGCTTGTGACTCATTGTTTAAATCATTTGTAACAAGCACTCATTGTATAAATCATATGTCCTTTTTCTTTAGTCCTTGTGACTCGTTCTGTGGACCATTTGTCCTTGTGACTCCTTGTGTTAACTATTTTTCCTTGTTCTTTAGTCCTTATGACTCGTTGTGTGTGTGACACCCCTCGTTGAGGCAACTAAATATAAGTAGTAAATCGTGGCGGAAACACGATATTTTTAAAACTTTTAAAGTTTCTAGTGAAGTCCAACGCGAGGTATCACCAACACGATAGATAAGTTTAGATAATTAAGTTTAAGTTTACAACACAAGTCTATTTATTGGGGAAAAGATATCCCACGAATTAACATCAATTCGAAAAGTAGGTGAGTCTATTATGTAATAACTAATAAGGTCCGAGGTAAGAACTCGCTAGCTCACACGGTCTTCCCCACTTAAGCTTCATCACCAACCTGTCATTCATAATAAATATGAAAGCCACAGTCAGTGGGGAGTAACTCAGGGTTCTCCCAGCCATAATATGTCAAAATACAAGTAATTGGGAATGTAATTAAATAAACAAGTATAAGAATAAATACTTACGGTAATAAGGGAATCATGATTAGTATACAAAATGCAATAAGAGTAGTTATGCATAAATGAGAGAAGAATAATTAGGTCAAACGGTCACCAATTGACTCGACTCAAATGTAAGACAAATTACAAAGTATAGACTCAAACAAGACAACCCTCTAGACTCCAACCTCTTGGTAGGACGACGATCATAATACGGTCCTAGTCTAAACCTGGCCAGACTCTCGGGATGGACGACACCCGATTCGACAAACGATACCAAATCGTATCCAAGACTCGAGATATGGTACACCTAACCGTGCCCGAAAGTCGAGTAACCTCAAGCGGAACCTTGTCACCTAACCGTGACCCCTGGTCCGAAGAGGCGGAAGGAAAAATAGCCCAACTCGGAAACAATGGCACCTAACCGTGACACAATGTCCGAGGGCAAATAAATAAGGAATGTCGAGTAGTATCACAATGTAAAACGTCACACTCGGGTCACAAATACGAGTGGAAAAGATTGCAAAAACATAACGTAAACAATTCATGTGAAGCATGCATAAGTATAAAGATATGAGAAACATCGGTACTCTCTGCGGTGTGGGCACCGGCTGCCGCCCACCGCAGAGGATTCATGCTATGGTGAACAATGTCAAATTAGGTGAGGGTGTATTCTCTGTAGGGTGGCGGGCTGCGGTCCACCGGCAGGGATACAAGCTAAAGGAAACAAGGTCAAAAACATTCAATGTGTATTCTCTGCTAGAGTGGCGGCCGCTGCCCACCGGCAGGGAATACCTACTATAGTCAATTAACTTCAACATTTCACATTGTGTATTCTCTGCCGGTTGACCGGCTGCCGGCCCACCGGCAGGGAATACACCCTTTTATAAAAGACACCAAAATTTCATGTATGTACGCGCCGGTTGGGTAGGCTTGCCTGCCGCCCACCGGCAGGGGATTACAAAGGCTTAATTCCTCATTTTTATAACTCAGAAATGCAAAGACGCGCTGCCGGTTGGGTAGGCCGGCTGCCGGCCCACCGGCAGAGGATCACTGCACACGAAAATTCATCAAACATCCATCTAAAGTCTTCCAATTTCAACTATCTTTCATTTAATCATTTCATACTTCTTTAACATGATGAATACTCAGAAAATTACCACTCTCAAGATGTCATTAACATATGGGGTTGTTTAGTAATCATTAAAATGAGGTTTAATCATGTAATTATGAGAGAATTCCCTTAAGACAATCTCATATTTCACCATATTGCAACAAGGCATGAAATTACTCCTCAAGCATGTGAAAATTATCATACAAGTATTCTACTCAACACCAAATCACCAAGGGGCATGAAAGACATCAAATTTAACATTCATGTGAGTCTAATACTACACAATTCACACAATTTTAACATAAAAGTCGAGTAACCCATCACCGTTACCTTTTTGCACTTCAATCTTCTAAAGACTCGTCAATGATGTAGCTATCCTCCTCCGGGTTGTCCAAGTTCTCCCCTAAACACAAAAATAAAGGTATTAAGTCAAGAATCCACATCCTTGTAAGATGAGAATTTCGAAATAGAGGAAAAGATAGCAACTTTCTTACTTAGAAAGAAGGGGAATGAGAAAAGGAAGAGAATGGCGCGAAAAGGAACGAGATTGGTGAAGAATTGAGTGAGATATGGTGATTTTAGGGTTAGTAAGGGAAGGTTCAACAATGGTGATGTGGTTGTTGGGAAATTTCAGAAATTAGAAGTGAGGGAGATGAAGTTGTGAGGGTTTAGTTGAGGTTTTGTGTAGAGAAAAGAGGGGGGAAAAGGCCCATGAGTCAAGTTAAGCCCAATAACTCAAAATGAGTCGGTATCTACTAGAATTTTCGTCCCAAGTCTACTATAACTCGAGTCGGAGAATAATATTATTAAAATCTACACTATTATCACCGTTACACGGCTAAGACAATATTTTACAAAAATAAGTTTTAAATAATAATTATTTAATAAAAATTACTTAAAAGTTCATTTAAAATATAAGAAAGGCGCGGGGTGTTACAATCATCCCTCCTTTTAAAAAGTTTCGCCCTCGAAACTTGAAACGAGAAGGTATTACCTTAAGAAAACAAACTAGGGTACTTGACACGCATGGAAGCCTCCGGCTCCCAAGTCTCTTCTTCTACATCACCACACTTCCACAACACTTTCACCAAGGGCACCACTTTGCTCCTTAGCTTCTTCTCCTTCTTATCCAAGATACGAATCGGTCTCTCCTCGAAAGAAAGACTAGGCTCAAGCTCGGGAATTTCATTTTGCAACACATGGCTAGGGTCGCTAATGTATTTCCTAAGTTGAGACACGTGGAAAACGTCATGAACTTTACCCAAACTCGGGGGCAAATCCAATCTATAAGCCACGGCACCAATCCTTTTTATCACTTCATAAGGTCCAATGTACTTCGGACTCAACTTCCCTTTAACTCCGAAACTCTTTACTCCTTTCATCGGGGACACTTTTAAGAACACCTTATCTCCAACTTCAAACTCCAAGGGTCGACGGCGAACATCGGCATAGGATTTCTGTCGATCTTGGGCGGCTTTCATTCTTTCACGGATGAGCTTCACTTGATCAATCGTCTCGGCTAACTTGTCGGGTCCTAGGTCACGAACATCACTTGCTTGGTCCCAACAAATCGGACTACGGCATTTCCTTCCATAAAGGGCTTCATAAGGGGCCATCTTGATAGAAGCATGATAACTATTGTTGTAAGAAAATTCCACCAAAGGTAAGCTCTTCTCCCAACTAGAATGGAAATCAAGGGCACAAGCACGCAACAAGTCTTCTAGAGTTTGAATCGTCCTCTCGGATTGTCCATCGGTAGCGGCATGAAAAGCGGTACTCATCAACAACTTACTACCCATAGCATCTTGCAAAGCTTTCCAAAATCTTGAACAAAAACGCGGGTCACGATCCGACACGATCTCCTTAGGAACACCATGGTAACGAACGATCTCTTCCACATAAGCACTAGCAAGACGGTCTAAACTCCAAGTTTCTTTGATAGGGATGAACCTAGCACACTTGGTCAACCTATCCACAACAACCCATACGGCATCCTTTCCACCAACGGTCTTAGGCAAAGCCATCACAAAATCCATGGAAATGGACTCCCACTTCCATAAAGGAACATCCAAAGGTTGTAGCAAACCACCGGGTCTCTTATGCTCAATCTTCACTTGTTGACAAGTAAGACACCTTCCAACATATGACACAATGTCATTCTTCATGTTAGGCCACCAAAACTGAAGCTTTAAATCTTTATACATCTTGTCTCCTCCGGGGTGAATCGAATAAGGGGATAGATGAGCTTCATCTAGAACTCTCTTCCTCAAATCAACGGTATCGGGCACGTACATGCGTCCTCGGTAACGAAGGTAACCTTTAGCATCAATCTCACAATCCTTTGCTTTCCCTTCAAGAAGCTTGGCTTGAAAACTTTTAAAGGTAGCATCGTCCACAAGGCTATCAAGGATCTCACGGTGAAGGACGGGCTCGGCAACCATAGCACCAAGATAATCAAAACCACTCTCCACAAGTTGCAAACTCAACTTACGAAACTCGGCACAAAGGTCATCGGGGAGCACACGAATGGCACTCAAGGAATGAGTAGACTTCCTACTAAGGGCGTCGGCAACCACATTTGCCTTTCCTTCATGATACAACATCTCTACGTCATAATCATTCACCAATTCCAACCATCGTCGTTGTCTCATATTCAAATCCTTTTAGGTGAAGATATATCTCAAACTCTTATGATCGGTGTAGATGCGGCAATGGACTCCAATGAGGTAGTGTCTCCACATCTTCAAGGCATGAACAATGGCGGCTAATTCCAAATCATGAGTGGGATAGTTCACCTCATGAACTCTCAATTGTCGCGAAGCATAGGCAACAACTCTTCTATTTTGCATAAGAACACAACCTAAACCCATCTTAGAAGCATCACAAAACACATCAAAGTCAACTCCATCCTCGGGCAAGGTCAACACGGGAGCGGTAGTCAACCTCTTCTTCAACTCTTGGAATGCACCTTCACAAGCTTCGGTCCACACAAACTTGGTCTCCTTCTTCAAAAGTTGAGTCATCGGTCTAGCAAGCTTGGAAAAATCTTTCACAAAGCGACGGTAATAACCCGCCAAACCCAAGAAACTACGGATCTCACCAACATCGGTTGGACTCTTCCACTCAATCACGGCTTCAATCTTCGAAGGATCTACCATGACACCATCCTTATATATAACATGGCCTAGAAAGGACACCTTAGACAACCAAAATTCACACTTGGAGAATTTGGCAAACCACTTTTGACGACGAAGGATCTCCAAAATGATATGAAGGTGATCGGCATGCTCTTCTTCGGTCTTGGAATAGATGAGGATATCGTCAATGAAGACCACAACACACTTGTCTAAGAACTCACTAAAGGTCCGGTTCATTTGGTCCATGAAGATAGAAGGGGCATTGGTTAAACCAAAGGGCATCACCTTAAACTCAAAGTGTCCATACCTTGTGCTAAAGGCGGTCTTAGGGATATCGGACTCACGAACGGGAATTTGATGATAACCGGATCTCAAATCAATCTTGGAAAAGGTAGAAGCACCCTTGAGTTGATCAAACAAATCTTCAATTCTTTGTAGAGGATACTTGTTCTTGATGGTAACACGGTTAAGCTCGCGGTAGTCAATGCAAAGTCTCATGGATCCATCTTTCTTCTTCACAAAGAGAACGGGAGCACCCCAAGGTGAGGCACTAGGTCTAATGAATCCTTTCTCAATCATCTCATCAAGTTGCTTTCTCAACTCCTTCAACTCGATTGGCGCCATACGGTACGGGGCTTTAGCAATCGGGCCGGTTCCGGGTACAAGGTCGATAGAGAACTCAACATCACGCTCGGGAGGAATTCCGGGCAACTCTTCGGGAAAGACATCGGCGAACTCACAAACCACGGGCACTTCTTCGATCTTTGGTAATGGAGGAGAGGTAGAAGTCACCACACATAGAAAGATTTGGTAACCTTTCCTCTTCATGCTCATCAACTTCAAAGCGGAAATCAATTTCACACCTTCTTGGGAACGAACTCCTTTATAGGATACGCGAGTGCCTAGCGGACTCTTGAGGCAAATCTTTTGGTCTCTACACTCGAATCTTGCATCATACTTTGACAACCAATCCATACCCAAAATCACATCGAATTCCTCAAGGGGAAAAGGAAGTAGGTTAGCGGGAAATAAGGTTCCCGAAATAGAGATAGGAATGTCGGAGAAAGAAAGGGAACAAGAGAACATTTCTCCGGAAGGTAAGGATATAGAAGTTTCCTCACTAGGAATGGGCTCAAGAGCTAGTTTTTCCGAAAACTTGGAAGATATAAAAGATAGAGATGCGCCGGTATCAAATAAAATGAGGCAAGGTTGATCAAAAATTGAGAACATACCCGTAATGATATCGGGATGAGCGGCGGCTTCGGCTCGACTCATGACAAAGATAGTTCCTCTTGGCCTAGCATTTGAAGTAGGAGCATTCTTCTTCTCGGGGCAATCGGCAACACGATGTTCGGGCTTCTTACAATGAAAGCAAGTCAAGGGCTTGCCATAGCATCCAACTCCGGGGTGTAGAGCTTGTCTACAATGGTAGCACTTACGGTCCTTCTCAAGTTCATTAGTTGGTGTGGGAGCTTGTCCTCTAGGTTCTTGAACTCTTGGTCCTTGTCCTCCATGGTCTTGTATCCTTGGCACAAACCTCCTCTTGTTGGCATAGTTTGGAGTAGAAGGCACAAATGGTCTCTTGCCATGAAAGTTAGAACGGTAAGAATGAGAAGAGGAGTGGGGCTTGGCTTCTTCTTCAATGGCCTTCAAAGAGCTTTCGGCCCAAATGGCATCATCATAGACTTCCACAAAGGTAGTTGAGTTTCTTCTCACCATGCTTTCCACTTTAGGATTCAACTTGTTCTTGTAGAAGTAGACACGATCCTCTTCATCTTTCACGAACTTGGAGGCATAATGAGCAAGTTCATTAAACTTGTCGGTGTAAGCATGAATTGATAGCTTCCCTTGCTTGAAGTCCATGAACTCCTTCAATCTTTGTTGTTTGAGCTCTTTAGGGTAGAAGCGAGTCTCCACAAGTGACTTGAAGCGGTTCCAATCAAAGTTGGGGTCTTGAGTAGCGGTAGGACCGGTCAAAGTCCACCACCTATCGGCTTCCTTCACAAGAAAGTGAGAGGCTAATCTCACCTTGTCCTCCTCTCGGGCATCAAAGAGAGAGAAGTTCTTCTCCATATCACGAAACCACTCCGAGAGAGCAACGGGATCCACTTCACCACCATAGGTCCTAGCCTTGTTCCTTGCTAGTTGACTTGCAATCCAAGCATAGCTTCCTTGACGGTTGGCTTCATGTAGAGGGGGAGCGGGTTGAACATTTTGTTGATTAGCAAGCACTTGAGTGAGGGCTTGTATGATAGCATTCTCCACATTGGTTGGTCGTACCATCTTTTGCACAAGAGCAAACAAGTTAGAACCTATCACAAAACATACACAAAAAGACTACCAACTTAGGTCCTTAATTCTACCCATCTCTCATTCATTATTCAAGGTCAAGTAAGAATTTTAAGTTGGGGTACACGTGTGTGCGTCGGGAGCAATATATGCTCTGATACCAACTGTGACACCCCTCGTTGAGGCAACTAAATATAACTAGTAAATCGTGGCGGAAACACGATATTTTTAAAACTTTTAAAGTTTCTAGTGAAGTCCAACGCGAGGTATCACCAACACGATAGATAAGTTTAGATAATTAAGTTTAAGTTTACAACACAAGTCTATTTATTGGGGAAAAGATATCCCACGAATTAACATCAATTCGAAAAGTAGGTGAGTCTATTATGTAATAACTAATAAGGTCCGAGGTAAGAACTCGCTAGCTCACACGGTCTTCCCCACTTAAGCTTCATCACCAACCTGTCATTCATAATAAATATGAAAGCCACAGTCAGTGGGGAGTAACTCAGGGTTCTCCCAGCCACAATATGTCAAAATACAAGTAATTGGGAATGTAATTAAATAAACAAGTATAAGAATAAATACTTACGGTAATAAGGGAATCATGATTAGTATACAAAATGCAATAAGAGTAGTTATGCATAAATGAGAGAAGAATAATTAGGTCAAACGGTCACCAATTGACTCGACTCAAATGTAAGACAAATTACAAAGTATAGACTCAAACAAGACAACCCTCTAGACTCCAACCTCTTGGTAGGACGACGATCATAATACGGTCCTAGTCTAAACCTGGCCAGACTCTCGGGATGGACGACACCCGATTCGACAAACGATACCAAATCGTATCCAAGACTCGAGATATGGTACACCTAACCGTGCCCGAAAGTCGAGTAACCTCAAGCGGAACCTTGTCACCTAACCGTGACCCCCGGTCCGAAGAGGCGGAAGGAAAAATAGCCCAACTCGGAAACAATGGCACCTAACCGTGACCCAATGTCCGAGGGCAAATAAATAAGGAATGTCGAGTAGTCTCACAATGTAAAACGTCACACTCGGGTCACAAATACGAGTGGAAAAGATTGCACAAACATAACGTAAACAATTCATGTGAAGCATGCATAAGTATAAAGATATGAGAAACATCAGGTACTCTCTGCCGGTGTGGGCACCGGCTGCCGGCCCACCGGTAGAGGATTCATGCTATGGTGAACAATGTCAAATTAGGTGAGGGTGTATTCTCTGCCGGGTGGCCGGCTTGGGTCCACCCTAAGGGATACAAGCTAAAGGAAACAAGGTCAAAAACATTCAATGTGTATTCTCTGCCGGGTGGCCGCCCCCACCGGCAGGGAATACCTACTATAGTCAATTAACTTCAACATTTCACATTGTGTATTCTCTGCGGTTGACCGACTGCATACCCACCCAGGGAATACACCCTTTTATAAAAGACACCAAAATTTCATGTATGCGCCCGGTTGGGTAGGCCGGCTGCCGGCCCACCGGCAGGGGATTACAAAGGCTTAATTCCTCATTTTTATAACTCAGAAATGCAAAGACGCGCTGCCGGTTGGGTAGGCCGGCTGCCGGCCCACCGGCAGAGGATCACTGCACACGAAAATTCATCAAACATCCATCTAAAGTCTTCCAATTTCAACTATCTTTCATTTAATCATTTCATACTTCTTTAACATGATGAATACTCAGAAAATTACCACTCTCAAGATGTCATTAACATATGGGGTTGTTTAGTAATCATTAAAATGAGGTTTAATCATGTAATTATGAGAGAATTCCCTTAAGACAATCTCATATTTCACCATATTGCAACAAGGCATGAAATTACTCCTCAAACATGTGAAAATTATCATACAAGTATTCTACTCAACACCAAATCACCAAGGGGCATGAAAGACATCAAATTTAACATTCATGTGAGTCTAATACTACACAATTCACACAATTTTAACATAAAAGTCGAGTAACCCATCACCGTTACCTTTTTGCACTTCAATCTTCTAAAGACTCGTCAATGATGTAGCTATCCTCCTCCGGGTTGTCCAAGTTCTCCCCTAAACACAAAAATAAAGGTATTAAGTCAAGAATCCACATCCTTGTAAGATGAGAATTTCGAAATAGAGGAAAAGATGGCAACTTTCTTACTTAGAAAGAAGGGGAATGAGAAAAGGAAGAGAATGGCGCGAAAAGGAACGAGATTGGTGAAGAATTGAGTGAGATATGGTGATTTTAGGGTTAGTAAGGGAAGGTTCAACAATGGTGATGTGGTTGTTGGGAAATTTCAGAAATTAGAAGTGAGGGAGATGAAGTTGTGAGGGTTTAGTTGAGGTTTTGTGTAGAGAAAAGAGGGGGAAAAAGGTCCATGAGTCAAGTTAAGCCCAATAACTCAAAATGAGTCGGTATCTACTAGAATTTTCGTCCCAAGTCTACTATAACTCGAGTCGGAGAATAATATTATTAAAATCTACACTATTATCACCGTTACACGGCTAAGACAATATTTTACAAAAATAAGTTTTAAATAATAATTATTTAATAAAAATTACTTAAAAGTTCATTTAAAATATAAGAAAGGCGCGGGGTGTTACAGTGTGAACCATTTGTCTTTGGTCATTAGTCCTTGTGACTCGATGTGTAAACTAATTGTCCTTGTTCATTAGTACTTGTGACTCGTTGTGTGAACCATTTGTCCTTATTTTTAGTCCTTGTGACTCGTTGTTTAAATCATTTATCCTTGTTCATTAGTCCTTGTGACTCGTTGTGGAAACTATTTATCCTTGTTCATTAGTCCTTGTGACTCGTTGTGTGAACCATTTGTCCTTGTTCATTAGTCCTTGTAACTCGTTATGTTAACCATTTGTCCTTGTGACTCGTTGTGTGAACCATTTGTCGTTGTTCATTAGTCTTTGTGACTCATTGTGTGAAGCATTTATCCTTGTTCTTTAGTCCTTGGTCCTTGTTGTGTGAACCATTTGTCTATGTTTATTAGTCCTTGTGTCTCGTTGTGTAAACTATTTGTCCTTGTTGTTGTGACTTGTTGTGTGAAGCTGTTTTCCTCTTTCATTAGTCCTTGTGACTCGTTGTGTGAACCATTTGTCCATGTTCATTAGTCCTTGTGACTCATTGTGTAAACTATTTGTCCTTGTTCATTAGTCCTTGTGACTCGTTGTGTGAACCATCTGTCCTAGTTCTTTAGTCCTTGTGACTTGTTTAAACCATTTATCATTGTTTATTAGTCCTTGTGACTCGTTGTGTAAACCATTTGTCTTTGTTATTGTGACTCGTTGTGTAAACTATTTCTCCGTGTTCATTAGTCCTTGTGACTCATTGTGTGAACCATTTGTCCATGTTTATTAGTCCTTGTGACTCGTTGTGTAAACTATTTGTCCTTGTTCATTAGTCCTTGTGACTCGTTGTGTGAACCATTTGTCCTTGTTCATTAGTCCTCGTAACTCGTTATGTTAACCATTTGTCCTTGTGACTCGTTGTGTGAACCATTTGTCCTTGTTCATTAGTCCTTGTGACTCATTGTGTGAAGCATTTATCCTTTTTCTTTAGTTCTTGGTCCTTGTTGTGTGAACCATTTGTCTATGTTTATTAGTCCTTGTGTCTCGTTGTGTAAATTATTTGTCCTTGTTGTTGTGACTTGTTGTGTGAAGCATTTTTCCTCGTTCATTAGTCCTGGTGACTCGTTGTGTGAACCATTTATCCTTGTTCATTAGTCCTTGTGACTCGTTGTGTGAACCATTTGTCCTTGTTCATTAGTCCTTGTAACTCGTTGTGTAAACTATTTGTCCTTGTTCATTAGTCCTTGTGACTCGTTGTGTGAACCATTTATCCTTGTTCATTAGTCCTCGTGACTCGTAATGTTAACCATTTGTCCTTGTTTATTAGTCCTTGTGACTCATTGGGTAAACCAATTGTCCTTGTTATTGTGACTTGTTGTGTGAACCATTTTTCATTGTTCATTAGTCCTTGTGACTTGTTGTGTGAACCAATTATCCTTGTTCATTAGTCCATGTGACTCGTTGTGTGAACCATTTGTCCTTGTTCATTAGTCCTTGTGACTCGTTGTTTAAATCATTTGTAACAAGCATTCATTGTATAAATCATTTGTCCTTTTTCTTTAGTCCTTGTTACTCGTTGTGTGAACCATTTGTCCTTGTTCATTTGTCTTTGTGACTCCTTGTGTTAACTATTTTTCCTTGTTCTTTAGTCCTTGTGACTCGTTGTTTAAATCATTTGTAACAAGCACTCATTGTATAAATAATTTGTCCTTTTTCTTTAGTCCTTGTGACTCGTTCTTTGGACCATTTGTCCTTGTTCATTTGTCCTTGTGACTCCTTGTGGTAACTATTTTTCCTTGTTCTTTAGTCCTTGTGACTCGTTGTGTGAACCATTTGTCCTTGGTCATTAGTCCTTGTGACTCGATGTGTAAACTATTTGTCCTTGTTCATTAGTACTTGTGACTCGTTGTGTGAACCATTTGTCCTTATTTTTAGTCCTTGTGACTCGTTGTTTAAACCATTTGTCCTTGTTTATTAGTCCTTGTGAGTCGTTGTGTAAACCATTTGTGTTAGTTATTGTGACTCGTTGTGTGAACCATTTTTCCTTGTTCATTAGTCCTTGTGACTCGTTGTGTGAACCATTTGTCCTTGTTCATTAGTCCTTGTGAGTCGTTGTGTAAACTATTTGTCCTTGTTCATTAGTCCTTGTGACTCGTTGTGTGAACCATTTGTCCTTGTTCATTAGTCCTTGTGAGTCGTTGTGTAAACTATTTGTCCTTGTTCATTAGTCCTTGTGACTCGTTGTGTGAACCATTTGTCCTTGTTCATTAGTCCTTGTAACTCGTTATGTGAACCATTTGTCCTTATTCATTAGTCGTTGTGACTCATTGTGTGATGCATTTATCCTTGTTCTTTAGTCCTTGGTCGTTGTTGTGTGAACCATTTGTCTATGTTTATTAGTCCTTGTGTCTCGTTGTGTAAACTATTTGTCCTTGTGGTTGTGACTTGTTGTGTGAAGCATTTTTCCTCGTTCATTAGTCCTTGTCGTTGTGTGAACCATTTGTCCTTGTTCATTAGTCCTTGTGACTCATTGTGTAAACTATTTGTCCTTGTTCATTAGTCCTTGTAACTCGTTATCGAACCATCTGTCCTTGTTCTTTAGTCCTTGTGACTTGTTGTTTAAACCATTTGTCATTGTTTATTAGTCCTTGTGACTTGTTGTGTAAACCATTTGTCTTTGTTATTGTGACTCGTTGTGTGAACCATTTTTCCTTGTTCATTAGTCCTTGTGACTCGTTGTGTGAACCATTTGTCCTTGTTCATTAGTCCTTGTGACTCGTTGTGTAAACTATTTGTCCTTGTTCATTAGTCCTTGTGACTCGTTGTGTGAACCATTTATCCTTGTTCATTAGTCCTTGTAACTCGTAATGTTAACCATTTGTCCTTGTTTTTTAGTCCATGTGACTCATTGGGTAAACCAATTATCCTTGTTATTGTGACTTGTTTTGTGAACCATTTTTCATTTTTCATTAGTCCTTGTGACTCGTTGTGTGAACCATTTGTCCTTGTTCGTTAGTCCTTGTGACTCGTTGTGTAAACTATTTGTCCTTGTTCATTAGCCCTTGTGACTCGTTGTGTGAACCATCTGTCCTTGTTCTTTAGTCCTTGTGACTTGTTTAAACCATTTATCCTTGTTTATTAGTCCTTTTGACTTGTTGTGTAAACCATTTGTCTTTGTTATTGTGACTCGTTGTGTGAACCATTTTTCCTTGTTATTTAGTCCTTGTGACTCGTTGTGTGAACCATTTGTCCTTCTTCATTAGTCCTTGTGACTCGTTGTGTAAACTATTTGTCCTTGTTCATTAGTCCTTGTGACTCATTGTGTGAACCATTTGTCCTTGTTCATTAGTCCTTGTAACTCGTAATGTTAACCATTTTTCCTTGTTTATTAGTCCTTGTGACTCATTGAATAAACCAATTGTCCTTGTTATTGTGACTTGTTGTGTGAACCATTTTTCATTGTTCATTAGTCCTTGTGACTCGTTGTGTAAACCAATTATCCTTGTTCATTAATCCATGTGACTCGTTGTGTGAACCATTTGTCCTTGTTCATTAGTCCTTGTGACTCGTTGTTTAAATCATTTGTAACAAGCATTCATTGTATAAATCATTTGTCCTTTTTCTTTAGTCCTTGTTACTCGTTGTGTGAACCATTTGTCCTTGTTCATTTGTCTTTGTGACTCCTTGTGTTAACTATTTTTCCTTGTTCTTTAGTCCTTGTGACTCGTTGTGTGAACCATTTGTCCTTGGTCATTAGTCCTTGTGACTCGATGTGTAAACTATTTGTCCTTGTTCATTAGTACTTGTGACTCGTTGTGTGAACCATTTGTCCTTATTTTTAGTCCTTGTGACTCGTTGTTTAAACCATTTGTCCTTGTTTATTAGTCCTTGACTCGTTGTGTAAACCATTTGTCTTTGTTATTGTGACTCGTTGTGTGAACCATTTTTCCTTGTTCATTAGTCCTTGAGACTCGTTGTGTGAACCATTTGTCCTTGTTCATTAGTCCTTGTGACTCATTGTGTAAACTATTTGTCCTTGTTCATTAGTCCTTGTAACTCGTTGTCTGAACCATCTGTCCTTGTTCTTTAGTCCTTGTGACTTGTTGTTTAAACCATTTGTCATTGTTTATTAGTCCTTGTGACTTGTTGTGTAAACCATTTGTCTTTGTTATTGTGACTCGTTGTGTGAACCATTTTTCCTTGTTCATTAGTCCTTGTGACTCGTTGTGTGAACCATTTGTCCTTGTTCATTAGTCCTTGTGACTCGTTGTGTAAACTATTTGTCCTTGTTCATTAGTCCTTGTGACTCGTTGTGTGAACCATTTATCCTTGTTCATTAGTCCTTGTAACTCGTAATGTTAACCTTTTGTCCTTGTTTTTTAGTCCCTGTGACTCATTGGGTAAACCAATTATCCTTGTTATTGTGACTTGTTTTATGAACCATTTTTCATTTTTCATTAGTCCTTGTGACTCGTTGTGTGAACCATTTGTCCTTGTTCATTAGTCTTTGTGACTCGTTGTGTAAACTATTTGTCCTTGTTCATTAGCCCTTGTGACTCGTTGTGTGAACCATCTGTCCTTGTTCTTTAGTCCTTGTGACTTGTTTAAACCATTTATCCTTGTTTATTAGTCCTTTTGACTTGTTGTGTAAACCATTTGTCTTTGTTATTGTGACTCGTTGTGTGAACCATTTTTCCTTGTTCATTAGTCCTTGTGACTCGTTGTGTGAACCATTTGTCCTTGTTCATTAGTCCTTGTGACTCGTTGTGTAAACTATTTGTCCTTGTTCATTAGTCCTTGTGACTCATTGTGTGAACCATTTGTCCTTGTTCATTAGTCCTTGTAACTCGTAATGTTAACCATTTGTCCTTGTTTATTAGTCCTTGTGAGTCATTGAATAAACCAATTGTCCTTGTTATTGTGACTTGTTGTGTGAACCATTTTTCATTGTTCATTAGTCCTTGTGACTCGTTGTATAAACCAATTATCCTTGTTCATTAATCCATGTGACTCGTTGTGTGAACCATTTGTCCTTGTTCATTAGTCCTTGTGACTCGTTGTTTAAATCATTTGTAACAAGCATTCATTGTATAAATCATTTGTCCTTTTTCTTTAGTCCTTGTTACTCGTTGTGTGAACCATTTGTCCTTGTTCATTTGTCTTTGTGACTCCTTGTGTTAACTATTTTTCCTTGTTCTTTAGTCCTTGTGACTCGTTGTGTGAACCATTTGTCCTTGGTAATTAGTCCTTGTGACTCGATGTGTAAACTATTTGTCCTTGTTCATTAGTACTTGTGACTCGTTGTGTGAACCATTTGTCCTTATTTTTAGTCCTTGTGACTCGTTGTTTAAACCATTTGTCCTTGTTTATTAGTCCTTGTGATTCGTTGTGTAAACCATTTGTCTTTGTTATTGTGACTCGTTGTGTGAACCATTTTTCCTTGTTCATTAGTCCTTGTGACTCGTTGTGTGAACCATTTGTCCTTGTTCATTAGTCCTTGTGAGTCGTTGTGTAAACTATTTGTCCTTGTTCATTAGTCCTTGTGACTCAATGTGTGAACCATTTGTCCTTGTTCATTAGTCCTTGTAACTCGTTATGTTAACCATTTGTCCTTGTGACTCGTTGTGTGAACCATTTTTCCTTGTTCATTAGTCTTTGTGACTCGTTGTGTGAACCATTTGTCCTTGTTCATTAGTCCTTGTGTGTGACACCCCGCGATAAAGCGGAAAATATAACTAATAAATTAATGCGGAATTTAGTGAGATTTTAAAAACTTTTAAATTACTAACTAAGGATTAGCACGCGGGTGCCACTAACGAAATGAAACAAAACTACAATAGACGATTTTAGGTTATTACAACCCAAGTCTAGAAAGCGGGGAAAAGATATCCCACGAATAAACAAATTAAGGGTTTCTAAATTAGAAACTAAGGTCCAAGGGTTTAGTTCTCGCTAGCCCACACGTCTTCCCCACGTAAGCATCTTCAAACCTGTCATTCATGTAAACATGAAAGCCACAGTCAGTGGGGAGTAACTCAAGGTTCTCCCAGCCACGATATGTCGAAAAGCAGGTAACAAGCAACATTTAATCAAACATATTAGTCATGCAACATATACGAACAATAAAGAATAAGGAGATATAATGAACAATCATGGTGAAACAGGCATAATACTTTCTTAATAGAATAGGCATGGTATATGAGGATGAATGTGCAATCAAGGAAATAGAATCACCAAGTCAACCCACTCATGTTGACACGACTCAACAAGTGTAAGACAAATACTTAGTATGAACTCAAACAAGACAACCCTCTAGACTCCAACCTCTTGGTAGGACGACGATCATAATACGGTCCTAGTCTAAACCTGGCCAGACTCTCGGGATGGACGACACCCGATTCGACAAACGATACCAAATCGTATCCAAGACTCGAAACATGGTACACCTAACCGTGCCCGACAGTCGAGTAACCTCAAACGGAACCTTGTCACCTAACCGTGACCCCCGGTCCGAAGAGGCGGAAGGAAAAATAGCCCAACTCGGAAACAATGGCACCTAACCGTGACCCAATGTCCGAGGGCAAATAAATGAGGAATGTCAAGTAGTCACACAATGTAAAATGTCACACTTGAGTCACAATAGGAGTAAGAGTGATCATGCAAACATCATATGATACGGGACCCTTAATGTCACATTCATACTCATGGCTTGCATCTCACCATGAGTACAGACGGGAACATTAATCCCAACGATCATATCGCAACTAGAGGGCTTATAGCTCACCCCTAGTATCCGATAGGACCAAGACTCTCACAATAGAACAATACAAGGCATTATCAAAATTATGACCCTTCACAAATAACTATAATAAATATCTCATACTTGTATTATATTAAGGAATATTCCATTTTATAATTTAACATGCCGGTTAAATAAAATATAACAAGTGATAATGAATAATTTACGTTATGTGAAACATACGGAATACAAACAATTCAATACAAGTGACAATTTGAGCCCAAGCATACAAGGGTAGTGAGCCCAAATAGTACAAAAATAGGGGTTCAAATGATATAAGAATTCGAGTCCAAATAAGGTGAGAATTCGGGTCAAAATATTTAAAAGCATTCGAGCCCAAATGTTGTAAGAATTTGAATCCAAATTAGATAATGATTTAAGCCCAAAATTTATAAGGAAGTGAGCCCAACATGAATACACCAAAATGAATCACTAAGGCAAGAAAAGGAAGAAAGCAAGGAGGATATACGGCTCCTTCACCGTGACCAACAAATGGTCACTAACCATGGTTATGGCCGTGCAACCACCAGCCTTTGCCACTCATGGTCCGCTCCCTAGCTGCAGCCACACCGACTTCACCTTCCCCCCTTTTCCCGCCTGAAACAATCCCCAAAACAGGGGCGAGAAGAGCTGGTCACGGCATGAAAACAGGGTGTCCACGGTCAAAACTCGAGTTTATCCCAGCGGCAAAAAGTCGAGTATACAGGTGATGACATGAGCATGAAGACACAAGCAAGAGGACAGACCCGAGGAACCGTTTACTCCGTCCCAAAACAGGGCTCGGGGACAACATAGTGACGGTTTAAAATCGCATTGAGAAGCTCTATTCGCCTCCATTTTAAGACGGGACTAAATCGGGGTTTGGGACGGGATGAGCAGGCTTGAGACATGGATAAACACCATCAAAATTATGCATAAACAGCCCAGAAAAATCCAGCAAGAAGATACGTAATTATTCGAAGGGACAACGAGCAACGAGCCACATTAAAACTCTTAACGTGCTATACACATGAACCCATGCCGTAAATCGAAGTGCAATGAGACGGAAACCAACCCGGCTAAAACATGAATAGACAACCCCCAATCACCACAAGAATACTCAAATAAAATAAGAGGAACAACAGGTATAACACCCATGAATCCGTGACCCAGCAATTTATAATTCAAGCGACCAAACGGAACCAACATGTGAAAACAAATCGAATAACATGTAAAGCACTTATTAAAACTTGTGCAATCCACCATATACAAACAGAAGAACATAAAGGCTCCATCTTTACGACCACAAGAATGAAAAACGAGTAAAAGGACGAAAATATCGACTCATTGTCGAGTAACCTATCACCGTTACCTTATCCTCGCGAATTCCGAGTAAGAAGGTCCAAAACACGAGCCTATCCTCGCCTCTTCAACTAAAAGTGAAGAAAAACGAGTAACAAGAGTCACGAACCGAGTTTGTAACAAATCGCCCATTTCGAAAATTCAACAAAGTTAAGACTTTCTTACCTAGAAATGAAGAGGGAGAAGAGAGGAAGCCAATGGTGCAAGAATCATTAAATTTGGTTGAGAAATGAGGGAGATAACGGAGGTTGAAGGAGGCGAAATGGTGGTTGGCGATTGATTGTTGCTGCTGCGTTTTGTTATTGTTGCTGTTTTACGCAGAAAAGAAGAAGAAGGGGAAATGGGGGGTGGGTCATACCCATGGTACTACTACCAACTACACTATATATAATAATAATAATAATAATAATAATAATAATAATAATAATAATAATAATATATAATAATGATAATAGTAGATATTTTGAAGGTGGGTGAATGTGTTGTTGGTTTTTGATTGGTCCAGATTAAAGTGGGTACAACATGAAATGTGACGGTCTAAAGTTTAGACGGAAATTAAGACGGAGATTATGATTATTACAAATCATCATTATTATCCGACCAAAAATACGTATACATATATTATTATATAAATTGTGCCTTAAAAATATAATTTAATCGTACGTATTTTTATAAAAATGAGCTTTTGTATAATACGTTTATAAAAATCTTGTTTGACATAAAATTAATTAAATTGAACAATTCCAAAAATATTTAATAAAGTAATTCAAATGGCTTAATAAATTTTAAATGTCAAAAGGGGAAATTCGCGGGTGTTACAATCACCCCACCTTTTAAAAAGTTTCGTCCTCGAAACTTGAAAGTAGAAATGAAAGGTTATATAAAATAAAATGGGACTTTTAAAGTTAGTAACCAAAACATTAAAAGGTTACTTATCGTAAGAATTATAATTCTTCCAAAAGTTTCAAATAAAATTTTCGACAGAACCATATTCTCATCAAAGGAACGAAAGTGTTCTCGTTACGTATTCAAGAACATCACATTCCAGATCAAAGATAAGGTACAAAGGCAAATCATTGTATAAATTGAAAATCAAAATACTTTCAAAACATTAATGAAGAGTTTTCAAAAGTACAAGTCTCATTCATGGAACGAAATTGCTCTTGTCGTGCACACAAGAACGCCAACTTTCCAAGTCAAAGACAGTTTTAAACCAAAAACCACTCGCCGACAAGCGTAGAACAAGTTATCAAACGTCTCCAATAACAAGTTCTATCATCCGATCAACGTCAAAATCAAAAGAGAATGGCAATCCACTCAAATTTTCCTTTGCAAAAGTCCAAATAGAAATGAAGATTTCACTTATAAACTCAAAAAGGAATCAAGTTCCTGAAATATAACATTATACTTTGACAAAGAAATCATAAATAGGTCAAAGTTAACAGAAATTGGATAAAATTTAGAGAAATCTCGGGTTCAGCAATTAAAATCATGTTAAAGAAGTCCACGCTCAAGGGACAGTTATGGATTTAAATCAAATTTTCATTTTCAAATCCTTAAAATAGGTAAGGTTTTTCAAAAGTAATATCAACTTTTAACAACGAATCGAAACTGGTAACTTGAAGGTTTAGAAATTGGACAAAAGAAAAGTAACTTAGATATCATAGATACAAGTATGCTACGGGACTCAAACTTAACTAATCAAAAGAGCTACGACGAATTTCATAGAGCCAGAATTGAAGTCAATTTAACAAGGATGTCAAAGACAGAGTTTTTATAGGCCACTAGCATCACACTTAAGGGAGGAGCAAGATGAAGCGAGGAAAGAAGGTATGGGTGGTAACGCTTATGATCAAGGAGAAGGGGAAATTAGACAACGAGGAAATACCAGATATTCAAACCTCAAATAACAACATCATCCAAACGATTCTGAAAACCTCCTAGTAATAAAACTTATAATCACAACACTCCCAAGAATCTCCTCAAATCACTCATGTTACTTCATCTTAAGCTATTCCTTGAGACCAAGTACTCTACTATAAGTGTAATCTCATCACTCCAAACCCTCAAACATCTACAAACAACTTCCATAGGATCAGGATCAAAACTACTAAAAGAGTTACACTCATAATCAACTATCGACCACTATGAGTTCTCACTATGGTAAAATCCCTAATCGAGGATCATAATCCCAAGTTCTTTATATCTTCTAACATTCCAGATAAAATCTCATTCACACCCGAATTTACAAGCATAGATGATCACATTCCCCAAATTATAAAGATCACCAACCAAAAGATAAATAGGTATCTCATACGAATTTTCCTACTCAACCTAACTTAAGCTCCACTATTCCAAATTTGACGAAATAAAGACTCACAAAGGATCCTCAAAGAGCGTCTCACTCGCTCTACAACGTAGCCAACAATGCCATCACTCCACTAAGGAAACAAGAGTAATAACCAGGTCAGGAAATGATAGGAAATTTCAAAAGGGATATATGAACATGTCAAATGTGAGACTAAAAGAGTCGAATCATAAAGATAACTAGTTAACAACCAGTAAGAGATATTAGAATTAGGGGGTATTCAAGACAAGGAAAAGACAAGGGAATACGGGTAAACTTTTATACTTAAGAATTAAATTCAACCAAGGTATGAACAAAGGAAAGGAAAACGATTAATGACACGAAGGGGGATTTCAAGGTTTAAACCACACGCTTCCTAAGACTTAAAGTTCTTTCTAACAAGGTCACGTCTATTAGGGTATTGTACCTTCATAACAAAACGGCTAAATCCCCAAAACAAGGGTCAAGGTAAAAACAAACGCTCACTTAAGGGTTGATAAATTGGTTAGACTCTTCGTTCACCTATCCCATCACATGTTAGGATTTCCCTAAAGCAAATCTACCACTCAAGTATAAAAGCATCTCTTTATCTCAAGCACTCGACACAACCTCAATGGTTTAAAAACCAAAGAAGGAATTGACAAAGACTTCTCAACAAAGTTCTCAATGAACAACTAACATCAAATCACCTCACCAATCTATACGGGATTGTTAACATCTAAAAATGGGTTTCCTTCCAAATTCATATCCTAAACTTATCTCATGTTTACTCCTAAGGTAACGACGCTCAACCTACTAAGCTTTCAAATCCCAAACATAAACAACAAAGCCAAGTTCTATAACCTTAATCACATAGGCAACTCATTCCTAACACAAGGATTCCACCAATCAATTATACTCACTTGGTCAAGGAGCTAGGTATAAGAATCACTAAGTATGTCTCATCACATTACCTAAGGCCTTCTAACATCACAACATCTCAAAACTAGGGTTATTGGTCAAATACAAACAAACTCCATAAAAGCCAAATTATTCAGCCAAGGCTAATATCCTACAAAAGAAAGAGAACTATCAAAAGGTGTTAAGGGAGGATAAGCAAGGAACAAAGCACAAGTTAAGAGGGTACAAGGGGAATTCCCAAGGAATAAGAAAAGAGAGTTTAGAAGAAGCAGACATTAAGAAGTAAAGAGCAAGGCAAGGTACATAAAGATGGAGGAAAAACTCCGAGGGAGAAGAAGCGTTCTTCAAAAGTTGAACAAATCTTCAATGCTCGTCAATAGGCACCAAATCTTGATCCTCATGTAGGTAAGCTCACGGTCATTGATCCAGGGACACAACAATTATTAAATGACAATCCACAAACAGGTTAGAACCTAACAAAGAGCAAACACACCACAGACTACCACCTTAGGTCCTTAAGTCTACCCATCTCTCATTCATTATTCAAGGTCAAGTTCAGTTTAAATTTGGGGTACACGTGTGTGCGTCGAGCAACATATGCTCGATACCAATCAGGTGTGACACCCCCGCGATAAAGCGGAAAATATAACTAATAAATTAATGCGGAATTTAGTGAGATTTTAAAAACTTTTAAATTACTAACTAAGGATTAGCACGCGGGTGCCACTAACGAAATGAAACAAAACTACAATAGACGATTTTAGGTTATTACAACCCAAGTCTAGAAAGCGGGGAAAAGATATCCCACGAATAAACAAATTAAGGGTTTCTAAATTAGAAACTAAGGTCCAAGGGTTTAGTTCTCGCTAGCCCACACGTCTTCCCCACGTAAGCATCTTCAAACTCGTCATTCATGTAAACATGAAAGCCACACGGTCGATGGGGAGTAACTCAAGGTTCTCCCGGCCCACGATATGTCGAAAAGCAGGTAACAAGCAACATTTAATCAAACATATTAGTCATGCAACATATACGAACAATAAAGAATAAGGAGATATAATGAACAATCATGGTGAAACAGGCATAATACTTTCTTAATAGAATAGGCATGGTATATGAGGATGAATGTGCAATCAAGGAAATAGAATCACCAAGTCAACCCACTCATGTTGACACGACTCAACAAGTGTAAGACAAATACTTAGTATGAACTCAAACAAGACAACCCTCTAGACTCCAACCTCTTGGTAGGACGACGATCATAATACGGTCCTAGTCTAAACCTGGCCAGACTCTCGGGATGGACGACACCCGATTCGACAAACGATACCAAATCGTATCCAAGACTCGAAACATGGTACACCTAACCGTGCCCGACAGTCGAGTAACCTCAAACGGAACCTTGTCACCTAACCGTGACCCCCGGTCCGAAGAGGCGGAAGGAAAAATAGCCCAACTCGGAAACAATGGCACCTAACCGTGACCCAATGTCCGAGGGCAAATAAATGAGGAATGTCAAGTAGTCACACAATGTAAAATGTCACACTTGAGTCACAATAGGAGTAAGAGTGATCATGCAAACATCATATGATACGGGACCCTTAATGTCACATTCATACTCATGGCTTGCATCTCACCATGAGTACAGACGGGAACATTAATCCCAACGATCATATCGCAACTAGAGGGCTTATAGCTCACCCCTAGTATCCGATAGGACCAAGACTCTCACAATAGAACAATACAAGGCATTATCAAAATTATGACCCTTCACAAATAACTATAATAAATATCTCATACTTGTATTATATTAAGGAATATTCCATTTTATAATTTAACATGCCGGTTAAATAAAATATAACAAGTGATAATGAATAATTTACGTTATGTGAAACATACGGAATACAAACAATTCAATACAAGTGACAATTTGAGCCCAAGCATACAAGGGTAGTGAGCCCAAATAGTACAAAAATAGGGGTTCAAATGATATAAGAATTCGAGTCCAAATAAGGTGAGAATTCGGGTCAAAATATTTAAAAGCATTCGAGCCCAAATGTTGTAAGAATTTGAATCCAAATTAGATAATGATTTAAGCCCAAAATTTATAAGGAAGTGAGCCCAACATGAATACACCAAAATGAATCACTAAGGCAAGAAAAGGAAGAAAGCAAGGAGGATATACGGCTCCTTCACCGTGACCAACAGCCGGGTCACTAACCATGGTTATGGCCGTGCAACCACCAGCCTTTGCCACTCATGGTCCGCTCCCTAGCTGCAGCCACACCGACTTCACCTTCCCCCCTTTTCCCGCCCAGAAACAATCCCCAAAACAGGGGCAGAGAAGAGCTGGTCACGGCATGAAAACAGGGTGTCCACAGTCCAAAACTCGAGTTTATCCCAGCGGCAAAAAGTCGAGTATACAGGTGATGACATGAGCATGAAGACACAAGCAAGAGGACAGACCCGAGGAACCGTTTACTCCGTCCCAAAACAGGGCTCAGGGACAACATAGTGACGGTTTAAAACTGCATTGAGAAGCTCTATTCGCCTCCATTTTAAGACGGGACTAAATCGGGGTTTGGGACGGGATGAGCAGGCTTGAGACATGGATAAACACCATCAAAATTATGCATAAACAGCCCAGAAAAATCCAGCAAGAAGATACGTAATTATTCGAAGGGACAACGAGCAACGAGCCACATTAAAACTCTTAACAGGCTATACACATGAACCCATGCCGTAAATCGAAGTGCAATGAGACGGAAACCAACCCGGCTAAAACATGAATAGACAACCCCCAATCACCACAAGAATACTCAAATAAAATAAGAGGAACAACAGTATAACACCCATGAATCCGTGACCAAGAAATATAATTCAAGCGACCAAACGGAACCAACATGTGAAAACAAATCGAATAACATGTAAAGCACTTATTAAAACTTGTGCAATCCACCATATACAAACAGAAGAACATAAAGGCTCCATCTTTACGACCACAAGAATGAAAAACGAGTAAAAGGACGAAAATATCGACTCATTGTCGAGTAACCTATCACCGTTACCTTATCCTCGCGAATTCCAGAGTAAGAAGGTCCAAAACACGAGCCTATCCTCGCCTCTTCAACTAAAAGTGAAGAAAAACGAGTAACAAGAGTCACGAACCGAGTTTGTAACAAATCGCCCATTTCGAAAATTCAACAAAGTTAAGACTTTCTTACCTAGAAATGAAGAGGGAGAAGAGAGGAAGCCAATGGTGCAAGAATCATTAAATTTGGTTGAGAAATGAGGGAGATAACGGAGGTTGAAGGAGGCGGAAATGGTGGTTGGCGATGGATTGTTCTTTGCGCTGCGTTTTTTGTTATTGTTGCTGTTTTACGCAGAAAAGAAGAAGAAGGGGAAATGGGGGGTGGGTCATACCCATGGTACTACTACCAACTACACTATATATAATAATAATAATAATAATAATAATAATAATAATAATAATAATAATAATAATAATATATAATAATGATAATAGTAGATATTTTGAAGGTGGGTGAATGTGTTGTTGGTTTTTGATTGGTCCAGATTAAAGTGGGTACAACATGAAATGTGACGGTCTAAAGTTTAGACGGAAATTAAGACGGAGATTATGATTATTACAGTCATCATTATTATCCGACCAAAAATACGTATACATATATTATTATATAAATTGTGCCTTAAAAATATAATTTAATCGTACGTATTTTTATAAAAATGAGCTTTTGTATAATACGTTTATAAAAATCTTGTTTGACATAAAATTAATTAAATTGAACAATTCCAAAAATATTTAATAAAGTAATTCAAATGGCTTAATAAATTTTAAATGTCAAAAGGGGAAATTCGCGGGTGTTACATTGTGAGTCGTTGTGTAAACTATTTGTCCTTGTTCATTAGTCCTTGTGACTCGTTGTGTGAACCATTTGTCCTTGTTCATTAGTCCTTGTAACTCGTTATGTTAACCATTTGTCCTTGTGACTCGTTGTGTGAACCATTTGTCCTTGTTCATTAGTCCTTGTGACTCATTGTGTGAAGCATTTATCCTTTTTCTTTAGTTCTTGGTCCTTGTTGTGTGAACCATTTGTCTATGTTTATTAGTCCTTGTGTCTCGTTGTGTAAATTATTTGTCCTTGTTGTTGTGACTTGTTGTGTGAAGCATTTTTCCACGTTCATTAGTCCTTGTGACTCGTTGTGTGAACCATTTATCCTTGTTCATTAGTCCTTGTGACTCGTTGTGTGAACCATTTGTCCTTGTTCATTAGTCCTTGTAACTCGTTGTGTAAACTATTTGTCCTTGTTCATTAGTCCTTGTGACTCGTTGTGTGAACCATTTATCCTTGTTCATTAGTCCTCGTAACTCGTAATGTTAACCATTTGTCCTTGTTTTTAGGTCCTTGTGACTCATTGGGTAAACCAATTGTCCTTGTTATTGTGACTTGTTGTGTGAACCATTTGTCATTGTTCATTAGTCCTTGTGACTCGTTGTGTGAACCAATTAACCTTGTTCATTAGTCCATGTGACTCGTTGTGTGAACCATTTGTCCTTGTTCATTAGTCCTTGTGACTCGTTGTTTAAATCATTTGTAACAAGCACTCATTGTATAAATAATTTGTCCTTTTTCTTTAGTCCTTGTGACTCGTTCTTTGGACCATTTGTCCTTGTTCATTTGTCCTTGTGACTCCTTGTGGTAACTATTTTTCCATGTTCTTTAGTCCTTGTGACTCGTTGTGTGAACCATTTGTCCTTGGTCATTAGTCCTTGTGACTCGATGTGTAAACTATTTGTCCTTGTTCATTAGTACTTGTGACTCGTTGTGTGAACCATTTGTCCTTATTTTTAGTCCTTGTGACTCGTTGTTTAAACCATTTGTCCTTGTTTATTAGTCCTTGTGAGTCGTTGTGTAAACCATTTTTGTTTGTTATTGTGACTCGTTGTGAACCATTTTTCCTTGTTCATTAGTCCTTGTGACTCGTTGTGTGAACCATTTGTCCTTGTTCATTAGTCCTTGTGAGTCGTTGTGTAAACTATTTGTCCTTGTTCATTAGTCCTTGTGATTCGTTGTGTGAACCATTTGTCCTTGTTCATTAGTCCTTGTGAGTCGTTGTGTAAACTATTTGTCCTTGTTCATTAGTCCTTGTGACTCGTTGTGTGAACCATTTGTCCTTGTTCATTAGTCCTTGTAACTCGTTATGTGAACCATTTGTCCTTGTTCATTAGTCGTTGTGACTCATTGTGTGATGCATTTATCCTTGTTCTTTAGTCCTTGGTCGTTGTTGTGTGAACCATTTGTCTATGTTTATTAGTCCTTGTGTCTCGTTGTGTAAACTATTTGTCCTTGTTGTTGTGACTTGTTGTGTGAAGCATTTTTCCTCGTTCATTAGTCCTTGTCGTTGTGTGAACCATTTGTCCTTGTTCATTAGTCCTTGTGACTCATTGTGTAAACTATTTGTCCTTGTTCATTAGTCCTTGTAACTCGTTGTCTGAACCATCTGTCCTTGTTCTTTAGTCCTTGTGACTTGTTGTTTAAACCATTTGTCATTGTTTGTTAGTCCTTGTGACTTGTTGTGTAAACCATTTGTCTTTGTTATTGTGACTCGTTGTGTGAACCATTTTTCCTTGTTCATTAGTCCTTGTGACTCGTTGTGTGAACCATTTGTCCTTGTTCATTAGTCCTTGTGACTCGTTGTGTAAACTATTTGTCCTTGTTCATTAGTCCTTGTGACTCGTTGTGTGAACCATTTATCCTTGTTCATTAGTCCTTGTAACTCGTAATGTTAACCATTTGTCCTTGTTTTTGAGTCCCTGTGACTCATTGGGTAAACCAATTATCCTTGTTATTGTGACTTGTTTTGTGAACCATTTTTCATTTTTCATTAGTCCTTGTGACTCGTTGTGTGAACCATTTGTCCTTGTTCATTAGTCCTTGTGACTCGTTGTGTAAACTATTTGTCCTTGTTCATTAGCCCTTGTGACTCGTTGTCTGAACCATCTGTCCTTGTTCTTTAATCCTTGTGACTTGTTTAAACCATTTATCCTTGTTTATTAGTCCTTTTGACTTGTTGTGTAAACCATTTGTCTTTGTTATTGTGACTCGTTGTGTGAACCATTTTTCCTTGTTCATTAGTCCTTGTGACTCGTTGTGTGAACCATTTGTCCTTGTTCATTAGTCCTTGTGACTCGTTGTGTAAACTATTTGTCCTTGTTCATTAGTCCTTGTGACTCATTGTGTGAACCATTTGTCCTTGTTCATTAGTCCTTGTAACTCGTAATGTTAACCATTTGTCCTTGTTTATTACTCCTTGTGACTCATTGAATAAACCAATTGTCCTTGTTATTGTGACTTGTTGTGTGAACCATTTGTCCTTGTTCATTAGTCCTTGTGACTCGTTGTGTGAACCATTTATCCTTGTTCATTAGTCCTCGTAACTCGTAATGTTAACCATTTGTCCTTGTTTTTTAGTCCTTGTGACTCATTGGGTAAACCAATTGTCCTTGTTATTGTGACTTGTTGTGTGAACCATTTGTCATTGTTCATTAGTCCTTGTGACTCGTTGTGTGAACCAATTATCCTTGTTCATTAGTCCATGTGACTCGTTGTGTGAACCATTTGTCCTTGTTCATTAGTCCTTGTGACTCGTTGTTTAAATCATTTGTAACAAGCACTCATTGTATAAATAATTTGTCCTTTTTCTTTAGTCCTTGTGACTCGTTCTTTAGACCATTTGTCCTTGTTCATTTGTCCTTGTGACTCCTTGTGGTAACTATTTTTCCTTGTTCTTTAGTCCTTGTGACTCGTTGTGTGAACCATTTGTCCTTGGTCATTAGTCCTTGTGACTCGATGTGTAAACTATTTGTCCTTGTTCATTAGTACTTGTGACTCGTTGTGTGAACCATTTGTCCTTATTTTTAGTCCTTGTGACTCGTTGTTTAAACCATTTGTCCTTGTTTATTAGTCCTTGTGAGTCGTTGTGTAAACCATTTGTGTTTGTTATTGTGACTCGTTGTGTGAACCATTTTTCCTTGTTCATTAGTCCTTGTGACTCGTTGTGTGAACCATTTGTCCTTGTTCATTAGTCCTTGTGAGTCGTTGTGTAAACTATTTGTCCTTGTTCATTAGTCCTTGTGACTTGTTGTGTGAACCATTTGTCCTTGTTCATTAGTCCTTGTGAGTCGTTGTGTAAACTATTTGTCCTTGTTCATTAGTCCTTGTGACTCGTTGTGTGAACCATTTGTCCTTGTTCATTAGTCCTTGTAACTCGTTATGTGAACCATTTGTCCTTGTTCATTAGTCGTTGTGACTCATTGTGTGATGCATTTATCCTTGTTCTTTAGTCCTTGGTCGTTGTTGTGTGAACCATTTGTCTATGTTTATTAGTCCTTGTGTCTCGTTGTGTAAACTATTTGTCCTTGTTGTTGTGACTTGTTGTGTGAAGCATTTTTCCTCGTTCATTAGTCCTTGTCGTTGTGTGAACCATTTGTCCTTGTTCATTAGTCCTTGTGACTCATTGTGTAAACTATTTGTCCTTGTTCATTAGTCCTTGTAACTCGTTGTCTGAACCATCTGTCCTTGTTCTTTAGTCCTTGTGACTTGTTGTTTAAACCATTTGTCATTGTTTATTAGTCCTTGTGACTTGTTGTGTAAACCATTTGTCTTTGTTATTGTGACTCGTTGTGTGAACCATTTTTCCTTGTTCATTAGTCCTTGTGACTCGTTGTGTGAACCATTTGTCCTTGTTCATTAGTCCTTGTGACTCGTTGTGTAAACTATTTGTCCTTGTTCATTAGTCCTTGTGACTCGTTGTGTGAACTATTTATCCTTGTTCATTAGTCCTTGTAACTCGTAATGTTAACCATTTGTCCTTGTTTTTTAGTCCCTGTGACTCATTGGGTAAACCAATTATCCTTGTTATTGTGACTTGTTTTGTGAACCATTTTTCATTTTTCATTAGTCCTTGTGACTCGTTGTGTGAACCATTTGTCCTTGTTCATTAGTCCTTGTGACTCGTTGTGTAAACTATTTGTCCTTGTTCATTAGCCCTTGTGACTCGTTGTGTGAACCATCTGTCCTTGTTCTTTAGTCCTTGTGACTTGTTTAAACCATTTATCCTTGTTTATTAGTCCTTTTGACTCGTTGTGTAAACCATTTGTCTTTGTTATTGTGACTCGTTGTGTGAACCATTTTTCCTTGTTCATTAGTCCTTGTGACTCGTTGTGTGAACCATTTGTCCTTGTTCATTAGTCCTTGTGACTCATTGTGTGAACCATTTGTCCTTGTTCATTAGTCCTTGTAACTCGTAATGTTAACCATTTGTCCTTGTTTATTAGTCCTTGTGACTCATTGAATAAACCAATTGTCCTTGTTATTGTGACTTGTTGTGTGAACCATTTTTCATTGTTCATTAGTCCTTGCGACTCGTTGTGTAAACCAATTAACCTTGTTCATTAATCCATGTGACTCGTTGTGTGAACCATTTTTCCTTGTTCATTAGTCCTTGTGACTCGTTGTTTAAATCATTTGTAACAAGCATTCATTGTATAAATCATTTGTCCTTTTTCTTTAGTCCTTGTTACTCGTTGTGTGAACCATTTGTCCTTGTTCATTTGTCTTTGTGACTCCTTGTGTTAACTATTTTTCCTTGTTCTTTAGTCCTTGTGACTTGTTTAAACCATTTATCATTGTTTATTAGTCCTTGTGACTCGTTGTGTAAACCATTTGTCTTTGTTATTGTGACTCGTTGTGTAAACTATTTCTCCGTGTTCATTAGTCCTTGTGACTCATTGTGTGAACCATTTGTCCATGTTTATTAGTCCTTGTGACTCGTTGTGTAAACTATTTGTCCTTGTTCATTAGTCCTTGTGACTCGTTGTGTGAACCATTTGTCCTTGTTCATTAGTCCTCGTAACTCGTTATGTTAACCATTTGTCCTTGTGACTCGTTGTGTGAACCATTTGTCCTTGTTCATTAGTCCTTGTGACTCATTGTGTGAAGCATTTATCCTTTTTCTTTAGTTCTTGGTCCTTGTTGTGTGAACCATTTGTCTATGTTTATTAGTCCTTGTGTCTCGTTGTGTAAATTATTTGTCCTTGTTGTTGTGACTTGTTGTGTGAAGCATTTTTCCTCGTTCATTAGTCCTTGTGACTCGTTGTGTGAACCATTTATCCTTGTTCATTAGTCCTTGTGACTCGTTGTGTGAACCATTTGTCCTTGTTCATTAGTCCTTGTAACTCGTTGTGTAAACTATTTGTCCTTGTTCATTAGTCCTTGTGACTCGTTGTGTGAACCATTTATCCTTGTTCATTAGTCCTCGTGACTCGTAATGTTAACCATTTGTCCTTGTTTATTAGTCCTTGTGACTCATTGGGTAAACCAATTGTCCTTGTTATTGTGACTTGTTGTGTGAACCATTTTTCATTGTTCATTAGTCCTTGTGACTTGTTGTGTGAACCAATTATCCTTGTTCATTAGTCCATGTGACTCGTTGTGTGAACCATTTGTCCTTGTTCATTAGTCCTTGTGACTCGTTGTTTAAATCATTTGTAACAAGCATTCATTGTATAAATCATTTGTCCTTTTTCTTTAGTCCTTGTTACTCGTTGTGTGAACCATTTGTCCTTGTTCATTTGTCTTTGTGACTCCTTGTGTTAACTATTTTTCCTTGTTCTTTAGTCCTTGTGACTCGTTGTTTAAATCATTTGTAACAAGCACTCATTGTATAAATAATTTGTCCTTTTTCTTTAGTCCTTGTGACTCGTTCTTTAGACCATTTGTCCTTGTTCATTTGTCCTTGTGACTCCTTGTGGTAACTATTTTTCCTTGTTCTTTAGTCCTTGTGACTCGTTGTGTGAACCATTTGTCCTTGGTCATTAGTCCTTGTGACTCGATGTGTAAACTATTTGTCCTTGTTCATTAGTACTTGTGACTCGTTGTGTGAACCATTTGTCCTTATTTTTAGTCCTTGTGACTCGTTGTTTAAATCATTTGTCCTTGTTTATTAGTCCTTGTGAGTCGTTGTGTAAACCATTTGTGTTAGTTATTGTGACTCGTTGTGTGAACCATTTTTCCTTGTTCATTAGTCCTTGTGACTCGTTGTGTGAACCATTTGTCCTTGTTCATTAGTCCTTGTGAGTCGTTGTGTAAACTATTTGTCCTTGTTCATTAGTCCTTGTGACTCGTTGTGTGAACCATTTGTCCTTGTTCATTAGTCCTTGTGAGTCGTTGTGTAAACTATTTGTCCTTGTTCATTAGTCCTTGTGACTCGTTGTGTGAACCATTTGTCCTTGTTCATTAGTCCTTGTAACTCGTTATGTGAACCATTTGTCCTTATTCATTAGTCGTTGTGACTCATTGTGTGATGCATTTATCCTTGTTCTTTAGTCCTTGGTCGTTGTTGTGTGAACCATTTGTCTATGTTTATTAGTCCTTGTGTCTCGTTGTGTAAACTATTTGTCCTTGTGGTTGTGACTTGTTGTGTGAAGCATTTTTCCTCGTTCATTAGTCCTTGTCGTTGTGTGAACCATTTGTCCTTGTTCATTAGTCCTTGTGACTCATTGTGTAAACTATTTGTCCTTGTTCATTAGTCCTTGTAACTCGTTGTCTGAACCATCTGTCCTTGTTCTTTAGTCCTTGTGACTTGTTGTTTAAACCATTTGTCATTGTTTATTAGTCCTTGTGACTTGTTGTGTAAACCATTTGTCTTTGTTATTGTGACTCGTTGTGTGAACCATTTTTCCTTGTTCATTAGTCCTTGTGACTCGTTGTGTGAACCATTTGTCCTTGTTCATTAGTCCTTGTGACTCGTTGTGTAAACTATTTGTCCTTGTTCATTAGTCCTTGTGACTCGTTGTGTGAACCATTTATCCTTGTTCATTAGTCCTTGTAACTCGTAATGTTAACCATTTGTCCTTGTTTTTTAGTCCATGTGACTCATTGGGTAAACCAATTATCCTTGTTATTGTGACTTGTTTTGTGAACCATTTTTCATTTTTCATTAGTCCTTGTGACTCGTTGTGTGAACCATTTGTCCTTGTTCATTAGTCCTTGTGACTCGTTGTGTAAACTATTTGTCCTTGTTCATTAGCCCTTGTGACTCGTTGTGTGAACCATCTGTCCTTGTTCTTTAGTCCTTGTGACTTGTTTAAACCATTTATCCTTGTTTATTAGTCCTTTTGACTTGTTGTGTAAACCATTTGTCTTTGTTATTGTGACTCGTTGTGTGAACCATTTTTCCTTGTTATTTAGTCCTTGTGACTCGTTGTGTGAACCATTTGTCCTTCTTCATTAGTCCTTGTGACTCGTTGTGTAAACTATTTGTCCTTGTTCATTAGTCCTTGTGACTCATTGTGTGAACCATTTGTCCTTGTTCATTAGTCCTTGTAACTCGTAATGTTAACCATTTTTCCTTGTTTATTAGTCCTTGTGACTCATTGAATAAACCAATTGTCCTTGTTATTGTGACTTGTTGTGTGAACCATTTTTCATTGTTCATTAGTCCTTGTGACTCGTTGTGTAAACCAATTATCCTTGTTCATTAATCCATGTGACTCGTTGTGTGAACCATTTGTCCTTGTTCATTAGTCCTTGTGACTCGTTGTTTAAATCATTTGTAACAAGCATTCATTGTATAAATCATTTGTCCTTTTTCTTTAGTCCTTGTTACTCGTTGTGTGAACCATTTGTCCTTGTTCATTTGTCTTTGTGACTCCTTGTGTTAACTATTTTTCCTTGTTCTTTAGTCCTTGTGACTCGTTGTGTGAACCATTTGTCCTTGGTCATTAGTCCTTGTGACTCGATGTGTAAACTATTTGTCCTTGTTCATTAGTACTTGTGACTCGTTGTGTGAACCATTTGTCCTTATTTTTAGTCCTTGTGACTCGTTGTTTAAACCATTTGTCCTTGTTTATTAGTCCTTGACTCGTTGTGTAAACCATTTGTCTTTGTTATTGTGACTCGTTGTGTGAACCATTTTTCCTTGTTCATTAGTCCTTGAGACTCGTTGTGTGAACCATTTGTCCTTGTTCATTAGTCCTTGTGACTCATTGTGTAAACTATTTGTCCTTGTTCATTAGTCCTTGTAACTCGTTGTCCAACCATCTGTCCTTGTTCTTTAGTCCTTGTGACTTGTTGTTTAAACCATTTGTCATTGTTTATTAGTCCTTGTGACTTGTTGTGTAAACCATTTGTCTTTGTTATTGTGACTCGTTGTGTGAACCATTTTTCCTTGTTCATTAGTCCTTGTGACTCGTTGTGTGAACCATTTGTCCTTGTTCATTAGTCCTTGTGACTCGTTGTGTAAACTATTTGTCCTTGTTCATTAGTCCTTGTGACTCGTTGTGTGAACCATTTATCCTTGTTCATTAGTCCTTGTAACTCGTAATGTTAACCTTTTGTCCTTGTTTATTAGTCCTTGTGACTCATTGGGTAAACCAATTATCCTTGTTATTGTGACTTGTTTTATGAACCATTTTTCATTTTTCATTAGTCCTTGTGACTCGTTGTGTGAACCATTTGTCCTTGTTCATTAGTCCTTGTGACTCGTTGTGTAAACTATTTGTCCTTGTTCATTAGCCCTTGTGACTCGTTGTGTGAACCATCTGTCCTTGTTCTTTAGTCCTTGTGACTTGTTTAAACCATTTATCCTTGTTTATTAGTCCTTTTGACTTGTTGTGTAAACCATTTGTCTTTGTTATTGTGACTCGTTGTGTGAACCATTTTTCCTTGTTCATTAGTCCTTGTGACTCGTTGTGTGAACCATTTGTCCTTGTTCATTAGTCCTTGTGACTCGTTGTGTAAACTATTTGTCCTTGTTCATTAGTCCTTGTGACTCATTGTGTGAACCATTTGTCCTTGTTCATTAGTCCTTGTAACTCGTAATGTTAACCATTTGTCCTTGTTTATTAGTCCTTGTGAGTCATTGAATAAACCAATTGTCCTTGTTATTGTGACTTGTTGTGTGAACCATTTTTCATTGTTCATTAGTCCTTGTGACTCGTTGTATAAACCAATTATCCTTGTTCATTAATCCATGTGACTCGTTGTGTGAACCATTTGTCCTTGTTCATTAGTCCTTGTGACTCGTTGTTTAAATCATTTGTAACAAGCATTCATTGTATAAATCATTTGTCCTTTTTCTTTAGTCCTTGTTACTCGTTGTGTGAACCATTTGTCCTTGTTCATTTGTCTTTGTGACTCCTTGTGTTAACTATTTTTCCTTGTTCTTTAGTCCTTGTGACTCGTTGTGTGAACCATTTGTCCTTGGTAATTAGTCCTTGTGACTCGATGTGTAAACTATTTGTCCTTGTTCATTAGTACTTGTGACTCGTTGTGTGAACCATTTGTCCTTATTTTTAGTCCTTGTGACTCGTTGTTTAAACCATTTGTCCTTGTTTATTAGTCCTTGTGATTCGTTGTGTAAACCATTTGTCTTTGTTATTGTGACTCGTTGTGTGAACCATTTTTCCTTGTTCATTAGTCCTTGTGACTCGTTGTGTGAACCATTTGTCCTTGTTCATTAGTCCTTGTGAGTCGTTGTGTAAACTATTTGTCCTTGTTCATTAGTCCTTGTGACTCAATGTGTGAACCATTTGTCCTTGTTCATTAGTCCTTGTAACTCGTTATGTTAACCATTTGTCCTTGTGACTCGTTGTGTGAACCATTTTTCCTTGTTCATTAGTCTTTGTGACTCGTTGTGTGAACCATTTGTCCATGTTCATTAGTCCTTGTGAGTCGTTGTGTAAACTATTTGTCCTTGTTCATTAGTCCTTGTGACTCGTTGTGTGAACCATTTGTCCTTGTTCATTAGTCCTTGTAACTCGTTATGTTAACCATTTGTCCTTGTGACTCGTTGTGTGAACCATTTGTCCTTGTTCATTAGTCCTTGTGACTCATTGTGTGAAGCATTTATCCTTTTTCTTTAGTTCTTGGTCCTTGTTGTGTGAACCATTTGTCTATGTTTATTAGTCCTTGTGTCTCGTTGTGTAAATTATTTGTCCTTGTTGTTGTGACTTGTTGTGTGAAGCATTTTTCCTCGTTCATTAGTCCTTGTGACTCGTTGTGTGAACCATTTATCCTTGTTCATTAGTCCTTGTGACTCGTTGTGTGAACCATTTGTCCTTGTTCATTAGTCCTTGTAACTCGTTGTGTAAACTATTTGTCCTTGTTCATTAGTCCTTGTGACTCGTTGTGTGAACCATTTATCCTTGTTCATTAGTCCTCGTAACTCGTAATGTTAACCATTTGTCCTTGTTTTTAGGTCCTTGTGACTCATTGGGTAAACCAATTGTCCTTGTTATTGTGACTTGTTGTGTGAACCATTTGTCATTGTTCATTAGTCCTTGTGACTCGTTGTGTGAACCAATTATCCTTGTTCATTAGTCCATGTGACTCGTTGTGTGAACCATTTGTCCTTGTTCATTAGTCCTTGTGACTCGTTGTTTAAATCATTTGTAACAAGCACTCATTGTATAAATAATTTGTCCTTTTTCTTTAGTCCTTGTGACTCGTTCTTTGGACCATTTGTCCTTGTTCATTTGTCCTTGTGACTCCTTGTGGTAACTATTTTTCCATGTTCTTTAGTCCTTGTGACTCGTTGTGTGAACCATTTGTCCTTGGTCATTAGTCCTTGTGACTCGATGTGTAAACTATTTGTCCTTGTTCATTAGTACTTGTGACTCGTTGTGTGAACCATTTGTCCTTATTTTTAGTCCTTGTGACTCGTTGTTTAAACCATTTGTCCTTGTTTATTAGTCCTTGTGAGTCGTTGTGTAAACCATTTTTGTTTGTTATTGTGACTCGTTGTGTGAACCATTTTTCCTTGTTCATTAGTCCTTGTGACTCGTTGTGTGAACCATTTGTCCTTGTTCATTAGTCCTTGTGAGTCGTTGTGTAAACTATTTGTCCTTGTTCATTAGTCCTTGTGATTCGTTGTGTGAACCATTTGTCCTTGTTCATTAGTCCTTGTGAGTCGTTGTGTAAACTATTTGTCCTTGTTCATTAGTCCTTGTGACTCGTTGTGTGAACCATTTGTCCTTGTTCATTAGTCCTTGTAACTCGTTATGTGAACCATTTGTCCTTGTTCATTAGTCGTTGTGACTCATTGTGTGATGCATTTATCCTTGTTCTTTAGTCCTTGGTCGTTGTTGTGTGAACCATTTGTCTATGTTTATTAGTCCTTGTGTCTCGTTGTGTAAACTATTTGTCCTTGTTGTTGTGACTTGTTGTGTGAAGCATTTTTCCTCGTTCATTAGTCCTTGTCGTTGTGTGAACCATTTGTCCTTGTTCATTAGTCCTTGTGACTCATTGTGTAAACTATTTGTCCTTGTTCATTAGTCCTTGTAACTCGTTGTCTGAACCATCTGTCCTTGTTCTTTAGTCCTTGTGACTTGTTGTTTAAACCATTTGTCATTGTTTGTTAGTCCTTGTGACTTGTTGTGTAAACCATTTGTCTTTGTTATTGTGACTCGTTGTGTGAACCATTTTTCCTTGTTCATTAGTCCTTGTGACTCGTTGTGTGAACCATTTGTCCTTGTTCATTAGTCCTTGTGACTCGTTGTGTAAACTATTTGTCCTTGTTCATTAGCCCTTGTGACTCGTTGTCTGAACCATCTGTCCTTGTTCTTTAATCCTTGTGACTTGTTTAAACCATTTATCCTTGTTTATTAGTCCTTTTGACTTGTTGTGTAAACCATTTGTCTTTGTTATTGTGACTCGTTGTGTGAACCATTTTTCCTTGTTCATTAGTCCTTGTGACTCGTTGTGTGAACCATTTGTCCTTGTTCATTAGTCCTTGTGACTCGTTGTGTAAACTATTTGTCCTTGTTCATTAGTCCTTGTGACTCATTGTGTGAACCATTTGTCCTTGTTCATTAGTCCTTGTAACTCGTAATGTTAACCATTTGTCCTTGTTTATTACTCCTTGTGACTCATTGAATAAACCAATTGTCCTTGTTATTGTGACTTGTTGTGTGAACCATTTGTCCTTGTTCATTAGTCCTTGTGACTCGTTGTGTGAACCATTTATCCTTGTTCATTAGTCCTCGTAACTCGTAATGTTAACCATTTGTCCTTGTTTTTTAGTCCTTGTGACTCATTGGGTAAACCAATTGTCCTTGTTATTGTGACTTGTTGTGTGAACCATTTGTCATTGTTCATTAGTCCATGTGACTCGTTGTGTGAACCAATTATCCTTGTTCATTAGTCCATGTGACTCGTTGTGTGAACCATTTGTCCTTGTTCATTAGTCCTTGTGACTCGTTGTTTAAATCATTTGTAACAAGCACTCATTGTATAAATAATTTGTCCTTTTTCTTTAGTCCTTGTGACTCGTTCTTTAGACCATTTGTCCTTGTTCATTTGTCCTTGTGACTCCTTGTGGTAACTATTTTTCCTTGTTCTTTAGTCCTTGTGACTCGTTGTGTGAACCATTTGTCCTTGGTCATTAGTCCTTGTGACTCGATGTGTAAACTATTTGTCCTTGTTCATTAGTACTTGTGACTCGTTGTGTGAACCATTTGTCCTTATTTTTAGTCCTTGTGACTCGTTGTTTAAACCATTTGTCCTTGTTTATTAGTCCTTGTGAGTCGTTGTGTAAACCATTTGTGTTTGTTATTGTGACTCGTTGTGTGAACCATTTTTCCTTGTTCATTAGTCCTTGTGACTCGTTGTGTGAACCATTTGTCCTTGTTCATTAGTCCTTGTGAGTCGTTGTGTAAACTATTTGTCCTTGTTCATTAGTCCTTGTGACTTGTTGTGTGAACCATTTGTCCTTGTTCATTAGTCCTTGTGAGTCGTTGTGTAAACTATTTGTCCTTGTTCATTAGTCCTTGTGACTCGTTGTGTGAACCATTTGTCCTTGTTCATTAGTCCTTGTAACTCGTTATGTGAACCATTTGTCCTTGTTCATTAGTCGTTGTGACTCATTGTGTGATGCATTTATCCTTGTTCTTTAGTCCTTGGTCGTTGTTGTGTGAACCATTTGTCTATGTTTATTAGTCCTTGTGTCTCGTTGTGTAAACTATTTGTCCTTGTTGTTGTGACTTGTTGTGTGAAGCATTTTTCCTCGTTCATTAGTCCTTGTCGTTGTGTGAACCATTTGTCCTTGTTCATTAGTCCTTGTGACTCATTGTGTAAACTATTTGTCCTTGTTCATTAGTCCTTGTAACTCGTTGTCCAACCATCTGTCCTTGTTCTTTAGTCCTTGTGACTTGTTGTTTAAACCATTTGTCATTGTTTATTAGTCCTTGTGACTTGTTGTGTAAACCATTTGTCTTTGTTATTGTGACTCGTTGTGTGAACCATTTTTCCTTGTTCATTAGTCCTTGTGACTCGTTGTGTGAACCATTTGTCCTTGTTCATTAGTCCTTGTGACTCGTTGTGTAAACTATTTGTCCTTGTTCATTAGTCCTTGTGACTCGTTGTGTGAACTATTTATCCTTGTTCATTAGTCCTTGTAACTCGTAATGTTAACCATTTGTCCTTGTTTTTTAGTCCCTGTGACTCATTGGGTAAACCAATTATCCTTGTTATTGTGACTTGTTTTGTGAACCATTTTTCATTTTTCATTAGTCCTTGTGACTCGTTGTGTGAACCATTTGTCCTTGTTCATTAGTCCTTGTGACTCGTTGTGTAAACTATTTGTCCTTGTTCATTAGCCCTTGTGACTCGTTGTGTGAACCATCTGTCCTTGTTCTTTAGTCCTTGTGACTTGTTTAAACCATTTATCCTTGTTTATTAGTCCTTTTGACTCGTTGTGTAAACCATTTGTCTTTGTTATTGTGACTCGTTGTGTGAACCATTTTTCCTTGTTCATTAGTCCTTGTGACTCGTTGTGTGAACCATTTGTCCTTGTTCATTAGTCCTTGTGACTCATTGTGTGAACCATTTGTCCTTGTTCATTAGTCCTTGTAACTCGTAATGTTAACCATTTGTCCTTGTTTATTAGTCCTTGTGACTCATTGAATAAACCAATTGTCCTTGTTATTGTGACTTGTTGTGTGAACCATTTTTCATTGTTCATTAGTCCTTGTGACTCGTTGTGTAAACCAATTATCCTTGTTCATTAATCCATGTGACTCGTTGTGTGAACCATTTTTCCTTGTTCATTAGTCCTTGTGACTCGTTGTTTAAATCATTTGTAACAAGCATTCATTGTATAAATCATTTGTCCTTTTTCTTTAGTCCTTGTTACTCGTTGTGTGAACCATTTGTCCTTGTTCATTTGTCTTTGTGACTCCTTGTGTTAACTATTTTTCCTTGTTCTTTAGTCCTTGTGACTCGTTGTGTGAACCATTTGTCCTTGGTCATTAGTCCTTGTGACTCGATGTGTAAACTATTTGTCCTTGTTCATTAGTACTTGTGACTCGTTGTGTGAACCATTTGTCCTTATTTTTAGTCCTTGTGACTCGTTGTTTAAACCATTTGTCCTTGTTTATTAGTCCTTGTGACTCGTTGTGTAAACCATTTGTCTTTGTTATTGTGACTCGTTGTGTGAACCATTTTTTCTTGTTCATTAGTCCTTGTGACTCGTTGTGTGAACCATTTGTCCTTGTTCATTAGTCCTTGTGAGTCGTTGTGTAAACTATTTGTCCTTGTTCATTAGTCCATGTGACTCAATGTGTGAACCATTTGTCCTTGTTCATTAGTCCTTGTAACTCGTTATGTTAACCATTTGTACTTGTGACTCGTTGTGTGAACCATTTTTCCTTGTTCATTAGTCTTTGTGACTCGTTGTGTGAACCATTTGTCCTTGTTCATTAGTCCTTGTGAGTCGTTGTGTAAACTATTTGTCCTTGTTCATTAGTTCTTGTGACTCATTGTGTGAACCATTTGTCCTTGTTCATTAGTCCTTGTAACTCGTAATGTTAACCATTTGTCCTTGTGACTCGTTGTGTGAACCATTTGTCCTTGTTCATTAGTCGTTGTGACTCATTGTGTGATGCATTTATCCTTGTTCTTTAGTCCTTGGTCCTTGTTGTGTGAACCATTTGTCTATGTTTATTAGTCCTTGTGTCTCGTTGTGTAAACTATTTGTCCTTGTTGTTGTGACTTGTTGTGTGAAGCATTTTTCCTCGTTCATTAGTCCTTGTGACTCGTTGTGTGAACCATTTGTCCTTGTTCATTAGTCCTTGTGACTCATTGTGTAAACTATTTGTCCTTGTTCATTAGTCCTTGTGTGAACCATCTGTCCTTGTTCTTTAGTCCTTGTGACTTGTTGTTTAAACCATTTGTCCTTGTTTATTAGTCCTTGTGACTCGTTGTGTAAACCATTTGTATTTGTTATTGTGACTCGTTGTGTGAACCATTTTTCCTTGTTCATTAGTCCTTGTGACTCGTTGTGTGAACCATTTGTCCTTGTTCATTACTCCTTGTGACTCGTTGTGTAAACTATTTGTCCTTGTTCATTAGTCCTTGTGACTCGTTGTGTGAACCATTTATCCTTGTTCATTAGTCCTTGTGACTCATTGTTTAAATCATTTGTAACAAGCACTCATTGTATAAATTATTTGTCCTTTTTCTTTAGTCCTTGTGACTCGTTGTGTGAACCATTTGTCCTTGTTCATTTGTCCTTGTGACTCCTTGTGTTAACTATTTTTCCTTGTTCTTTAGTCCTTGTGACTCGTTGTATGAACCATTTGTCCTTGGTCATTAGTCCTTGTGACTCGATGTGTAAACTATTTGTCCTTGTTCATTAGTACTTGTGTCTCGTTGTGTGAACCATTTGTCCTTATTTTTAGTCCTTGTGACTCGTTGTTTAAATCATTTGTCCTTGTTTATTAGTCCTTGTGACTCGTTGTGTAAACCATTTGTCTTTGTTATTGTGACTCGTTGTGTGAACCATTTTTCCTTGTTCATTAGTCCTTGTGACTTGTTGTGTGAACCATTTGTCCTTGTTCATTAGTCCTTGTGAGTCGTTGTGTAAACTATTTGTCCTTGTTCATTAGTTCTTGTGACTCGTTGTGTGAACCATTTGTCCTTGTTCATTAGTCGTTGTGACTCATTGTGTGATGCATTTATCCTTGTTCTTTAGTCCTTGGTCCTTGTTGTGTGAACCATTTGTCTATGTTTATTAGTCCTTGTGTCTCGTTGTGTAAACTATTTGTCCTTGTTGTTGTGACTTGTTGTGTGAAGCATTTTTCCTCATTCATTAGTCCTTGTGACTCGTTGTGTGAACCATTTGTCCTTGTTCATTAGTCCTTGGGACTCATTGTGTAAACTATTTGTCCTTGTTCATTAGTCCTTGTGACTCGTTGTGTGAACCATCTGTCCTTATTCTTTAGTCCTTGTGACTTGTTGTTTAAACCATTTGTCCTTGTTTATTAGTCCTTGTGACTCGTTGTGTGAACCATTTGTCCTCGTTCATTAGTCCTTGTGACTCGTTGTTTAAATCATTTGTAACAAGCACTCATTGTATAAATCATATGTCCTTTTTCTTTAGTCCTTGTGACTCGTTCTGTGGACCATTTGTCCTTGTTCATTTGTCCTTGTGACTCCTTGTGTTAACTATTTTTCCTTGTTCTTTAGTCCTTGTGACTCGTTGTGTTTTGTCCTTGGTCATTAGTCCTTGTGACTCGATGGGTAAACTATTTGTCCTTGTTCATTAGTACTTGTGACTCGTTGTGTGAACCATTTGTCCTTATTTTTAGTCCTTGTGACTCGTTGTTTAAACCATTTGTCCTTGTTTATTAGTCCTTGTAACTCGTTGTGTGAACCATTTGTCCTTGTTCATTAGTCCTTGTGACTCGTTGTGTAAACTATTTGTCCTTGTTCATTAGTCCTTGTGACTCGTTGTGTGAACCATTTATCCTTGTTCATTAGTCCTTGTGACTCGTTGTTTAAATCATTTGTAACAAGCACTCATTGTATAAATCAAATGTCCTTTTTTCTTTAGTCCTGGTGACTCGTTACGGGACCATTTGTCCTTGTTCATTTGTCCTTGTGACTCCTTGTGTTAACTATTTTCCTTGTTCTTTAGTCCTTGTGACTCGTTGTGTGAACCATTTGTCCTTGGTCATTAGTCCTTCTGACTCGATGTGTAAACTATTTGTCCTTGTTCATTAGTACTTGTGACTCGTTGTGTGAACCATTTGTCCTTATTTTTAGTCCATGTGACTCGTTGTTTAAACCATTTATCCTTGTTTATTAGTCCTTGTGACTCGTTGTGTAAACCATTTGTCCTTGTTATTGTGACTTGTTATGTGAACCATTTTTCCTTGTTCATTAGTCCTTGTGACTTGTTGTGTGAACCATTTGTCCTTGTTCATTAGTCCTTGTGACTCGTTGTATGAACCATTTGTCCTTGTTCATTAGTCCTTGTGACTCATTGTGTAAACTATTTGTCCTTGTTCATTAGTCTTTGTGACTCGTTGTGTGAACCATCTGTCCTTGTTCTTTAGTCCTTGTGACTTGTTGTTTAAACCATTTGTCCTTGTTTATTAGTCCTTGTGACTCGTTGTGTAAACCATTTGTATTTGTTATTGTGACTCGTTGTGTGAACCATTTTTCCTTGTTCATTAGTCCTTGTGACTCGTTGTGTGAACCATTTGTCCTTGTTCATTACTCCTTGTGACTCGTTGTGTAAACTATTTGTCCTTGTTCATTAGTCCTTGTGACTCGTTGTGTGAACCATTTATCCTTGTTCATTAGTCCTTGTGACTCATTGTTTAAATCATTTGTAACAAGCACTCATTGTATAAATTATTTGTCCTTTTTCTTTAGTCCTTGTGACTCGTTGTGTGAACCATTTGTCCTTGTTCATTTGTCCTTGTGACTCCTTGAGTTAACTATTTTTCCTTGTTCTTTAGTCCTTGTGACTCGTTGTGTGAACCATTTGTCCTTGGTCATTAGTCCTTGTGACTCGATGTGTAAACTATTTGTCCTTGTTCATTAGTACTTGTGACTCGTTGTGTGAACCATTTGTCCTTATTTTTAGTCCTTGTGACTCGTTGTTTAAATCATTTGTCCTTGTTTATTAGTCCTTGTGACTCGTTGTGTAAACCATTTGTCTTTGTTATTGTGACTCATTGTGTGAACCATTTTTCCTTGTTCATTAGTCCTTGTGACTCGTTGTGTGAACCATTTGTCCTTGTTCATTAGTCCTTGTGAGTCGTTGTGTAAACTATTTGTCCTTGTTCATTAGTTCTTGTGACTCGTTGTGTGAACCATTTGTCTTTGTTCATTAGTCCTTGTAACTCGTTATGTTAACCATTTGTCCTTGTGACTCGTTGTGTGAATCATTTGTCCTTGTTCATTAGTCGTTGTGACTCATTGTGTGATGCATTTATCCTTGTTCTTTAGTCCTTGGTCCTTGTTGTGTGAACCATTTGTCTATGTTTATTAGTCCTTGTGTCTCGTTGTGTAAACTATTTGTCCTTGTTGTTGTGACTTGTTGTGTGAAGCATTTTTCCTCGTTCATTAGTCCTTGTGACTCGTTGTGTGAACCATTTGTCCTTGTTCATTAGTCCTTGGGACTCATTGTGTAAACTATTTGTCCTTGTTCATTAGTCCTTGTGACTCGTTGTGTGAACCATCTGTCCTTATTCTTTAGTCCTTGTGACTTGTTGTTTAAACCATTTGTCCTTGTTTATTAGTCCTTGTGACTCGTTGTGTGAACCATTTGTCCTCGTTCATTAGTCCTTGTGACTCGTTGTTTAAATCATTTGTAACAAGCACTCATTGTATAAATCATATGTCCTTTTTCTTTAGTCCTTGTGACTCGCTTACGTGGACCATTTGTCCTTGCTCATTTGTCCTTGTGACTCCTTGTGTTAACTATTTTTCCTTGTTCTTTAGTCCTTGTGACTCGTTGTGTTTTGTCCTTGGTCATTAGTCCTTGTGACTCGATGTGTAAACTATTTGTCCTTGTTCATTAGTACTTGTGACTCGTTGTGTGAACCATTTGTCCTTATTTTTAGTCCTTGTGACTCGTTGTTTAAACCATTTGTCCTTGTTTATTAGTCCTTGTAACTCGTTGTGTGAACCATTTGTCCTTGTTCATTAGTCCTTGTGACTCGTTGTGTAAACTATTTGTCCTTGTTCATTAGTCCTTGTGACTCGTTGTGTGAACCATTTATCCTTGTTCATTAGTCCTTGTGACTCGTTGTTTAAATCATTTGTAACAAGCACTCATTGTATAAATCATATGTCCTTTTTCTTTAGTCCTTGTGACTCGTTCTGTGGACCATTTGTCCTTGTTCATTTGTCCTTGTGACTCCTTGTGTTAACTATTTTCCTTGTTCTTTAGTCCTTGTGACTCGTTGTGTGAACCATTTGTCCTTGGTCATTAGTCCTTCTGACTCGATGTGTAAACTATTTGTCCTTGTTCATTAGTACTTGTGACTCGTTGTGTGAACCATTTGTCCTTATTTTTAGTCCTTGTGACTCGTTGTTTAAACCATTTATCCTTGTTTATTAGTCCTTGTGACTCGTTGTGTAAACCATTTGTCCTTGTTATTGTGACTTGTTATGTGAACCATTTTTCCTTGTTCATTAGTCCTTGTGACTTGTTGTGTGAACCATTTGTCCTTGTTCATTAGTCCTTGTGACTCGTTGTGTGAACCATTTGTCCTTGTTCATTAGTCCTTGTGACTCGTTGTGTAAACTATTTGTCCTTGTTCATTAGTCCTTGTGACTCATTGTGTGAACCATTTATCCTTGTTCATTAGTCCTTGTAACTCGTAATGTTAACCATTTGTCCTTGTTTTTTAGTCCCTGTGACTCATTGGGTAAACCAATTATCCTTGTTATTGTGACTAGTTTTGTGAACCATTTTTCATTTTTCATTAGTCCTTGTGACTCGTTGTGTGAACCATTTGTCCTTGTTCATTAGTCCTTGTGACTCGTTGTGTAAACTATTTGTCCTTGTTCATTAGCCCTTGTGACTCGTTGTGTGAACCATCTGTCCTTGTTCTTTAGTCCTTGTGACTTGTTTAAACCATTTATCCTTGTTTATTAGTCCTTTTGACTTGTTGTGTAAACCATTTGTCTTTGTTATTGTGACTCGTTGTGTGAACCATTTTTCCTTGTTCATTAGTCCTTGTGACTCGTTGTGTGAACCATTTGTCCTTGTTCATTAGTCCTTGTGACTCGTTGTGTAAACTATTTGTCCTTGTTCATTAGTCCTTGTGACTCATTGTGTGAACCATTTGTCCTTATTTTTAGTCCTTGTGACTCGTTGTTTAAACCATTTGTCCTTGTTTATTAGTCCTTGTAACTCGTTGTGTGAACCATTTGTCCTTGTTCATTAGTCCTTGTGACTCGTTGTGTAAACTATTTGTCCTTGTTCATTAGTCCATGTGACTCGTTGTGTGAACCATTTATCCTTGTTCATTAGTCCTTGTGACTCGTTGTTTAAATCATTTGTAACAAGCACTCATTGTATAAATCAAATGTCCTTTTTTCTTTAGTCCTTGTGACTCGCTTACGTGGACCATTTGTCCTTGTTCATTTGTCCTTGTGACTCCTTGTGTTAACTATTTTCCTTGTTCTTTAGTCCTTGTGACTCGTTGTGTGAACCATTTGTCCTTGGTCATTAGTCCTTCTGACTCGATGTGTAAACTATTTGTCCTTGTTCATTAGTACTTGTGACTCGTTGTGTGAACCATTTGTCCTTATTTTTAGTCCTTGTGACTCGTTGTTTAAACCATTTATCCTTGTTTATTAGTCCTTGTGACTCGTTGTGTAAACCATTTGTCCTTGTTATTGTGACTTGTTATGTGAACCATTTTTCCTTGTTCATTAGTCCTTGTGACTTGTTGTGTGAACCATTTGTCCTTGTTCATTAGTCCTTGTGACTCGTTGTGTGAACCATTTGTCCTTGTTCATTAGTCCTTGTGACTCATTGTGTAAACTATTTGTCCTTGTTCATTAGTCTTTGTGACTCGTTGTGTGAACCATCTGTCCTTGTTCTTTAGTCCTTGTGACTTGTTGTTTAAACCATTTGTCCTTGTTTATTAGTCCTTGTGACTCGTTGTGTAAACCATTTGTATTTGTTATTGTGACTCGTTGTGTGAACCATTTTTCCTTGTTCATTAGTCCTTGTGACTCGTTGTGTGAACCATTTGTCCTCGTTCATTACTCCTTGTGACTCGTTGTGTAAACTATTTGTCCTTGTTCATTAGTCCTTGTGACTCGTTGTGTGAACCATTTATCCTTGTTCATTAGTCCTTGTGACTCATTGTTTAAATCATTTGTAACAAGCACTCATTGTATAAATTATTTGTCCTTTTTCTTTAGTCCTTGTGACTCGTTGTGTGAACCATTTGTCCTTGTTCATTTGTCCTTGTGACTCCTTGTGTTAACTATTTTTCCTTGTTCTTTAGTCCTTGTGACTCGTTGTGTGAACCATTTGTCCTTGGTCATTAGTCCTTGTGACTCGATGTGTAAACTATTTGTCCTTGTTCATTAGTACTTGTGACTCGTTGTGTGAACTATTTGTCCTTATTTTTAGTCCTTGTGACTCGTTGTTTAAATCATTTGTCCTTGTTTATTAGTCCTTGTGACTCGTTGTGTAAACCATTTGTCTTTGTTATTGTGACTCGTTGTGTGAACCATTTTTCCTTGTTCATTAGTCCTTGTGACTCGTTGTGTGAACCATTTGTCCTTGTTCATTAGTCCTTGTGAGTCGTTGTGTAAACTATTTGTCCTTGTTCATTAGTTCTTGTGACTCGTTGTGTGAACCATTTGTCTTTGTTCATTAGTCCTTGTAACTCGTTATGTTAACCATTTGTCCTTGTGACTCGTTGTGTGAACCATTTGTCCTTGTTCATTAGTCGTTGTGACTCATTGTGTGATGCATTTATCCTTGTTCTTTAGTCCTTGGTCCTTGTTGTGTGAACCATTTGTCTATGTTTATTAGTCCTTGTGTCTCGTTGTGTAAACTATTTGTCCTTGTTGTTGTGACTTGTTGTGTGAAGCATTTTTCCTCGTTCATTAGTCCTTGTGACTCGTTGTGTGAACCATTTGTCCTTGTTCATTAGTCCTTGGGACTCATTGTGTAAACTAATTGTCCTTGTTCATTAGTCCTTGTGACTCGTTGTGTGAACCATCTGTCCTTATTCTTTAGTCCTTGTGACTTGTTGTTTAAACCATTTATCCTTGTTTATTAGTCCTTGTGACTCGTTGTGTAAACCATTTGTCCTTGTTATTGTGACTTGTTATGTGAACCATTTTTCCTTGTTCATTAGTCCTTGTGACTTGTTGTGTGAACCATTTGTCCTTGTTCATTAGTCCTTGTGACTCGTTGTGTGAACCATTTGTCCTTGTTCATTAGTCCTTGTGACTCATTGTGTAAACTATTTGTCCTTGTTCATTAGTCTTTGTGACTCGTTGTGTGAACCATCTGTCCTTGTTCTTTAGTCCTTGTGACTTGTTGTTTAAACCATTTGTCCTTGTTTATTAGTCCTTGTGACTCGTTGTGTAAACCATTTGTATTTGTTATTGTGACTCGTTGTGTGAACCATTTTTCCTTGTTCATTAGTCCTTGTGACTCGTTGTGTGAACCATTTGTCCTTGTTCATTACTCCTTGTGACTCGTTGTGTAAACTATTTGTCCTTGTTCATTAGTCCTTGTGACTCGTTGTGTGAACCATTTATCCTTGTTCATTAGTCCTTGTGACTCATTGTTTAAATCATTTGTAACAAGCACTCATTGTATAAATTATTTGTCCTTTTTCTTTAGTCCTTGTGACTCGTTGTGTGAACCATTTGTCCTTGTTCATTTGTCCTTGTGACTCCTTGTGTTAACTATTTTTCCTTGTTCTTTAGTCCTTGTGACTCGTTGTGTGAACCATTTGTCCTTGGTCATTAGTCCTTGTGACTCGATGTGTAAACTATTTGTCCTTGTTCATTAGTACTTGTGACTCGTTGTGTGAACTATTTGTCCTTATTTTTAGTCCTTGTGACTCGTTGTTTAAATCATTTGTCCTTGTTTATTAGTCCTTGTGACTCGTTGTGTAAACCATTTGTCTTTGTTATTGTGACTCGTTGTGTGAACCATTTTTCCTTGTTCATTAGTCCTTGTGACTCGTTGTGTGAACCATTTGTCCTTGTTCATTAGTCCTTGTGAGTCGTTGTGTAAACTATTTGTCCTTGTTCATTTTTTTTTTTTTTTTTTTTTTTTTTTGATAAAATGTAAACAGAATTTAATGTGAGAACCTCCTTGTTCATTAGTTCTTGTGACTCGTTGTGTGAACCATTTGTCTTTGTTCATTAGTCCTTGTAACTCGTTATGTTAACCATTTGTCCTTGTGACTCGTTGTGTGAACCATTTGTCCTTGTTCATTAGTCGTTGTGACTCATTGTGTGATGCATTTATCCTTGTTCTTTAGTCCTTGGTCCTTGTTGTGTGAACCATTTGTCTATGTTTATTAGTCCTTGTGTCTCGTTGTGTAAACTATTTGTCCTTGTTGTTGTGACTTGTTGTGTGAAGCATTTTTCCTCGTTCATTAGTCCTTGTGACTCGTTGTGTGAACCATTTGTCCTTGTTCATTAGTCCTTGGGACTCATTGTGTAAACTAATTGTCCTTGTTCATTAGTCCTTGTGACTCGTTGTGTGAACCATCTGTCCTTATTCTTTAGTCCTTGTGACTTGTTGTTTAAACCATTTATCCTTGTTTATTAGTCCTTGTGACTCGTTGTGTAAACCATTTGTCCTTGTTATTGTGACTTGTTATGTGAACCATTTTTCCTTGTTCATTAGTCCTTGTGACTTGTTGTGTGAACCATTTGTCCTTGTTCATTAGTCCTTGTGACTCGTTGTGTGAACCATTTGTCCTTGTTCATTAGTCCTTGTGACTCATTGTGTAAACTATTTGTCCTTGTTCATTAGTCTTTGTGACTCGTTGTGTGAACCATCTGTCCTTGTTCTTTAGTCCTTGTGACTTGTTGTTTAAACCATTTATCCTTGTTTATTAGTCCTTGTGACTCGTTGTGTAAACCATTTGTATTTGTTATTGTGACTCGTTGTGTGAACCATTTTTCCTTGTTCATTAGTCCTTGTGACTCGTTGTGTGAACCATTTGTCCTTGTTCATTACTCCTTGTGACTCGTTGTGTAAACTATTTGTCCTTGTTCATTAGTCCTTGTGACTCGTTGTGTGAACCATTTATCCTTGTTCATTAGTCCTTGTGACTCATTGTTTAAATCATTTGTAACAAGCACTCATTGTATAAATTATTTGTCCTTTTTCTTTAGTCCTTGTGACTCGTTGTGTGAACCATTTGTCCTTGTTCATTTGTCCTTGTGACTCCTTGTGTTAACTATTTTTCCTTGTTCTTTAGTCCTTGTGACTCGTTGTGTGAACCATTTGTCCTTGGTCATTAGTCCTTGTGACTCGATGTGTAAACTATTTGTCCTTGTTCATTAGTACTTGTGACTCGTTGTGTGAACTATTTGTCCTTATTTTTAGTCCTTGTGACTCGTTGTTTAAATCATTTGTCCTTGTTTATTAGTCCTTGTGACTCGTTGTGTAAACCATTTTTCTTTGTTATTGTGACTCGTTTTGTGAACCATTTTTCCTTGTTCATTAGTCCTTGTGACTCGTTGTGTGAACCATTTGTCCTTGTTCATTAGTCCTTGTGAGTCGTTGTGTAAACTATTTGTCCTTGTTCATTAGTTCTTGTGACTCGTTGTGTGAACCATTTGTCTTTGTTCATTAGTCCTTGTAACTCGTTATGTTAACCATTTGTCCTTGTGACTCGTTGTGTGAACCATTTGTCCTTGTTCATTAGTCGTTGTGACTCATTGTGTGATGCATTTATCCTTGTTCTTTAGTCCTTGGTCCTTGTTGTGTGAACCATTTTTCTATGTTTATTAGTCCTTGTGTCTCGTTGTGTAAACTATTTGTCCTTGTTGTTGTGACTTGTTGTGTGAAGCATTTTTCCTCGTTCATTAGTCCTTGTGACTCGTTGTGTGAACCATTTGTCCTTGTTCATTAGTCCTTGGGACTCATTGTGTAAACTATTTGTCCTTGTTCATTAGTCCTTGTGACTCGTTGTGTGAACCATCTGTCCTTATTCTTTAGTCCTTGTGACTTGTTGTTTAAACCATTTATCCTTGTTTATTAGTCCTTGTGACTCGTTGTGTAAACCATTTGTCCTTGTTATTGTGACTTGTTATGTGAACCATTTTTCCTTGTTCATTAGTCCTTGTGACTTGTTGTGTGAACCATTTGTCCTTGTTCATTAGTCCTTGTGACTCGTTGTGTGAACCATTTGTCCTTGTTCATTAGTCCTTGTGACTCATTGTGTAAACTATTTGTCCTTGTTCATTAGTCTTTGTGACTCGTTGTGTGAACCATCTGTCCTTGTTCTTTAGTCCTTGTGACTTGTTGTTTAAACCATTTGTCCTTGTTTATTAGTCCTTGTGACTCGTTGTGTAAACCATTTGTATTTGTTATTGTGACTCGTTGTGAACCATTTTTCCTTGTTCATTAGTCCTTGTGACTCGTTGTGTGAACCATTTGTCCTTGTTCATTACTCCTTGTGACTCGTTGTGTAAACTATTTGTCCTTGTTCATTAGTCCTTGTGACTCGTTGTGTGAACCATTTATCCTTGTTCATTAGTCCTTGTGACTCATTGTTTAAATCATTTGTAACAAGCACTCATTGTATAAATTATTTGTCCTTTTTCTTTAGTCCTTGTGACTCGTTGTGTGAACCATTTGTCCTTGTTCATTTGTCCTTGTGACTCCTTGTGTTAACTATTTTTCCTTGTTCTTTAGTCCTTGTGACTCGTTTTGTGAACCATTTGTCCTTGGTCATTAGTCCTTGTGACTCGATGTGTAAACTATTTGTCCTTGTTCATTAGTACTTGTGACTCGTTGTGTGAACTATTTGTCCTTATTTTTAGTCCTTGTGACTCGTTGTTTAAATCATTTGTCCTTGTTTATTATTCCTTGTGACTCGTTGTGTAAACCATTTGTCTTTGTTATTGTGACTCGTTGTGTGAACCATTTTTCCTTGTTCATTAGTCCTTGTGACTCGTTGTGTGAACCATTTGTCCTTGTTCATTAGTCCTTGTGAGTCGTTGTGTAAACTATTTGTCCTTGTTCATTAGTTCTTGTGACTCGTTGTGTGAACCATTTGTCTTTGTTCATTAGTCCTTGTAACTCGTTATGTTAACCATTTGTCCTTGTGACTCATTGTGTGAACCATTTGTCCTTGTTCATTAGTCGTTGTGACTCATTGTGTGATGCATTTATCCTTGTTCTTTAGTCCTTGGTCCTTGTTGTGTGAACCATTTTTCTATGTTTATTAGTCCTTGTGTCTCGTTGTGTAAACTATTTGTCCTTGTTGTTGTGACTTGTTGTGTGAAGCATTTTTCCTCGTTCATTAGTCCTTGTGACTCGTTGTGTGAACCATTTGTCCTTGTTCATTAGTCCTTGGGACTCATTGTGTAAACTATTTGTCCTTGTTCATTAGTCCTTGTGACTCGTTGTGTGAACCATCTGTCCTTATTCTTTAGTCCTTGTGACTTGTTGTTTAAACCATTTATCCTTGTTTATTAGTCCTTGTGACTCGTTGTGTAAACCATTTGTCCTTGTTATTGTGACTTGTTATGTGAACCATTTTTCCTTGTTCATTAGTCCTTGTGACTTGTTGTGTGAACCATTTGTCCTTGTTCATTAGTCCTTGTGACTCGTTGTGTGAACCATTTGTCCTTGTTCATTAGTCCTTGTGACTCATTGTGTAAACTATTTGTCCTTGTTCATTAGTCTTTGTGACTCGTTGTGTGAACCATCTGTCCTTGTTCTTTAGTCCTTGTGACTTGTTGTTTAAACCATTTGTCCTTGTTTATTAGTCCTTGTGACTCGTTGTGTAAACCATTTGTATTTGTTATTGTGACTCGTTGTGTGAACCATTTTTCCTTGTTCATTAGTCCTTGTGACTCGTTGTGTGAACCATTTGTCCTTGTTCATTACTCCTTGTGACTCGTTGTGTAAACTATTTGTCCTTGTTCATTAGTCCTTGTGACTCGTTGTGTGAACCATTTATCCTTGTTCATTAGTCCTTGTGACTCATTGTTTAAATCATTTGTAACAAGCACTCATTGTATAAATTATTTGTCCTTTTTCTTTAGTCCTTGTGACTCGTTGTGTGAACCATTTGTCCTTGTTCATTTGTCCTTGTGACTCCTTGTGTTAACTATTTTTCCTTGTTCTTTAGTCCTTGTGACTCGTTGTGTGAACCATTTGTCCTTGGTCATTAGTCCTTGTGACTCGATGTGTAAACTATTTGTCCTTGTTCATTAGTACTTGTGACTCGTTGTGTGAACTATTTGTCCTTATTTTTAGTCCTTGTGACTCGTTGTTTAAATCATTTGTCCTTGTTTATTATTCCTTGTGACTCGTTGTGTAAACCATTTGTCTTTGTTATTGTGACTCGTTGTGTGAACCATTTTTCCTTGTTCATTAGTCCTTGTGACTCGTTGTGTGAACCATTTGTCCTTGTTCATTAGTCCTTGTGAGTCGTTGTGTAAACTATTTGTCCTTGTTCATTAGTTCTTGTGACTCGTTGTGTGAACCATTTGTCTTTGTTCATTAGTCCTTGTAACTCGTTATGTTAACCATTTGTCCTTGTGACTCATTGTGTGAACCATTTGTCCTTGTTCATTAGTCGTTGTGACTCATTGTGTGATGCATTTATCCTTGTTCTTTAGTCCTTGGTCCTTGTTGTGTGAACCATTTTTCTATGTTTATTAGTCCTTGTGTCTCGTTGTGTAAACTATTTGTCCTTGTTGTTGTGACTTGTTGTGTGAAGCATTTTTCCTCGTTCATTAGTCCTTGTGACTCGTTGTGTGAACCATTTGTCCTTGTTCATTAGTCCTTGGGACTCATTGTGTAAACTATTTGTCCTTGTTCATTAGTCCTTGTGACTCGTTGTGTGAACCATCTGTCCTTATTCTTTAGTCCTTGTGACTTGTTGTTTAAACCATTTATCCTTGTTTATTAGTCCTTGTGACTCGTTGTGTAAACCATTTGTCCTTGTTATTGTGACTTGTTTTGTGAACCATTTTTCCTTGTTCATTAGTCCTTGTGACTTGTTGTGTGAACCATTTGTCCTTGTTCATTAGTCCTTGTGACTCGTTGTGTGAACCATTTGTCCTTGTTCATTAGTCCTTGTGACTCATTGTGTAAACTATTTGTCCTTGTTCATTAGTCTTTGTGACTCGTTGTGTGAACCATCTGTCCTTGTTCTTTAGTCCTTGTGACTTGTTGTTTAAAACATTTGTCCTTGTTTATTAGTCCTTGTGACTCGTTGTGTAAACCATTTGTATTTGTTATTGTGACTCGTTGTGTGAACCATTTTTCCTTGTTCATTAGTCCTTGTGACTCGTTGTGTGAACCATTTGTCCTTGATCATTACTCCTTGTGACTCGTTGTGTAAACTATTTGTCCTTGTTCATTAGTCCTTGTGACTCGTTGTGTGAACCATTTATCCTTGTTCATTAGTCCTTGTGACTCATTGTTTAAATCATTTGTAACAAGCACTCATTGTATAAATTATTTGTCCTTTTTCTTTAGTCCTTGTGACTCGTTGTGTGAACCATTTGTCCTTGTTCATTTGTCCTTGTGACTCCTTGTGTTAACTATTTTTCCTTGTTCTTTAGTCCTTGTGACTCGTTGTGTGAACCATTTGTCCTTGGTCATTAGTCCTTGTGACTCGATGTGTAAACTATTTGTCCTTGTTCATTAGTACTTGTGACTCGTTGTGTGAACTATTTGTCCTTATTTTTAGTCCTTGTGACTCGTTGTTTACATCATTTGTCCTTGTTTATTAGTCCTTGTGACTCGTTGTGTAAACCATTTGTCTTTGTTATTGTGACTCGTTGTGTGAACCATTTTTCCTTGTTCATTAGTCCTTGTGACTCGTTGTGTGAACCATTTGTCCTTGTTCATTAGTCCTTGTGAGTCGTTGTGTAAACTATTTGTCCTTGTTCATTAGTTCTTGTGACTCGTTGTGTGAACCATTTGTCTTTGTTCATTAGTCCTTGTAACTCGTTATGTTAACCATTTGTCCTTGTGACTCGTTGTGTGAACCATTTGTCCTTGTTCATTAGTCGTTGTGACTCATTGTGTGATGCATTTATCCTTGTTCTTTAGTCCTTGGTCCTTGTTGTGTGAACCATTTGTCTATGTTTATTAGTCCTTGTGTCTCGTTGTGTAAACTATTTGTCCTTGTTGTTGTGACTTGTTGTGTGAAGCATTTTTCCTCGTTCATTAGTCCTTGTGACTCGTTGTGTGAACCATTTGTCCTTGTTCATTAGTCCTTGGGACTCATTGTGTAAACTATTTGTCCTTGTTCATTAGTCCTTGTGACTCGTTGTGTGAACCATCTGTCCTTATTCTTTAGTCCTTGTGACTTGTTGTTTAAACCATTTGTCCTTGTTTATTAGTCCTTGTGACTCGTTGTGTGAACCATTTGTCCTCGTTCATTAGTTCTTGTGACTCGTTGTTTAAATCATTTGTAACAAGCACTCATTGTATAAATCATATGTCCTTTTTCTTTAGTCCTTGTGACTCGTTACTCAGGACCATTTGTCCTTGTTCATTTGTCCTTGTGACTCCTTGTGTTAACTATTTTTCCTTGTTCTTTAGTCCTTGTGACTCGTTGTGTTTTGTCCTTGGTCATTAGTCCTTGTGACTCGATGTGTAAACTATTTGTCCTTGTTCATTAGTACTTGTGACTCGTTGTGTGAACCATTTGTCCTTATTTTTAGTCCTTGTGACTCGTTGTTTAAACCATTTGTCCTTGTTTATTAGTCCTTGTAACTCGTTGTGTGAACCATTTGTCCTTGTTCATTAGTCCTTGTGACTCGTTGTGTAAACTATTTGTCCTTGTTCATTAGTCCTTGTGACTCGTTGTGTGAACCATTTATCCTTGTTCATTAGTCCTTGTGACTCGTTGTTTAAATCATTTGTAACAAGCACTCATTGTATAAATCAAATGTCCTTTTTTCTTTAGTCCTTGTGACTCGTTCTGTGGACCATTTGTCCTTGTTCATTTGTCCTTGTGACTCCTTGTGTGAACCATTTTTCCTTGTTCATTAGTCCTTGTGACTCGTTGTGTGAACCATTTGTCCTTGTTCATTAGTCCTTGTGACTCGTTGTGTAAACTATTTGTCCTTCATCATTAGTCCTTGTGACTCGTTGTGTAAACTATTTGTCCTTGTTCATTAGTACTTGTGACTCATTGTGTGAACCATTTGTCCTTATTTTTAGTCCTTGTGACTCGTTGTTTAAACCATTTGTCCTTGTTCATTAGTCCTTGTGACTCGTTGTGTGAACCATTTGTCCTTGTTCATTAGTCCTTGTGACTCATTGTGTAAACTATTTGTCCTTGTTCATTAGTCTTTGTGACTCGTTGTGTGAACCATCTGTCCTTGTTCTTTAGTCCTTGTGACTTGTTGTTTAAAACATTTGTCCTTGTTTATTAGTCCTTGTGACTCGTTGTGTAAACCATTTGTATTTGTTATTGTGACTCGTTGTGTGAACCATTTTTCCTTGTTCATTAGTCCTTGTGACTCGTTGTGTGAACCATTTGTCCTTGATCATTACTCCTTGTGACTCGTTGTGTAAACTATTTGTCCTTGTTCATTAGTCCTTGTGACTCGTTGTGTGAACCATTTATCCTTGTTCATTAGTCCTTGTGACTCATTGTTTAAATCATTTGTAACAAGCACTCATTGTATAAATTATTTGTCCTTTTTCTTTAGTCCTTGTGACTCGTTGTGTGAACCATTTGTCCTTGTTCATTTGTCCTTGTGACTCCTTGTGTTAACTATTTTTCCTTGTTCTTTAGTCCTTGTGACTCGTTGTGTGAACCATTTGTCCTTGGTCATTAGTCCTTGTGACTCGATGTGTAAACTATTTGTCCTTGTTCATTAGTACTTGTGACTCGTTGTGTGAACTATTTGTCCTTATTTTTAGTCCTTGTGACTCGTTGTTTAAATCATTTGTCCTTGTTTATTAGTCCTTGTGACTCGTTGTGTAAACCATTTGTCTTTGTTATTGTGACTCGTTGTGTGAACCATTTTTCCTTGTTCATTAGTCCTTGTGACTCGTTGTGTGAACCATTTGTCCTTGTTCATTAGTCCTTGTGAGTCGTTGTGTAAACTATTTGTCCTTGTTCATTAGTTCTTGTGACTCGTTGTGTGAACCATTTGTCTTTGTTCATTAGTCCTTGTAACTCGTTATGTTAACCATTTGTCCTTGTGACTCGTTGTGTGAACCATTTGTCCTTGTTCATTAGTCGTTGTGACTCATTGTGTGATGCATTTATCCTTGTTCTTTAGTCCTTGGTCCTTGTTGTGTGAACCATTTGTCTATGTTTATTAGTCCTTGTGTCTCGTTGTGTAAACTATTTGTCCTTGTTGTTGTGACTTGTTGTGTGAAGCATTTTTCCTCGTTCATTAGTCCTTGTGACTCGTTGTGTGAACCATTTGTCCTTGTTCATTAGTCCTTGGGACTCATTGTGTAAACTATTTGTCCTTGTTCATTAGTCCTTGTGACTCGTTGTGTGAACCATCTGTCCTTATTCTTTAGTCCTTGTGACTTGTTGTTTAAACCATTTGTCCTTGTTTATTAGTCCTTGTGACTCGTTGTGTGAACCATTTGTCCTCGTTCATTAGTTCTTGTGACTCGTTGTTTAAATCATTTGTAACAAGCACTCATTGTATAAATCATATGTCCTTTTTCTTTAGTCCTTGTGACTCGTTCTGTGGACCATTTGTCCTTGTTCATTTGTCCTTGTGACTCCTTGTGTTAACTATTTTTCCTTGTTCTTTAGTCCTTGTGACTCGTTGTGTTTTGTCCTTGGTCATTAGTCCTTGTGACTCGATGTGTAAACTATTTGTCCTTGTTCATTAGTACTTGTGACTCGTTGTGTGAACCATTTGTCCTTATTTTTAGTCCTTGTGACTCGTTGTTTAAACCATTTGTCCTTGTTTATTAGTCCTTGTAACTCGTTGTGTGAACCATTTGTCCTTGTTCATTAGTCCTTGTGACTCGTTGTGTAAACTATTTGTCCTTGTTCATTAGTCCTTGTGACTCGTTGTGTGAACCATTTATCCTTGTTCATTAGTCCTTGTGACTCGTTGTTTAAATCATTTGTAACAAGCACTCATTGTATAAATCAAATGTCCTTTTTTCTTTAGTCCTTGTGACTCGTTCTGTGGACCATTTGTCCTTGTTCATTTGTCCTTGTGACTCCTTGTGTTAACTATTTTCCTTGTTCTTTAGTCCTTGTGACTCGTTGTGTGAACCATTTGTCCTTGGTCATTAGTCCTTCTGACTCGATGTGTAAACTATTTGTCCTTGTTCATTAGTACTTGTTACTCGTTGTGTGAACCATTTGTCCTTATTTTTAGTCCTTGTGACTCGTTGTTTAAACCATTTATCCTTGTTTATTAGTCCTTGTGACTCGTTGTGTAAACCATTTGTCCTTGTTATTGTGACTTGTTATGTGAACCATTTTTCCTTGTTCATTAGTCCTTGTGACTTGTTGTGTGAACCATTTGTCCTTGTTCATTAGTCCTTGTGACTCGTTGTGTGAACCATTTGTCCTTGTTCATTAGTCCTTGTGACTCGTTGTGTAAACTATTTGTCCTTGTTCATTAGTCCTTGTGACTCGTTGTGTGAACCATTTATCCTTGTTCATTAGTCCTTGTAACTCGTAATGTTAACCATTTGTCCTTGTTTTTTAGTCCCTGTGACTCATTGGGTAAACCAATTATCCTTGTTATTGTGACTAGTTTTGTGAACCATTTTTCATTTTTCATTAGTCCTTGTGACTCGTTGTGTGAACCATTTGTCCTTGTTCATTAGTCCTTGTGACTCGTTGTGTAAACTATTTGTCCTTGTTCATTAGCCCTTGTGACTCGTTGTGTGAACCATCTGTCCTTGTTCTTTAGTCCTTGTGACTTGTTTAAACCATTTGTCCTTGTTTATTAGTCCTTGTGACTCGTTGTGTAAACCATTTGTATTTGTTATTGTGACTCGTTGTGTGAACCATTTTTCCTTGTTCATTAGTCCTTGTGACTCGTTGTGTGAACCATTTGTCCTTGATCATTACTCCTTGTGACTCGTTGTGTAAACTATTTGTCCTTGTTCATTAGTCCTTGTGACTCGTTGTGTGAACCATTTATCCTTGTTCATTAGTCCTTGTGACTCATTGTTTAAATCATTTGTAACAAGCACTCATTGTATAAATTATTTGTCCTTTTTCTTTAGTCCTTGTGACTCGTTGTGTGAACCATTTGTCCTTGTTCATTTGTCCTTGTGACTCCTTGTGTTAACTATTTTTCCTTGTTCTTTAGTCCTTGTGACTCGTTGTGTGAACCATTTGTCCTTGGTCATTAGTCCTTGTGACTCGATGTGTAAACTATTTGTCCTTGTTCATTAGTACTTGTGACTCGTTGTGTGAACTATTTGTCCTTATTTTTAGTCCTTGTGACTCGTTGTTTAAATCATTTGTCCTTGTTTATTAGTCCTTGTGACTCGTTGTGTAAACCATTTGTCTTTGTTTTTGTGACTCGTTGTGTGAACCATTTTTCCTTGTTCATTAGTCCTTGTGACTCGTTGTGTGAACCATTTGTCCTTGTTCATTAGTCCTTGTGAGTCGTTGTGTAAACTATTTGTCCTTGTTCATTAGTTCTTGTGACTCGTTGTGTGAACCATTTGTCTTTGTTCATTAGTCCTTGTAACTCGTTATGTTAACCATTTGTCCTTGTGACTCGTTGTGTGAACCATTTGTCCTTGTTCATTAGTCGTTGTGACTCATTGTGTGATGCATTTATCCTTGTTCTTTAGTCCTTGGTCCTTGTTGTGTGAACCATTTGTCTATGTTTATTAGTCCTTGTGTCTCGTTGTGTAAACTATTTGTCCTTGTTGTTGTGACTTGTTGTGTGAAGCATTTTTCCTCGTTCATTAGTCCTTGTGACTCGTTGTGTGAACCATTTGTCCTTGTTCATTAGTCCTTGGGACTCATTGTGTAAACTATTTGTCCTTGTTCATTAGTCCTTGTGACTCGTTGTGTGAACCATCTGTCCTTATTCTTTAGTCCTTGTGACTTGTTGTTTAAACCATTTGTCCTTGTTTATTAGTCCTTGTGACTCGTTGTGTGAACCATTTGTCCTCGTTCATTAGTTCTTGTGACTCGTTGTTTAAATCATTTGTAACAAGCACTCATTGTATAAATCATATGTCCTTTTTCTTTAGTCCTTGTGACTCGTTCTGTGGACCATTTGTCCTTGTTCATTTGTCCTTGTGACTCCTTGTGTTAACTATTTTTCCTTGTTCTTTAGTCCTTGTGACTCGTTGTGTTTTGTCCTTGGTCATTAGTCCTTGTGACTCGATGTGTAAACTATTTGTCCTTGTTCATTAGTACTTGTGACTCGTTGTGTGAACCATTTGTCCTTATTTTTAGTCCTTGTGACTCGTTGTTTAAACCATTTGTCCTTGTTTATTAGTCCTTGTAACTCGTTGTGTGAACCATTTGTCCTTGTTCATTAGTCCTTGTGACTCGTTGTGTAAACTATTTGTCCTTGTTCATTAGTCCTTGTGACTCGTTGTGTGAACCATTTATCCTTGTTCATTAGTCCTTGTGACTCGTTGTTTAAATCATTTGTAACAAGCACTCATTGTATAAATCAAATGTCCTTTTTTCTTTAGTCCTTGTGACTCGTTACCTGGGACCATTTGTCCTTGTTCATTTGTCCTTGTGACTCCTTGTGTTAACTATTTTCCTTGTTCTTTAGTCCTTGTGACTCGTTGTGTGAACCATTTGTCCTTGGTCATTAGTCCTTCTGACTCGATGTGTAAACTATTTGTCCTTGTTCATTAGTACTTGTTACTCGTTGTGTGAACCATTTGTCCTTATTTTTAGTCCTTGTGACTCGTTGTTTAAACCATTTATCCTTGTTTATTAGTCCTTGTGACTCGTTGTGTAAACCATTTGTCCTTGTTATTGTGACTTGTTATGTGAACCATTTTTCCTTGTTCATTAGTCCTTGTGACTTGTTGTGTGAACCATTTGTCCTTGTTCATTAGTCCTTGTGACTCGTTGTGTGAACCATTTGTCCTTGTTCATTAGTCCTTGTGACTCGTTGTGTAAACTATTTGTCCTTGTTCATTAGTCCTTGTGACTCGTTGTGTGAACCATTTATCCTTGTTCATTAGTCCTTGTAACTCGTAATGTTAACCATTTGTCCTTGTTTTTTAGTCCCTGTGACTCATTGGGTAAACCAATTATCCTTGTTATTGTGACTAGTTTTGTGAACCATTTTTCATTTTTCATTAGTCCTTGTGACTCGTTGTGTGAACCATTTGTCCTTGTTCATTAGTCCTTGTGACTCGTTGTGTAAACTATTTGTCCTTGTTCATTAGCCCTTGTGACTCGTTGTGTGAACCATCTGTCCTTGTTCTTTAGTCCTTGTGACTTGTTTAAACCATTTATCCTTGTTTATTAGTCCTTTTGACTTGTTGTGTAAACCATTTGTCTTTGTTATTGTGACTCGTTGTGTGAACCATTTTTCCTTGTTCATTAGTCCTTGTGACTCGTTGTGTGAACCATTTGTCCTTCTTCATTAGTCCTTGTGACTCGTTGTGTAAACTATTTGTCCTTGTTCATTAGTCCTTGTGACTCCTTGTGTGAACCATTTGTCCTTGTTCATTAGTCCTTGTAACTCGTAATGTTAACCATTTGTCCTTGTTAATTAGTCCTTGTGACTCATTGAATAAACCAATTGTCCTTGTTATTGTGACTTGTTGTGTGAACCATTTTTCATTGTTCATTAGTCCTTGTGACTCGTTGTGTAAACCAATTATCCTTGTTCATTAACCCATGTGACTCGTTGTGTGAACCATTTGTCCTTGTTCATTAGTCCTTGTGACTCGTTGTTTAAATCATTTGTAACAAGCATTCATTGTATAAATCATTTGTCCTTTTTCTTTAGTCCTTGTTACTCGTTGTGTGAACCATTTGTCCTTGTTCATTTGTCTTTGTGACTCCTTGTGTTAACTATTTTTCCTTGTTCTTTAGTCCTTGTGACTCGTTGTGTGAACCATTTGTCCTTGGTCATTAGTCCTTGTGACTCGATGTGTAAACTATTTGTCCTTGTTCATTAGTACTTGTGACTCGTTGTGTGAACCATTTGTCCTTATTTTAGTCCTTGTGACTCGTTGTTTAAACCATTTGTCCTTGTTTATTAGTCCTTGTGACTCTTTGTGTAAACCATTTGTCTTTGTTATTGTGACTCGTTGTGTGAACCATTTTTCCTTGTTCATTAGTCCTTGTGACTCGTTGTGTGAACCATTTGTCCTTGTTCATTAGTCCTTGTGAGTCGTTGTGTAAACTATTTGTCCTTGTTCATTAGTCCTTGTGACTCAATGTGTGAACCATTTGTCCTTGTTCATTAGTCCTTGTAACTCGTTATGTTAACCATTTGTCCTTGTGACTCGTTGTGTGAACCATTTTTCCTTGTTCATTAGTCCTTGTGACTCGTTGTGTGAACCATTTGTCCTTGTTCATTAGTCCTTGTGAGTCGTTGTGTAAACTATTTGTCCTTGTTCATTAGTTCTTGTGACTCATTGTGTGAACCATTTGTCCTTGTTCATTAGTCGTTGTGACTCATTGTGTGATGCATTTATCCTTATTCTTTAGTCCTTGGTCCTTGTTGTGTGAACCATTTGTCTATGTTTATTAGTCCTTGTGTCTCGTTGTGTAAACTATTTGTCCTTGTTGTTGTGACTTGTTGTGTGAAGCATTTTTCCTCGTTCATTAGTCCTTGTGACTCGTTGTGTGAACCATTTGTCCTTGTTCATTAGTCCTTGTGACTCATTGTGTAAACTATTTGTCCTTGTTCATTAGTCCTTGTGACTCGTTGTGTGAACCATCTGTCCTTGTTCTTTAGTCCTTGTGACTTGTTGTTTAAACCATTTGTCCTTGTTTATTAGTCCTTGTGACTCGTTGTGTAAACCATTTGTATTTGTTATTGTGACTCGTTGTGTGAACCATTTTTCCTTGTTCATTAGTCCTTGTGACTCGTTGTGTGAACCATTTGTCCTTGTTCATTACTCCTTGTGACTCGTTGTGTAAACTATTTGTCCTTGTTCATTAGTCCTTGTGACTCGTTGTGTGAACCATTTATCCTTGTTCATTAGTCCTTGTGACTCATTGTTTAAATCATTTGTAACAAGCACTCATTGTATAAATTATTTGTCCTTTTTCTTTAGTCCTTGTGACTCGTTGTGTGAACCATTTGTCCTTTTTCATTTGTCCTTGTGACTCCTTGTGTTAACTATTTTTCCTTGTTCTTTAGTCCTTGTGACTCGTTGTGTGAACCATTTGTCCTTGGTCATTAGTCCTTGTGACTCGATGTGTAAACTATTTGTCCTTGTTCATTAGTACTTGTGACTCGTTGTGTGAACCATTTGTCCTTATTTTTAGTCCTTGTGACTCGTTGTTTAAATCATTTGTCCTTGTTTATTAGTCCTTGTGACTCGTTGTGTAAACCATTTGTCATTGTTATTGTGACTCGTTGTGTGAACCATTTTTCCTTGTTCATTAGTCCTTGTGACTCGTTGTGTGAACCATTTGTCCTTGTTCATTAGTCCTTGTGAGTCGTTGTGTAAACTATTTGTCCTTGTTCATTAGTTCTTGTGACTCGTTGTGTGAACCATTTGTCTTTGTTCATTAGTCCTTGTAACTCGTTATGTTAAACATTTGTCCTTGTGACTCGTTGTGTGAACCATTTGTCCTTGTTCATTAGTCGTTGTGACTCATTGTGTGATGCATTTATCCTTGTTCTTTAGTCCTTGGTCCTTGTTGTGTGAACCATTTGTCTATGTTTATTAGTCCTTGTGTCTCGTTGTGTAAACTATTTGTCCTTGTTGTTGTGACTTGTTGTGTGAAGCATTTTTCCTCGTTCATTAGTCCTTGTGACTCGTTGTGTGAACCATTTGTCCTTGTTCATTAGTCCTTGGGACTCATTGTGTAAACTATTTGTCCTTGTTCATTAGTCCTTGTGACTCGTTGTGAACCATCTGTCCTTATTCTTTAGTCCTTGTGACTTGTTGTTTAAACCATTTGTCCTTGTTTATTAGTCCTTGTGACTCGTTGTGTGAACCATTTGTCCTCGTTCATTAGTCCTTGTGACTCGTTGTTTAAATCATTTGTAACAAGCACTCATTGTATAAATCATATGTCCTTTTTCTTTAGTCCTTGTGACTCGTTCTGTGGACCATTTGTCCTTGTTCATTTGTCCTTGTGACTCCTTGTGTTAACTATTTTTCCTTGTACTTTAGTCCTTGTGACTCGTTGTGTTTTGTCCTTGGTCATTAGTCCTTGTGACTCGATGTGTAAACTATTTGTCCTTGTTCATTAGTACTTGTGACTCGTTGTGTGAACCATTTGTCCTTATTTTTAGTCCTTGTGACTCGTTGTTTAAACCATTTGTCCTTGTTTATTAGTCCTTGTAACTCGTTGTGTGAACCATTTGTCCTTGTTCATTAGTCCTTGTGACTCGTTGTGTAAACTATTTGTCCTTGTTCATTAGTCCTTGTGACTCGTTGTGTGAACCATTTGTCCTTGTTCATTAGTCCTTGTGACTCGTTGTTTAAATCATTTGTAACAAGCACTCATTGTATAAATCAAATGTCCTTTTTTCTTTAGTCCTTGTGACTCGTTCTGTGGACCATTTGTCCTTGTTCATTTGTCCTTGTGACTCCTTATGTTAACTATTTTCCTTGTTCTTTAGTCCTTGTGACTCGTTGTGTGAACAATTTGTCCTTGGTCATTAGTCCTTCTGACTCGATGTGTAAACTATTTGTCCTTGTTCATTAGTACTTGTGACTCGTTGTGTGAACCATTTGTCCTTATTTTTATTCCTTGTGACTCGTTGTTTAAACCATTTATCCTTGTTTATTAGTCCTTGTGACTCGTTGTGTAAACCATTTGTCTTTGTTATTGTGACTCGTTGTATGAACCATTTTTCCTTGTTCATTAGTCCTTGTGACTCGTTGTGTGAACCATTTGTCCTTGTTCATTAGTCCTTGTGACTCGTTGTGTAAACTATTTGTCCTTGTTTATTAGTCCTTGTGACTCTTTGTGTGAACCATTTGTCCTTGTTCATTAGTCCTTGTAACTCGTTATGTTAACCATTTGTCCTTGTGACTCGTTGTATGAACCATTTGTCCTTGTTCATTAGTCGTTGTGACTCATTGTGTGAAGCATTTATCCTTGTTCTTTAGTCCTTGGTCCTTGTTGTGTGAACCATTTGTCTATGTTTATTAGTCCTTGTGTCTCGTTGTGTAAGCTATTTGTCCTTGTTGTTGTGACTTGTTGTGTGAAGCATTTTTCCTCGTTCATTAGTCCTTGTGACTCGTTGTGCGAACCATTTGTCCTTGTTCATTAGTCCTTGTGACTCATCGTGTAAACTATTTGTCCTTGTTCAATAGTCTTTGTGACTCGTTGTGTGAACCATCTGTCCTTGTTCTTTAGTCCTTGTGACTTGTTTAAACCATTTATCCTTGTTTATTAGTCCTTGTGACTCGTTGTGTAAACCATTTGTCTTTGTTATTGTGACTCGTTGTGTGAACCATTTTTCCTTGTTCATTAGTCCTTGTGACTCGTTGTGTGAACCATTGGTCCTTGTTTATTCGTCCTTGTGACTCGTTGTGTAAACCATTTGTCTTTGTTATTGTGACTCGTTGTGTGAACCATTTTTCCTTGTTCATTAGTCCTTGTGACTCATTGTGTGAACCATTTGTCCTTGTTCATTAGTCCTTGTAACTCGTTATGTTAACCATTTGTCCTTGTGATTCGTTGTGTGAACCATTTGTCCTTGTTCATTAGTCCTTGTGACTCATTGTGTGAAACATTTATCCTTGTTCTTTAGTTCTTGGTCCTTGTTGTGTGAACCATTTGTCTATGTTTATTAGTCCTTGTGTCTCGTTGTGTAAACTATTTGTCCTTGTTGTTGTGACTTGTTGTGTGAAGCATTTTTCCTCGTTCATTAGTCCTTGTGACTCGTTGTGCGAACCATTTGTCCATGTTCATTAGTCCTTGTGACTCATCGTGTAAACTATTTGTCCTTGTTCATTAGTCTTTGTGACTCGTTGTGTGAACCATCTGTCCTTGTTCTTTAGTCCTTGTGACTTGTTTAAACCATTTATCCTTGTTTATTAGTCCTTGTGACTCGTTGTGTAAACCATTTGTCTTTGTTATCGTGACTCGTTGTGTGAACCATTTTTCCTTGTTCATTAGTCCTTGTGACTCGTTGTGTGAACCATTGGTCCTTGTTTATTAGTCCTTGTGACTCGTTGTGTAAACCATTTGTCTTTGTTATTGTGACTCGTTGTGTGAACCATATTTCCTTGTTCATTAGTCCTTGTAACTCATTGTGTGAACCATTTGTCCTTGTTCATTAGTCCTTGTAACTCGTTATGTTAACCATTTGTCCTTGTGACTCGTTGTGTGAACCATTTGTCCTTGTTCATTAGTCCTTGTGACTCATTGTGTGAAACATTTATCCTTGTTCTTTAGTTCTTGGTCCTTGTTGTGTGAACCATTTGTCTATGTTTATTAGTCCTTGTGTCTCGTTGTGTAAACTATTTGTCCTTGTTGTTGTGATTTGTTGTGTGAAGCATTTTTCCTCGTTCATTAGTCCTTGTGAATCGTTGTGCGAACCATTTGTCCATGTTCATTAGTCCTTGTGACTCGTTGTGTAAACTATTTGTCCTTGTTCATTAGTCCTTGTGACTCGTTGTGTGAACCATCTGTCCTTGTTCTTTAGTCCTTGTGACTTGTTTAAACCATTTATCCTTGTTTATTAGTCCTTGTGACTCGTTGTGTAAACCATTTGTCTTTGTTATTGTGACTCGTTGTGTGAACCATTTTTCCTTGTTCATTAGTCCTTGTGACTCGTTGTGTGAACCATTTGTCCTTGTTCATTAGTCCTTGTGACTCGTTGTGTAAACCATTTGTCTTTGTTATTGTGACTCGTTGTGTGAACCATTTTTCCTTGTTCATTAGTCCTGGTGACTCATTGTGTGAACCATTTGTCCTTGTTCATTAGTCCTTGTAACTCGTTATGTTAACCATTTGTCCTTGTGACTCGTTGTGTGAACCATTTGTCCTTGTTCATTAGTCCTTGTGACTCATTGTGTGAAACATTTATCCTTGTTCTTTAGTTCTTGGTCCTTGTTGTGTGAACCATTTGTCTATGTTTATTAGTCCTTGTGTCTCGTTGTGTAAACTATTTGTCCTTGTTGTTGTTACTTGTTGTGTGAAGCATTTTTCCTCGTTCATTAGTCCTTGTGAATCGTTGTGTGAACCATTTGTCCTTGTTCATTAGTCCTTGTGACTCGTTGTGTGAACCATCTGTCCTTGTTGTTTAGTCCTTGTGACTTGTTGTTTAAACCATTTGTCCTTGTTTATTATTCCTTGTGACTCATTGTGTAAACCATTTGTCTTTGTTATTGTGACTCGTTGTGTGAACCATTTTTCCTTCTTCATTAGTCCTTGTGACTCGTTGTGTGAACCATTTGTCCTTGTTCATTTGTCCTTGTGACTCGTTGTGTAAACTATTTCTCCTTGTTCATTAGTCCTTGTGACTCGTTGTGTGAACCATTTATCCTTGTTCATTAGTCCTTGTAACTCGTAATGTTAAGCATTTGTCCTTGTTTATTAGTCCTTGTGACTCATTGGGTAAACCAATAGTCCTTGTTATTGTGACTTGTTGTGTGAACCATTTTTCATTGTTCATTAGTCCTTGTGACTCGTTGTGTAAACCAATTATCCTTGTTCATTAATCCATGTGACTCGTTGTGTGAACCATTTGTCCTTGTTCATTATTCCTTGTGACTCATTGTTTAAATCATTTGTAACAAGCACTCATTGTATAAATCATTTGTCCCTTTTCTTTAGTCCTTGTGACTCGTTGTGTGAACCATTTGTCGTTGTTCATTTGTCCTTGTGACTCCTTGTGTTAACTATTTTTCCTTGTTCTTTAGTCCTTGTGACTCGTTGTGTGAACCATTTGTCCTTGGTCATTAGTCCTTGTGACTCGATGTGTGAACCATTTGTCCTTGTTCATTAGTCCTTTTGACTCGTTGTGTAAACTATTTATCCTTGTTCATTAGTCCTTGTGACTCGTTGTGTGAACCATTTGTCCTTGTTCATTTGTCCTTGTGACTCATTGTGTAAACCATTTGTCCTTGTTATTGTGACTTGTTGTGTGAACCATTTGTCCTTGTTCATTAGTCTTTGTGACTTGTTGTGTGAACCATTTGTCCTTGTTCATTAGTCCTTGTGACTCATTGTGTGAACCATTTGTCCTTGTTCATTAGTCCTTGTAACTCGTTATGTTAACCATTTGTCCTTGTGACTCGTTGTGTGAACCATTTGTCCTTGTTCATTAGTCCTTGTGACTCATTGTGTGAAACATTTATCCTTGTTCTTTAGTTCTTGGTCCTTGTTGTGTCAACCATTTGTCTATGTTTATTAGTCCTTATGTCTCGTTGTGTAAACTATTTGTCCTTGTTGTTGTAACTTGTTGTGTGAAGCATTTTTCCTCGTTCATTAGTCCTTGTGACTCGTTGTGTGAACCATTTGTCCTTGTTCATTAGTCCTTGTGACTCGTTGTGTAAACTATTTATCCTTGTTCATTAGTCCTTGTGACTCGTTGTGTGAACCATCTGTCCTTGTTCTTTAGTCCTTGTGACTTGTTGTTTAAACCATTTGTCCTTGTTTATTATTCCTTGTGACTCGTTGTGTAAACCATTTGTCTTTGTTATTGTGACTCGTTGTGTGAACCATTTTTCCTTCTTCATTAGTCCTTGTGACTCGTTGTGTGAACCATTTGTCCTTGTTCATTTGTCCTTGTGAATCGTTGTGTAAACTATTTCTCCTTGTTCATTAGTCCTTGTGACTCGTTATGTGAACCATTTATCCTTGTTCATTAGTCCTTGTAACTCGTAATGTTAACCATTTGTCCTTGTTTATTAGTCCTTGTGACTCATTGGGTAAACCAATTGTCCTTGTTATTGTGACTTGTTGTGTGAACCATTTTTCATTGTTCATTAGTCCTTGTGACTCGTTGTGTAAACTAATTATCCTTTTTCATTAATCCGTGTGACTCGTTGTGTGAACTATTTGTCCTTGTTCATTAGTCCTTGTGACTCATTGTTTAAATCATTTGTAACAAGCACTCATTGTATAAATTATTTGTCCTTTTTCTTTAGTCCTTGTGACTCGTTGTGTGAACCATTTGTCCTTGTTCATTTGTCCTTGTGACTCCTTGTGTTAACTATTTTTCCTTGTTCTTTAGTCCTTGTGACTCGTTGTGTGAACCATTTGTCCTTGGTCATTAGTCCTTGTGACTCGATGTGTAAACTATTTGTCCTTGTTCATTAGTACTTGTGACTCGTTGTGTGAACCAATTGTCCTTATTTTTAGTCCTTGTGACTCGTTGTTTAAATCATGTGTCCTTGTTTATTAGTCCTTGTGACTCTTTGTGTAAACCATTTGTCTTTGTTATTGTGACTCGTTGTGTGAACCATTTTTCCTTGTTCATTAGTCCTTGTGACTCGTTGTGTGAACCATTTGTCCTTGTTCATTAGTCCTTGTGAGTCGTTGTGTAAACTATTTTTCCTTGTTTATTAGTTCTTGTGACTCGTTGTGTGAACCATTTGTCCTTGTTCATTAGTCCTTGTAACTCGTAATGTTAACCATTTGTCCTTGTGACTCGTTGTGTGAACCATTTGTCGTTGTTCATTAGTCGTTGTGACTCATTGTGTGATGCATTTATCCTTGTTCTTTAGTCCATGTTGTGTGAACCATTTGTCTATGTTTATTAGTCCTTGTGTCTCGTTGTGTAAACTATTTGTCCTTGTTGTTGTGACTTGTTGTGTGAAGCATTTTTCCTCGTTCATTAGTCCTTGTGACTCGTTGTGTGAACCATTTGTCCTTGTTCATTAGTCCTTGTGACTCATTGTGTAAACTATTTGTCCTTGTTCATTAGTCCTTGTGACTCGTTGTGTGAACCATCTGTCCTTGTTCTTTAGTCCTTGTGACTTGTTGTTTAAACCATTTGTCCTTGTTTATTAGTCCTTGTGACTCGTTGTGTAAACCATTTGTATTTTTTATTGTGACTCGTTGTGTGAACCATTTTTCCTTGTTCATTAGTCCTTGTGACTCGTTGTGTGAACCATTTGTCCTTGTTCATTACTCCTTGTGACTCGTTGTGTGAACAATTTGTCCTTGTTCATTTGTCCTTGTGACTCCTTGTGTTAACTATTTTTCCTTGTTCTTTAGTCCTTGTGACTCGTTGTGTGAACCATTTGTCCTTTGTCATTAGTCCTTGTGACTCGATGTGTAAACTATTTGTCCTTGTTCATTAGTACTTGTGACTCGTTGTGTGAACCATTTGTCCTTAGTTTTAGTCCTTGTGACTCGTTGTTTAAACCATTTGTCCTTGTTTATTAGTCCTTGTAACTCGTTGTGTGAACCATTTGTCCTTGTTCATTAGTCCTTGTGACTCGTTGTGTAAACTATTTGTCCTTGTTCATTAGTCCTTGTGACTCGTTGTGTAAACCATTTGTCCTTATTCATTAGTCCTTGTAACTCGTTATGTTAACCATTTGTCCTTGTGACTCGTTGTGTGAACCATTTCTCCTTGTTCATTAGTCCTTGTGACTTATTGTGTGAAGCATTTATCCTTGTTTATTAGTCCTTGGTCCTTGTTGTGTGAACCATTTTTCTATGTTTATTAGTCCTTGTGTCTCATTGTGTAAACTATTTGTCCTTGTTGTTGTGACTTGTTGTGTGAAGTATTTTTCCTCGTTCATTAGTCCTTGTGACTCGTTGTGTGAACCATTTGTCTTTGTTCATTAGTCCTTGTGACTCATTGTGTAAACTATTTTTCCTTGTTCATTAGTCCTTGTGACTCGTTGTGTGAACCATCTGTCCTTGTTCTTTAGTCCTTGTGACTTGTTGTTTAAACCATTTGTCCTTGTTTATTAGTCCTTGAGACTCGATGTGTAAACTATTTGTCCTTGTTCATTAGTATTTGTGACTCGTTGTGTGAACCATTTGTCCTTATTTTTAGTTCTTGTGACTCGTTGTTTAAACCATTTGTCCTTATTTATTAGTCCTTGTGACTCGTTGTGTAAACCATTTGTCTTTGTTATTAGGACTCGTTGTGTGAACCATTTTTCCTTTTTCATTAGTCCTTGTGACTCGTTGTGTGAACCATTTGTCCTTGTTCATTAGTCCTTGTGAGTCGTTGTGTAAACTATTTGTCCTTGTTCATTAGTCCTTGTGACTCGTTGTGTGAACCATTTGTCCTTGTTCATTAGTCCTTGTAACTCGTTATGTTAACCATTTGTCCTTGTGACTCGTTGTGTGAACCATTTGTCCTTGTTCATTAGTCGTTGTGACTCATTGTGTGATGCATTTATCCTTGTTCTTTAGTCCTTGGTCCTTGTTGTGTGAACCATTTGTCTATTTTTATTAGTCCTTGTGTCTCGTTGTGTAAACTATTTGTCCTTGTTGTTGTGACTTATTGTGTTAAGCATTTTTCCTCGTTCATTAGTCCTTGTGACTCGTTGTGTGAACCATTTGTCCTTGTTCATTAGTCCTTGTGACTCATTGTGTAAACTATTTGTCCTTGTTCATTAGTCCTTGTGACTCGTTGTGTGAACCATCTGTCCTTGTTCTTTAGTCCTTGTGACTTGTTGTTTAAACCATTTGTCCTTGTTTATTAGTCCTTGTGACTCGTTGTGTAAACCATTTGTATTTGTTATTGTGACTCGTTGTGTGAACCATTTTTCCTTGTTCATTAGTCCTTGTGACTCGTTGTGTGAACCATTTGTCCTTGTTCATTACTCCTTGTGACTCGTTGTGTAAACTATTTGTCCTTGTTCATTAGTCCTTGTGACTCGTTGTGTGAACCATTTATCCTTGTTCATTAGTCCTTGTGTCCTTGTTATTGTAACTTGTTTTGTGAACCATTTTTCATTTTTCATTAGTCCTTGTGACTCGTTGTGTGAACCATTTGTCCTTGTTCATTAGTCCTTGTGACTCGTTGTGTAAACTATTTGTCCTTGTTCATTAGTCCTTGTGACTCGTTGTGTGAACCATCTGTCCTTGTTCTTTAGTCCTTGTGACTTGTTGTTTAAACAATTTGTCCTTGTTTATTAGTCCTTGTGACTCGTTGTGTAAACCATTTGTCTTTATTATTGTGACTCGTTGTGTGAACCATTTTTCCTTGTTCATTAGTCCTTGTGACTCGTTGTGTGAACCATTTGTCCTTGTTCATTAGTCCTTGTGACTCGTTGTGTAAACTATTTGTCCTTCATCATTAGTCCTTGTGACTCGTTGTGTAAACTATTTGTCCTTGTTCATTAGTACTTGTGACTCATTGTGTGAACCATTTGTCCTTATTTTTAGTCCTTGTGACTCGTTGTTTAAACCATTTGTCCTTGTTTATTAGGCCTTGTGACTCGTTGTGTAAACCATTTGTCTTTGTTATTGTGACTCGTTGTGTGAACCATTTTTCCTTGTTCATTAGTCCTTGTGACTCGTTGTGTGAACCATTTGTCCTTGTTATTAGTCCTTGTGACTCGTTGTGTAAACTATTTGTCCTTGTTCATTAGTCCTTGTGACTCGTTGTGTGAACCATTTGTCCTTGTTCATTTGTCCTTGTGACTCCTTGTGTTAACTATTTTTCCTTGTTCTTTAGTCCTTGTGACTCGTTGTGTGAACCATTTGTCCTTTGTCATTAGTCCTTGTGACTCGATGTGTAAACTATTTGTCCTTGTTCATTAGTACTTGTGACTCGTTGTGTGAACCATTTGTCCTTAGTTTTAGTCCTTGTGACTCGTTGTTTAAACCATTTGTCCTTGTTTATTAGTCCTTGTAACTCGTTGTGTGAACCATTTGTCCTTGTTCATTAGTCCTTGTGACTCGTTGTGTAAACTATTTGTCCTTGTTCATTAGTCCTTGTGACTCGTTGTGTAAACCATTTGTCCTTATTCATTAGTCCTTTTAACTCGTTATGTTAACCATTTGTCCTTGTGACTCGTTGTGTGAACCATTTCTCCTTGTTCATTAGCCTTATGACTTATTGTGTGAAGCATTTATCCTTGTTTATTAGTCCTTGGTCCTTGTTGTGTGAACCATTTTTCTATGTTTATTAGTCCTTGTGTCTCATTGTGTAAACTATTTGTCCTTGTTGTTGTGACTTGTTGTGTGAAGTATTTTTCCTCGTTCATTAGTCCTTGTGACTCGTTGTGTGAACCATTTGTCTTTGTTCATTAGTCCTTGTGACTCATTGTGTAAACTATTTGTCCTTGTTCATTAGTCCTTGTGACTCGTTGTGTGAACCATATGTCCTTGTTCTTTAGTCCTTGTGACTTGTTGTTTAAACCATTTGTCCTTGTTTATTAGTCCTTGAGACTCGATGTGTAAACTATTTGTCCTTGTTCATTAGTATTTGTGACTCGTTGTGTGAACCATTTGTCCTTATTTTTAGTTCTTGTGACTCGTTGTTTAAACCATTTGTCCTTGTTTATTAGTCCTTGTGACTCGTTGTGTAAACCATTTGTCTTTGTTATTGTGACTCGTTGTGTGAACCATTTTTCCTTGTTCATTAGTCCTTGTGACTCGTTGTGTGAACCATTTGTCCTTGTTCATTAGTCCTTGTGAGTCGTTGTGTTAACCATTTGTCCTTGTGACTCGTTGTGTGAACCATTTGTCCTTGTTCATTTGTCCTTGTGACTCCTTGTGTTAACTATTTTTCTTTGTTCTTTAGTCCTTGTGACTCGTTGTGTGAACCATTTGTTCTTGGTCATTAGTCCATGTGACTCGATGTGTAAACTATTTGTCCTTGTTCATTAGTACTTGTGACTCGTTGTGTGAACCATTTGTCCTTATTTTTAGTCCTTGTGACTCGTTGTTTAAACCATTTGTCCTTGTTTATTAGTCCTTGTAACTCGTTGTGTGAACCATTTGTCCTTGTTCATTAGTCCTTGTGACTCGTTGTGTAAACTATTTGTCCTTGTTCATTAGTCCTTGTGACTCGTTGTGTAAACCATTTGTCCTTGTTCATTAGTCCTTGTAACTCGTTATGTTAACCATTTGTCCTTGTGACTCGTTGTGTGAACCATTTCTCCTTGTTCATTAGTCCTTGTAACTTATTGTGTGAAGCATTTATCCTTGTTCTTTAGTCCTTGGTCCTTGTTATGTGAACCATTTGTCTATGTTTATTAGTCCTTGTGTCTCATTGTGTAAACTATTTGTCCTTGTTGTTGTGACTTGTTGTGTGAAGTATTTTTCCTCGTTCATTAGTCCTTGTGACTCGTTGTGTGAACCATTTGTCTTTGTTCATTAGTCCTTGTGACTCATTATGTAAACTATTTGTCCTTGTTCTTTAGTCCTTGTGACTTGTTGTTTAAACCATTTGTCCTTGTTTATTAGTCCTTGAGACTCGATGTGTAAACTATTTGTCCTTGTTCATTAGTATTTGTGACTCGTTGTGTGAACCATTTGTCCTTATTTTTAGTTCTTGTGACTCGTTGTTTAAACCATTTGTCCTTATTTATTAGTCCTTGTGACTCGTTGTGTAAACCATTTGTCTTTGTTATTAGGACTCGTTGTGTGAACCATTTTTCCTTTTTCATTAGTCCTTGTGACTCGTTGTGTGAACCATTTGTCCTTGTTCATTAGTCCTTGTGAGTCGTTGTGTAAACTATTTGTCCTTGTTCATTAGTCCTTGTGACTCGTTGTGTGAACCATTTGTCCTTGTTCATTAGTCCTTGTAACTCGTTATGTTAACCATTTGTCCTTGTGACTCGTTGTGTGAACCATTTGTCCTTGTTCATTAGTCGTTGTGACTCATTGTGTGATGCATTTATCCTTGTTCTTTAGTCCTTGGTCCTTGTTGTGTGAACCATTTGTCTATTTTTATTAGTCCTTGTGTCTCGTTGTGTAAACTATTTGTCCTTGTTGTTGTGACTTATGGTGTTAAGCATTTTTCCTCGTTCATTAGTCCTTGTGACTCGTTGTGTGAACCATTTGTCCTTGTTCATTAGTCCTTGTGACTCATTGTGTAAACTATTTGTCCTTGTTCATTAGTCCTTGTGACTCGTTGTGTGAACCATCTGTCCTTGTTCTTTAGTCCTTGTGACTTGTTGTTTAAACCATTTGTCCTTGTTTATTAGTCCTTGTGACTCGTTGTGTAAACCATTTGTATTTGTTATTGTGACTCGTTGTGTGAACCATTTTTCCTTGTTCATTAGTCCTTGTGACTCGTTGTGTGAACCATTTGTCCTTGTTCATTACTCCTTGTGACTCGTTGTGTAAACTATTTGTCCTTGTTCATTAGTCCTTGTGACTCGTTGTGTGAACCATTTATCCTTGTTCATTAGTCCTTGTGTCCTTGTTATTGTAACTTGTTTTGTGAACCATTTTTCATTTTTCATTAGTCCTTGTGACTCGTTGTGTGAACCATTTGTCCTTGTTCATTAGTCCTTGTGACTCGTTGTGTAAACTATTTGTCCTTGTTCATTAGTCCTTGTGACTCGTTGTGTGAACCATCTGTCCTTGTTCTTTAGTCCTTGTGACTTGTTGTTTAAACAATTTGTCCTTGTTTATTAGTCCTTGTGACTCGTTGTGTAAACCATTTGTCTTTATTATTGTGACTCGTTGTGTGAACCATTTTTCCTTGTTCATTAGTCCTTGTGACTCGTTGTGTGAACCATTTGTCCTTGTTCATTAGTCCTTGTGACTCGTTGTGTAAACTATTTGTCCTTCATCATTAGTCCTTGTGACTCGTTGTGTAAACTATTTGTCCTTGTTCATTAGTACTTGTGACTCATTGTGTGAACCATTTGTCCTTATTTTTAGTCCTTGTGACTCGTTGTTTAAACCATTTGTCCTTGTTTATTAGTCCTTGTGACTCGTTGTGTAAACCATTTGTCTTTGTTATTGTGACTCGTTGTGTGAACCATTTTTCCTTGTTCATTAGTCCTTGTGACTCGTTGTGTGAACCATTTGTCCTTGTTATTAGTCCTTGTGACTCGTTGTGTAAACTATTTGTCCTTGTTCATTAGTCCTTGTGACTCGTTGTGTGAACCATTTGTCCTTGTTCATTTGTCCTTGTGACTCCTTGTGTTAACTATTTTTCCTTGTTCTTTAGTCCTTGTGACTCGTTGTGTGAACCATTTGTCCTTTGTCATTAGTCCTTGTGACTCGATGTGTAAACTATTTGTCCTTGTTCATTAGTACTTGTGACTCGTTGTGTGAACCATTTGTCCTTAGTTTTAGTCCTTGTGACTCGTTGTTTAAACCATTTGTCCTTGTTTATTAGTCCTTGTAACTCGTTGTGTGAACCATTTGTCCTTGTTCATTAGTCCTTGTGACTCGTTGTGTAAACTATTTGTCCTTGTTCATTAGTCCTTGTGACTCGTTGTGTAAACCATTTGTCCTTATTCATTAGTCCTTTTAACTCGTTATGTTAACCATTTGTCCTTGTGACTCGTTGTGTGAACCATTTCTCCTTGTTCATTAGCCTTATGACTTATTGTGTGAAGCATTTATCCTTGTTTATTAGTCCTTGGTCCTTGTTGTGTGAACCATTTTTCTATGTTTATTAGTCCTTGTGTCTCATTGTGTAAACTATTTGTCCTTGTTGTTGTGACTTGTTGTGTGAAGTATTTTTCCTCGTTCATTAGTCCTTGTGACTCGTTGTGTGAACCATTTGTCTTTGTTCATTAGTCCTTGTGACTCATTGTGTAAACTATTTGTCCTTGTTCATTAGTCTTTGTGACTCGTTGTGTGAACCATCTGTCCTTGTTCTTTAGTCCTTGTGACTTGTTGTTTAAACCATTTGTCCTTGTTTATTAGTCCTTGAGACTCGATGTGTAAACTATTTGTCCTTGTTCATTAGTATTTGTGACTCGTTGTGTGAACCATTTGTCCTTATTTTTAGTTCTTGTGACTCGTTGTTTAAACCATTTGTCCTTGTTTATTAGTCCTTGTGACTCGTTGTGTAAACCATTTGTCTTTGTTATTGTGACTCGTTGTGTGAACCATTTTTCCTTGTTCATTAGTCCTTGTGACTCGTTGTGTGAACCATTTGTCCTTGTTCATTAGTCCTTGTGAGTCGTTGTGTTAACCATTTGTCCTTGTGACTCGTTGTGTGAACCATTTGTCCTTGTTCATTTGTCCTTGTGACTCCTTGTGTTAACTATTTTTCTTTGTTCTTTAGTCCTTGTGACTCGTTGTGTGAACCATTTGTTCTTGGTCATTAGTCCATGTGACTCGATGTGTAAACTATTTGTCCTTGTTCATTAGTACTTGTGACTCGTTGTGTGAACCATTTGTCCTTATTTTTAGTCCTTGTGACTCGTTGTTTAAACCATTTGTCCTTGTTTATTAGTCCTTGTAACTCGTTGTGTGAACCATTTGTCCTTGTTCATTAGTCCTTGTGACTCGTTGTGTAAACTATTTGTCCTTGTTCATTAGTCCTTGTGACTCGTTGTGTAAACCATTTGTCCTTGTTCATTAGTCCTTGTAACTCGTTATGTTAACCATTTGTCCTTGTGACTCGTTGTGTGAACCATTTCTCCTTGTTCTTTAGTCCTTGTAACTTATTGTGTGAAGCATTTATCCTTGTTCTTTAGTCCTTGGTCCTTGTTATGTGAACCATTTGTCTATGTTTATTAGTCCTTGTGTCTCATTGTGTAAACTATTTGTCCTTGTTGTTGTGACTTGTTGTGTGAAGTATTTTTCCTCGTTCATTAGTCCTTGTGACTCGTTGTGTGAACCATTTGTCTTTGTTCATTAGTCCTTGTGACTCATTATGTAAACTATTTGTCCTTGTTCATTAGTCCTTGTTACTCGTTGTGTGAACCATCTGTCCTTGTTTTTTAGTCCTATTTGTGTCCTCAACAATAGTGCGATCACATGATTTAAATATCATTATTAAATCTCATTACAAGAATACGGAAGGGATGATACATAATATATATAGTCAACTGGTCCACACATATCGGTAATGATTGGTGGCTAGAGTTTGACATTACTTGTCGTGCGGCGGTGGTGACCATTGATCCCTTGAGGTCACACCTAAAGGACGATTCCCTTAATTGAAAAGGTTAATTAATTGTATGCCGATACAGATTAATTAATTTCTTAAAATTGAACAAATTATTATCATAAGAGAGAAAATGACATCTTATTCTAATGTGATTAAATAAGATTTTATTTAGTAATTTAAGAAGTTATATTACTAAAATTAATCGGTGTTTGCGAAACACACGAGATGAGAATGATAAGTCAGTTATAATTTCAAGAGGTTGTGAATTATACTAACTAGTAATTAAATGACCATTTTATGAGAAAGTAATTTTATATTACTAGTCAATTTGTTAAATATGATTTATTTAATTTGTAAATGATATTTAATTTGTTAAATATGCATTTTAAATTAAAACATGACATAAGACATGTCACATGTCACATGACATATAATTGTACAATTGACAAAAATAAAATGGACTCCATATTACAACATAGAAACCGAAAATTAGGTGGGCATGCTTGGAAATTTTGTCTTGTTCATTTGTCTTATTCTTTTGTCTATGACACTTGATAGTAACTTGACCATGCAAAAGCCTTACACCAATTTGTCTTGTGAAGACAAAAAGAAAAAGAAAAATTTGTCCATATACACACACCAACCGGTTTTTGGTGTAGGGTGTAGAGGATTTTTCTTCATAATTTTCATCATTCTCTCATGTTTTGATAAAAACTCCTTTCTCTCTCTTGTTCATCACAAAATCAAGTTTGATGAATCTAATTTGTTTAAATCATACACTAATAATACTAGAAGTAGTATATGAGTATTAGTAATAGATTTTAAGGTAAACCACATTACAAATATCTAGTACATATTAGTTTGTGGGATTAAGGGATTGTCTTGGGTGCTACTAATTGGAGGGCTTCTACTTTGAGGTCATGTATGTTCATCCAATATTGGAAAGCTCAAGAACAAACAAGAAGGAGATCTTGTTGGTGCCCATTTGACCGAAATTCATATGGTGAGAAAATGTTTTCTTATCTTCTTTTATTTTAGTTTGCATGCAAAAGATTTAGTAATTAATTTTATGACTAAATTCATTTGAAACATATAAGAATATGTAGAATATGAGATATAGATTTCCAACAAGCGGTATCAAGAGCCTTGGTTGTTTGCATGCAAATCGGTTATTGTTTTTCCGAGTTATACGATTAACATATAAAACTCATAAATTTGTGTTATTATGATATATCACGAAAATAATTTATGCATGTTAAAGTTTCTGATCCTAAAATGTATTTAGGATATTTTGGTTAATTTATGGATTTTATTGTTCATTTTATATAATATTGACATTAAAATGTGATTTTTATGATAAAAATGTCATTTTTGGACGAAAATTAGCTAAACTTCGAATTTTTCAGTGATTTTTGGATATGTTTTCACATATATTATTTTTAGTTGATCTGAAAATTTTCATAATTTTTGGAGTTCTTATGCTCGAAAAATGGATTTTTCATGTTTAAAATCGGATTTAGAAGATAAATAGGTTAATATGAGATAAATTTCGAATATTGTCATAGAAATTTAGTATGTTGTCACATGAAATTTTACAAGATGTGTGTAAAATAATAGGCTATAATGAAGTCTTCATGCATGATTTATGGATTTTTGATGAAAAATAGCATAAATAGTGACTTAATTAGTGACTAATTGCTAAAACATACTTCATGACTAAGCAAAAACGTCACATGTTGCATTTTATTATCTTTTTCAGATCTAAAATTGAAAAGTTGATGAATATAATTTTTCTCATGTTTTTATGATTTTTATTGATAAATCCGATAAACCGCAACATTGTTTTTCCCGATAACTTTCGAAATTGTTAACCTAAGTTTTTGAACATTATGAGTGTCATGGTATTTTTCCAGAATGTTCATGAGTTTAAATTTTGAATTTTGAATTTATTTGAAATTTTTGTGATTTATTTGGAGTTTATAGCTTTTTATTGTAATTTTAAGTCCATTAATGAACAATTTTAAGTAATATAAGTTAATTATAGTCAAATAGATAGTGAAGACTAATTTGGAGTCCTAAGAAGTTAGGGTAATTAACTTGTGCATAAATATGAATTTATGTAATTATCGTGATTATAAAACGTTGAATCACGCAAATCCGTAAAAACCGTGTAATATACGATATTGGCTCCTTGAAGGCGATTTTGCATAAAATTGGGCATGTTCATACATATTATAATGCAGCATTTTATTTATGATTGTCATAATTTTATTTTATGTAATTTTGAATTATGTAATTTTTACTTAGTATGGCCTTAGTTTTTAATTGGTATTACCCAAAATGTATGGGAATATCGATTCGGTTGTAATTTATTGTGATCTCGTATCACCGTTTTGTAATTTAATAGATTTATTTTATTTTAATTACAAATGTATAATAGGAAATTATGTAATTTGTTATGTAATTTATTTATTCCGGAGATTCTTTGAAGACGATGTCACTCAAGAAGGCGATACATACATAAAGACGGTGTTACCTCGAGATGCGTGCCAAACCCGAAGTTCAAGGGACCAATGGAGTTGGTTTCCGAATATGTAATAGTTAATTAGATTTTCTATTTTTGAGAAGCCCATACTAGGATTTAAATTTATGCTTTGCATTTTATTTATATGTCGCATGCATCGCTAAATCGCCATAACTAAAACATGCATCATCTTTTAATCGAGTATATCGACCGTGTCAATTAAAATTATCGTAGTTCACCGCTTTAGTTCACTTAAAACGTGATAGATAATAAATTGACATGACCTCTCGCTAAAACAATCAATTGAGACATAGCCTTACCAAAGAGTAGAAACCATGAATACCTATTTCGTGAGGGAGTGCACTCGGCCACACCGGGGTACAAACCTTGTTACGTAGGGGAAGTGGGTGATAAATGTCTATCCACCGAATTCATGTTGATGAGGGTTTTATCGGCCACACCGTGCCCAAGTTAATGTGGGTTTGGATCATGGACACATTTATTCGAAATTTGGATTGAACTCAACAAAAGTTTTTCGATAAGGGTTTTATCGGCCACACCGTGCCCTTGTTGAATGTGTTTTGGGCTAAAGATAAATGTTAATGTAATATTATCGACCAAGAGTTCTAAAAGTAGAATCGATTAAAGCGTTAATCCACCGAGTTATATTGATAAGGGTTTTATCGGCCATACCGTGCCCAAGTTAATATGAATTTGGATCTTGGAATCATTTATCATAGTTGGGTAGAGGTCACTATGTAAATTGATATGTAAACACCAGGGGTTCACAATAAGTCAGAGTTTAACAAAATAGCAGCAGAAATTGGACACATTCAGAAAATTCAAATGATGCAATGAATTTCTAAATTGTCATAAAATTAGCAAATAAACCTCACAAAGTCTGAAACTTGGTCACAAATAAGATTGAGACTTAATGTGATACTGATAAAAGTATCAAGATTAAATAAGTATTCAAGGTAGGACAAAAAATTTACTCAAGACAGTCACGAAGAACTTGATACAGTTTCAGAACAAGGGTAAAAGGAATTGTTTTTGTGATTGATTTTCTGGTTTGAATTGCAAACAAATAAGGGATATAATTATCACACTAATTCCCACAGTCAAGCACAGGAAACTAGCTAAATAATTTGGGGGCAAATTAGATTAAATCCTCACAGTAAGCACAGAGAGATCTAATATAATTTGGGACAACAAGATCAAAATAACCCACAGTCAATGCACAGGATTACTTTGAAACTTGCCACAGGTGATTAATCAACACTTAGAAAGTGTTATTAAGCCTGACTTCAACTTAAAACAATGCTCAAGTTAAGAAGATTTCAAATTGGAGAAAAGTTTCTCTGGTTTTTTTCATTTCATCAAAGTCTGAATATTACAATGCATAAGAGGCTCCTTATATAGGGCCTTTGGTCAGATCTTGGCCCTTAAACTAAAGCAATTATCTAAGGCCAAGATTAACTTTAGGAAACAAACAAACTACATTGACTCATCTTACAAATAGAGTACGAAATAATAAGGGAAACAACTGAAAAATAAACAACAATTTCAGATGATAGTGACAGCTTGCATTGCTTGGGGCAGTGTGTATTGGCTTGGAGTTTGAGGACAAAAAGGCATTAATTGTCCATTGGCTTCTTCCTCAGTAGGCACCCAAAACATCAAGGTTTCATCTGCTTAAAGCTCCAACATCCTTTAAAGTGATTTAGTAAAACAGGCTCTTGTTTTGCCATAAAAAGAAAGTTTGCTTTTCTTCCTTTTCTGGTTTGTTGAGGCATGTGAGTTGGGTTTTGTACTCTAGAAGTTTGTCATTGCCTATCCCTTGATATGAGGACAATGTTAAGATCATATGACAGCTTGGACGAATTATTTTAAGGCAACTTAGAGGATTAAATTATCCTTGCCAAGAATAGATGTTAAGAACAGGTCCTTTGACAGCATGCAGGAAACATGCCCTTCTTGCAGACGACACAACTCCTTGCTTAGGATGAATTTTAAGACACATGATAGCTCATTTTGAAGCTACATAAGTTAACTATCATATCCAAAAAGAATCACTTCAAGTTGTGGTCTATAACTCCGGATATCCAGGTTTGAGTGACAACAGGTCATTTCATAAAACAGCATTGCATTCCTACGTGACAGTCTTTGAAGCTTCATTCTGAGAAATCTACACATTAAATTATGTTTATTCTAACTCCATAGAAAAGTAGACTTCTTCAAGATTTTATCCATACAAAGAACATAAATTTTAAGCAAGTAGAACTCTAGATATGAGGAGTTGAATTCAGAACTGAAATTCTGAGACTGTTGGAGCATTTCAGGTTTCTTAAGTCCATTTCTTGATCAAAATAAGGGCACCAAAGCTTGTTGTCCTTTGCCATAAACTCATGGATATTCTTGGGCATAAAAAGTGATAGACTCCTAGGCCATGTTCTCACATCAAACTCCCCTTGTTCAAAAGAATTTGTCCTCAAATTCTGATGGATAAAAGAGGACATCTCTTTTGCCTCATAGCCATTCATGCCCATCCTCAGTAAGGGAGCAAAACACCTCTGCATTCTCAAGTATTGAATGTGGTTGAATCCTCCTGGATCAAAGATTAACATGAACTGCCTTGGTATAACATAATTGGCAGTCTCATGTTCAGGACATGGCAGGTTCAGCACAGATAGGAACGAAAGTATCACCATAGGTTGCCATGCCACCTTCAGACCTGTGAGTCTTGCCCCAAAATTCAATTCATAGGATGGTCTTCTTTGAAGTGCAGTACCAACCTCAATTTTAGATTGTTTGCTGAAGAGAGAGCCAAAATTTCCACCTGGATCATAGGTTGGTATTATATGGTTTGGTTCAGGGGTAGGCACAGCACCAAATTCAGATGGCTTACCTACCCAAGCACTCCTTATTTTCCATGGATCAAATACTAAGGAACTGTTACTGCTTTGATGAGTTGTCCTCAGTACAACCATTTCCAAATGAGTTAAAAACCCATTAGCACCATGTGAGGAACTTAAGTTTGTTGTTCCCAGCAATTCCTCACAAGTACTTGGAACACTACCCATCCCCAAACATAGGGAATTTAGGACTGGACAGCAGTGACTCATCTGATCCATGTCACCACAAGCAGGTGGCTTCCATCTTGAAACTCTTGGCACAAATATTCCAGAGGTATTCACCCTTCTTCCCAATTTAGTCAGCACACAACATTGATTTTCCAGGCTTTGAAACACCTCATAACTTAACAAATTCAGAGTTGGACTGTGGAGTATAAGGTGAGCTATTTCATTTGAAATAAATAAGCTCAACTTTAATTGAATAAGAATTGGTATCCCAGAAGTGGGACTCCTACTTAGCAGCTCAAGTGACATCCAACAATAATATTTCAAGCCTCCAAAATTCTCAAAACATTTCACAACATTACCCCATGGCAATTTGCAAATGTTGTATTTCTCATCACCAGTCTTTATTTGAAATGCATAGGGAATTGCACCCATTTGGACTAGACTAGCTTGCATGTTCTTCAGCATATAAAAGTGAAAGTGTGGCATTGAAAGAACACATTTTATACTTGTCAAATAGTTGTGTTTGGAATTGGGACAGTTGGTTGTGTGGGAGATAAAAATTTGAATTTTTGAGCAATTAAAATGGGAGCATTCCTTCTGATCATTTATACTTGGACTCCAACATTTCTGACCATCAATTAAGGTCAAAAATTGACCCATATCAAGGTTCAAAGGTTTCTGCAACCTTTTGTTGATGTAGAGGTCTAATGGACTTAGGTAAGTGCTCAAAATAAAGCCTGGTACAGCAGCACTATCTTTCTGTTGTGCACCATTGATTTGATCCAAGCTGGCGTCACTTTGCTCTTCTTCTGCTGAGGATGTAAAAATAGGATTCACACCCTTCTTGCTATGGTTTTGAACATCCATGGACTCAACTCTAATGGTGTTCAAGTCCTCATCTATATGAGAAGCACTTACTTGGCTCACTTCCTCACAGGGACTCTCAACAAGGTGTTTTGGATGGTCAGATATGACACACACATTGTCTTTCACCATGACAGTAAGATAAGGTTCCATAAAAATTTGATCTTCATTGTTTCCACTCACAACAGTCTCCATGCAGACTGAACTGCCTTTAACCAACAGATCCTCAGTCTCAATGGTGCTGGTTATGCTCTTTTCAACACAAGCAGTCAACTCATGTGTTTTGCCAGCTGAGCAAGCAATTTCTAAGGGATTTTTGGTGGAAGGACAGTCCTTCCTAAGGTGACCAAATCCCTGGCAATGGAAGCATTTCATTTTCTCTCTGGCTAGGTTCTTTCTACTCACAAGTTGGTTCATTTCATTGTGTGGAAAAATCATTTTCAAACTGGATTGTTCTATTGTTTTTGTTTCTGGTTCATGACAGGTTTGGGTGTCTTTTAATTTGGAAATTTCTAGTTTACTCCTTTCACAAGGAAGGGTGAACCTCTCCCTCATGCGGGACTCTAATTCATGCCAAGATTTAATCTTCCCCTTCCCTTCCACTCTTCTTGTCAAGTTAAGAATGTTATACCAAAGTAAAGCATCACTTATCAGACAAGACACAACCAGTTCACATCTCATTGAATCAGATATGTATTGATTCAAAAAATGGCATTTGACTTCAAGCAACCAAAAATTAAGACTCTTGCTGTGGCCATCAAAAGTAGGTAGTGAAGGTGTTATACCTTTGGTGTTGAGGACAGTAGATGACCTTGAATGACTACCATATGCAGTAGATAAACCAATACTGCTTCTGTCAACCAGATGTTTCTTTGGTGCAGTTCCAGACTTCTTCATGGTGAGGGCATGCTCCCTTCCATAAAGATTCTTTCATTGGTAAGAAGCATCAATGTAAGATGCTTTGGCCACTGATTTCTCCATGACAAATCAGTATGAGCATCAACTAAGACACCGAACAGATGCAAGCACAAACAGTTTGGAAAAGTTATTTCTGGACATGTTTTGTTTGGACAAAAGTTTGATTTTTGTTTGGCTAATGTCTCCCCAAGACTAACACAAGTAAGAACTGTGTTAGAACCTTGCTCTGATACCAATTTGATATGTAAACACCAGGGGTTCACAATAAGCCAGAGTTTAACAAAATAGCAGCAGAAATTGGACACATTCAGAAAATTCAAATGATGCAATGAATTTCTAAATTGTCATAAAATTAGCAAATAAACCTCACAAAGTCTGAAACTTGGTCACAAATAAGATTGAGACTTAATGTGATACTGATAAAAGTATCAAGATTAAATAAGTACTCAAGGTAGGACAAAAAATTTACTCAAGACAGTCACGAAGAACTTGATACAGTTTCAGAACAAGGGTAAAAGGAATTGTTTTTGTGATTGATTTTCTGGTTTGAATTGCAAACAAATAAGGGATATAATTATCACACTAATTCCCACAGTCAAGCACAGGAAACTAGCTAAATAATTTGGGGGCAAATTAGATTAAATCCTCACAGCAAGCACAGAGAGATCTAATATAATTTGGGACAACAAGATCAAAATAACCCACAGTCAATGCACAGGATTACTCTGAAACTTGCCACAGGTGATTAATCAACACTTAGGAAGTGTTATTAAGCCTGACTTCAACTTAAAACAATGCTCAAGTTAAGAAGATTTCAAATTGGAGAAAAGTTTCTCTGGTTTTTTTCATTTCATCAAAGTCTGAATATTACAATGCATAAGAGGCTCCTTATATAGGGCCTTTGGTCAGATCTTGGCCCTTAAACTAAAGCAATTATCTAAGGCCAAGATTAACTTTAGGAAACAAACAAACTACATTGACTCATCTTACAAATAGAGTACAAAATAATAAGGGAAACAACTGAAAAATAAACAACAATTTCAGATGATAGTGACAGCTTGCATTGCTTGGGGCAGTGTGTATTGGCTTGGAGTTTGAGGACAAAAAGGCATTAATTGTCCATTGGCTTCTTCCTCAGTAGGCACCCAAAACATCAAGGTTTCATCTGCTTAAAGCTCCAACATCCTTTAAAGTAATTTAGTAAAACAGGCTCTTGTTTTGCCATAAAAAGAAAGTTTGCTTTTCTTCCTTTTCTGGTTTGTTGAGGCATGTGAGTTGGGTTTTGTACTCTAGAAGTTTGTCATTGCCTATCCCTTGATATGAGGACAATGTTGAGATCATATGACAGCTTGGACGAATTATTTTAAGGCAACTTAGAGGATTAAATTATCCTTGCCAAGAACAGATGTTAAGAACAGGTCCTTTGACAGCATGCAGGAAACATGCCCTTCTTGCAGACGACACAACTCCTTGCTTAGGATGAATTTTAAGACACATGATAGCTCATTTTGAAGCTACAGAAGTTAACTATCATATCCAAAAAGAATCACTTCAAGTTGTGGTCTATAACTCCGGATATCCAGGTCTGAGTGACAACAGGTCATTTCAGAAAACAGCATTGCATTCCTGCGTGACAGTCTTTGAAGCTTCATTCTGAGAAATCTACACATTAAATTCTGTTGATTCCAACTCCATAGAAAAGTAGACTTCTTCAAGATTTTATCCATATAAAGAACATAAATTTTAAGCAAGTAGAACTCTAGATATGAGGAGTTGAATTCAGAACTGAAATTCTGAGACTGTTGGAGCATTTCAGGTTTCTTAAGTCCATTTCTTGATCAAAATAAGGGCACCAAAGCTTGTTGTCCTTTGCCATAAACTCATGGATATTCTTGGGCATAAAAAGTGATAGACTCCTAGGCCATGTTCCCACATCATAAATGCTATACTTGTTTACAAGTATTATTATAACGATGAATGTGTTAGTTTTCATTATTCCGTTATCATTTTGTTCTAGTTCTTTACCACAATTCATATACGATATCATTTCGATTTTTGATTCAAATCTCCATTAAAACATCGTAACTAAAGACAAATATGAATTTGCTTCTAAAACCTCAAATGAACCATTGCTAAGGATCTCTTGAAAAGAGTATAGATAAAAGTTATTCATTATCAAACAGGTTTTTGATTCTTGACTAACACATCTACTTACAATGAACTGTTTCTAATTTTGGTAACTAGATTTGTTGGAAATCAAAATTGACCAAAATATCGCAACCACTTCAATGAAAGTTTTAAGACTAAAACGAACAAATGAAGAGTAATCTTCATGAATTCAAATTTTGCTTCTCAAAGCAAAGACTCATTGAAATGAGTGGGAGCATTTTCTTAAACCGTTAAGATGAGGACGAGGTTCAAGAAGTAAAGATAATAATGGAATTGATACAAGGTAATGTTAAAAGTAAAGTTATTGAGAAATGACGATACTAAACCTGTCAATCCCGACCAATAAAGTTTCCATTGTCTTAAATGTTGGACACAAGAAAGGAAACTACCCCAAATTATTGAAGAATCAACAAGTTAGTTGTGGGACATCTAATGGGACCTTCTTCTTTAAATGTTTATTTGATTAAACATAAATCTTGCTAGAACTACATCGTCAATATTAGAAACCAATGGAGGTTTCCATCATTGTACTTGATACATAGGATGATTAGAATATGACGACTAGCAACTATAATGTTGAGAGATAGAGTCATTGTGTAATCAATCTAGTTTTGGGTTTATAGTTGTACTTAATTATGACTATTAAGTGCATAAACTCTAAATAAGAATATAAACTTGTTAAGATACAAAATAGGTTTCACTTTTGTGACCCTATACACCACGATTTGATGTATGGCTAGCCCATTATCAAGGTGAGTATATTCTAAACCAAACTAGGATGACATATCATGTAGATGATGCAAGACTCAAATTGGTAACCCAAGATTAAACCTTAGTTTCTGGAATGATGAACGCAAAGAGTTATCGAGTACTCTTGAAACCATTAGATCTTATGGTTTATGCGTATCTTGTATTCAAAGCAAGATATCTCGTGCCTTTTGGTTGAAAAGAAGATCGAGGTTGTAAATCATTGATCCAAAATAGGTTGATCATTTTCTTTTACCAACGATTTAGGTTGACACTAATGTGTTCACTTAATAAGGTAAATAGAGAAATCTTTGAAGAAGTTCAAAAGTTCAAAGAAGCACGATTTAGTCGTGATGGGATTATCCAAGTGAAGACTTTGATATAAGCCAAAGGAAATGTGATATAGTATCACAAGTTAATCTCTCTTAGCATACATTATGGGATAATGTGTGGTTGGATAAAGAATTCAAACGCTATTCCATGTGGTTTGGACTTCAATCAAGTTACCTTGAGTTACTTGATCCTTTTGGGGATTTTATCATTTTTGTCTAAATTATTTTTCCACTAAATCTAAAACGAATCATATGAGATATGAAATGGTAGAGTACCATATTTGTAAGTTTTCACAAGAAACAAATGCTCATTTTTCCCTTTCAATTATCACGAGTACGACGGGTTTGCGGCTCGTGAAGCTGTCTTTCTAAAATACAAGTTTATTTCTAGAAGACAGAGTGGGAGAAATTATTCAAGAGCCACAAAGAATGTTAAAAGAATGTTATGTCGCAAGAAACTGGTCTTTCTTGGCTACATGAGACGTTTTGTATAAGACATTGTTTCTTTAAAACCTAGGAGGTTAAATTCGTCACTTGTTGAAAATGATGAATTCATGCTACTTTTAAGTAAGTAAAGAGCTTACAACTTACAAAGAAATTGTTTGATTCAAGTTGATTACTTCTGGAAAGTAATGAACATATGACTTACATGAGAGTGTTTAAGTCACATCTCAATACAAGGCTTAGAGCCATGGAAATCCGAATTAAAAGGCTTGATTTGTGACACCCCGCGATAAAGCGGAAAACATAACTTATAAATTCAAGCGGAAATTAGGAAATTTTTGAAACTTTTAAAATTTAAAGCGCGGGTTCATTAAAATCCAAAGCATAAATAAAGAATGCGGAAAGAAAGTTTAAATTATACAAACGTGATAGTCGAAGTGAGGGAAAATATATCCCTCGAATGACAATACAATAAAAGGTAGGTCTAAACAATCCTAATAAACTAACTACTAGGCCGAAGTGCTCGCTAGCTCACACATGTCTTCACCCCATGAATGCATCACTAATACACATTCATTAAACATGAACGCATGAGCATACGATCGGTGGGAGAAACTCAAGGTTCTCCCAGCCATAAAATGTCAAAACGAACATAACAAGGAACTAAAACAGGTAAGTCATATAAGATACATACAAAAGATAAGAATATCAAGTTTATATGTAAACATGGCAAATAATTGGGATAGAACAAGATATGCCAACATTAGCTTAATAAAGATTCATCTGATCATGTGAAACAATTAAATAATATGAAAGACAGGAATATGGTCGTTTATACAAAAGCACGCATTTCAAAGAATTACAATATAGATATGAGATTAGAATCCGAATCATGTGAAGCAGTTAAGTAAGGGATCAACCAATGCAAATTACAAGAATAGAAACTGTAGCCATTATTTGGAAAACCACTTAACAAACATTACACGGGACGTGGCTACTAATGTCACATTCATACTTATGGCTTGCATCTCACCATAAGAACGGATGGGAACATCAATCCCGACGATCATATCGCAACTAGAGGGCTTATAGCTCACCTCTAGTATCCGATAGGACCAAGACAAACAACATAAGGCATAACTCTTACCTTGAAAGACAAATACCGATATCTATAACCAAGCAAGACCTTTAATACTCATATAAATATATAATTCCCCTGGTAGGACGACAATAATACTCCCAAGACTCAGTCCTAGTCTAAATCGCCCGGACTCTCGGGGCGAACGGTCCCCGATCGACATGCGGCGAAGAAGTCCGCATCCAAGACTCGATCGACGAACGGAAGTCGAGAACCCACAATCGGCGAAACGATCCAGAAAGAGGCGGAAAATATGAGCTAAACCCACAATCGGCGAAACAGTCCATAAAGAGGCGTAAAGATAAGTCAAGCAATACGGTATAGCATAAAGGCATTATCACGAGAATACGATATGAGCTAACCCACAATCGAAGCGAAACGTCCAGAAAGGCGGGAAAAACATGAATCAACCAACTCCCGGCAGAACGGCATGAGAGCGGCGTAAAGGTATGTCGAGTAATACGTTATAGCATATATGACAGTATAATGGCATTTCTACAAGAATACGACTCTTACAAGTAATTATTTATAATAATCTTTTCACACTTGTAACACAAAAATAAATATTTCATTTCATATTTAAACATGCCGGTTAAATAGAATATAACAAGTGGTAATGAATAATTTACGTTATATGACATACGGGACGGAAATTTAAATAAATCAAATATCCCGAAGTGGGCACTAGAAGTACCATAATAAGTGTGGCCCTTCATAAGATATATGTACACATGTACAAGCCCAATGAAAGAAACATGTAAGCCCAACACTTAAGGTATAATGAGTCCATTTAAAACACTAAGGTGAGCCCAAAAACTAGGGAGTAGTGAGCCCAACCATTAAACAAGGGTGAACCCAAAGACTAAATAATGAGTCCAACAAAGTAAACACGAAAAATAACGATATTAAACGAGTCACGTTATAAAATTCGAGACGAGAATTTAAACGGTCCATACATACTAAATTTGGCGCCGTAAGTACCCATAATATGAGTATGGCCCATTGACTACAAGTCAAGCCCCACAAATACAATATGGTGAGCCCAAAGACTATAGGAAAGTGAGCCCACCATGTAAAACACAACTAGCCCAACAACAATCACTAAATGAATGAGTTTTAAGGCCAAAGAAAGAAGGCAAGGTAGTCACGGCCATTCACCATGACCAACAACCGCTACTGCCAAGCCGCGGTTGAGGTCTCTACCCCCCTGCCACTGCCGTGGTCACGGCCACCCTTGGTCAGCCCACACCGCGGCTGACACAGCCCCTTCGCCACCATTCCCGCTCAAAAACAACCCTCCAAACAGAGAGTAAAAACGGGTATCCGACAGTCCAAAAAAAAACGAGTTTATAAGCAGCAAATATCGAGTAAACAGGTGACGATTTTAGCGTAAAGATACAAGCAGGGAAAACCGGTCTGAGGGATCATTAAACCCGCCCCAAAACTGAGAACGAAAATGGTAAAACGGAGGGTAAAACAAGGGTGAGCAGCCTAGCAAATACACGGTTTCAGACAGACAACAAAAGACAAATTCGAGACGGAATGAGTACAACTTAAACAAGGATAAACACAGTCCAAATTCCAGCCATGAGTAAACCCAGAAAATCAGCAAGCAATGTACACCGATCCTCGAAGAGACAGCAAGCAACACTCGCTTCATAGACGGCTACAACATGAAAGATTAAGCCATGGAAACGACTAATATCCAAGTAAACTGACCCCAAGCTCCACGAAATTAACTCCACACATGAGGAAACACATAAAGACCAAAACTTTACACTAAACACAGTAAAAACCGAGACAAGGGACGGAATTTCGACACTTGTCGAGTAACCTATCACCGTTACCTTATCCTCGCGAATTCCAGAGTAAGAACGTCCAAAACTCGAGCCTAACCTCAGTCTTCAACTAAAAGGGAAGAAAAACGAGTAAAAAGGGTCACAAAACCGAGTTTATAAAAGATGTCCATTTCGAAAATTTCAACAAAGTTAAGACTTTCTTACCTAAAAATGAGGAGGAAGAAGAGAGGAAGCCAATGGTGTGAAAATAATGGAGTTTGGTTGAGAAATAAGGGAGGGATCTGGGTTTTTGGAGGGACGAAAATGGTGTTCTGTGTTTGTATTGTTGTTGCTGTTGAGTCGCTGATGCTGCTGCTTGTTTTATTAAAGGAAGAAGACGAAAGAAGGAGAGTGTGGGGATGCAAGGGGAATGAGGACACGGTACCTACAACAATAAATAATAATTATATTTAATAATGATAATAATAATAATAATAATAATAATAATAATAATAATAATAATAATAATAATAATAATAATATGTAAAAGTAGAGTGTGGGGTGGATAGGGGTGTATGTGTCGATTTTCGATTGGTCCGTATTTAGATAAGATTCTCCATTGCAATGTGACGGTCTAAAGTTAGACGGAATTTAAGACGGAAAATATTATTATCGTCATTATGGTCATTATTATTGCCCGACCAAAAGTACGTATTTTTCTATAAATTAAACTTTAAAATATTCTTTTCATTAAAATCGTGCGCAAAATGAATTAATTAAATTAAATAACTTAATAATATAAAATGAGGTAATTAAACGGTTTAATAAATTAAAATTGTCAAAATGAGAAATTCGCGGGTGTTACAATCACCCCATCTTTTTAAAAAGTTTCGTCCTCGAAACTTGAAAGTAGAAAAGAAAGGTTAAATAAAGTAAAACTGGAATTGGAATCGGTAACCGAAACATTAAAGGTTACTTATCGTAAGAATTCAAATTCTTTCAAAAGTTTCAACTAAAATTTTCCGACAGAACCAAGTCGAAAGGCAAATCATTTGTATAAATCGAAATCAACACACTTTCAAAAACATTAACGGAGAGTTTTCAAAAGTATAAGTCTCATTCATGGAACGAAATTGTTCTTGTCGTGCACACAAGAACGCTTACTTTCCAAGTCAAAGACAAATTTAAAACAAAAATCATTCGCCGACAAGCGTAGAACAAGTTATCAAACGTCTCCAATAACGAGTTCTATCATCCGATCAACGTTAAAATCAAAAGAGAAAGGTAATTTACTCAAATTTTCTCTTGTAAAAGCCAAGATAGGAATGAAGATTTCTCATTTAAACTCAAAAGTGAATCAAATTCCTGAAAATATAACATTATGCTTTGACAAAAAAAAAAAATCATAAATAGGTTAAAGTTAACAGAAATTGGATAAAATTTAAAGAAACCACATGTTTAGCAATTAAAATCATCATAAAGAAGTCTATATTCAACGGACAAATATGGGGTTAAATCAAATTTTCATTTTCAAACCTTTAAAATAGGTAAAGTTTGTAAAAGTAACATCAACTTTTAACAACAAGTCAAAAATGGTAGCTTGAAAGTTTAGACATTGTAATAAATGAAATGCAATTTAGACAACATAAATACCAGGTACGCTAACAGAGTCCTAACTTAACCGACAAAAGAGTTATGATGAATTTCATAGGGTAAGAATTGAAGTAAGGTCAACAAGGATGTCAAAGATAGAGTTTCATAGGTTACGAGTTTCAAACTTAAGGGAGGAGCAAGATGAAGTAAGGAAGAGAGGTATAAACGGTAACGCTTATGGTCAAAGAAGAAGATGAATTAGACAACAAGGAAATGCTAGACACTCAAACTTCAACAACAACATCATCCTAAGCGGCTCTGAAAACTTCCTAACAACAAAACTTATAATCACAACATTCCCAAGAATTTCCTCAAATCACTTATGTTACTTCATCCTACGCAATTCCATGAAACAAGGTACTCCACTATAAGAGTGATCTCATTACTGCGGAACCTCAAACATCTACAAATGACTTCCACAAGATCAAGGTCAAAGTTCCAACCAAGCTATACTCATATCCAACTAGTGTCAACCATGGGTTCCTCATATAAGTAAACCCTCAATCAAGAATCCCAATACCAAGCTCTAAACTCCAAGAAAAAGTTCCTCGAATATTCCACATCCTAACACCAAAATTGAAACTATGTCCTTAAACTTAACAATTGGTGTCAACCATACCATTATCCTTTCTAGTTACTAAAACAAGCGCTAAGACTTTCCAATAATGTAGCTTAGTCTCACTCTCATACCATACCTCAAGTAGCAATCAATATCATTCACTTAAACCAACTAATAATCCACAATTAACATTTCTCATATGGTAACATCTATATTATCAAACCCTCATATCCAAAGCGACTACGAAAGCCAATCACAAACTCGTCTTACTTAGTCAGTCATACAACCTCAAATCCACCATTCTCTTCCATCCATTTTAAGCCAAGTACTAGGCACTAGTATCCCAAGATATGTCTCACTACACTTTTCAAACCTCTCAAATTCTAAACATAAACAACAAAGCCAAGTTCTATAACCTTAGTAACAAATGCAACTCACACTTGGCACACAGAATCCACCAATCAAATATACTCACTTTATAACGGGTCTAGGTATAAGAATCACTAAGTATGTCTCATCACACAACCTAAGTCTTTCCAACATCAAATCCTCTCAAAACCAGGATTAAGGATCAACTACAAACAATCTCCTCAAAGGTCAAAATTCCCAACCAATGCCAACATTCCTCAAAAGAAGGAGTACTATAAAAAGGGCGTTAAGAAAGATTAGCAAGGATCAAAGGACAAGTTAGGAGTACCAGAGTAGCTTTTAAGCAAAATAGGAGAAATTTTAGAAGAGGGATAAGCACTAAGAGATAAAGATTAAGGCAAGGTACACAAAGAATGAAAAACATCTTCGAGGAAGTAGAAGCATTCTTCAAAGTTGAACAAATCTTCAATTTCCGGCAATAGACACCAAATCTTGATCTTCATGTAGGTAAGCTCACGGTAAATGATCCAAGGGCACAACAATTATTAAATGACAGTCCACAAACAAGTTAGAACCTAACAAAGAGCAAACACACTACAGACTACCACCTTAGGTCCTTAAGTCTACCCATCTCTCATTCATTATTCAAGGTCAGGTTCAAATCAAATTTGGGGTACACGTGTGTGCGTCGGGAGCAACATAGGCTCTGATACCAACTGTGACACCCCGCGATAAAGCGGAAAACATAACTTATAAATTCAAGCGGAAATTAGGAAATTTTTGAAACTTTTAAAATTTAAAGCGCGGGTTCATTAAAATCCAAAGCATAAATAAAGAATGCGGAAATAAAGTTTAAATTATACAAACGTGATAGTCGAAGCGAGGGAAAATATATCCCTCGAATGACAATACAATAAAAGGTAGGTCTAAACAATCCTAATAAACTAACTACTAGGCCGAAGTGCTCGCTAGCTCACACATGTCTTCACCCCATGAATGCATCACTAATACCTGTCATTCATGTAAACATGAACGCCACAGTCAGTGGGGAGTAACTCGAGTTCTCCCGACCCACAAAATGTCAAAACGAACATAACAAGGAACTAAAACAGGTAAGTCATATAAGATACATACAAAAGATAAGAATATCAAGTTTATATGTAAACATGGCAAATAATTGGGATAGAACAAGATATGCCAACATTAGCTTAATAAAGATTCATCTGATCATGTGAAACAATTAAATAATATGAAAGACAGGAATATGGTCGTTTATACAAAAGCACGCATTTCAAAGAATTACAATATAGATATGAGATTAGAATTCGAATCATGTGAAGCAGTTAAGTAAGGGATCAACCAATGCAAATTACAAGAATAGAAACTGTAGCCATTATTTGGAAAACCACTTAACAAACATTACACGGGACGTGGCTACTAATGTCACATTCATACTTATGGCTTGCATCTCACCATAAGAACGGATGGGAACATCAATCCCGACGATCATATCGCAACTAGAGGGCTTATAGCTCACCTCTAGTATCCGATAGGACCAAGACAAACAACATAAGGCATAACTCTTACCTTGAAAGACAAATACCGATATCTATAACCAAGCAAGACCTTTACTACTCATATAAATATATAATTCCCCTGGTAGGACGACAATGGTACTCCCAAGACTCAGTCCTAGTCTAAATCGCCGAGACTCTCGGCGAACGGTCCCCGATTCGACATGCGGCGAACAGTCCACATCCAAGACTCGATCGACGAACGGAAGTCGAGAACCCACAATCGGCGAAACGTAACAAAAAGAGGCGGAAAATATGAGCTAAACCCACAATCGGCGAACGATCCATAAGAGCGTAAAGATAAGTCAAGCAATACGGTATAGCATAAAGGCATTATCTCCAGAATACGATATGAGCTAACCCACAATCGGCAGAACAGTCCGAAAGGGGCAGGAAAAACATGAATCAACCAACTCCCGGCAGAACGGCACGAGAGCGGCGTAAAGGTATGTCGAGTAATACGTTATAGCATATATGACAGTATAATGGCATTTCTACAAGAATACGACTCTTACAAGTAATTATTTATAATAATCTTTTCACACTTGTAACACAAAAATAAATATTTCATTTCATATTTAAACATGCCGGTTAAATAGAATATAACAAGTGGTAATGAATAATTTACGTTATATGACATACGGGACGGAAATTTAAATAAATCAAATATCCCGAAGTGGGCACTAGAAGTACCATAATGTGTGGCCCTTCATAAGATATATGTACACATGTACAAGCCCAATGAAAGAAACATGTAAGCCCAACACTTAAGGTATAATGAGTCCATTTAAAACAATAAGGTGAGCCCAAAAACTAGGGAGTAGTGAGCCCAACCATTAAACAAGGGTGAACCCAAAGACTAAATAATGAGTCCAACAAAGTAAACACGAAAAATAACGATATTAAACGAGTCACGTTATAAAATTCGAGACGGGAATTTAAACGGTCCATACATACTAAATTTGGCGCCGTAAGTACCCATAATATGAGTATGGCCCATTGACTACAAGTCAAGCCCCACAAATACAATATGGTGAGCCCAAAGACTATAGGAAAGTGAGCCCACCATGTAAAACACAACTAGCCCAACAACAATCACTAAATGAATGAGTTTTAAGGCCAAAGAAAGAAGGCAAGGTAGTCACGGCCATTCACTATGACCAACAACCGCTACTGCCAAGCCGCGGTTGAGGTCTCTACCCCCCTGCCACTGCCGTGGTCACGGCCACCCTTGGTCAGCCCACAGCTGCGGCTAGACACAGCCCCCTTCGCCACCATTCCCGCTCAAAAACAACCCTCCAAACAGAGAGTAAAAACGGGTATCCGACAGTCCAAAAAAAAACGAGTTTATAAGCAGCAAATATCGAGTAAACAGGTGACGATTTTAGCGTAAAGATACAAGCAGGGAAAACCGGCCTGAGGGACCATTAAACCCGCCCCAAAACTGAGAACGAAAATGGTAAAACGGAGGGTAAAACAGGGGTGAGCAGCCTAGCAAATACACGGTTTCAGACAGACAACAAAAGACAAATTCGAGACGGAATGAGTACAACTTAAACAAGGATAAACACGGTCAAATTCCGGCCATGAGTAAACCCGAGAAAAATCGGCAAGCAATGTACACACCGATCCTCGAAGAGACAACAAGCAACACTCGCTTCATAGACGGCTACAACATGAAAGATTAAGCCATGGAAACGACTAATATCCAAGTAAAGCGACCCCAAGCTCCACGAAATTAACTCCACACATGAGGAAACACATAAAGACCAAAACTTTACACTAAACACAGTAAAAACCGAGACAAGGGACGGAATTTCGACACTTGTCGAGTAACCTATCACCGTTACCTTATCCTCGCGAATTCCAGAGTAAGAACGTCCAAAACTCGAGCCTAACCTCAGTCTTCAACTAAAAGGGAAGAAAAACGAGTAAAAAGGGTCACAAAACCGAGTTTATAAAAGATGTCCATTTCGAAAATTTCAACAAAGTTAAGACTTTCTTACCTAAAAATGAGGAGGAAGAAGAGAGGAAGCCAATGGTGTGAAAATAATGGAGTTTGGTTGAGAAATAAGGGAGGGATCTGGGTTTTTGGAGGGACGAAAATGGTGTTACGTGTTTGTATTGTTGTTCTTTGTTGAGTCGATCTTTTCTTTGCTTGTTTTATTAAAGGAAGAAGACGAAAGAAGGAGAGTGTGGGGATGAAAGGGGAATGGGGACACGGTACCTACAACAATAAATAATAATTATATTTAATAATGATAATAATAATAATAATAATAATAATAATAATAATAATAATAATAATAATAATAATAATAATAATAATAATAATAATAATAATAATAATAATAATAATAATAATAATAATAATATGTAAAAGTAGAGTGTGGGGTGGATAGGGGTGTATGTGTCGATTTTCGATTGGTCCGTATTTAGATAAGATTCTCCATTGCAATGTGACGGTCTAAAGTTAGACGGAATTTAAGACGGAAAATATTATTATCGTCATTATGGTCATTATTATTGCCCGACCAAAAGTACGTATTTTTCTATAAATTAAACTTTAAAATATTCTTTTCATTAAAATCGTGCGCAAAATGAATTAATTAAATTAAATAACTTAATAATATAAAATGAGGTAATTAAACGGTTTAATAAATTAAAATTGTCAAAATGAGAAATTCGCGGGTGTTACATGATTAGTGACAAAGGGTTTTGCACTAATAAAGAGAGATTTCAAAGCTTGAAATACTTAAGTCTATTTGGATCTTCTTAGGGATTGTGTTTCACAATGATGATATACATATAGCAAGTGAATCTAAAACCCACTTCTTCAATTAGAAGGAATGTATTCAATACATGTCTTGAGTTTTGTAGATTCTTGCAATCCTATGATAATGTGAAACTTAAGAGAGGGTCTTAAGTAGGACATCAATGAGTTGGAATCAACATTTTGATCATGTGATAAAACTTTTCTCAATAAGTCGAGAAGTTGTGTTTATACATGAAGTTTAGTGGGAGTTACGGAAATTTTAGTAGTCTTATATGTGGATGACATATTGATCATTGAGAATGATCTAAGACTTATGGAGTATTATAATACATCTTTAATATCCGGATTTATGTAGGTAAATCCACATGATATTAGCGTCAATAAGAAGTCTTACATTGATAAGATTCATGACTAGTTCAATTAAATTGAACATATTTGATTGATTCCATTTGCTTCCGCTGCCGGATCAATTAAATAAGTAATGATGTATAACACTTCATATACTTTGAGTATGATGAATTGTTTTCAAAATCGAATTTAAGTAATCTTTACCAAGTAACCATAAAGATTACCCTTAAGTGCTTGCAGAAGCATTAAGGAAGTAAAGCAAAGTGTTTATGATGCAATTTTGTGTAAGGGTGTTACACAAGTGACAATTGACAATTGAGATTGCGCATGGTTTCCGACAAAACCATAATCAAAACACATTAAGATGGTTAAGATACCATTGTGGCTATGTTATTTAAGAAATAGATTTTCTAGAATCGTTCTAGGCAATAAAGAACAATGAGAGATATTTATAACGGAAATTGAGTACACTTGCAATCATGAGATGTGCAAGAGAATGAGTCCCGCAGACTGTGAAAACAGTGGGAGCTATTCTTAGGCTAGAGGGCCTATTTCTTGATTGGATCTCGACACGTACTCAGAAAGTTTTGTAATACAAATGTATACATTACAAAGGAAAACGAGTATGTAGTAAGGTTGAGTAAGGTACAAGAAGTTGATAAAACCTACTAACCAAAGCCTTCTCATAGGCTAAACATGATGAGACATGTCATTTCAATTGAATTGAAATGAACAACTACATACAAGAACAAATTAGATTATAGAACATGAAATAGTAATCAGGCATTGACTATTCATATGTGATAATCGCATTTGTCGTTCGAGTTTTTACTTTAAAAACTCCTTTTATACTTTGTTACATCCAAACGGGTTGTAGAGACAACATTGAACCCCGTTAAAGTGAACATGGATTAACATTGTATTCGCCCATAGTCACTTGTATGAGGTGACGTCTCGAAGTGACTAGAGTGTGATGCGATTGATGGCAAGTTCAAGTGCTATAGAGTCATGTGAGATGACTAGTCGATCACATAGGCAGACTGTTAGGAACACTTTGTCGGGCAGTGACCGCTTATAGAGTTCTGGCAAATTTATAAAGCCTGGTCGTGGCGAGAGCTACTATAGTATTCTAATGAGTCGATTCTTTTGACTAAAGACTGTTCACCTAAGATGGCACAGTTTCAGATTAACTTTGATTTGTGTTACTACGACCTTCGTAAATGGGGTCAAATGGGCATATTTTGGGTTATGATGGCTGTGGCTAGTCGAAGGGAATAAGTGCGATAGGAATTTTCCACCCCTTTGTCAGGGTTAAAACAATATCTCAGGGCCACTCGAGGGGTAATGAACTGGAAATGCGTGGCCACGCTCGGAAGGTATCCATGGTGGATAAATTCCGGTCAATCAGTTATTCTCCAGATCGAGGAAACCACTCTTGATATGATCAAGTATGACCCGAAAGACACCTTGTATTGAGTGGGAGATAGTAACAGGACAAGAGAATTGGTGACGCACACTTGTCGAGGACAAGTGAGAGATTGTTGGGAAATGTGTCCTCAACAATAGTGCGATCACATGATTTAAATATCATTATTAAATCTCATTACAAGAATACGGAAGGGATGATACATAATATATATAGTCAACTGGTCCACACATATCGGTAATGATTGGTGGCTAGAGTTTGACATTATTGTCGTCTTGACGGTGGTGACCTATTGATCCCTTGAGGTCACACCTAAAGGACGATTCCCTTAATTGAAAAGGTTAATTAATTGTATCTTAATCTGATTAATTAATTCCTTAAAATTGAACAAATTATTATCATAAGAGAGAAAATGACATCTTATTCTAATGTGATTAAATAAGATTTTATTTAGTAATTTAAGAAGTTATATTACTAAAATTAATCGGTGTTTGCGAAACACGTGAGATGAGAATGATAAGTCAGTTATAATTTCAAGAGGTTGTGAATTATACTAACTAGTAATTAAATGACCATTTTATGAGAAAATAATTTTATATTACTAGTCAATTTGTTAAATATGATTTATTTAATTTGTAAATGATATTTAATTTGTTAAATATGCATTTTAAATTAAAACATGACATAAGACATGTCACATGTCACATGACATATAATTGTACAATTGACAAAAATAAAATGGACTCCATATTACAACATAGAAACCGAAAATTAGGTGGGCATGCTTGGAAATTTTGTCTTGTTCATTTGTCTTATTCTTTTGTCTATGAAACTTGATAGTGACTTGACCATGCAAAAGCCTTACACCAATTTGTCTTGTGAAGACAAAAAGAAAAAGAAAAATTGGTCCATATACACACACCAACCGGTTTTTGGTGTAGGGTGTAGAGGATTTTTCTTCATAATTTTCATCATTCTCTCATGTTTTGATAAAAACTCCTTTCTCTCTCTTGTTCATCACAAAATCAAGTTTGATGAATCTAATTTGTTTAAATCATACACTATTAATACTAGAAGTAGTATATGAGTATTAGTAATAGATTTTAAGGTAAACCACATTACAAATATCTAGTACATATTAGTTTGTGGGATTAAGGGATTGTCTTGGGTGCTACTAATTGGAGGGCTTCTACTTTGAGGTCATGTATGTTCATCCAATATTGGAAAGCTCAAGAACAAACAAGAAGGAGATCTTGTTGCTGCCCATTTGACCGAAATTCATATGGTGAGAAAATGTTTTCTTATCTTCTTTTATTTTAGTTTGCATGCATAAGATTTAAACCATTTATCCTTGTTTATTAGTCCTTTTGACTCGTTGTGTAAACCATTTGTCTTTGTTATTGTGACTCGTTGTGTGAACCATTTTTCCTTGTTCATTAGTCCTTGTGACTCGTTGTGTGAACCATTTGTGCTTGGTCATTAGTCCTTGTGACTCGATGTGTAAACTATTTGTCCTTGTTCATTAGTACTTATGACTCATTGTGTGAACCATTTGTCCTTATTTTTAGTCCTTGTGACTCGTTGTTTAAACCATTTGTCCTTGTTTATTAGTCCTTGTGACTCGTTGTGTAAACCATTTGTCTTTGTTATTGTGACTCGTTGTGTGAACCATTTTTCCTTGTTCATTAGTCCTTGTGACTCGTTGTGTGAACCATTTGTCCTTGTTCATTAGTCCTTGTGACTCGTTGTGTAAACTATTTGTCCTTGTTCATTAGTCCTTGTGACTCGTTGTGTGAACCATTTGTCCTTGTTCATTTGTCCTTGCGACTCCTTGTGTTAACTATTTTTCCTTGTTCTTTAGTCCTTGTGACTCGTTGTGTGAACCATTTGTCCTTGGTCATTAGTCCTTGTGACTCGATGTGTAAACTATTTGTCCTTGTTCATTAGTACTTGTGACTCATTGTGTGAACCATTTGTCCTTGTTCATTAGTCCTTGTGACTCATTGTGTAAACTATTTGTCCTTGTTCATTAGTCCTTGTGACTCGTTGTGTAAACCATTTGTCCTTGTTCATTAGTCCTTGTAACTCGTTATGTTAACCATTTGTCCTTGTGACTCGTTGGGTGAACCATTTCTCCTTGTTCATTAGTCCTTGTGACTTATTGTGTGAAGCATTTATCCTTGTTCTTTAGTCCTTGGTCCTTGTTGTGTGAACCATTTGTCTATGTTTATTAGTCCTTGTGTCTCGTTGTGTAAACCATTTGTCTTTGTTATTGTGACTCGTTGTGTGAACCATTTTTCCTTGTTCATTAGTCCTTGTGACTCGTTGTGTGAACCATTTGTCCTTGTTCATTAGTCCTTGTGAGTCGTTGTGTAAACTATTTGTCCTTGTTCATTAGTCCTTGTGACTCGTTGTGTGAACCATTTGTCCTTGTTCATTAGTCCTTGTAACTCGTTATGTTAACCATTTGTCCTTGTCACTCGTTGTGTGAACCATTTGTCCTTGTTCATTAGTCGTTGTGACTCATTGTGTGATGCATTTATCCTTGTTCTTTAGTCCTTGGTCCTTGTTGTGTGAACCATTTGTCTATGTTTATTAGTCCTTGTGTCTCGTTGTGTAAACTATTTGTCCTTGTTGTTGTGACTTGTTGTGTGAAGCATTTTTCCTCGTTCATTAGTCCTTGTGACTCGTTGTGTGAACCATTTGTCCTCGTTCATTAGTCCTTGTGACTCGTTGTGTAAACTATTTGTCCTTGTTCATTAGTCCTTGTGACTCGTTGTGTGAACCATTTATCCTTGTTCATTAGTCCTTGTAACTCGTAATGTTAACCATTTGTCCTTGTTTTTTAGTCCTTGTGACCCATTGGGTAAAACAATTGTCCTTGTTATTGTGACTTGTTTTGTGAACCATTTTTCATTTTTCATTAGTCCTTGTGACTCGTTGTGTGAACCATTTGTCCTTGTTCATTAGTCCTTGTGACTCGTTGTTTAAACTATTTGTCCTTGTTCATTAGTCCTTGTGACTCGTTGTGTGAACCATCTGTCCTTGTTCTTTAGTCCTTGTGACTTGTTGTTTAAACAATTTGTCCTTGTTTATTAGTCCTTGTGACTCGTTGTGTAAACCATTTGTCTTTGTTATTGTGACTCGTTGTGTGAACCATTTTTCCTTGTTCATTAGTCCTTGTGAGTTGTTGTGTGAACCATTTATCCTTGTTCATTAGTCCTTGTGACTCGTTGTGTAAACTATTTGTCCTTGTTCATTAGTCCTTGTGACTCGTTGTGTGAACCATATATCCTTGTTCATTATTCCTTGTAACTCGTAATGTTAACCATTTGTCATTGTTTATTAGTCATTATGACTCATTGGGTAAACCAATTGTTCTTGTTATTGTGACTTGTTGTCTGAACCATTTTTCATTGTTCATTAGTACTTGTGACTCGTTGTGTGAACCAATTGTCCTTGTTCATTAGTCCATGTGACTCGTTGTGTGAACCATTTGTCCTTGTTCATTAGTCCTTGTGACTCGTTGTTTAAATCATTTGTAACAAGCACTCATTGTATAAATCATTTGATCTTTTTCTTTAGTCCTTGTGACTCGTTCTATGGACCATTTGTCCTTGTTCATTTGTCCTTGTGACTCCTTGTGTAATACCCCGTATTTTATATAATCAATTAAACGGATATTATTATATATTAGTTATTATACATTTTATATTACTAATTATGTCGGGTTAATAGTTGAGTCGATAATTACATTAAGCTATCGTAAGTTAATTGAGACGGGTTTATGTGGAATTCGAAATGTGAGCTAACCCATTTAAGTTGGCCCAATAACATGTTCAACCCAATTAACCCTAAACCCTAACCCTAATTATAACCTAAACACTACCAAACCCTTCCCCTCACCCGCCTCCCTCACGCCTCCCTTCTTCATCAGCTCAAACATCAACCTTCACGCATAGAGAGAGAGAGAGAGATTAAGCCTGGGTGTTGACGGCGCAGCAAGGAAGGCCGTAGGGTGGTTGTCGACGTCCGTGGGCGGCCCTGGTGGCAGTTGTGGGGGCAGAAAAAGGTAGGCGCACAAATCTTCTCTGTTTTCGCATTGATGTCGGGTTTTTGGGTGTTGTTTCGTGACTTAGAGAGATGAGGCTGGTGGTTGTAGACGGGGTAAGGGCATTGGGTGGTATGTGTCGAGTGTAGTGGTGGTGGTTAGGGAGGTTTTAGGCAGTGGTAGTGGCAGAGAGAGGCGGCAGCGACAGGGGGTGGCAAACGGGTTAAAAATGCGGGTTTTCAGGTGGGTTTAGAATGGGTAGGTTTGGGGTGGCGCCACCGTGGACTCAGGGGAGGTCGAACCGGCGGCGCCACGGCCTTTGGTGCGCTTGCTGACGCGAGTAGGGCTGTGGTGGTTTGGCAGGGGTTAGGTAATGGTTGCGGTGGTGGTGAGTCGAGAAAATGGGGCGTTTGGTGAGGCTTGGCGGTGAACCAGGCCAAATGACGGCCCTGGTTCGACTCGCCGTGGCGATCGACCGGGGTTGGGTTGGTTGTTGGTGGTGGGGTCGAAGTGGGGAGCAAGTGCGGTGGTTGTCACGGTGGTTAGGTGGCGCGTAGAGTCGGGAAACCGGTTGGAAGCCGTGGGTTGGGGCGTGTTATTTAGTGGGTTTGATTCGTTTCGTTATTATTTAAGTTATCGTATTCTTATTTAATTAATTTAATTCCCGAGTTAATTAAAATAATTAGAGACGGGTTTTGAGTCGGGTTGTTGAGTTGTTCAATATTTGATTCGGGTTTTCTTAGTCACATAATTCGTTTAATCCTTTAATTATCGTTTTGGTTTTGTTCCGAGTTATTTAAAATAAAATAATAATTAATTAATTAGAGACGGGTTTAATAGAAAAGTTACTATATCGGGAAAGTTTCCATTTTTAGGAAGTTCTATCTTTAATAACTCTCTATTTTGGGAACGGGAATAGTTAAGTAATTGTTATCATTTAATTATCTTTCAGAGGGCGAATTGTTGTGGAATATTACTGGACACCCGGCTATCTGACTGCAGTACTGAGGTAGGGAAATACACTTGACTTATTATCGTTGTTGTTGAATTGTGTTGACTTGATTTATGGTTGTTGATTTACGTTACGATTCATATACTGGAAGGTGATTGACTGAATTGATCGTATTGAGTATATTATCACAACATTTGGTAACCGGCATGATTTTATGATTTATCAGTTCAATGATATATATATATTGTGTGGCATTAATTTCTTTTGAGCATTCATATGCATTGGAGATGGTGGATGTTGTGGTGATGTGGTGTGGTGATGATGTTGTGATAAGGCCCAGGCGGGTTCTGCAGGACTTGCCCTGGTGTCCTCAACAAGTGCTATGAAATGCGGATCGGCTACGGTCGATATATATAGTCTCACAGGGGATCGGTATGGTGGGCGTTCCGGGTTATGAGTTATGAGACTGGTTATGAGATATGAGTTGAGATGGAGATGGAGGTGTCGGAGGAGCATGCATATCATATTTTTTTTTTGTTTCATTGTTTTCCCTACTCAACCTCGTGGTTGACCCTGTGTATTCGTGAACACCTATGATGACCCAAATATTGGCGAGCAGACTTGACAGGTTTAAGAGATAGAACGGGAGCTTGGTGGGCGTGAGACACTGGATCAGAAGTGTGACACCGTCATTTATTGCGGAAAAGTAAACACGGTCTAACTAGAAGTTTCATAACATAACCATCGCTAAAGTCGCGAATAGCAAATTATACAACCAATGTAAAGAGGGAGACATATGTCCCTAAAATGTATGTGACATAAAAAGTGTTTAAGGGTCACAATAAAATAAAACCAATCTAGGTCCCAAGGTTACTTTGCTCGCTAGCTCGTCCATGTACCCCATATATGCATCACCTACCTGTCATTCGCATTTTATACAAATACGAAAGCCACAGTCAGTGGGGAGTAACTCCGAGTTCTCCCAGCCACGAAATGTCATAATTAATATAACATGTAAACATAAGAATATGAATACGAATCACACAATGCCTTAGCATATAGATGCTAGACAATCGTGCTTATCATGTGAACAACAATATAACAACACATAGTCCTAGCATGTGAATACTAGACCGACTCATAATACACTATCATGTGAATCACATAACATCCAGGAATCCAAACTCTATCAACCATAGCCGGCTTGCATCTCACCTTCTATGATTCATAGAATCATCAAACAAGAAAGGGCAATATATCTAGAGACAGGCATAAGTTCTTAGTACGGTCAATAGTCACTCTGTAACTCGAGTCTATACCACGAGGTAGGGAAGGTAATCGAACCGGTATCTTGGCTCAGAGGTTCTATCAAAACATGGCCAAGACACAACACAACCCTAGCCTAAAATCTGCGCAGACCTAGACATGCGGATACACACCACCGCACCCAAGACCCACAATTTTATAAAACCATGTGAGTACCCTAAGGAGTCCACCAAAGGGTTGGCTAGTACTTAAGCTGACCACTTACTCTCAAAATAAGTAACGAGGTCATGCCCCAACTTGGATATAAACCCACCAAGTCGGGAACACGAGGGCTATTAAGCGGTGAACATACACTCGTCAAAGACTATAATGACCTATCTATGATGAAGGCCGAAATACTCACCTAGGACCTAGTCCCAGCTAGTCCCAGCTTGAATACTTTAGCCCACACCACACAAGACAAGTAGGATACCCAATTAACCATAAGAGGGGCAAAGAGTCCAACTTACCAACATAAATGCTAACATTCTATCATGTGAAAGGCTATATAAATGTCTATTCAGCAGACAATCCAACCATATCCTCAATGTCATCAATAACCAAATTATAGCTAACCATCAATATCATAGTCCATGAGAATAAACTACAATGGCTAAAGGCAAACAAGACTCAAGCATAAGGCATCCAAAGCATCCAACAACCAACATGTGAAATGATAATTACAAATATCAAGGCATAACATAAAACCTCCAATAACAACCAATCTTACCTCAAAGACAAACCCTCGACCCGAGTCCCGCGACGGGTCATCGGTCAAATCGAGGCTGACCGGTTTAAAACTAGTTTGACCAAACTCGTTCGGTCAATCTGGCCCAGCTCAGAGTCTTTGCCTACTTTGGCCCAAATCATAAAATTTATCACAATATAATTCTCATGCTATTTCTAATTTCTATCATGTGAAAAGCGAAAGTAACACATTATCAATCCCTAAACACTTAACAAACAACAGGCACAACATTAACTACTAATGTGACATTAATTCGTCGAGTAACTCGGAATAGTTACCTTAAGCTAGCAAAGAGACAAGCAATAACTTGAGAAAGCTTCTAAAACCCAAAATTACTCTTCATCTTCAACCACATATGAGGCACCTAAAATAATTATGTGAAAGGACGATATTAACGAATTATCGTTATATAAAATAAGAGACGGAAATTAATTTAATTATATTTTAAATAAACCAAACTAGCGTCAAAACAATTTATGGACACGACTCAAAAGTTATTATGACAACCTCAAACTCGGCCTAACCACCAACTACACATGGCCTCAAACTCGTGACTTAGCTAGGCCACGGCCAGGCCACTAGGAGTCCGACACGACCACCATCCGACTACCCATAGCCACCCTTCACCCTACTTCATAACCTGACCCAAAAATCAGTCCAAAACAGAACCCAAAAGATGCCTAAGTTCGACCCCAACTCCGGTCCTCAAATGCAAAGTGAAGACCCACGATGACGGCTCTCGTCCCCCCAAAACAGTAGTACCAATCGTCCCCTTAAGACTCCATTCTCGCGCCTAAAAACAGTCCTAGCTGAGCCAACTAAGTCAGCATTTAAAACGGTTTTAGAGCGGAAATCCACAAGTATAAAGCAACTCAAAAACAGTCCCTAAAGACTACAAAAATCGCCCCAACACGAGTCCAAATCGGTCCAAAACAATCCCTACATGTCAGAATACACCGTCTCAACTATAAAACACACCAATTATCACCCAAAACAATCCATACATGTCAGCATACACCGTCTTAAATATACCACTTACTAGCTAGCATCCCAAATGATCCCTAGAGGTCAGTATACACCGTCTCAATCATCTCCACATATCAGTATACACCGTCTCAACTATACAACTGACTAATTAACATCCATAAGGATCCCTATATATAATTATACACCGTCTTAATTATAAAACAGACTAACCAAAGATTCGAAATAAACATATTTTACAAGTAATATTGAGTAACCAATCATTGTTACCTTTTTCCGATTGAACTAATCATTTATGACTAACAAATCTTCTACCGGCCGTCTATCTCAAAGACTTACAACCGTCTTATAATAAATAAAGCTGAAAGTATAAATTGGGTTTGTAAAAATACATGACGAAAATGAATGTTACTTACATCGGAATGACGAGAACGACGAAAGGAGCGCTATGGAACAAAAATAGTAGAAAACGGATGAAAACGGAGGGATGGAATCAATTTAAAATAAAAAAATTAAAACGAACGTAAAAGAAGAAAGAAGAAGGAGAAGAAGAAATGTTACGTGAGAAATGAGGGAGCAAATTGCACTGCTGCTTTATTTATTATACGTACGTTTCTTCATCGTTAAGAAACTTCGATAGTTATTAAAACCGTTTCGAGTTAAATTTAACCGGTTTAAGTAAAAGTTTCAGTAATAAAACGGAATCAATAATAAATAAATTTAATGAGTGAAAATAAAATAAACTCAGCTAGTTAACGTAAATAATACAATATCAGCTTGAATCGGAATTATTAGCGATTTTTTTACAAAACTAACGGATATTAATAAAAATTGCTAATTTAGTGAAATAAGCTCAAAATATCTAATTGGACGGTTTTGTTCCCAAAATCCATCTCGGGTTCACTTAAAACAACTTTCATAAGGACTCGTAAAGAAACGGAAATTATTAAATAAATAAACTCGAACTAATTTCAATAAACTCGAACTAACTTTAAATAAACTTATTAATGATTATTAAAATTAACGTATCGAATTATGATGAAATTAATTAATTAGCTAAGCATATATATATATAAATCGTTAAATGATGTAATTAAATTCAAAATAGCAATTAAAAGATATTTATCCAACTTAATAAAATACGGGGTGTTACAATCATCCCATCTTTTTAAAAAGTTTCGTCCTCGAAACTTGAAAGTATAAATGAAAGGTTATAAAAATAAAACTGGAATTGGAATCGGTAACCAAAACATTTTAAACGTCACTTATCGTAAGAATCAAAATTCTTTCAAAAGTTTCAAATAAAATTTTCCGACAGAACCAGATTCTCATCAAAGGAACGGAAGTGCTCTCGTTGCGCATTCAAGAACATCACATTCCAAGTCCAAGATAAGGTCAAAGGCAAATCATTTGTATAAATCAAAAATCAAAATACTTTCGAAAACATTAATGAAGAGTTTTCAAAAGTATAAGTCTCATTCATGGAACGAAATTGCTCTTGTTGTGCACACAAGAACGCTAACCTTCCAAGTCAAAGACAAATTTAAAACCGAAAATCACTCGTCGACAAGAGTAGAACAAGTTATTAAACGTTTCTAATAACGAGTTCTAACATCCGATCAACGTTAAAATCAAAATAAGAGAAAGGTAATCTACTAAAATTTTCTTTTGCAAAAAGCCAAAATAGAAATAAAGGTTTCACTTTTAAACCAAAATGGGGGTCAAATCCCTGAAAATGTAACATTAAACTTTGACAAAGAAGTCATAAATAGATCAAAGTTAACAGAAATTGGATAAAATTTAAAGAAATCTCGGGTTTAGCGATTAAAATCATGATAAAGAAGTCTATACTCAAGGAACAAATATGGAATTAAATCAAATTTTCATTTTCAAATCTTTAAAAATAGGTTAGGTTTGCAGAAGTGACATAAACTTTTAAGAATGAATCGAAACTGGTAGTTTGAAAGTTTAGAAGTTGCACAAAAAGGAAAGTAACTTAGATAGCTGATAGAGGAGGGACATGGGTATATGTTCAAAACGCAAGTTCAAGTCATTCTTAACAATTCAGATTCGTTCACTTTATTTAAAAGCTAAATATCTCCAAAAATATGGCTAATTTTGGTGTGATTCCTGTTTTAAATTGAAGTACATGATGTAAGCTTTCCAACGAGTGGTCACACGCTTTATTTGGTTAAGTAACGAAGGAGATATGGTCGTTTTAAGGCGAGCTGTCCAACTTTTACGTGGGTGACGCAAATTGGACGAACCAAGACAATCAAAGGACGAATGGAATTGCTACTTCTTAACGCTGGTCCGAATCCTAACTTTGGCGCTAAAAGAAATGCGAGCTATATCACAATGCGAGCTGGTCCGAGAAGTGCCGTCCAAGGAGTGCCGCCCAAGGAGAGTGCCGCCCAAGGAGAGTGCCGCCCAAGTTAGAGGATGATTTTAGTCTTCCTCACCTAGTTTTCCTCACCTAGTTTTTACAAAAATCTAGCATATTTTTTCTACATAGTCTTAAATAATGCCTTGGAGCCCAAGCACACTTAGGAAATTGCACCTAGCATTTAATGTTGCCTTGGAGCCCAAGCACATATTTTGTTATATAAGGGCCGAAATACCCCCATTTGTAATCATCCAATTTCAGAAATATAAACCCAAGTGTAGAGATTTTCTCTCAAACTTTGAATGCTTGCGAGTATTCTTGTCTTCCTTGCGAGGTCGGCGCTTTATTTCAGCCTTGTTTACTGTGTGTTCTTGGTTGAAATATCCTTTGTTTCCCTCCTTGTTCCTATGTGGTCTTGGTTGGAGATTCCAGTTTTAGTTGAGTTATCTTGCGAGGTTTCTTAGCTAATCCATATCCATTTTACTTAAACATTTTCCGCTGCAAACTAAACTCTAAAAACACAAAAATATCACTCAAAACACTTCACCAAATCAGTCCCCTTTTGTGTCTAACATTCACACCGATTTGGTACCCGGTTTTACATCAAATTGGTTATCAGAGCTGTGTTCAAATTTGTTTCTTAACAAGTTTGTCTTGGGAAAAGCATAATCATGGGAGATGAAGATGGAAAAGAGTTGGATTGCTACAATGAAGAAGTTGAACTAGAGGATAATTTATTCTTTTCCAAAGATTTTATGGAGGAAGGTGATTCTTCCTTAAATTTTGATTTGCCACCAATATTTGACGACTATGGTGATGATGATGCATTGGATGATGTCACTTTCAAAGTTACAAATCCTATGAACTTCTATGTGATTGATTTTGAAGAAAAAGAGCGTTATCAGTCTCCACTTGAAAGCTACATTAAGAAGAAGCTCAACGGACATATCGTGAGTAAAATCAGTTTGAGCATATTTCTTTATCATGATGAACAACATAAACCATATGGTGTTGATAAACTGTTGATTAGAGGGTGGTTGGGTGGAAGGAATAACAAGGTTAATGGAGTCAGTCGCTTTGAAAAACTAATAAGCTACATTGAAGATGATGAATTAAAGGAGCATTTAGATTTATGTGCAAGCTTAACTTGTGATACTTATGAAATCATGAATAGAAGATTTGTGTTTGATCCCGGAGGGTCCGATGTTGACATCTTTAACTTCAAGGTTTTCAAGATTCGAGGACGAATCTTTTTGAAGAAGGGGAGAATGATACAGGAGGGACATGGGTATATGTTCAAAACGCAAGTTCAAGTCATTCTTAACAATTCAGATTCGTTCACTTTATTTAAAAGCTAAATATCTCCAAAAATATGGCTAATTTTGGTGTGATTCCTGTTTTAAATTGAAGTACATGATGTAAGCTTTCCAACGAGTGGTCACACGCTTTATTTGGTTAAGTAACGAAGGAGATATGGTCGTTTTAAGGCGAGCTGTCCAACTTTTACGTGGGTGACGCAAATTGGACGAACCAAGACAATCAAAGGACAAATGGAATTGTTACTTCTTAACGCTGGTCTGAATCCTAACTTTGGCGCTAAAAGAAATGCGAGCTATATCACAATGCGAGCTGGTCCGAGAAGTGCCGTCCAAGGAGTGCCGCCCAAGTTAGAGGATGATTTTAGTCTTCCTCACCTAGTTTTCCTCACCTAGTTTTTACAAAAATCTAGCATATTTTTTCTATATAGTCTTAAATAATACCTTGGAGCCCAAGCACACTTAGGAAATTGCACCTAGCATTTAATGTTGCCTTGGAGCCCAAGCACATATTTTGTTATATAAGGGCCGAAATACCCCCATTTGTAATCATCCAATTTCAGAAATATAAACCCAAGTGTAGAGATTTTCTCTCAAACTTTGAATGCTTGCGAGTGTTCTTGTCTTCCTTGCGAGGTCGGCGCTTTATTTCAGCCTTGTTTACTGTGTGTTCTTGGTTGAAATATCCTTTGTTTCCCTCCTTGTTCCTGTGTGGTCTTGGTTGGAGATTCCAGTTTTAGTTGAGTTATCTTGCGAGGTTTCTTAGCTAATCCATATCCATTTTACTTTAACATTTTCCGCTGCAAACTAAACTCTAAAAACACAAAAATATCACTCAAAACACTTCACCAAATCAGTCCCCTTTTGTGTCTAACATTCACACCGATTTGGTACCCGGTTTTACATCAATAGCATAGAAACAAAGTATGTTAAGAGAGCTCAAACTTAAGCAACAAGAGAGCTATAATGAATTTCATAGGGTAAAAATTGAAGTCAAAATTACAAGGATGTCAAAGATAGAGTTTCACAAGATACGAGTGTCAAACTTAAAGGAGGAGCAAGATGAAGCGAGAAAAAGAGGTATGAACGGTAACGCTTATGATCAAGGAGAAAGGAAAATTAGACAACAAGGAAACGCCAGATACTCAAATCTCAAACAACAATGTCATCACTCCACTAAGGAAACAAAGGGTAAAAACCAGGTCAGGAAATGATAGAAAATTTAAAAAGGGATATATGAATATGTCAAGATGTGATACTAAAAGAGTCGAATCATAAAGATAACTAGTTAACAACCAGTAAGAGATATTAGAATTAGGAAGGTATTCAAGATAAGGAAATAACGAGTAAACTTTTATACTTAAGAATCAAATCCAACCAAGGTATGAACGAAAAGGAGGAAAACGATTAAAGGTATGAAAGAGGATTTTAAGGCTTAAACCATACGCTTCCTAAAACTTAAGGTTCTCTCTAACAAGGTCACGCCTATTAGGGTATTGTACCTTCATAACACAACGACCAAATCCCAAAACAAGGGTCAAGGTAAAATAAATGCTCGCTTAAGGGGTAATAAATCGGTTAGATACTTCTTCCACCTATCTTATCACATATTAGGATTTCCCTAAAGCAAATCTACCACTCAAGTATAAAAGCATCTCTTTATCTCAAGTACTCGACACAACCACAATGTTTTAAAAACCAAAGAATGAATTGACAAAGACTTCTCAACAAAGTTCTCAAGGAACAACTAACACCAAATCACATTCCCAATCTATACGGGATTGTTAACATCTAAAAATGGGTTTTCTTCCAAATTCATAATCTAAACTTATCTCATGTTTACTCCTAAGGTGACGACGCTCAACCTACTAAGCTTTCAAATCCCAAACATAAACAACAAAGCCAAGTTCTATAACTTTAATCACATAGGCAACTCATTCCTAACACAAAGAATCCACCAATCGATTATACTTACTTTGTCAAGGAACTAGGTATAAGAATCACTAAGTATGTCTCATCACCTTACCTAAGTCTTTATAACATCACGACTTCTCAAAGCCAGGGTTAAGGGTCAGACACAAACAATCTCCTCAAAAGTCGAATTTTCCAACCCAGGTCAACATTCCTCACAAGAAGGAGTACTATCAAATGGCGTTAAGGGAGGATAAGCAAGGAACAAAAGACAAGTTAGGAGTACAAGCGTAGCTTTTAAAGTAAAACAGAAGGGAGTTTAGAAGGAGGATAAGCACCATGAGATTAAGAATAAGGCGAGATACAAAAAGAACGAGAAACATCTTCAAGGAAGTAGAAGCATTCTTCAAAGGTTGAACAAATCTTCAATCCTCAGCAATAGGCACTAAATCTTGATCTTCTTAAAATATAAGTGTCCTTTCAATGGAACGGAGATACTCTTGGCGATCACTCAAGAACATCAATATTCCAATTCAAAGACATAAAAATACATTTTTACACCAACAAATGATAAAACTAATTATCAGACGTCTCCAATAACAAGCTTTAACACTAATTGACGTTAAAACCAGTGAAAAACATTAAAATATTTTCAAAACCATTAGTTCAATTTTTTTTTTTTTTTTTTATAATAAGGGTAATAACTCCATTAGCTATAGATAAGCTCACGGTCATTGATCCAAGAACGCAACAATTATTAAATGACAATCAACAAACAAGTTAGTACCTAACAAAGAGCAAACACAAAGAGACTACAACATAAGGTCCTAAGTCTACCCATCTTACCCATCTCTCAAGTTTATTATTTTAAGGTCAAGTTATTTATATTGTGGTGCACAAACGTGCGTCGGGAGCAAATATGCTCTGATACCAACTGTGACACCCTCATTTATTGCGGAAAAGTAAACACGTAAATCTAGAATAAAACTGCATGGATATGTTTGTAATAGGTTCATTTGGGTAAAAACCTGTAATTTTTAAAACCTGAACCCGTTATAAAGATATCCAAATTGGAAGGTGTCAAACATACAAGGTCTAACTAGAAGTTTCATAACATAACCATCGCTAAAGTCGCGAATAGCAAATTATACAACCAATGTAAAGAGGGAGACATATGTCCCTAAAATGTATGTGACATAAAAAGTGTTTAAGGGTCACAATAAAATAAAACCAATCTAGGTCCCAAGGTTACTTTGCTCGCTAGCTCGTCCATGTACCCCATATATGCATCACCTACATCATTCGCATTTTATACAAATACGAAAGCCACGGTCGGTGGGGAGTAACCCCGAGTTCTCCCGAAACACGAAATGTCATAATTAATATAACATGTAAACATAAGAATATGAATACGAATCACACAATGCCTTAGCATATAGATGCTAGACAATCGTGCTTATCATGTGAACAACAATATAACAACACATAGTCCTAGCATGTGAATACTAGACCGACTCATACTACACTATCATGTGAATCACATAACATCCAGGAATCCAAACTCTATCAACCATAGCCGGCTTGCATCTCACCTTCTATGATTCATAGAATCATTAAACAAGAAAGGGCAATATATCTAGAGACAGGCATAAGTTCTTAGTACGGTCAATAGTCACTCTGTAACTCGAGTCTATACCACGAGGTAGGGAAGGTAATCGAACCGGTATCTTGGCTCGGAGGTTCTATCAAAACATGGCCAAGACACAACACAACCCTAGCCTAAAATCTGCCTTGAGACCTAGACATGCGGATACACACCACCGCACCCAAGACCCACAATTTTATAAAACCATGTGAGTACCCTAAGGAGTCCACCAAAGGGTTGGCTAGTACTTAAGGTGACCACTTACTCTCAAAATAAGTAACGAGGTCATGCCCCAACTTGGATATAAACCCACCAAGTCGGGAACACAAAGGCTATTAAGCGGTGAACATACACTCGTCAAAGACTATAATGACCTATCTATGATGAAGGCCGAAATACTCACCTAGGACCTAGTCCCAGCTAGTCCCGCTTGAATACTTTAGCCCACACCACACAAGACAAGTAGGATACCCAATTAACCATAAGAGGGGCAAAGAGTCCAACTTACCAACATAAATGCTAACATTCTATCATGTGAAAGGCTATATAAATGTCTATTCAAAGAGACAATCCAACCATATCCTCAATGTCATCAATAACCAAATTATAGCTAACCATCAATATCATAGTCCATGAGAATAAACTACAATGGCTAAAGGCAAACAAGACTCAAGCATAAGGCATCCAAAGCATCCAACAACCAACATGTGAAATGATAATTACAAATATCAAGGCATAACATAAAACCTCCAATAACAACCAATCTTACCTCAAAGACAAACCCTCGACCCGAGTCCCGCGACGGGTCATCGGTCAAATCGAGGTGACCGGTTTAAACCTAGTTTGACCAAACTCGTTCGGTCAATAACTGCCCACTCGAGTCTTTGCCTACTTTGGCCCAAATCATAAAATTTATCACAATATAATTCTCATGCTATTTCTAATTTCTATCATGTGAAAAGCGAAAGTAACACATTATCAATCACCTAAACACTTAACAAACAACAGGCACAACATTAACTACTAATGTGACATTAATTCGTCGAGTAACTCGGAATAGTTACCTTAAGCTAGCAAAGAGACAAGCAATAACTTGAGAAAGCTTCTAAAACCCAAAATTACTCTTCATCTTCAACCACATATGAGGCACCTAAAATAATTATGTGAAAGGACGATATTAACGAATTATCGTTATATAAAATAAGAGACGGAAATTAATTTAATTATATTTTAAATAAACCAAACTAGCGTCAAAACAATTTATGGACACGGCTCAAAAGTTATTATGACAACCTCAAACTCGGCCTAACCACCAACTACACATGGCCTCAAACTCGTGACTTAGCTAGGCCACGGCCAGGCCACTAGGAGTCCGACACGACCACCATCCGACTACCCATAGCCACCCTTCACCCTACTTCATAACCTGACCCAAAAATCAGTCCAAAACAGAACCCAAAAGATGCCTAAGTTCGACCCCAACTCCAGTCCTCAAATGCAAAGTGAAGACCCACGATGACAGCTCTCGTCCCTGCCCAAAACAGAGTACCAATCGTCCCCTTAAGACTCCATTCTCGCGCCTAAAAACAGTCCTAGCTGAGCCAACTAAGTCAGCATTTAAAACGGTTTTAGAGCGGAAATCCACAAGTATAAAGCAACTCAAAAACAGTCCCTAAAGACTACAAAAATCGCCCCAACACAGAGTCCAAATCAGTCCAAAACAATCCCTACATGTCAGTATACACCGTCTCAACTATAAAACACACCAATTATCACCCAAAACAATCCATACATGTCAAAGATACACCGTCTTAAATATACCACTTACTAGCTAGCATCCCAAATGATCCCTAGAGGTCCGTATACACCGTCTCAATCATCTCCACATATCAGTATACACCGTCTCAACTATACAACCGACTAATTAACATCCATAAGGATCCCTATATATAATTATACACCGTCTTAATTATAAAACAGACTAACCAAAGATTCGAAATAAACATATTTTACAAGTAATATTGAGTAACCAATCATTGTTACCTTTTTCCGATTGAACTAATCATTTATGACTAACAAATCTTCTACCAGCCCGTCTATCTCAGCACTTACAACCGTCTTATAATAAATAAAGCTGAAAGTATAAATTGGGTTTGTAAAAATACATGACGAAAATGAATGTTACTTACATCGGAATGACGAGAACGACGAAAGGAGCGCTATGGAACAAAAATAGTAGAAAACGGATGAGAAACGGAGGGATGGAATCAATTTAAAATAAAAAAAATTAAAACAGAACGTAAAAGAAGAAAGAAGAAGGGAGAAGAAGAAATGTTACGTGAGAAATGAGGGAGCAGCTTGCCTGCCTGCTATTTATTATACGTACGTTTCTTCATCGTTAAGAAACTTCGATAGTTATTAAAACCGTTTCGAGTTAAATTTAACCGGTTTAAGTAAAAGTTTCAGTAATAAAACGGAATCAATAATAAATAAATTTAATGAGTGAAAATAAAATAAACTCAGCTAGTTAACGTAAATAATACAATATCAGCTTGAATCGGAATTATTAGCGATTTTTTTACAAAACTAACGGATATTAATAAAAATTGCTAATTTAGTGAAATAAGCTCAAAATATCTAATTGGACGGTTTTGTTCCCAAAATCCATCTCGAGTTCACTTAAAACAACTTTCATAAGGACTCGTAAAGAAACGGAAATTATTAAATAAATAAACTCGAACTAATTTCAATAAACTCGAACTAACTTTAAATAAACTTATTAATGATTATTAAAATTAACGTATCGAATTATGATGAAATTAATTAATTAGCTAAGCATATATATATAAATCGTTAAATGATGTAATTAAATTCAAAATAGCAATTAAAAGAATTTTATCCAACTTAATAAAATACGGGGTGTTACAAGAAGACTTAGTAACTAGATCATCATCTAGAAGACTTTCACTTTTATTTATGTTTGTTCTTTGTAATTTGATGTAAAAGAGGTTTGTAATAATTAAGTTAAAGTAATTATATAATTTTGCCTTGGAGTTTAATTTGTTATTCACTACCTCGGGAAACCGAGATGGTAACAGTCCGGTTTATTAGGGAATGTCTTGCTAAAGGCTCCTTCATAAACCGGGGTGTTACAAAGTGGTATCAGAGCGAACGATCCTCAGGCCTAAACCAATGAACCTCAATGAACATAGGATGTGTCTAAATAAAATGAACCCCTGGATAGGGACTGTTAGGAGCTCACAGTGCGGTTAAGAAGGCGCCCTTAATGCGTACTCTTTTGCCCTCTCAGTTTTGAACCAGGTAACCCGAGATAAATTGAGTGAATGGGGTAGTTAGAAGGAAAACCTTGGATATAATCGAGTTGATGTATACCTTGAGACCCATATATTCTAACCATTCTGCAGGACGACGTTACGGTAAGTATTTTGTATGAATGATGACGTGATCATATGATGTTGTGGAGATGAGAAATAAATTTTCGTGTTCTGGTTGATAACCAATGAAGTGTTGGATTGTGGTAATCGTGAGCGTGAAAATAATTGCGAATTGATGATATTTATTTGGATGGATGTTGAATGACGTGTTGATAGAGCTAATATGTCTAGCGATATGCGGTTATGTGATCCCGAAGCCATGCTAGTATAGTATTGTGATAGTAATCTGAAACACTATTGAATTGCATCTTTCTAGTCAAAGCAATCGTGATTTAGATGTTAGGAGTAGATCGAGATGCGAAGGGATTCTATGGGATAGATGTTTACGTAAGCACAAAGTGTGAGATTTAAGTTGGGATGGGTTAGTATACATAGTATGTTCATAAGAGCTTGTAACATAGTAAAGAATGACCTAGTGCTGAAACTCGTTTTGTTTGATTTTACTCTTTAATTGACCTTACTGTCATTTCTTTTCTGTTTATTGCCTATGGATGAAAATTTTATGAGAGATAGCCTCGTGAGTTAGTGTTCATTTGGCGTTGGTTTCATGCTTATAGGATATATGGATTAGGAGTAATAAATATTTTAGTGGGCTGTGGTCAGGAAGTTCCTGTGCAGTGATGTTTTGACCAACGATTTTGTAAAAATCCTCATTTAAATTGTATTAATAATTTTTGTATAATTCCAACTCCATCGATCAGAAGATTCGCATATGTTTTCAAATTGATAAGCCACGAAAATTCTTGATGTCTTTATATTAAATGGTAAGTTTTGCAAACTGACCCAAGTTTCGGACCAATTGCTATCACATACTTGTTTGGACCAACTGAGTTGCAAAATCCTTTAAAAATTGAATTCTTGAGCTTTGGACTTCATTCTTTTCTCACGAATTATTAACTCTCTGTATGTTATAAAAAGTAATATAACTCAAGTTTTCGTTGAACGGTTATTTATTCGTGATTTTTGGAAGTTACAACGTGAATCATAACTTTTAAAATGTGAATTCTACGTTGAGTTTTCATACAGTTGTTCGATTATTTCATGAGCCTTATTAATGTGAAATTATAGTGTCCTTATATGATGATAGTAGCACACATATTCATTGGTTATGTATCTTAACAAGTGATAAAAAAAAAAAAAATTTAATTAAAGTTTAGTTTATAACATTGTTGGCATGATAGTATGAGTGAAATTGAATAACTTAATTTGATTCTTAATCGAGGGTGAAATATTTGATACGAGTCCAGTTGTTTGCCTATTTTATATATGTTTGGCATGTTGTAATATCTCTGGTGTGTTCATCATATTTGCATAGTGGTCGGATATATATAAATATAAAACTACATTGTCATATCTTGGTAAAGTTGAGGGCGTTAAATGATAATTTGATTGTTCTAATATACTCGCATGAATATCTATAATAATTATGTTTAAATGTTTACACATGGATGGTAGTAATGATTATGTCTAAATGTTCACACATGTAGGATGTCATCTGAGTTCTAATGTCTTTCATGTGAGTTGTGTGCCTATAGTTATACTTATTACTTTCATTGCATTAAATTATTTCAGTTGAACCTAAACCTATAACATGATAATAAACAGTGTTGTTATTCCTTATTGAATATGTTCGTTATTATATTGTCATAAATGCTAAAGTGATTCTTGCAATTGTATGGGCGTGATATAGAGGAAACTGTTTGATGTAGCACAACATTTGGCATATCTATATTCTCGAGTCGTTACTATCAATTATATTCTAATAAAGATTGTTTATGTCAGCTATGTTGGCCAATTATAATGGGACAACCCTTTGATGATTCACATCATATGCATTGGTTTAAATGATAGTCGTTATAGTTACGTTTAATTGAGCCTACGAGTTGCCTAATTATTCAAGTCGTGCAAATCAGAGAAGTTGTTCAAGTTGCTAATCTTTTATCATAGCTAGTGTTCTACAAAGTATATGATGGCAAATGTATATGTTTAAGCTATTTATACGATATCTCTTGTTTTGCTGAAAATGAGAATACTAAGTTGCTGGACACAATTGAATGATATGGTTGCTAAAATGTGGAACATATGTGTGATAAGGAAGTAATGTTGTTGTTGTCATAGATCATATGTTGTTACTTTTATTGGGAAATATGTTTTCAGAATTGATATCGTGCAAACAATTTTGATAATTTAAAATATGAATTATGAGGATGTTGTTGATTGTTTAAATTCATCGGCCTAATTCGTGACCTAAACCAGCGAGTGAGTAAATGGTTGTACGGACATGTCAATAAGATCCTGTGATTGTGATGGATAGTAGTGGATCTATTTTCTGTGATATGTTTACAAATGTGAGAAGTTTCTTAAATTGTTTTGTTGATTTTACTCTCGCTCGTTCATGGTCTATAATTGATCATCAAATTTGTTTAGTTGTGAAACCGTGTAAACCTTGGTTCCTTTCTTGTTGTTCTTTTAGTTTGATGTGGTGTTTTTAAGTTAAGCATGAGCTAAGTAATAAATGTTACTTGTTGACAATCAGTTAATTCCATAATAAAACCTTGTTTCGACTTTAATGTTAATGCGCAATCTCTTATTATGTGTTCTTTCCTGTTACATGTGGTTGACAGTGATTTTGTTGCATATGTATATGAAAGTTGAAAAGAGGTTACAAGGACGTAACCATGTTTCTAGTTGGGTAGGATTGTAAAATCTTAAGGTTTATGTTGCACTTGTTTGTAGATTGTAGTTTTAATCAAGTTGATGTTTCGTTGTGGGGTACCCATGCAAATGAATTCTATATGTTTTGTTCCTACTTCTGTTAGTTGGTTGATGTGTAAAAGGAGAGTGTAGTTAAACTATTGATATTGAGATTGAGATTGGCCACTAGTATTGAGTTGTGGGGTCTTTGTGCCGAGTTATATTTACGGGAGTTATGTTTACGGTCCAGTGTGACCATGGTTATTGAGTTATTCTGAGTTTGGAATCGAAATTTAGATGGAAAGATGACGGTGTTCTCAGGTGGTTATTTAGTTGTTATACATTTGTGTTCTCAAGTAGTTATAGTTGTAGTTAGTTGGGTTAAGTGAAGATGAGTTAAACTTCGGGACGAAGTTTATTTTTTTTAGGAAGACAGAATGTAACATTTCGTGTCTGTTATGTTTAATTGATGTGTCAAAAGTGTGTGTTAACTGTGTTAGAAATGCGTGACGTCCGTATGTACGATATACAATACCCTTCTGATGTTTGGGTACGGGAGCGAACTTCGGGACGAAGTTCACTTTAAGGGGGAAGACCAGTAATACCCCGTATTTTATATAATCAATTAAACGGATATTATTATATATTAGTTATTATACATTTTATATTACTAATTATGTCGGGTTAATAGTTGAGTCGATAATTACATTAAGCTATCGTAAGTTAATTGAGACGGGTTTATATGGAATTCGAAATGTGAGCTAACCCATTTAAGTTGGCCCAATAACATGTTCAGCCCAATTAACCCTAAACCCTAACCCTAATTATAACCTAAACACTACCAAACCCTTCCCCTCACCCGCCTCCCTCACGCCTCCCTTCTTCATCAGCTCAAACATCAACCTTCACGCATAGAGAGAGAGAGAGAGAGAGAGAGAGAGAAGCACGGGTGTTGACGGTTGCGACAAGGAAGGCCGTAGGGTGGTTGTCGACGTCCGTGGGCGGCCCTGTGGCGATTGTGGTGGCGAGAAAAAGGTAGGCGCACAAATCTCCTCTGTTTTCGCATTGATGTCGGGTTTTTGGGTGTTGTTTCGTGACTTAGAGAGGTGAGGCTGGTGGTTGTTGACGGGGTAAGGGCATTGGGTGGTATGTGTCGAGTGTAGTGGTGGTGGTTAGGAGGTTTTAGGCGGTGGTAGTGGCGGAGAGGCGGCGACGGGGGTGGCAAACGGGTTAAAAATGCGGGTTTTCAGGTGGGTTTAGAATGGGTAGGTTTGGGGTGGCGCCACCGTGGACTCGGGGGAGGTCGAACCGGAGACGCCACGACGCCTGGGTGCACTGCTTGACGGCGAGTAGGGCTGTGGTGGTTTGGCAGGGGTTAGGTAATGGTTGCGGTGGTGGTGAGTCGAGAAAATGGGGCGTTTGGTGAGGCTTGGCGGTGAACCAGGCCAAATGACGGCCCTGGTTCGACTCGCCGGCGGCAGTCGACCAGACTAGGGTTGGTTGTTGGTGGTGGGGTCGAAGTGGGGAGCAAGTGCGGTGGTTGTCACGGTGGTTAGGTGGCGCGTGGAGTCGGAAAACGGGTTGGAAGCCGTGGGTTGGGGCGTGTTATTTAATGGGTTTAATTCGTTTCGTTATTATTTAAGTTATCGTATTCTTAATTAATTAATTTAATTCCCGAGTTAATTAAAATAATTAGAGACGGGTTTTGAGTCGGGTTGTTGAGTTGTTCAATGTTTGATTCGGGTTTTCTTAGTCGCATAATTCGTTTAATCCTTTAATTATCGTTTTGGTTTTGTTCCGAGTTATTTAAAATAAAATAATAATTAATAATAATTAATTAATTAGAGACGGGTTTAATAGAAAAGTTACTATATCGGGAAAGTTTCCATTTTTAGGAAGTTCTATCTTTAATAACTCTCTATTTTGGGAACGGGAATAGTTAAGTAATTGTTATCATTTAATTATCTTTCGTAGGGCGAATTGTTGTGAATATTCTTTGGACACCCTACTATCTGATCATTGCAGATCTTGAGGTAGGGAAATACACTTGACTTATTATCGTTGTTGTTGAATTGTGTTGACTTGATTCTGTTGGGAAATGTGTCCTCAACAATAGTGCGATCACATGATTTAAATATCATTATTAAATCTCATTTTAAGAATACATGTGGGATGTAATATTTCTACAAATCAATCGGTCCACACATATCGATAATGATTGGCTGACTAGAGTTTGACATTACCGTCGTGCGGCGGTGGTGATCGATTGATCCCCTTAGGTCATACCTATAGGGAAATACTCTTAATTGATTATTTAATTAATCGTATACCGATACGAGTTAATTAAATTGCTTAAAATTGACGGATAATTTTGTGAGTATAATTTACGTATCTCATTGTAAATATGATTAAATGAGACACGGTCTAAGTAATCGAATTATTTTATTACTTAGATGAAATTGTTGTTTGCAGAAACAAATTGAAACGGAATGAATAAATTATTATAAATACAGAATGTTGTAGTTTATAATTTGGAAACATTTTTGGTACAAGTAATTACGAATTACTAGTCGATTTTGTAAATGACATATTTATGAGTATGTTGATTTTTAATATGTTAAAAATACATTAAAAATTCACATGTCAAGTAACATGTCACATATGTCACACTTGACAAATGACAAAATAAAATGGACCTTCCATTTTATCTTGTATAAACCGAAAATTAGGAGTATTAGTGGAATAATTATGTTGATTATTTTAATAAGAGAAAACATAATTATTAAAGTCTAATCTCTAGCCATGCCCACCTATGCTTTTGAGAAGAGCAAAAAACAAAAGTATTGGGCATCCTACCCAAGCCAATTTTCGGCCAACCATACAAGAAAAGAAAAAGAGCTTTTTCTTTTCAATTAATTCATTCATCATTTTTCACCTATAACATTTTCTAGTGTAAGAAAATGGAGCATCTCTACAATATATGAATTTTCTAGAGAAATAAAATCTCACATATACTCCCTCTTGACCGAGTGATTCAAGAGCCAAAAATACAATTTATTTTGTATTAATTTTATAGCAAAACTAATATTATTACTAGATCTAAATAATATTGGTTATTAAGATGTATTCCTTGGGTATATGCTTTTGGGAGGGATTCTACATTTGAATCCTTGTTCTTCCATAAGGAGAGCTCAAGAACAAGTGAGTAGGTGAACTCACTTGTGCCCATAAATCCGAAAACATCCAATGTAAGATGTTGATTTCTTCTCTATATTTTATATTGTTTGCATGCATAAAATCCATATTTAATTTTATGACAAATTAAATTAAATCACATATATGAATATGTATGTATATAGATCTACATTTCCTTCAATTGGTATCAGAGCCACGGTTGTTTGCATGCAAATCGGTTAAAAGTTTTTCCGAGTTATAAGAATAACAAATAAAACTTGTAAAATTTGTGTTATTATGAGATATCACGAAATTAATCCATGCATGTTAATATTTCTGGTCCTAAAATGTTTTAGGATATTTTGGTTAATTTTACGGATTTTTATTGTTCATAATTTACTATAATGGCATTTAAATGTGATTTTATGAGTAAAAATGTCATTTTTGGTCTAAAATTAGCTATACTTCGAATTTTCCATTGATTTTTGGATATGTTGTTATATATATTATTTTGAGATAACCTGTAAATTTTCATAATTTTTGGACTTATTATGCTCGAAAAATGGATTTTTCATTATTAAATTCGGATTTAAGTGAAAAATAGGTTAATATGAGTTAAATTTCGAATCTGGTCATAGAAAATTAATATGTTGTCACATGCAATTTTAAAGATGTGTGTTAAATAATTGGGTATAAAGAAGTCTTTTTGCATGATTTATGAATTTTTGAAGAAAAATAGCATAAATAGTGACATTATTAGTGAAAATTAATAAAACATAATCTATGACTTAGAAAAAACGTCTAATGTTGCATTTTATTATCTTTTTCAGATCTAAAATTGAAAAGTTAATGAATATATTTTTTCCATGATTTTATGATTATTTTAGTTAAAACCGATAAACCGCAACATTGTTTTTCCGGAAAAATTTCGAAATTTTTAACCTAAGTTTTTGAACATTATGAGTGTCATGGTATTTTTCCAGAATGTTCATGAATTTAAATTTCAAATTTCAAATTTATTTGAAATTTTGTGATTTATTTGAAGTTTATAGCTTATTTTTGTAATTTTTGGTCCATTTATGAACAATTTTATAAAATATGGGTTAATTATGGTCAAATTATTAGTGAAGACTAAATTTTGAGTCCTAAGAGGTTAGGGTAATTAACTTATGCATAAATATGAATTTATGTAATTTTTGTGATTATAAAATGTTGAAATCACGCAAATCCGTAAAAACCAAGTAATATACGATATTGGCTAATTAAAGGCGATTTAGCATAAAATTGGGCATGTTCATACATATTTTAATGCTGCATTTTCTTTATGATTGTCATAATTTTAATTTATGTAATTTTGAATTATGTAATTTTACTTAGTATGGCCCTAGATTTTAATTGGTATTTCCCGAAATGTATTGGAATATCGATTCGGTTGTAATTTTTATTGTGATCTCGTATCACCGTTATGTAATTTAATAGATTTATTTTATTTTAGTTACAAATGTATAATAGGAAATTATGTAATTTATTATGTAATTTTATTCATTCCGGAGTTCCCAAAGACGGATTTCTTCAAGAATGGCGATACATAAAGACGGTGTTACCTCGAGATGCGTGCCACAACCGAAGTTCAAGGGACCAATGGAGTTGGTTTCCGAATATGTAATAGTTAAATAGTTTTTCTATTTTAGGAAAGGCCATACTAGGATTTATTTATTTTATTTATTTTATGCTTGCATTTTATTTTATGTCACATGCATCGCTAAATCGCCATAACTAAACATGCATCCTTATTTTATCGAGTTTATCGACCGTGTCAATTCGAATTATCGTAGTTCACCGCTTTAGTTCACTTAAAACGTGATAGATAATAAATTGACATGACCTCTCGCTAAAACAATTAATTGAGACATAGCCTTACCAAATAGTAGAAACCATGAAAACCTATTTCGCGAGGGAGTGCACTCGGCTACCCCGGGGTACAAACCTTGTTACGTAGGGGAAGTGGGTGATAAATGTCTAATCCACCGAATTCATGTTGATGAGGGTTTCATCGGCTACCCCGTGCCTAAATTAATGTGGGTTTGGATAATGGACACATTTATTCGAAATTTGGATTGAACTCAACAAAAGTAATCGATAAGGGTTTCATCGGCTACCCCGTGCCCTTGTTGATGTGTTTTGGGCTATAGATAAATATTAGAGTAATTTTATCGACCAAGAGTTCTAAAAGTAGAATCGATTAAAAGTTAATCCACCGAGTTATATTGATAAAGGTTTCATCGGCTACCCCGTGCCTAAGTCAATATGAATTTGGGTCTTGGAATCATTTATCATAGTTGGGTAGAGGTCACTATGTAAATGCTATATTTGTTGTTTCAAGTATTTATAAAACGATAAATGTTAAGTTTTTCCACTATTCCGTTTTTATATTGTTCTATTTCTTTACCACAATTCATATACGATATCATTTCGATTTTGACTCAAATCTCCATTATAACATCGTAACTAAAGACAAATATGAATTTGCTTCTAAAACCTCATACGAACCATTGCTAAGGATCTCTTGTAAAGAGTATAGATTAAAGTTATTCATTATCAAACAGGTTTTTGATTCTTGACTAACACTTCTACTTACAATGGATTATGTTTCATATACTTAATTGAATTAAGTACCTTGAAGCGATAAATTGTTTTGGTGATTAGATTTTCAGAATTCGTAATTGACCAAAATAACGCAACCACTTCAATGAAAGTTTTAAGACTAAAACGAACAAATGAAGAGTAATCTTCATGAATTCAATTTTGCTTCTCAAAGCAAAGACTCATTGAAATGAGTGGGAGCATTCTCTTAAACCGATAAGATGAGGACGAGGTTAAAGAAGTAAAATTAGAATGGAATTGATACAAGGTAATGTTGAAAGTAAAGTCATTGAGGAATGACGATACTAAACCTATCAATCCCGACCAATAAAGTTTCCATTGTCTTAAATGTTGGACACAAGAAAGGAAACTGCCCCAAATTATTGAAGAATCAACAAGTTAGTTGTGGGACATCTAATGGGACCTTCTCCTTTAAATGTTTATTTGATTAAACATAAATTCTGCTAGTACCACTTCGTCAATATTAGAAACCAGTGGAGGTTTTCATCATTGTACTTGATACATAGGATGATTAGAAGATGACGACTAGCAACAATAATGTCGAGAGATAGAGTAATTGTGTACTCAATCTAGTTTTTGGATTTAAAGTTGTACTTAATTGTGACTATTAAGTGCATAAACTCTAAATAAGAATATAAACTTGTTAAGATACAAAAAGGGTTTTCACTTTTGTGACCCTATACACCACGATTTGATGTATGGCTAGCCCATTATCAAGGTGATTATATTCTAAAACAAACTAGAATGATATATCATGTAGATGATGTAAGATTCAAATTGGTAACCCAAGATTAAACCTTAAATTTTGGAATGATGAACGTAAAAAGTTATCGAGTACTCTTGAAACCATTAGATTGTTAATGGTATATGCGTATCTTGTATTCAAAGCAAGATGTCTCGTGCCTTTTGGTTGAAAAGGAGATCGAGGTTGTAAATCATTGATCCAAAAAGGGTTGATCATTCTCTTTTATCAACGATTTAAGTTGACGCTAAAGTGTGTTCACTTAATAAGGTAAATAGAGAAATCTTTGAAGAAGTTCAAGAGTTCAAGGAATCACGATTTAGTCGTGATGGGATTATCAAAGTGAAGACTTTGATATAAGCCAAGGAAATGTGATATAGTATCACAAGTTAATCTCTCTTAGCACGCATTATGAAATAATGTGTGGATGGATAAGAAATCAAACGCTATTCGATAAGGTTTGGACTTCGATCAAGTTACTTTGAGTTACTTGATCCTTTTGGGGATTTTATCGTTTTGTCTAAATTATTTTTCCACTAAATCGAATCATATAAGATATGAAATGGTAAAAGTACCATGTTTGTAAGTTTTCACAAGAAACAAATGCTCATTTTTCCCTCTTCAATTATAACGAGTACGACGGGTTTGCGGCTCTTGAAGCTGTCTTTCTAAAATACAAGTTTATTTCTAGAAGACAGAGTGGGAGAAATTATTCAAGAGCCACAAAGAATGCCACACAGAATGTTATGTCGCAAGAAACTGGTATTTCTTGGCTACATGAGACGTTTTGTGTAAGACATTGTTTCTTTTTGATGAAGATTAAATTCGTCACTTGTTAAAAATGATGAATTCATGCTACTTTTAAGAAAGTAAAGAGCTTATAACTTACAAAAGAAATTGTTTGATTCAAGTTGATTACTTCTGGAAAGTAATCAACAAATGACTTACATAAGAGTGTTTAAGTCACAACTCAATATAAGGCTTAGAGCCATGAAAATCCAATATAAAAGGCTTGATTAGTTGCAAAGGGTTTTTGCACTAATAAAGAGAAATTTCAAGGTTTGATTGGTTGCAAAGGGTTTTGTACCAGTTGAAATGCTTAAGTCTATTTGGATCTTCTTAGGGATTGTGTTTCATTATTATAAAATACACAGCAAGTGAATCTAAAACCCACTTCTTCAATAGAAGGAATGTATTCAATACATGTCATGAGTTTTATAGATTCTTGCAATCCTAAGATAATGTGAAACTTAAGAGAGAATCTTAAGTAGGACATCAATGAGTTGGAATCAACATTTTGATCATGTGATAAAACATTTCTCGATAAGTCGAGAAGTTGTGTTTATACATGGAGTTTAGTGGGAGTTACGGAATTTTTAATTAGTCCGATATGTGGATGACATATTGATCATTGAGAATGATTTAAGACTTTTGGAGTATTATAATACATCTTGAATATCCGGATTTATGAAGATAAATCCACATGATATTAGCGTCATTAAGAAGTCTTATGTTGATAAGATTCATGACTAGTTCAATTAAATTGAATATATTTGATTGATTTCATTTGCTTCATTGCCGAATCAATTAAAAAGAAATGATGTATAACACTTGATATGCTTTGAGTATGATGAATTGTTTTCAAAATCGAATTTAAGTAATCTTTACCAAGTAAGCTATAAAGATTACCCTTAAGTGCTTGCAGAAGCATTAAGGCTATGATGCAAAGTGTTTATGATGCAATATTGTGTAAGGGTGTTACACAAGTGACAATTGACAATTGAGATTGCGCATGGTTTCCGACAAAACCATAATCAAAACACATTAGGATGGTTAAGATACCATTGTGGCAATGTTTATTAAGAAGTAGATTTTCTAGAATCGTTCTAGGCAATAAAGAACAATGAGAGACATTTATAACGGAAATTGAGTACACTTGCGATCATGAGATGTGCAAGAAGGATGAGTCCCGCACACTCAAAAACAAATGGGAGCTATTCTTAGGCTAGAGGGCCTATGTCTTGATTGGATCTCGACACGTACTCAGAAAGTTTTGTAATGCAAATGTATACATTACAAAGGAAAACGAGTATGTAGTGAGGTTAAGTAAGGTACAAGAAATTGATAAAACCTACTAACCAAAGCCTTCTCAAAGGCTAAACGTGATGAGTCATGTCATTTCAATTGAATTGAAATGAACAACTACGTACAAGATCAAATTAGATTATAGAACATGAAATAGTAATCAGGCATTGACTATTCATATGTGATAATCGCATTTGTCGTTCGAGTTTTACTTTAAAACTCTTTTATTATACTTTGTTACATCCAAACGGGTTGTAGAGACAATTGAACCCCGTTAAAGTGAACACGGATTAGCATTGTATTCGCCCATAGTCACTTGTATGAGGTGACGTCTCGAAGTGACTAGAGTGTGATGCGATTGATGGCAAGTTCAAGTGCCATAGAGTCATGTGAGATGACTAGTCGATCACATAGGCAGACTGTTAGGAACACCTTGTCGGGCCTTATGACCGCTTATAGAGTTCTGACAATTTATATAGCCTGGTCGTGGCGAGAGCTACTATAGTATTCTAATGAGTCGATTCTTTTGACTAAAGACTATTCACCTAAGATGGCACGATTTCGATTAACTTTGATTTGTGTTACTACGACCTTCGTAAATGGGGTCAAATGGGCATATTTTGGGTTATGATGGCTGTGGCTAGTCGAAGGGAATGAGTGCGATAGGAATTGTCCACCCCCTTGTCAGGGTTAAAACAATATCTCAGGGCCACTCGAGGAGTAATTAACTGGAAATGCGTGGCCACGCTCGGAAGGTATCCAGAGTGGATAAATCCGGTCAAACAGTTATTCTCCAGATCGAGGAAACCACTCTCGATATGATCACTTGCAAGTACGACCTGAAAGACACCTTGCATTGAGTGGGAGATAGTAATAGGACAAGAGAATTGGTGACGCACACTTTTCGAGGACAGGTGGGAGATTGTTGGGAAATGTGTCCTCAACAATAGTGCGATCACATGATTTAAATATCATTATTAAATCTCATTTTAAGAATACATGTGGGATGTAATATTTTACAGTCAACTGGTCCACACATATCGGTAATGATTGGCTGACTAGAGTTTGACATTACTTCGTCGTGCGGCCGGTGGTGATCAGTTGATCCCCTTAGGTCATACCTATAGGGAAATACTCTTAATTGATTATTTAATTAATCGTATACCGATACGAGTTAATTAAATTGCTTAAAATTGACGGATAATTTTGTGAGTATAATTTACGTATCTCATTGTAAATATGATTAAATGAGACACGGTCTAAGTAATCGAATTATTTTATTACTTAGATGAAATTGTTGTTTTGCGAAAACAAATTGAAACGGAATGAATAAATTATTATAAATACAGAATGTTGTAGTTTATAATTTGGAAACATTTTTGGTACAAGTAATTACGAATTACTAGTCGATTTTGTAAATGACATATTTATGAGTATGTTGATTTTTAATATGTTAAAAATACATTAAAAATTCACAAGTCAAGTAACATGTCACATATGTCACACTTGACAAATGACAAAATAAAATGGACCTTCCATTTTATCTTGTATAAACCGAAAATTAGGAGTATTAGTGGAATAATTATGTTGATTATTTTAATAAGAGAAAACATAATTATTAAAGTCTAATCTCTAGCCATGCCCACCTATGCTTTTGAGAAGAGCAAAAAACAAAAGTATTGGGCATCCTACCCAAGCCAATTTTCGGCCAACCATACAAGAAAAGAAAAAGAGCTTTTTCTTTTCAATTAATTCATTCATCATTTTTCACTTATAACATTTTCTAGTGTAAGAAAATAGAGCATCTCTACAATATATGAATTTTCTAGAGAAATAAAATCTCACATATACTCCCTCTTGACCGAGTGATTCAAGAGCCAAAAATACAATTTATTTTGTATTAATTTTATAGCAAAACTAATATTATTACTAGATCTAAATAATATTGGTTATTAAGATGTATTCCTTGGGTATATGCTTTTGGGAGGGATTCTACATTTGAATCCTTGTTCTTCCATAAGGAGAGCTCAAGAACAAGTGAGTAGGTGAACTCACTTGTGCCCATAAATCCGAAAACATCCAATGTAAGATGTTGATTTCTTCTCTATATTTTATATTGTTTGCATGCATAAAATCCATATTTAATTTTATGACAAATTAAATTAAATCACATATATGAATATGTATGTATATAGATCTACATTTCCTTCAGATTCATGGTTGTTGATTTACGTTATGATTCATATACTGGAAGGTGATTGACTGAATTGATCGTATTGAGTATATTATCACAACATTTGGTAACCGGCATGATTTTATGATTTATCAGTTCAATGATATATATATATTGTGTGGCATTAATTTCTTTTGAGCATTCATATGCATTGGAGATGGAGGATGTTGTGGTGATGTGGTGTGGTGATGATGTTGTGATAAGGCCCGGGCGGGTTCGCAGGACTTGCCCTGTGTCCTCAGTGCGGTGGGATCGGCTACGGTCGATATATATAGTCTACCGGGGATCGGTATAGCTGGGCGTTCCGGGTTATGAGTTATGAGACTGGTTATGAGATATGAGTTGAGATGGAGATAGAGGTGTCGGAGGAGCATGCATATCATATTTTTTTTGTTGTTTCATTGTTTTCCCTACTCAACCTCGTGGTTGACCCTGTGTATTCGTGAACACCTGTGATGACCCAAATATTGGCGATCAGACTTGACAGGTTTAAGAGATAGAACGGGAGCTTGGTGGGCGTGAGACACTGGATCAGAAGACTTAGTAACTAGATCATCATCTAGAAGACTTTCACTTTTATTTATGTTAGTTCTTTGTAATTTGATGTAAAAGAGGTTTGTAATAATTAAGTTAAAGTAATTATATAATTTTGCCTTGGAGTTTAATTTGTTATTCACTAACTCGGGAAACCGAGATGGTAACAGTCCGGTTTATTAGGGAATGTCATGCTAAAGGCTCCTTCATAAACCGGGGTGTTACACCTTGTGTTAACTATTTTTCCTTGTTCTTTAGTCCTTGTGACTCATTGTGTGAACCATTTGTCCTTGGTCATTAGTCCTTGTGACTCGATGTGTAAACTATTTGTCCTTGTTCATTAGTCCTTGTGACTCGTTGTGTAAACAATTTGTCCTTGTTCATTAGTCCTTGTGACTCGTTGTGTGAACCATTTGTCCTTGTTCATTAGTCCTTGTAACTCGTTATGTTAACCATTTGTCCTTGTGACTCGTTGTGTGAACCATTTGTCCTTGTTCATTAGTCGTTGTGACTCATTGTGTGATGCATTTATCCTTGTTCTTTAGTCCTTGGTCCTTGTTGTGTGAACCATTTGTCTATGTTTATTAGTCCTTGTGTCTCGTTGTGTAAACTATTTATCCTTGTTATTGTGACTTGTTGTGTGAAGCATTTTTCCTCGTTCATTAGTCCTTGTGACTCGTTGTGTGAACCATTTGTCCTTGTTCATTAGTCCTTGTGACTCATTGTGTAAACTATTTATCCTTGTTCATTAGTCCTTTTGACTCGTTGTGTGAACCATCTGTCCTTGTTCTTTAGTCCTTGTGACTTGTTGTTTAAACCATTTGTCCTTGTTTATTAGTCCTTGTGACTCGTTGTGTAAACCATTTGTCTTTGTTATTGTGACTCGTTGTGTGAACCATTTTTCCTTGTTCATTAGTCCTTGTGACTCGTTGTGTGAACCATTTGTCCTTGTTCATTAGTCCTTGTGACTCGTTGTGTAAACTATTTGTCCTTGTTCATTAGTCCTTGTGACTCGTTGTGTGAACCATTTATCCTTGTTCGTTAGTCCTTGTAACTCGTAATGTTAACCATTTGTCCTTGTTTTTTAGTCCTTGTGACTTATTGGGTAAACCAATTGTCCTTGTTATTGTGACTTGTTTTGTGAACCATTTTTCATTTTTCATTAGTCCTTGTGACTCGTTGTGTGAACCATTTGTCCTTGTTCATTAGTCCTTGTGACTCGTTCCGTAAACTATTTGTCCTTGTTCATTAGTCCTTGTGACTCGTTGTGTGAACCATCTGTCCTTGTTCTTTAGTCCTTGTGACTTGTTGTTTAAATAATTTGTCCTTGTTTATTAGTCCTTGTGACTCGTTGTGTAAACCATTTGTCTTTGTTATTGTGACTCGTTGTGTGAACCATTTTTCCTTGTTTATTAGTCCTTGTGACTCGTTGTGTGAACCGTTTATCCTTGTTCATTAGTCCTTGTGACTTGTTGTGTAAACTATTTGTCCTTGTTCATTAGTCCTTGTGACTCGTTGTGTGAACCATTTATCCTTGTTCATTAGTCCTTGTAACTCGTAATGTTAACCATTTGTCCTTGTTTATTAGTCCTTGTAACTCGTAATGTTAACCATTTGTCCTTATTTATTAGTCCTTATGACTCATTGGGTAAACCAATTGTCCTTGTTATTGTGACTTGTTGTGTGAACCATTTTTCATTGTTCATTAGTCCTTGTGACTCGTTGTGTGAACCAATTGTCCTTGTTCATCAGTCCATGTGACTCGTTGTGTGAACCATTTGTCCTTCTTCATTAGTCCTTGTGACTCGTTGTTTAAATCATTTGTAACAAGCACTCATTGTATAAATCCTTTGATCTTTTTCTTTAGTCCTTGTGACTCGTTCTTTGGACCATTTGTCCTTGTTCATTTGTCCTTGTGACTCCAAGTGTTAACTATTTTTCCTTATTTCTTAGTCCTTGTGACTCGTTGTGTGAACCATTTGTGCTTGGTCATTAGTCCTTGTGACTCGATGTGTAAACTATTTGTCCTTGTTCATTAGTACTTATGACTCGTTGTGTGAACCATTTGTCCTTATTTTTAGTCCTTGTGACTCGTTGTTTAAACCATTTGTCCTTGTTTATTAGTCCTTGTGACTCGTTGTGTAAACCATTTGTCTTTGTTATTGTGACTCGTTGTGTGAACCATTTTTCCTTGTTCATTAGTCCTTGTGACTCGTTGTGTGAACCATTTGTCCTTGTTCATTAGTCCTTGTGACTCGTTTTGTAAACTATTTGTCCTTGTTCATTAGTCCTTGTGACTCGTTGTGTGAACCATTTATCCTTGTTCGTTAGTCCTTGTAACTCGTAATGTTAACCATTTGTCCTTGTTTTTTAGTCCTTGTGACTCATTGGGTAAACCAATTGTCCTTGTTATTGTGACTTGTTGTGTGAACCATTTTTCATTGTTCATTAGTCCTTGTGACTCGTTGTGTGAACCAATTGTCCTTGTTCATCAGTCCATGTGACTCGTTGTGTGAACCATTTGTCCTTCTTCATTAGTCCTTGTGACTCGTTGTTTAAATCATTTGTAACAAGCACTCATTGTATAAATCCTTTGATCTTTTTCTTTAGTCCTTGTGACTCGTTCTTTGGACCATTTGTCCTTGTTCATTTGTCCTTGTGACTCCAAGTGTTAACTATTTTTCCTTGTTTCTTAGTCCTTGTGACTCGTTGTGTGAACCATTTGTGCTTGGTCATTAGTCCTTGTGACTCGATGTGTAAACTATTTGTCCTTGTTCATTAGTACTTATGACTCGTTGTGTGAACCATTTGTCCTTATTTTTAGTCCTTGTGACTCGTTGTTTAAACCATTTGTCCTTGTTTATTAGTCCTTGTGACTCGTTGTGTAAACCATTTGTCTTTGTTATTGTGACTCGTTGTGTGAACCATTTTTCCTTGTTCATTAGTCCTTGTGACTCGTTGTGTGAACCATTTGTCCTTGTTCATTAGTCCTTGTGACTCGTTTTGTAAACTATTTGTCCTTGTTCATTAGTCCTTGTGACTCGTTGTGTGAACCATTTATCCTTGTTCGTTAGTCCTTGTAACTCGTAATGTTAACGATTTGTCCTTGTTTTTTAGTCCTTGTGACTCATTGGGTAAACCAATTGTCCTTGTTATTGTGACTTGTTTTGTGAACCATTTTTCATTTTTCATTAGTCCTTGTGACTCGTTGTGTGAACCATTTGTCCTTGTTCATTAGTCCTTGTGACTCGTTGTGTAAACTATTTGTCCTTGTTCATTAGTCCTTGTGACTCGTTGTGTGAACCATCTGTCCTTGTTCTTTAGTCCTTGTGACTTGTTGTTTAAATAATTTGTCCTTGTTTATTAGTCCTTGTGACTCGTTGTGTAAACCATTTGTCTTTGTTATTGTGACTCGTTGTGTGAACCATTTTTCCTTGTTTATTAGTCCTTGTGACTCGTTGTGTGAAACATTTATCCTTGTTCATTAGTCCTTGTGACTCTTTGTGTAAACTATTTGTCCTTGTTCATTAGTCCTTGTGACTCGTTGTGTGAACCATTTATCCTTGTTCATTAGTCCTTGTAACTCGTAATGTTAACCATTTGTCCTTATTTATTAGTACTTATGACTCATTGGGTAAACCAATTGTCCTTGTTATTGTGACTTGTTGTGTGAACCATTTTTCATTGTTCATTAGTCCTTGTGACTCGTTGTGTGAACCAATTGTCCTCGTTCATTAGTCCATGTGACTCGTTGTGTGAACCATTTGTCCTTGTTCATTAGTCCTTGTGCCTCGTTTTTAAATTATTTGTAACAAGCACTCATTGTATAAATCCTTTGATCTTTTTCTTTAGTCCTTGTGACTCGTTCTTTGGACCATTTGTCCTTGTTCATTTGTCCTTGTGACTCCTTGTGTTAACTATTTTTCCTTGTTTCTTAGTCCTTGTGACTCGTTGTGTGAACCATTTGTGCTTGGTCATTAGTCCTTGTGACTCGATGTGTAAAGTATTTGTCCTTGTTCATTAGTACTTGTGACTCGTTGTGTGAACCATTTGTCCTTATTTTTAGTCCTTGTGACTCGTTGTTTAAACCATTTGTCCTTGTTTATTAGTCCTAGTGACTCGTTGTATAAACCATTTGTCTTTGTTATTGTGACTCGTTGTGTGAACCATTTTTCCTTGTTCATTAGTCCTTGTGACTCGTTGTGTGAACCATTTGTCCTTGTTCATTAGTCCTTGTGACTCGTTGTGTAAACTATTTGTCCTTGTTCATTAGTCCCTGTGACTCGTTGTGTGAACCATTTGTCCTTGTTCATTTGTCCTTGCGACTCCTTGTGTTAACTATTTTTCCTTGTTCTTTAGTCCTTGTGACTCGTTGTGTGAACCATTTGTCTTTGGTCATTAGTCCTTGTGACTCGATGTGTAAACTATTTGTCCTTGTTCATTAGTACTTGTGACTCATTGTGTGAACCATTTGTCCTTGTTCATTAGTCATTGTGACTCGTTGTGTAAACTATTTGTCCTTGTTCATTAGTCCTTGTGACTCGTTGTGTAAACCATTTGTCCTTGTTCATTAGTCCTTGTAACTCGTTATGTTAACCATTTGTCCTTGTGACTCGTTGTGTGAACCATTTCTCCTTGTTCATTAGTCCTTGTGACTTATTGTGTGAAGCATTTATCCTTGTTCTTTAGTCCTTGGTCCTTGTTGTGTGAACCATTTGTCTATGTTTATTAGTCCTTGTGTCTCGTTGTGTAAACCATTTGTCTTTGTTATTTTGACTCGTTGTGTGAACCATTTTTCCTTGTTCATTAGTCCTTGTGACTCGTTGTGTGAACCATTTGTCCTTGTTCATTAGTCCTTGTGAGTCGTTGTGTAAACTATTTGTCCTTGTTCATTAGTCCTTGTGACTCGTTGTGTGAACCATTTGTCCTTGTTCATTAGTCCTTGTAACTCGTTATGTTAACCATTTGTCCTTGTCACTCGTTGTGTGAACCATTTGTCCTTGTTCATTAGTCGTTGTGACTCATTGTGTGATGCATTTATCCTTGTTCTTTAGTCCTTGGTCCTTGTTGTGTGAACCATTTGTCTATGTTTATTAGTCATTGTGTCTCGTTGTGTAAACTATTTGTCCTTGTTGTTGTGACTTGTTGTGTGAAGCATTTTTCCTCGTTCATTAGTCCTTGTTACTCGTTGTGTGAACCATTTGTCCTCGTTCATTAGTCCTTGTGACTCGTTCGGTAAACTATTTGTCCTTGTTCATTAGTCCTTGTGACTCGTTGTGTGAACCATTTATCCTTGTTCATTAGTCCTTGTAACTCGAAATGTTAACCATTTGTCCTTGTTTATTAGTCCTTATGACTCATTGGGTAAACCAATTGTCCTTGTTATTGTGACTTGTTGTGTGAACCATTTTTCCTCGTTCATTAGTCCTTGTGACTCGTTGTGTGAACCATTTGTCCTTGTTCATTAGTCCTTGTGACTCATTGTGTAAACTATTTATCCTTGTTCATTAGTCCTTTTGACTCGTTGTGTGAACCATCTGTCCTTGTTCTTTAGTCCTTGTGACTTGTTGTTTAAACCATTTGTGCTTGTTTATTAGTCCTTGTGACTCGTTGTGTAAACCATTTGTCTTTGTTATTGTGACTCGTTGTGTGAACCATTTTTCCTTGTTCATTAGTCCTTGTGACTCGTTGTGTGAACCATTTGTCCTTGTTCATTAGTCCTTGTGACTCGTTGTGTAAACTATTTGTCCTTATTCATTAGTCCTTGTGACTCGTTGTGTGAACCATTTATCCTTGTTCGTTAGTCCTTGTAACTCGTAATGTTAACCATTTGTCCTTGTTTTTTAGTCCTTGTGACTCATTGGGTAAACCAATTGTCCTTGTTATTGTGACTTGTTTTGTGAACCATTTTTCATTTTTCATTAGTCCTTGTGACTCGTTGTGTGAACTATTTGTCCTTGTTCATTAGTCCTTGTGACTCGTTGTTTAAACTATTTGTCCTTGTTCATTAGTCCTTGTGACTCGTTGTGTGAACCATCTGTCCTTGTTCTTTAGTCCTTGTGACTTGTTGTTTAAATAATTTGTCCTTGTTTATTAGTCCTTGTGACTCGTTGTGTAAACCATTTGTCTTTGTTATTGTGACTCGTTGTGTGAACCATTTTTCCTTGTTTCTTAGTCCTTGTGACTCGTTGTGTGAACCATTTATCCTTGTTCATTAGTCCTTGTGACTCGTTGTGTAAACTATTTGTCCTTGTTCATTAGTCCTTGTGACTCGTTGTGTGAACCATTTATCCTTGTTCATTAGTCCTTGTAACTCGTAATGTTAACCATTTGTCCTTGTTTATTAGTCCTTATGACTCATTGGGTAAACCAATTGTCCTTGTTATTGTGACTTGTTGTGTGAACCATTTTTCATTGTTCATTAGTCCTTGTGACTCGTTGTGTTCACCAATTGTCCTTGTTCATTAGTCCATGTGACTCGTTGTGTGAACCATTTGTCCTTGTTCATTAGTCCTTGTGACTCATTGTTTAAATCATTTGTAACAAGCACTCATTGTATAAATCCTTTGATCTTTTTCTTTAGTCCTTGTGACTCGTTCTTTGGACCATTTGTCCTTGTTCATTTGTCCTTGTGACTCCTTGTGTTAACTATTTTTCCTTGTTTCTTAGTCCTTGTGACTCGTTGTGTGAACCATTTGTGCTTGGTCATTAGTCCTTGTGACTCGATGTGTAAACTATTTGTCCTTGTTCATTAGTACTTGTGACTCGTTGTGTGAACCATTTATCCTTGTTCATTAGTCCTTGTAACTCGTAATGTTAACCATTTGTCCTTGTTTATTAGTCCTTGTGACTCATTGGGTAAACCAATTGTCCTTGTTATTGTGACTTGTTTTGTGAACCATTTTTCATTTTTCATTAGTCCTTGTGACTCGTTGTGTGAACCATTTGTGCTTGTTCATTAGTCCTTGTGACTCGTTGTGTAAACTATTTGTCCTTGTTCATTAGTCCTTGTGATAAGATTAGGAAAACTAATTTATCCTAGTCGAGTTAGGAAACTTGTTATTTCCTAATTCTAGTTAGATTATTATTAGTTTAATTTCAGTTTAATATTCCTATTCCTAGTTAGTTTAGGAAAGAGTTAGATAACATTTTAGACAAGTTAAGGAATTAGATCTCGAGTCAGATTGTGACATCGAGTAGGACTATAAATAAGGACCGATTGTGGCTTTATTTTTCAGATTATGAATTATTAATAAAAGTTTACATATTGTGAGCTGTCAAATTAATCTTGCGAGGTTAGTTTTATTTCTTCCTTGAGAGGTTGAAGTTATAGTAGATTGAGCTATAACCTTGCGAGGATTAGAGCGAGATCTATAACCTAGTTGTGTGTTGTTTCGAGTTTCTTGCGAGGAAGGAGAGCAATTCACTCCATATCTTTCATATTTTGTTCATTTCCTAAACATAAAATAAAAAAACATCGATTCCTCTGCATGTTTTCAGATCACGATCCGTCTATCTAGATCGTGTCCTTTATTCTATATCAAATTGGTCATCAGAGCTATGTTCTAATTTGTTTCTTAACAAATTAATCTTGGGAAGAACGAAATCATGTCTCGAAAAAAATGCAGGCAAGCATTGAAGAAGTTGGAGGAATATGAGGAAGAATTGTTATGGGAGGACATAACAAGGAGAATTGATCACATTTCATCCAAATACGAGAAGTGGGAGCGTGAACTTTTTTAATCTTGTGGAGTAAAGAAAGACGAGACAAAGATTGACTCTACTAAATTGCAAGCTGATCCGATTAATGACGGAAAGGCTGAATCTTTTGATGAGATTCGAGAGGAAGAGGAGATTCATCTTGTTGAACCGTTAATTGACGATAAACAACAAGAAGAATTGATGGAGTGCAAATTAAATCTTCAAACTGCCGATTCATGAAGAACAAGCTGATATTTTTGATGATATTCATGAAAGGATCGAGCTTGTTAAAACCGAGATTGGAGAGGAGCTCGTTGATATTCTGATGATGAATACAAACGAGGAATTTCCAAATATGTCCAAGGGTGAATTCGACGATCCTAATCTGATTTTGGGTAAGGAATTGTTACGTGTTAATAATTGCTCAGATTTTCGAAAGGAAAAAAATTATCTATCGCCACTAGATAAATCAATTGATGAGACTATATGGTGGGGAATGTCGTTGTTGTTTTCTTTTGTGTTCATATCGTGGAATTGCAAATTCTAGCAAGTATTATTTCTATTTTAAGATACTTGTGCATGGAGGGCGGAGGGGTGGAAGGCACAAGCTAGGAAGACACAAAAAAAGATGGTTCAAGCGGCAAAGGCACGAGAGGAGTCTGAAATCAATCAAGATAGATGACCTTGAAGTTGGCATCGAGGATGATGAGCTTAAAGATGATCTGAGATCATTGCTATTACCCATCAAAGATTTTGCATCCAGATTTGTAAGGTTCGTATTTGATCAGGGAGGTCGTTGGTCCTAGAATCGGGTCGATTCTTTTTTTTTGAAGAAGGGGAGTATGATGCGGGAGCATTATGGAATGAAGAGGACAACGACAAAGGAGCTGAATAGCACAAACTCCAAGGCTGCCTTACACGGATTCCAAAGACGTGTAGGAGTATTAGCTAGTATTTCCTAGGTCGAGTCTGTTTTAGTTTTCCTAAATCAACTCTATTTTATTTTCGAATAAGATAAGGAAAACTAATTTATCCTAGTCGAGTTAGGAAACTTGTTATTTCCTAATTCTAGTTATATTATTATTAGTTTAATTTCAGTTTAATATTCCTATTCCTAGTTTGTTTAGGAAAGAGTTAGATAACATTTTAGACAAGTTAAGGAATTAGATCTCGAGTCAGATTGTGACATCGAGTAGGACTATAAATAAGGACCGATTGTGGCCTTATTTTTCAGATTATTCAGATTATGAATTATTAATAAAAGTTTACATATTGTGAGCTGTCAAATTAATCTTGCGAGGTTAGTTTTATTTCGTCCTTGAAAGGTTGAAGTTATAGTAGATTGAGCTATAACCTTGCGAGGATTAGAGCGAGATCTATAACCTAGTTGTGTGTTGTTTCGAGTTTCTTGCGAGGAAGGAGAGCAGTTCACTCCATATCTTTCATATTTTGTTCATTTCCTAAACATAAAATACAAAAACATCGATTCCGCTGCATGTTTTCAGATCACGATCCGTCTATCTAGATCGTGTCCTTTATTCTATATCATCCTTGTTCATTAGTACTTGTGACTCGTTGTGTGAACCATTTGTCCTTATTTTTAGTCCTTGTGACTCGTTGTTTAAACCATTTGTCCTTGTTTATTAGTCCTTGTAACTCGTTGTGTGAACCATTTGTGCTTGTTCATTAGTCCTTGTGACTTGATGTGTAAACTATTTGTCCTTGTTCATTAGTCCTTGTAACTCGTTATGTTAACCATTTGTCCTTGGGACTCGTTGTTTGAACCATTTGTCCTTATTCATTAGTCCTTGTGACTCATTGTGTGAAGCATTTATCCTTGTTCTTTAGTCCTTGGTCCTTGTTGTGTGAACCATTTGTCTATGTTTATTAGTCCTTGTGTCTCGTTGTGTAAACTATTTGTCCTTGTTGTTGTGACTTGTTGTGTGAAGCATTTTTCCTCGTTCATTAGTCCTTGTGACTCGTTGTGTGAACCATTTGTCCTTGTTCATTAGTCCTTGTGACTCGTTGTGTAAACTATTTGTCCTTGTTCATTAGTCCTTGTGACTCGTTGTGTGAACCATCTGTCCTTGTGACTTGTTGTTTAAACCATTTGTCCTTGTTTATTAGTCCTTGTGACTCGTTGTATAAACCATTTATCTTTGTTATTGTGACTCGTTGTGTGAACCATTTTTCATTGTTCATTAGTCCTTGTGACTCGTTGTGTGCACCATTTGTCCTTGTTCATTAGTCTTTGTGACTCGTTGTGTAAACTATTTGTCCTTGTTCATTAGTCCTTGTGACTCGTTGTGTGAACCATTTATCCTTGTTCATTAGTCCTTGTAACTCGTTATGTTAACCATTTGTCCTTGTTTATTAGTCCTTGTGACTCATTGGGTAAACCATTTGCCTTTGTTATTATGACTTGTTTTGTGAACCATTTTTCATTATTCATTAGTCCTTGTGACTCGTTGTGTGAACCATTTGTCCTTGTTCATTAGTCCTTGTGACTCGTTGTGTAAACAATTTGTCCTTGTTCATTAGTCCTTGTGACTCGTTGTGTGAACCATTTGTCCTTGTTCATTAGTCCTTCTAACTCGTTATGTTAAACATTTGTCCTTGTGACTCGTTGTGTGAACCATTTGTCCTTGTTCATTAGTCCTTGTGACTCATTGTGTGAAGCATTTATCTTTGTTCTTTAGTTCGTGGTAATTATTGTGTGAACCATTTGTCTATGTTTATTAGTCCTTGTGTCTCGTTGTGTAAAATATTTGTCCTTATTGTTGTGACTTGTTGTGTGAAGCATTTTTCCTTGTTCATTAGTCCTTGTGACTCGTTGTGTGAACCATTTGTCCTTGTTCATTGGTCCTTGTGACTCGTTGTGTAAACTATTTGTCTTTGTTCATTAGTCCTTGTGACTCGTTGTATGAACCATTTGTCCTTGTTTATTAGTCCTTGTGACTCGTTGTGTAAACCATTTGTCCTTGTTATTGTGACTCGTTGTGTGAACCATTTTTCCTTCTTCATTAGTCTTTGTGACTCGTTGTGTGAACCATTTGTCCTTGTTCATGTTGGGAAATGTGTCCTCAACAATAGTGCGATCACATGATTTAAATATCATTATTAAATCTCATTTTAAAGAATACAATTGGGAAGTAATATTGTTACTGTCAACTGGTCAACATATATCGGTAATGATTGGCTGACTAGAGTTTGACATTACTGTCGTGTGACGGTGGTGATCAGTTGACCCCCTAGGTCATACCTAAAGGGCAATACTCTTAATTGATTATTTAATTAATCGTATAATGTTGCGAGTTAATTAAATTACTTGAAAATTGACGGACGATTTTGGAAGTAAAATTTACGTATCAAATTGAAATGTGATTAAATGAGATACGGTCTGAGTAATTGAATTGTATCATTACTCGGATGAAATAATTGTTTAATGTAACAATTAAATTTGAATGAATTATTATAAATACAATCCGTTGTGATTTATAAATGATAAAATATTTTGGCACAAGTAATTATGAAATTACTAAGTCGATTTTGTATATGACGTATTTTTATTAATACGTTGATTTTTAATATGTTAAAAATACATATCAAATTTATGTCACATATGACATGTGACATATTGACGATTGACAAAAATAATATGTGATCCATATTATAGATGTGCCGAAAATTTGGAAGAGGATTAGGATTAATATTGTGTTTGCAATTAGTGGTAAACATAATGATTAAAATAGGAGAGTAGGCATGCAACCCTATTCACCTTGTGAAGGCAAACTAATGCATGTATTGGGTCTTTCTCTTCCCCTCTCCTCTCCTCTTTCACGGTTCACCAAAAAGAAAAGAGAAAGAGTTTTGTCTTTTATTTTTGGTGATATACTACATGCAAGATTGTAGAGTTTCATTCATTCTTACTTCAAAATATTTTAGAAAGATAAAAACCTCTAAAAAATCCCTCTCCTCAACACGGTTTTAGGAGCTTAAAACCAAAATATTTTTGGTTCAATTTTCACTACATTAATATTATACTAGTACTTATAATATTAATTAGATTAAGTGTTATGCCTTGGGTATAAAGCTTGGGGAGAGATCTTATACTTAGATCTTTGTTCTTCCATAAGGATAAGCTCAAGAACAAGAGAGAAAGGTGATCTCTCTTGTGCCCTTTAAACCGAAATCTACAATGTAAGGACATTATTTCTCTTCTCTTTTATTAATGTTTGCATGCATAAAATCCGTTTTAATTTTATGACAAATTAATTAGACATATATGAGTATGTTAAACATGTATATGAATCTACATTTCTTTCAATTGGTATCAGAGCCACGGTTGTTTGCATGCAAATTGGTTAAAAGTTTTTCCGAGTTATATGAATAACAAAATAAAACTTGTAAAAATTTGTGTTATTATGATATATCACGAAATAATTACATGCATGTTAATATTTCTGGTCCTAAAGTGTTTTAGGATATTTTGGTTAATTTTTCGGATTTTTATTGTTCATATTTAATAATAATGACATTTAAATGTGATTTTATGAGTAAAAATGTCATTTTTGGTCGAAAATTAGCTATACTTCGAATTTTCACTTGGTTTTTGGATATGTTGTCTCATATATTATTTTGAGATAACCTGTAATTTTTCATAATTTTTGCACTTGTTATGCTCGAAAAATGAATTTTTCATTATTAAATATGGATTTAAGAGAAAAATAGGTTAATAAGAGTTAAATTTCGAATCTGGTCATAGAAAATTTATATGTTGTCACATGCAATTTTACAAGATGTGTGTAAAATAATTGGCTATAAAGAAGTCTTTTAGCATGATTTATGAATTTTTGAAGAAAAATGGCATAAATAGTGACATTATTAATGAAAATTAATAAAATATAATCTATGACTTAGGAAAAACGTCTAATGTTGCATTTTATTATATTTTTTACAGATCTAAAATTGAAAAGTTAATGAAAATAATTTTTCCATGTTTTTATGATTATTTTATTAAATATCGATAAACCGCAACATTGTTTTTCCGGAAAATTTTCGAAATTTTTAACCTAGGATTTTGAACATTATGAGTGTCATGGAATTTTTCCAGAATGTTCATGAATTTAAATTTCAAATTTTGAATTTATTTGGAATTTTTGGATTTATTTGAAGTTTAATAGCTTAATTTTGTATTTTTGGCCCATTTATGAACAATTTTGTAAATAAAAGTTAATTATGGTCAAATTATTAGTGAAGACTATATTTTGAGTCCTAAGAGGTTAGGGTAATTAACTTATGCATAAATATGAGTTTATGTATTTTTGTGATTATAAAATGTTGAAATCACGCAAATCGTAAAAAAACCGAGTAATATATGATATTGGCTAATTAAAAGGCGATTTAGCATAAAAAATTGAGCATGTTCATACATATTATAATGCTGCTTTTTTCTTTATGATTGTCATAATTTTAATTTATGTAATTTTGAATTATGTAATTTTACTTAGTATGGCCTTAGATTTTAATTGGTATTTCCCGAAATGTATGGGAATATCGATTCGGTTGTAATTTTTATTGTGATCTCGTATCACCGTTTTGTAATTTAATAGATTTATTTTATTTTAGTTACAAATGTATAATAGGAAATTATGTATTTTATTATGTAATTTTATTCATTCCGGAGTTCCAAAAGACGGATTACTTCAAGAATGGCGATACATAAAGACGGTGTTACCTCGAGATGCGTGCCACAACCGAAGTTCAAGGGACCAATGGAGTTGGTTTCCGAATATGTAATAGATTAATAGTTTTTCTATTTTAGGAAAGGCCATACTAGGATTTATTTATCTTTATGCTTGCATTTTATTTTATGTCACATGCATCGCTAAATCGCCATAACTAAAACATGCATTCTTATCTTATCGAGTTTATCGACCGTGTCAATTCGAATTATCGTAGTTCACCGCTTTAGTTCACTTAAAACGTGATAGATAATAAATTGACATGACCTCTCGCTAAAACAATTAATTGAGACATAGCCTTACCAAATAGTAGAAACCATGAAAACCTATTTCGCGAGGGAGTGCGCTCGGCCCTACCGGGGTACAAACCTTGTTACGTAGGGGAAGTGGGTGATGAATGTTAATCCACCGAATTCATGTTGATAAGAGATGTATCGGCCCTACCGTGCCCGAGTTGATGTGGATTTGGATCATGGACACATTTATTCGAAATTTGGATTGAACTCAACAAAAGTTTTTCGATAAGGGATGAATCGGCCCTACCGTGCCCTTGTCGGATGTGTTTTGGGCTATAGATAAATATTAGAGTAATTTTATCGACCAAGAGTTCTAAAAGTAGAATCGATTAAAGAGTTAATCCACCGAGTTATATTGATAAGGGATGAATCGGCCCTACCGTGCCCAAGTTAATATGAATTTGGATCTTGGAATCATTTATCATAGTTGGGTAGAGGTCACTATGTAAATGCTTTACTTGTTATTTACAAGTATTAATATAACGATAAATGTTTTGTTTTCACTATTCCGTTATCATATTGTTCTATTTCTTTACCACAATTCATATACGATATCATTTCGTTTTTGATTCAAATCTCCATTAAAATATCGTAACTAAAGACAAATATGAGTTTGCTTCTAAAACCTCAAATGAACCATTGCTAAGGATCTCTTGAAAGGAGTATAGATTAATGTTATTCATTATCAAACAGGTTTTTGATTCTAGACTAACACATCTACTTACAATGGATTATGTTTCATATACTTAAATGAATTAAGTACCTTGAAGCGATAAATTATTTTGGTAATTAGTTTTGTCGAAATTCGTAATTGACCAAAATAACGCAACCACTTCAATGAAAGTTTTAAGACTAAAACGAACAAATGAAGTGTGATCTTCGTGAATTCAATTTTGCTTCTCAAAGCAAAGACTCATTGAAATGAGTGGGAGCATTCTCTTAAACCGTTAAGATGAGAACGAGGTTCAAGAAGTAAAGATAATAATGAAATTGATACTAGGTAATGTTAAAGGTAAAGTTATTGAGAATGACGATACTAAACCTATCAATCCCGACCGATATAGTTTCCATTGTCTTAAATGTTGGACACGAGAAAGGAAACTACCCCAAATTATTGAAGAATCAACAAGTTAGTTGTGGGACATCTAATGGGACCTTCTTCTTTAAATGTTTATTTGATTAAACATAAAATTTTGCTAATACTACTTCACAATATTAGAAACCAATGGAGGTTTTCATCATTATGTTTGAGACATAGGATGATAAGAATATGACGACTAGCAACAATGAAGTCGAGAGATAGAGTAATTGTGTACTCAATCTAGTTTTTGGATTTAAAGTGGTACTTAATTGTGACTATTAAGTGCATAAACTCTAAATAAGAATATAAACTTGTTAAGAGACAAAAGAGGTTTTCACTTTTGTGACCCTATACACCACGATTTGATGTATGGCTAGCCCATTATCAAGGTGATTATATTCTAAACCAAAACTAGAATGATATATCATGTAGATGATGTAAGATTCAAATTGGTAACCCAAGATTAAACCTTAAATTTTGGAATGATGAACGCAAAGAGTTATCAAGTACTCTTGAAACCATTAGATCGTTAATGGTATATGCGTATCTTGTATTCAAAGCAAGATGTCTCGTGCCTTTTGGTTGAAAAGGAGATCGAAGTTGTAAATCATTGATCCAAAATAGGTTGATCATTTTCTTTTACCAACGATTTAAGTTGACACTAGTGTGTTCACTTAATAAGGTAAATAGAGAAATCTTTGAAGAAGTTCAAAAGTTCAAGGAATCACGATTTAGTCGTGATGGGATTATCAAAGTGAAGACTTTGATATAAGCCAAAGGAAATGTGATATAGTATCACAAGTTAATCTCTCTTAGCACGCATCATGGAATAATGTGTGATTGGATAAGAATTCAAACGCTATTTAATATGGTTTGAATTTCGATCAAGTTACTTTGAGTCACTTGATCCTTTTGGGGATTTTATCATTTTTGTCTAAATCATTTTTCCACTAAATCAAAACATATGAGATATGAAATGGTAAGGGTACCATGCTTGTAAGTTCTCACAAGAAACAAATGCTCATTTTTCCCTTTAAATTTTCACGAGTACGACGAGTTTGCGGCTCATGAAGCTGTCTTTCTAAAATACAAGTTTATTTTAGAAGACAGTGGGAGAAAATTTTCAAAGAGCCACAAAGATGTTATGTCGCAAGAAACTGGTCTTTCTTGGCTACGTGAGATGTTTTGTGTAAAACGTTGTCGCAAGAAACTCGTCTTTCTTGGCTACATGAGACGTTTTGTGTAAGACATTGTTTCTTCAAAACCTAGGAGGTTAAAATTCGTCACTTGATAAAAATGATGAATTCATGTTACTTTTAAGAAAGTAAAGAGCTTATAACTTACAAAGAAATTGTTTGATTGATTGATTACTTCGGAAAGTAATGAACATATGACTTACATAAGAGTGTTTAAGTCACAACTCAATACAAGGCTTAGAGCCATAAAAGTCCGAAAAAAAGGCTTGATTAGTGACAAAGGGTTTTGCACTAATAAAGACAAATTTCAAAGTTTGATTGGTTGCAAAAGTTTTTGCACTAATTGAAATGCTTAAGTCTATTTGGATCTTCTTAGGGATTGTGTTTCATTATGAGGTTATGAAATACATAGCAAGTGAATCTAAGACCCACTTCTTCAATAGAAGGAATGTATTCAATACATGTCTTGAGTTTAGTAGATTCTTGCAATCCTAAGATAATGTGAAACTTAAGAGAGGGTCTTAAGTAGGACATCAATGAGTTGGAATCAACATTTTGGATCATGTGATAAAACATTTCTCGATAAGTCAAGAAGTTGTGTTTATACATGGAGTTTAGTGGGAGTTACGGAAATTTTAATTAGTCCGATATGTGGATGACATATTGATCATTGAGAATGATTTAAGACTTTTGGAGTATTATAATACATCTGGAATATTCGGATTTATGAAGATAAATCCACATGATATTAGCGTCAGTAAGAAGTCTTATGTTGATAAGATTCATGACTAGTTCAATCAAGTTGAATATATTTGATTGATTCCATTTGCTTCCGCTGCCGGATCAATTAAATGAGTAATGATGTATAACACTTCATATACTTTGAGTATGATGAATTGTTTTCAAAAATCGAACTTAAGTAATCTTTACCTGGTATATATAAAGATTACCCTTAAGTGCTTGCAGAAGCATTAAGGAAGTAAAGCAAAGTGTTTATGATGCAATTTTGTGTAAGGGGGTTACACAAGTGACAATTGACAATTGAGATTGCGCATGGTTTCCGACAAAACCATAATCAAAACACATTAGGTTGGTTAAGATACCATTGTGGCTATGATAATTAAGAAGTAGATTTTCTAGAATCGTTCTAGGCAATAAAGAACAATGAGAGATATTTATAACGGAAATTGAGTACACTTGCAATCATGAGATGTGCAAGAGGATGAGTCCCGCACACTGTGAAAACAGTGGGAGCTATTCTTAGGCTAAGAGGGCCTATGTCTTGATTGGATCTCGACACGTACTCAGAAAGTTTTGTAATGCAAATGTATACATTACAAAAGAAAACGAGTTTGTAGTAAGGTTGAGTAAGGTACAAGAAGTTGATAAAACCTACTAACCAAAGCCTTCTCATAGGCTTAACATGATGAGTCATGTCATTTCAATTAAATTGAGATGAATAACTACATAAAAGATCAAATTAGATTATAGAATATGAAGTAGTAATCAAGCATTGACTATTCATATGTGATAATCGCATTTGTCGTTTGAGTTTTACTTTAAAACTCTTTTATTTACCTTGTTACATCCAAACGGGTTGTAGAGACAATTGAACCCCGTTAAAGTGAACATGGATTAGCATGGTATTCGCCCATAGTCACTTGTATGAGGTGACGTCTCGAAGTGACTAGAGTGTGATGCGATTGATGGCAAGTTCAAGTGCCATAGAGTCATGTGAGATGACTAGTCGATCACATAGGCAGACTGTTAGGAACTTTTTGTCGGGCCTAATGACCGCTTATAGAGTTCTGGCAAATTTATATAGCCTGGTCGTGGCGAGAACTACTATAGTATTCAAATGAGTCGATTCTTTTGACTAAAGACTATTCTCCTAAGATGGCTCAGTTTCAGATTAACTTTGATTTGTGTTACTACGACCTTCGTAAATGGGGTCAAATGGGCATATTTTGGGTTATGATGGCTGTGGCTAGTCGAAGGGAATGAGTGCGATAGGAATTGTCCATCCCCTTGTCAGGGTTATAACAATATCTCAGGGCCACTCGAGGAGTAATGAACTGTAAATGCGTGGCCACGCTCGGAAGGTATCCAGAGTGGATAAATCCGGTCAATCAGTTATTCTCCAGATCGAGGAAACCACTCTCGATATGATCACTTGCAAGTACGACCCGAAAGACACCTTGCATTGAGTGGGAGATAGTAATAGGACAAGAGAATTGGTGACGCACACTTGTCGAGGACAAGTGGGAGATTGTTGGGAAATGTGTCCTCAACAATAGTGCGATCACATGATTTAAATATCATTATTAAATCTCATTTTAAAGAATACAATTGGGAAGTAATATTGTTACTGTCAACTGGTCAACATATATCGGTAATGATTGGGTGACTAGAGTTTGACATTACTTGTCGTGTGACGGTGGTGATCGATTGACCCCTAGGTCATACCTAAAGGGCAATACTCTTAATTGATTATTTAATTAATCGTATAATGTTGCGAGTTAATTAAATTACTTGAAAATTGACGGACGATTTTGGAAGTAAAATTTACGTATCAAATTGAAATGTGATTAAATGAGATACGATGCGAGTAATTGAATTGTATCATTACTCGGATGAAATAATTGTTTAATGTAACAATTAAATTTGAATGAATTATTATAAATACAATCCGTTGTGATTTATAAATGATAAAATATTTTGGCACAAGTAATTATGAAATTACTAAGTCGATTTTGTATATGACGTATTTTTATTAATACGTTGATTTTTAATATGTTAAAAATACATATCAAATTTATGTCACATATGACATGTGACATATTGACGATTGACAAAAATAATATGGGATCCATATTATAGATGTGCCGAAAATTTGGAAGAGGATTAGGATTAATATTGTGTTTGCAATTAGTGGTAAACATAATGATTAAAATAGGAGAGTAGGCATGCAACCCTATTCACCTTGTGAAGGCAAACTAATGCATGTATTGGGTCTTTCTCTTCCCCTCTCCTCTCCTCTTTCACGGTTCACCAAAAAGAAAAGAGAAAGAGTTTTGTCTTTTATTTTTGGTGATATACTACATGCAAGATTGTAGAGTTTCATTCATTCTTACTTCAAAATATTTTAGAAAGATAAAAACCTCTAAAAAATCCCTCTCCTCAACACGGTTTTAGGAGCTTAAAACCAAAATATTTTTGGTTCAATTTTCACTACATTAATATTATACTAGTACTTATAATATTAATTAGATTAAGTGTTATGCCTTGGGTATAAAGCTTGGGGAGAGATCTTATACTTAGATCTTTGTTCTTCCATAAGGATAAGCTCAAGAACAAGAGAGAAAGGTGATCTCTCTTGTGCCCTTTAAACCGAAATCTACAATGTAAGGACATTATTTCTCTTCTCTTTTATTAATGTTTGCATGCATAAAATCCGTTTTAATTTTATGACAAATTAATTAGACATATATGAGTATGTTAAACATGTATATGAATCTACATTTCTTTCAGTTCATTAGTCCTTGTGACTCATTTTGAAAACTATTTGTCCTTGTTCATTAGTCCTTGTGACTCGTTGTGTGAACCATTTATCCTTGTTCATTAGTCCTTGTAACTCATTATGTTAACCATTAGTCCTTGTTTATTAGTCCTTGTGACTCATTGGGTAAACCATTTGTCTTTCTTATTGAAATAAAACTCTTAGGACTCGAATTTTGACTGAAACTGACTCAATTTGGACAGTGTTTTGGACTGTTTAATCGTGATAAAAACGACTAAAACTCAAACAGAAACTTCGAGGACTGCAATCGAACAGTCGACAGAACTGTTTGAATCACGGTTCCAGAACTCTACAATCGAATAGAGTAAAGGATGTGATTGGGATATGACTTAATCCAAGCACAAAGCCACTAGACTAAGCCTAAGGATAATTTTCAAGCACACAGCAAAGAAAAATACCCGACTCTAAGCACTAAGCAAAAGAGGATTTCCCAGCACTAAGCAAAGGAGATTAGTAGAAATCAAAGTTTCTGACTTGTGTTTGTTCATTCATCAAATTCTGATTTTTACACTAAGGAATGCCTTGCTTTTATAGGCCAAGCAAAACAATCCTATCCATCCATCAACCTATCAATCTAACGGTCCAAAAGACCCTAGAAAACCGGTTTTAAAAAGGTGGCCCAATGCCTTACACAAGTTCTTACACAAGTTAAAAATCTTAAAAGAAAAACAAGAAAAGTAAACTAATGAGGACAATGATAATTAGGACTCCTTGGAAGCTTCAAAAGATCCGGCCAAGCTTGTGTAAGAGTGGTAGAGCAACAAAAGGAGCCTTGAGGATGTCTTGGTTAATTTAGGAAGGGTGAAAGGGACTTGAAAGCGACCCTTGTACTTGCCATTGCAAACCGTGTAGCTTTAGGTCCACCGGTTTTGTTCTTTGCCCTTCTCTATGATTATCACCTTCCCAAGACATAAGCTCTTGGACAAAAATACTCTAAACTCCCCATGGTAGATTTCTAGGCCGGAAAAGGACCCATGTTCTTAGACGGATTCCGATTTGGACCCTATTTCGGTCAAGGGACCAAAATCGGGTACAAACATGTCTAATGTGATTTGTTTTGCTTCAGTTATTGTGACTTGTTGTGTGAACCATTTTTCATTGTTCATTAGTCCTTGTGACTCGTTGTGTGAACCATTTGTCCTTGTTCATTAGTCCAGGTGACTCGTTTGTGAACCATTTGTCCTTGTTCATTAGTCCTTGTGACTCGTTGTTTAAATCAATTGTAACAAGGACTCATTGTGTAAATCATTTGTCCTTTTTCTTTAGTCCATATGACTGGTTGCGTGAACCATTTGTCCTTGTTCTTTAGTCCTTGTGACTCGTTGTTTAAACCATTTGTCCTTGTTTATTAGTCCTTGTGACTCATTGTGTAAACCATTTGTCCTTGTTATTGTGACTTGTTATGTGAACCATTTTTCATTGTTCATTAGTCCTTGTGAGTCGTTGTGTGAACCATTTGTCCTTGTTCATTAGTCCTTGTGACTCGTGGTGTAAACTAATTGTCCTTGTTCATTAGTCCTTCTGACTCGTTTTGTGAACCATTTATCCTTGTTCATTAGTCCTTTTAACTCGTAATGTTAACCATTTGTCCTTGTTTATTAGTCCTTGTGACTCATTGGGTAAACCATTTGTCCTTGTTATTGTGACTTGTTGTGTGAACCATTTTTCATTGTTCATTAGTCCTTGTGACTCTTTGAGTGAACCAATTGTCCTTGTTCATTAGTCCATGTGACTCGTTGTGTGAACCATTTGTCCGTGTTCATTAGTCCTTGTGACTCGTTGTTTAAATCATTTGTAACAAGCACTCATTGTATAAATCATTTGTCCTTTTTCTTTAGTCCTCGTGACTCGTTTTGTGGACCATTTGTCCTTGTTCATTTGTCCTTGTGACTCCTTGTGTTAACTATTTTTCCTTTTTTTCTTTAGTCCTTGTGACTCGTTGTGTGAACCATTTGTCCTGGGTCATTAGTCCTTGTGACTCGATGTGTAAACTATTTGTCCTTGTTCATTAGTACTTGTGACATGTTGTGTGAACCATTTGTCCTTGTTCATTAGTCCTTGTGACACGTTGTGTAAACAATTTGTCCTTATTCATTAGTCCTTGTGACTCGTTGTGTGAACCATTTGTCCTTGTTCATTAGTCCTTCTAACTCATTATGTTAACCATTTGTCCTTGTGACTCGTTGTGTGAACCATTTGTCCTTGTTCATTAGTCCTTGTGACTCATTGTGTGAAGCATTTATCCTTGTTCTTTAGTTCGTGGTCCTTATTGTGTGAACCATTTGTCTATGTTTATTAGTCCTTGTGTCTCGTTGTGTAAAATATTTGTCCTTATTGTTGTGACTTGTTGTGTGAAGCATTTTTCCTTGTTCATTAGTCCTTGTGACTCGTTGTGTGAACCATTTGTCCTTGTTCATTGGTCCTTGTGACTCGTTGTGTAAACTATTTGTCTTTGTTCATTACTCCTTGTGACTCGTTGTATGAACCATTTGTCCTTGTTTATTAGTCCTTGTGACTCGTTGTGTAAACCATTTGTCCTTGTTATTGTTACTCGTTGTGTGAACCATTTTTCCTTCTTCATTAGTCTTTGTGACTCGTTGTGTGAACTATTTGTCCTTGTTCATTAGTCCTTGTGACTCATTTTGAAAACTATTTGTCCTTGTTCATTAGTCCTTGTGACTCGTTGTGTGAACCATTTATCCTTGTTCATTAGTCCTTGTAACTCATTATGTTAACCATTAGTCCTTGTTTATTAGTCCTTGTGACTCATTGGGTAAACCATTTGTCTTTCTTATTGAAATAAAACTCTTAGGACTCGAATTTTGACTGAAACTGACTCAATTTGGACAGTGTTTTGGACTGTTTAATCGTGATAAAAACGACTAAAACTCAAACAGAAACTCCGAGGACTGCAATCGAACCGTCGACAGAACTGTTTGAATCACGGTTCCAGAACTCTACAATCGAATAGAGTAAAGGATGTGATTGGGATATGACTTAATCCAAGCACAAAGCCACTAGACTAAGCCTAAGGATAATTTTCAAGCACACAAAGAAAGAAAAAAATACCCGACTCTAAGCACTAAGCAAAAGAGGATTTCCCAGCACTAAGCAAAGGAGATTAGTAGAAATCAATGTTTCTGACTTGTGTTTGTTCATTCATCAAATTCTGATTTTTACACTAAGGAATGCCTTGCTTTTATAGGCCAAGCAAAACAATCTTATCCATCCATCAACCTAGCAATCTAACGGTCCAAAAGACCCTAGAAAACCGGTTTCAAAAAGGTGGCCCAAAGCCTTACACAAGTTCTTACACAAGTTAAAAATCTTAAAGGAAAAACAAGAAAAGTAAACTAATGAGGACAATGATAATTAGGACTCCTTGGAAGCTTCAAAAGATCCGGCCAAGCTTGTGTAAGAGTGGTAGAGCAACAAAAGGAGCCTTGAGGATGTCTTGGTTAATTTAGGAAGGGTGAAAGGGACTTGAAAGCGACCCTTGTACTTGCCATTGCAAACCGTGTAGCTTTAGGTCCACCGGTTTTGTTCTTTGCCCTTCTCTATGATTATCACCTTCCCAAGACATAAGCTCTTGGACAAAAATACTCTAAACTCCCCATGGTAGATTTCTAGGCCGGAAAAGGACCCATGTTCTTAGACGGATTCCGATTTGGACCCTATTTCGGTCAAGGGACCAAAATCGGGTACAAACATGTCTAATGTGATTTGTTTTGCTTCAGTTATTGTGACTTGTTGTGTGAACCATTTTTCATTGTTCATTAGTCCTTGTGACTCGTTGTGTGAACCATTTGTCCTTGTTCATTAGTCCAGGTGACTCGTTGTGTGAACCATTTGTCCTTGTTCATTAGTCCTTGTGACTCGTTTAAATCATTTGTAACAAGGACTCATTGTGTAAATCATTTGTCCTTTTTCTTTAGTCCATATGACTGGTTGCGTGAACCATTTGTCCTTGTTCTTTAGTCCTTGTGACTCGTTGTTTAAACCATTTGTCCTTGTTTATTAGTCCTTGTGACTCATTGTGTAAACCATTTGTCCTTGTTATTGTGACTTGTTATGTGAACCATTTTTCATTGTTCATTAGTCCTTGTGAGTTGTTGTGTGAACCATTTGTCCTTGTTCATTAGTCCTTGTGACTCGTGGTGTAAACTAATTGTCCTTGTTCATTAGTCCTTCTGACTCGTTTTGTGAACCATTTATCCTTGTTCATTAGTCCTTTTAACTCGTAATGTTAACCATTTGTCCTTGTTTATTAGTCCTTGTGACTCATTGGGTAAACCATTTGTCCTTGTTATTGTGACTTGTTGTGTGAACCATTTTTCATTGTTCATTAGTCCTTGTGACTCTTTGTGTGAACCAATTGTCCTTGTTCATTAGTCCATGTGACTCGTTGTGTGAACCATTTGTCCGTGTTCATTAGTCCTTGTGACTCGTTGTTTAAATCATTTGTAACAAGCACTCATTGTATAAATCATTTGTCCTTTTTCTTTAGTCCTCGTGACTCGTTTTGTGGACCATTTGTCCTTGTTCATTTGTCCTTGTGACTTCTTGTGTTAACTATTTTTCCTTTTTCTTTAGTCCTTGTGACCCGTTGTTGTGAACCATTTTGTCCCGGGTCATTAGTCCTTGTGACTCGATGTGTAAACTATTTGTCCTTGTTCATTAGTTCTTGTGACTCGTTGTGTGAACCATTTGTCCTTGTTCATTAGTCCTTGTGACTCGTTGTGTAAACAATTTGTCCTTGTTCATTAGTCCTTGTGACTCGTTGTGTGAACCATTTGTCCTTGTTTATTAGTCCTTGTAACTCGTTGTGTAAACCATTTGTCCTTGTGACTCGTTGTGTGAACCATTTGTCCTTGTTCATTAGTCCTTGTGACTCATTGTGTGAAGCATTTATCCTTGTTCTTTAGTTCGTGGTCCTTATTGTGTGAACCATTTGTCTATGTTTATTAGTGCTTGTGTCTCATTGTGTAAAATATTTGTCCTTATTGTTGTGACTTGTTGTGTGAAGCATTTTTCCTTGTTCATTAGTCCTTGTGACTCGTTGTGTGAACCATTTGTCCTTGTTCATTGGTCCTTGTGACTCGTTGTGTAAACTATTTGTCTTTGTTCATTAGTCCTTGTGACTCGTTGTGTGAACCATTTGTCCTTGTTTATTAGTCCTTGTAACTCGTTGTGTAAACCATTTGTCCTCTTTATTGTGACTCGTTGTGTGAACCATTTTTCCTTCTTCATTAGTCTTTGTGACTCGTTGTGTGAACCATTTGTCCTTGTTCATTAGTCCTTGTGACTCATTTTGAAAACTATTTGTTCTTGTTCATTAGTCCTTGTGACTCATTGTGTGAACCATTTATCCTTGTTCATTAGTCCTTGTAACTCGTTATGTTAACCATTAGTCCTTGTTTATTAGTCCTTGTGACTCATTGGGTAAACCATTTGTCTTTGTTATTGAAATAAAACTCTTAGGACTCGAATTTTGACTGAAACTGACTCAATTTGGACAGTGTTTTGGACTGTTTAATCGTGATAAAAACGACTAAAACTCAAACAGAAACTCCGAGGACGGCAATCGAACAGTCGACAGAACTGTTTGAATCACGGTTCCAGAACTCTACAATCGAATAGATTAAAGGATGTGACTTAATCCAAGCACAAAGCCACTAGACTAATCCAAGCAAAGAAAAATACCCGACTCTAAGCACTAAGCAAAAGAGGATTTCCCAGCACTAAGCAAAGGAGATTAGTAGAAATCAATGTTTCTAACTTGTGTTTGTTCATTCATCAAATTCTGATTTTTACACTAAGGAAAGCCTTGCTTTTATAGGCCAAGCAAAACAATCCTATCCATCCATCAACCTAGCAATCTAACGGTCCAAAAGACCCTAGAAAACCGGTTTCAAAAAGGTGGCCCAAAGTTTGTCTATGTTTATTAGTCCTTGTGTCTCGTTGTGTAAACTATTTGTCCTTGTTGTTGTGACTTGTTGTGTGAAGCATTTTTCCTCGTTCATTAGTCCTTGTGACTCGTTGTGTGAACCATTTGTCCTTGTTCATTAGTCCTTGTGACTCATTGTGTAAACTATTTGTCCTTGTTCATTAGTTCTTGTGACTCGTTGTGTGAACCATCTGTCTTTGTTCTTTAGTCATTTTGACTTGTTGTTTAAACCATTTGTCCTTGTTTATTAGTCAAAGTTACTCGTTGTGTAAACGATTTGTCTTTGTTATTATGACTTGTTGTGTGAACCATTTTTCTTTGTTCATTTGTCCTTGTGACTCGTTGTGTGAACCATTTGTCCTTGTTCATTAGTCCTTGTGACTCGTTGTATGAACCATTTATCCTTGTTCATTAGTCCTTGTAACTCGTTATGTTAACCATTTGTCCTTGTTTATTAGTCCTTGGGACTCATTGGGTAAACCATTTGTCTTTGTTATTGTGACTCGTTGTGTAAACTATTTGTCTTTGTTCATTAGTCCTTGTGACTCGTTGTGTGAACCATTTGTCCTTGTTCTTTAGTCCTTGTGACTCGTTGTTTAAACCATTTGTCCTTGTTCATTAGTCCTTGTGACTCGTTGTGTAAACTATTTTTCCTTGTTCATTAGTCCTTGTTACTCGTTGTGTGAACCATTTGTCGTTGTTCATTAGTCCTTTTAACTCGTTATGTTAACCATTAGTCCATGTGACTCGTTGTGTGAACCATTTGTCCGTGTTCATTAGTCCTTGTGACTCGTTGTTTAAATCATTTGTAACAAGCACTCATTGTATAAATCATTTGTCCTTTTTCTTTAGTCCTCGTGACTCGTTTTGTGGACCATTTGTCCTTGTTCATTTGTCCTTGTGACTCCTTGTGTTAACTATTTTTCCTTTTTTCTTTAGTCCTTGTGACTCGTTGTGTGAACCATTTGTCCTGGGTCATTAGTCCTTGTGACTCGATGTGTAAACTATTTGTCCTTGTTCATTAGTACTTGTGACATGTTGTGTGAACCATTTGTCCTTGTTCATTAGTCCTTGTGACTCGTTGTGTAAACAATTTGTCCTTATTCATTAGTCCTTGTGACTCGTTGTGTGAACCATTTGTCCTTGTTCATTAGTCCTTCTAACTCATTATGTTAACCATTTGTCCTTGTGACTCGTTGTGTGAACCATTTGTCCTTGTTCATTAGTCCTTGTGACTCATTGTGTGAAGCATTTATCCTTGTTCTTTAGTTCGTGGTCCTTATTGTGTGAACCATTTGTCTATGTTTATTAGTCCTTGTGTCTCGTTGTGTAAAATATTTGTCCTTATTGTTGTGACTTGTTGTGTGAAGCATTTTTCCTTGTTCATTAGTCCTTGTGACTCGTTGTGTGAACCATTTGTCCTTGTTCATTGGTCCTTGTGACTCGTTGTGTAAACTATTTGTCTTTGTTCATTAGTCCTTGTGACTCGTTGTATGAACCATTTGTCCTTGTTTATTAGTCCTTGTGACTCGTTGTGTAAACCATTTGTCCTTGTTATTGTTACTCGTTGTGTGAACCATTTTTCCTTCTTCATTAGTCTTTGTGACTCGTTGTGTGAACCATTTGTCCTTGTTCATTAGTCCTTGTGACTCATTTTGAAAACTATTTGTCCTTGTTCATTAGTCCTTGTGACTCGTTGTGTGAACCATTTATCCTTGTTCATTAGTCCTTGTAACTCATTATGTTAACCATTAGTCCTTGTTTATTAGTCCTTGTGACTCATTGGGTAAACCATTTGTCTTTCTTATTGAAATAAAACTCTTAGGACTCGAATTTTGACTGAAACTGACTCAATTTGGACAGTGTTTTGGACTGTTTAATCGTGATAAAAACGACTAAAACTCAAACAGAAACTCCGAGGACTGCAATCGAACCGTCGACAGAACTGTTTGAATCACGGTTCCAGAACTCTACAATCGAATAGAGTAAAGGATGTGATTGGGATATGACTTAATCCAAGCACAAAGCCACTAGACTAAGCCTAAGGATAATTTTCAAGCACACAGCAAAGAAAAATACCCGACTCTAAGAACTAAGCAAAAGAGGATTTCCCAGCACTAAGCAAAGGAGATTAGTAGAAATCAATGTTTCTGACTTGTGTTTGTTCATTCATCAAATTCTGATTTTTACACTAAGGAATGCCTTGCTTTTATAGGCCAAGCAAAACAATCTTATCCATCCATCAACCTAGCAATCTAACGGTCCAAAAGACCCTAGAAAACCGGTTTCAAAAAGGTGGCCCAAAGCCTTACACAAGTTCTTACACAAGTTAAAAATCTTAAAGGAAAAACAAGAAAAGTAAACTAATGAGGACAATGATAATTAGGACTCCTTGGAAGCTTCAAAAGATCCGGCCAAGCTTGTGTAAGAGTGGTAGAGCAACAAAAGGAGCCTTGAGGATGTCTTGGTTAATTTAGGAAGGGTGAAAGGGACTTGAAAGCGACCCTTGTACTTGCCATTGCAAACCGTGTAGCTTTAGGTCCACCGGTTTTGTTCTTTGCCCTTCTCTATGATTATCACCTTCCCAAGACATAAGCTCTTGGACAAAAATACTCTAAACTCCCCATGGTAGATTTCTAGGCCGGAAAAGGACCCATGTTCTTAGACGGATTCCGATTTGGACCCTATTTCGGTCAAGGGACCAAAATCGGGTACAAACATGTCTAATGTGATTTGTTTTGCTTGATTATTGTGACTTGTTGTGTGAACCATTTTTCATTGTTCATTAGTCCTTGTGACTCGTTGTGTGAACCATTTGTCCTTGTTCATTAGTCCAGGTGACTCGTTGTGTGAACCATTTGTCCTTGTTCATTAGTCCTTGTGACTCGTTTAAATCATTTGTAACAAGGACTCATTGTGTAAATCATTTGTCCTTTTTCTTTAGTCCATATGACTGGTTGCGTGAACCATTTGTCCTTGTTCTTTAGTCCTTGTGACTCGTTGTTTAAACCATTTGTCCTTGTTTATTAGTCCTTGTGACTCATTGTGTAAACCATTTGTCCTTGTTATTGTGACTTGTTATGTGAACCATTTTTCATTGTTCATTAGTCCTTGTGAGTTGTTGTGTGAACCATTTGTCCTTGTTCATTAGTCCTTGTGACTCGTGGTGTAAACTAATTGTCCTTGTTCATTAGTCCTTCTGACTCGTTTTGTGAACCATTTATCCTTGTTCATTAGTCCTTTTAACTCGTAATGTTAACCATTTGTCCTTGTTTATTAGTCCTTGTGACTCATTGGGTAAACCATTTGTCCTTGTTATTGTGACTTGTTGTGTGAACCATTTTTCATTGTTCATTAGTCCTTGTGACTCTTTGTGTGAACCAATTGTCCTTGTTCATTAGTCCATGTGACTCGTTGTGTGAACCATTTGTCCGTGTTCATTAGTCCTTGTGACTCGTTGTTTAAATCATTTGTAACAAGCACTCATTGTATAAATCATTTGTCCTTTTTCTTTAGTCCTCGTGACTCGTTTTGTGGACCATTTGTCCTTGTTCATTTGTCCTTGTGACTTCTTGTGTTAACTATTTTTCCTTTTTTCTTTAGTCCTTGTGACCCGTTGTGTGAACCATTTGTCCTGGGTCATTAGTCCTTGTGACTCGATGTGTAAACTATTTGTCCTTGTTCATTAGTTCTTGTGACTCGTTGTGTGAACCATTTGTCCTTGTTCATTAGTCCTTGTGACTCGTTGTGTAAACAATTTGTCCTTGTTCATTAGTACTTGTGACTCGTTGTGTGAACCATTTATCCTTGTTTATTAGTCCTTGTAACTCGTTGTGTAAACCATTTGTCCTTGTGACTCGTTGTGTGAACCATTTGTCCTTGTTCATTAGTCCTTGTGACTCATTGTGTGAAGCATTTATCCTTGTTCTTTAGTTCGTGGTCCTTATTGTGTGAACCATTTGTCTATGTTTATTAGTGCTTGTGTCTCATTGTGTAAAATATTTGTCCTTATTGTTGTGACTTGTTGTGTGAAGCATTTTTCCTTGTTCATTAGTCCTTGTGACTCGTTGTGTGAACCATTTGTCCTTGTTCATTGGTCCTTGTGACTCGTTGTGTAAACTATTTGTCTTTGTTCATTAGTCCTTGTGACTCGTTGTGTGAACCATTTGTCCTTGTTTATTAGTCCTTGTAACTCGTTGTGTAAACCATTTGTCCTCTTTATTGTGTGTAATACCCCATATTTTTATATAATAAATTAAACGGATAATAATAAATTAAACGAATATTATTAAACAGATATTATTAAACGGATATTATTAAACGGATATTATTATATATTAATTATTATACATTTTATATTATCAATTAAGTCGGGTAAATTGTCGAGTCGATAATTATGATAAGTTATTTTAATTAACTCGCGTTGTATCGATATAAGTTAATTGTGACGGGTTTATATAGAATTCGAACTGTGAGCTAATTCCCATAATCATTCCACCATTAATTGTTTACTACAAATTATAATCATACAATACTATATTCATTCCACCATGTTACCTTTTACTTTAACAACCCACAACTTCTACTTTAACAACCCATACTTCCTCTTTCACGCCTACCACTTCATCATTACCAATCTTCACCTTTCACGCATAAAGAGAGGGAGAGAGTGAGCGTGAACAGTGACCACGCAGCAAGGAAGAGCAAGGGACCTTTGTCGACGACCTAGGGTGGCTGTGGTGGCCGTCGTGGTGGCGTAAACATGGTAAGAGCGATTCACTTTCTCCTTTTTGGGTTTAATGTCGGGTTTGTGGTGGGTTGTTCGTGTCTTATAATGGCGTCTAGGGTAGTTGTTGACTGAGTATATGGGTAGTAGGGTGTGGGACGAGTCAGATGGTGGTGTTTAGGGTGGTTGTCGGTGGTGATAGTGGCGGTAAAAGGGAGTAGCGACGGGGGGGTGGTAAACGGGTTATGATGCGGGTTTTTCAGGCGAGTTAGACGAGTAGTGTTGGGGTGGCACCACCGTGGACTCGGGGGAGGTCGGAATGGTGGTGCCACGGTGTCTGTGTTGGTGGGTTGACGACGAGTGGAATGGTGGTGGTATGGCAGGGGACGAGTGATGGTTGCGGTGGTGGTGAGTCGCGTAAATAGGGTGTTTGGTGAGGTGTGGGGGTGAACCCGGTCAGGTGACGACCCTGGTTCGACTCGCGGCGGCGATCGACCAGGGTGGGGTTGGTTGTCAGTGGTGGGGACGAAGTGGGGACCAGGTGCGGTGGTTTTCGTGGTGGTTCAGGTGGTGTTTGTAGGGGTGTAGGCGTGTGTGAAGGGGTAGGGATTGATGACGAGTTGTTTTTATATTGAAACGGGTTTTGACGTAGTTTAATCATTATAATTTATTACTCGGTCGTACTTTTAATTAAATAATTTAATATTCCGAGTGTATTAAAATAATTAAAGACGAGTTTAAATCGGGTTGTTGAATTATTTTATGTTTGATTCGGGTTTGTCTTAAATCGTTAATTCATTAAATTAATTACTTAATTTAATTCCCGAGTCCTTTAAATGATTAATTAATATAATTCCCGAATTATTTAATATAATTAGAGACGGGTTTGAGTCGGGATTGTTTGAGTTGTTTAAGGATTGATTCGGGTACTTCTAAATCGTATAATTCATTTAATCTTTATATATCAGTATTTAATTTAAATCCCGAGTTATCTAAATAAATTATTCCCGAGACATTTAATAATTCAAGTCGGGTTCTGAGTCGGGTTTGTTAAAAGAGGAAAGTTACTATATTGGGAAAGTTTCCATTTTAGGAGATTTCTATATTTAGTAGTTAGTAATTATAAATATTATAATTGTTTTAGGTGACGAATTCGTGAAGGATCAATTATCAAATTCATTGCTTTATTTTCGGGACTGCTTAACTGCTTAATTGGATTTGCTGGCACTTGAGGTAGGGAAATACACTTGTCCTATTATCGTCATTGATCGAATTGTATTGACTTGAATTCTGGTTGTTGATTTACGATATCATTTATATTCGGAAAGGTGATTGACTGATTTGATCGTATTGAGTATGATATCACAACATCGGGTAACTGGCATGACTTTATGATTTATCGATTCGATGAATTATATACATATTGCATTGCATTAATTATTGTTGAGCATTTCATATGCATTGGAGTTGGAGGATGATGTGGTGGTGACGATGTTGAGATACGATGTGATGTTGTGATAAGGCCCAGGCGGGTTCTGCAGACTTGCCTGGTGTCCTCGGTATGAAATTGAGTGGCGATCGGCTTCGGTCGATATTTATAGTCTACCGGGGATCGGTATGGCTGGGTTGTCCGGGTTATGAGATGTGTGTGATGAGATGAGATGGAGATGGAGGTGACGGAGTATCATGCATATCATATTTTATTGTTTTATTGTTTTCCCTACTCAACCTCGCGGTTGACCCTGTGTATTCGTGAACACCTGTGACGACCCAAATATTGGCGAGCAGACTTGACAGGTTTAAGAGATAGGACGGGAGCTTAATGGGCGTGAGACACTGGATCAGACGACTTAGTAGCTAGATCATCATCTAGAAGACTTTCACTTTTATTTATGTCAATTCTTGTAATTTGAGTTGAAAAGAGTAATTGTAATAATTAAGTTAAAATTTTACATAAATTGCCTTGGAGTTTAATTTGTTATTCACTACCTCGGGAAACCGAGATGGTAACAGTCCGTTTTATTAGGGAATGTCTTGACGAGGACTTCTTTAATAAACCGGGGTGTTACAAAGTGGTATCAGAGCGAACGATCCTCAGGCCTAAACCAATGAGCCCAATGAACATAGGATGTGTCTAAATAAAATGAACCGGGATAGAATCATAGGAGCACACTACGGTAAGGTATGAGTTAGGGGCCCCCTCACACCGAACCAAAGTGGTCCTCTCGCTTGAACCGAAACCATGAGTGTATACGAGAGAAAGGGTAGAATAGTTGCCTAAGGTTGAACAGGAAATTCAAATATCGTTGCCTAAGTATTACCTGATTGATACATTGATTATTGCCTAATTGAGTTGATATATACTTTGAGACCCATATATTCTAACCATTATGCAGGATAACGCTACGGTAAGTAATTTGTATGAATGATGTGTTGATAGCACTACTATATCTAGTAATATGAGGTTATGTGATCCCAAAGCCATGCTAGTATAGTCTTCTGATAGTAATTGGAAACACTATTGAATTGCACGTTTATAGCCATAGCAATCGTGATTAGATATACGGAATATATTGAGATGCGAAGGGATTCTATGGGATAGATGTTTACATAAGTACGAAGTAAGATTTAAGTTAGGATGGATTAGTATCGATAGTATAGTTGTAAGAGTTTGGAACATAGAAAATGAATAACTTAGTAATAAAATTCGTTTTGGTTGGTGTTACCCTTTAATTGACCTTCGCCATTCATTCTCTGTGTATTGCTTATCGATGAAAAATTTATGAGAAATAGCCCCGAGAGTTAGTGTTCCGTTGGCGTTGGTTTCATACTTATAGGATATACGGATTAGGAGTAATAAAATAAATACTTTAGTGAACTGTGGTTAGGAAGTTCCTATGCAGTGATGTTTGACCAACGATTTTATAAAAATTCTAATTGAACTTGTATTAATAATTTTGCATAATTTCAACTCCACCGATCAAAAGAGTCGCATGTGTTTTCAAATTAATAAGCCACGAAAAATCTTGATGTTTCAATATTAAATGATAAGTTTTCCAAACTGACCCAAGTCGTGGACCAATAGCTGTCACATGTTTGTTGGACCAACTGAGTTGTAAAATTCTTTAAAAATGGAATTCTTATGCTTTAAACCTAATTCTTTTTCCCTGTGTTGTGAACTCATCGTGTTTTATAAAAGTAATATGAATCAAGTTGTGATCGAATAATTAATTATTCGTAATTTTTGGAAGTTACAACGTAAATCAAAACATTTAAAATGTGCGTCCTATATTGAATTTTAATACAATTGTTTGGTTAATTCATGAGTTTAATAATGTGAATTTATAATGTTTTATGTAACGACAGTAGCACGCATGTTCAGTAGTTATGTATCTTAACAAGTGACAAAAATTTAAAACTTAGTTGATAACATGGTTGGCATGATAGTATGAATAAAATTGGATAGCGTAATTTGATTTTAATCGAGGGTGAAATATTTTATATGAGTCCAGTTGTTGCATATTTTATATACGTTTGGCATGTTGGAATATCTTTGGTGTGTTCATCATATTTGCATAGTGGTTTGGATATATATATATATAAATATAAAACCATACTTTCATAATCGTGTAAGTTGATAACGTTAAAAGTTGATTTGATTTTCTAATATACTCGCATGAATATTTACAATAATTTTGTTTAAAAGTTTATACATAGGTGGTAGTAATGATTGTGTATAAATGTTCACACGTGTAGGGTGTCATCTGAGTTATAATATCTTTCATATGAGTTGTGTGCCCATAGTTATAATTATTATCTTCATCGCATTAAATGATTTCAATTGAACCTAAACCTATGACACGATAATAAACAGTGTGTTATTTCTTATTGGATATATTCGTTATTACATTGTCATAAAATGCTAAAATGATTTTTGCAATGGTAGCACGACATTCGACATATCTATATTCTCGAACCGTCAAATTATAATAAGATAAACCTTTTTATGATTCACATGATATGCATTGGTTCCAATGATAGTCTTGTATGTTACCTTTCCAATATTGTTGTTTAATCGCTTGTTTGACTCGACCAATAAATTGTAAAATTTGTCAATCAATGTGCATTCGTCATTCGTGAATAAATCCCAAACCCTTTGATATGAGGATTAAAAATATTTCTAGGCTGATAAGTACTGCGAAACTAATTGTCTTTGGTAAGGATTAGCTAACTTAAGCGAGAGTTGAGAATCTTTTTTTTTTTTTTTAGGTTGTTAGCAGTAATTGAGAACTTTGGTTATAATAATGAGGGTTACGAGGACGTAACCATGTTTTTAGTTGGGGAGGATTGTAAAATCTTAACGCTTAATTTGCACTCGTTTGTAGATTGTAGTTTTGACCAAGTTGATGTTTCGTTGTGAGGTTACCTATGTAAATAAGTCCTATATGTTTTGTTCCTACTTCTGTTAGTTGGTGGATGTGAAAAAGGAGAGTGTAGTTAAACTACCGGTATTGAGTTATGAGTTGTGGGGCCTTTGTGCCGAGTTACGTTTGCGGTCCAGCGAGACCATGGTTATTGAGTTACTTGAGTTTGAGATCGGAATTGAGATGGAAAGATGATGGTGTTCTCATATGATTATATAGTGTTATACATTTGTGTTCGCATGTAGTTATTAGTTGTAGTTAATTGGATTAAGAAAAAGATGAGTTAAACTTCGGGACGAAGTTTATTTTTAGGAGGGCAGAATGTAACATTCCGTATTTGTTACGTTTAATTGATGAGTCAAAAGTGTGTCAACCGTGATAGAATTTCGTGACGTCCGTAAGTACATTATACAATAGCTTTCTATTGTTGAGTATGGGAGCGAACTTCGGGACGAAGTTCATTTTAAGGGGGGAAGACTGTAATACCCCATATTTTTATATAATAAATTAAACGGATAATAATAAATTAAACGAATATTATTAAACAGATATTATTAAACGGATATTATTAAACGGATATTATTATATATTAATTATTATACATTTTATATTATCAATTAAGTCGGGTAAATTGTCGAGTCGATAATTATGATAAGTTATTTTAATTAACTCGCGTTGTATCGATATAAGTTAATTGTGACGGGTTTATATAGAATTCGAACTGTGAGCTAATTCCCATAATCATTCCACCATTAATTGTTTACTACAAATTATAATCATACAATACTATATTCATTCCACCATGTTACCTTTTACTTTAACAACCCACAACTTCTACTTTAACAACCCATACTTCCTCTTTCACGCCTACCACTTCATCATTACCAATCTTCACCTTTCACGCATAAAGAGAGGGAGAGAGTGAGCGTGAACAGTGACCACGCAGCAAGGAAGAGCAAGGGACCTTTGTCGACGACCTAGGGTGGCTGTGGTGGCCGTGGGTGGCGAAAAACATGGTAAGAGCGATTCACTTTCTCTGTTTTGGGTTTAATGTCGGGTTTGTGGTGGGTTGTTCGTGTCTTATAATGGCGTCTAGGGTAGTTGTTGACTGAGTATATGGGTAGTAGGGTGTGGGACGAGTCAGATGGTGGTGTTTAGGGTGGTTGTCGGTGGTGATAGTGGCGGTAAAAGGGAGTAGCGACAGGGGGTGGTAAACGGGTTATGATGCGGGTTTTTCAGGCGAGTTAGACGAGTAGTGTTGGGGTGGCACCACCGTGGACTCGGGGGAGGTCGGAATGGTGGTGCCACGGTGTCTGTGTTGGTGGGTTGACGACGAGTGGAATGGTGGTGGTATGGCAGGGGACGAGTGATGGTTGCGGTGGTGGTGAGTCGCGTAAATAGGGTGTTTGGTGAGGTGTGGGGTGAACCCGGTCAGGTGACGACCACCCCTGTTCGACTCGCCGGCGGCGATCGACCGTGGTGGGGTTGGTTGTCGTGGTGGGGACGAAGTGGGGACCAGGTGCGGGTTTTCGTGGTGGTTCGTGTGGTGTTTGTAGGGGTGTAGGCGTGTGTGAAGGGGTAGGGATTGATGACGAGTTGTTTTTATATTGAAACGGGTTTTGACGTAGTTTAATCATTATAATTTATTACTCGGTCGTACTTTTAATTAAATAATTTAATATTCCGAGTGTATTAAAATAATTAAAGACGAGTTTAAATCGGGTTGTTGAATTATTTTATGTTTGATTCGGGTTTGTCTTAAATCGTTAATTCATTAAATTAATTACTTAATTTAATTCCCGAGTCCTTTAAATGATTAATTAATATAATTCCCGAATTATTTAATATAATTAGAGACGGGTTTGAGTCGGGATTGTTTGAGTTGTTTAAGGATTGATTCGGGTACTTCTAAATCGTATAATTCATTTAATCTTTATATATCAGTATTTAATTTAAATCCCGAGTTATCTAAATAAATTATTCCCGAGACATTTAATAATTCAAGTCGGGTTCTGAGTCGGGTTTGTTAAAAGAGGAAAGTTACTATATTGGGAAAGTTTCCATTTTAGGAGATTTCTATATTTAGTAGTTAGTAATTATAAATATTATAATTGTTTTAGGTGACGAATTAAATGAAGGATCAATTATCAAATTCATTGCTTTATTTTCGGGACTGCTTAACTGCTTAATTGGATTTGCTGGCACTTGAGGTAGGGAAATACACTTGTCCTATTATCGTCATTGATCGAATTGTATTGACTTGAATTCTGGTTGTTGATTTACGATATCATTTATATTCGGAAAGGTGATTGACTGATTTGATCGTATTGAGTATGATATCACAACATCGGGTAACTGGCATGACTTTATGATTTATCAGTTCAGTGAATTATATACATATTGCATTGCATTAATTACTGTTGAGCATTTCATATGCATTGGAGTTGGAGGATGATGTGGTGGTGACGATGTTGAGATACGATGTGATGTTGTGATAAGGCCCAGGCGGGTTCTGCAGGACTTGCCCTGGTGTCCTCAGCTGTTGAGCTGGCAGATCGGCTTCGGTCGATATTTATAGTCTACCGGGGATCGGTATGGCTGGGTTGTCCGGGTTATGAGATGTGTGTGATGAGATGAGATGGAGATGGAGGTGACGGAGTATCATGCATATCATATTTTATTGTTTTATTGTTTTCCCTACTCAACCTCGCGGTTGACCCTGTGTATTCGTGAACACCTGTGACGACCCAAATATTGGCGAGCAGACTTGACAGGTTTAAGAGATAGGACGGGAGCTTAATGGGCGTGAGACACTGGATCAGACGACTTAGTAGCTAGATCATCATCTAGAAGACTTTCACTTTTATTTATGTCAATTCTTGTAATTTGAGTTGAAAAGAGTAATTGTAATAATTAAGTTAAAATTTTACATAAATTGCCTTGGAGTTTAATTTGTTATTCACTACCTCGGGAAACCGAGATGGTAACAGTCCGTTTTATTAGGGAATGTCTTGACGAGGACTTCTTTAATAAACCGGGGTGTTACATTGTGACTCGTTGTGTGAACCATTTTTCCTTCTTCATTAGTCTTTGTGACTCGTTGTGTGAACCATTTGTCCTTGTTCATTAGTCCTTGTGACTCATTTTGAAAACTATTTGTTCTTGTTCATTAGTCCTTGTGACTCATTGTGTGAACCATTTATCCTTGTTCATTAGTCCTTGTAACTCGTTATGTTAACCATTAGTCCTTGTTTATTAGTCCTTGTGACTCATTGGGTAAACCATTTGTCTTTGTTATTGAAATAAAACTCTTAGGACTCGAATTTTGACTGAAACTGACTCAATTTGGACAGTGTTTTGGACTGTTTAATCGTGATAAAAACGACTAAAACTCAAACAGAAACTCCGAGGACGGCAATCGAACAGTCGACAGAACTGTTTGAATCACGGTTCCAGAACTCTACAATCGAATAGAGTAAAGGATGTGACTTAATCCAAGCACAAAGCCACTAGACTAAGCCTAAGGATAATTTTCAAGCACACAGCAAAGAAAAATACCCGACTCTAAGCACTAAGCAAAAGAGGATTTCCCAGCACTAAGCAAAGGAGATTAGTAGAAATCAATGTTTCTAACTTGTGTTTGTTCATTCATCAAATTCTGATTTTTACACTAAGGAAAGCCTTGCTTTTATAGGCCAAGCAAAACAATCCTATCCATCCATCAACCTAGCAATCTAACGGTCCAAAAGACCCTAGAAAACCGGTTTCAAAAAGGTGGCCCAAAGTTTGTCTATGTTTATTAGTCCTTGTGTCTCGTTGTGTAAACTATTTGTCCTTGTTGTTGTGACTTGTTGTGTGAAGCATTTTTCCTCGTTCATTAGTCCTTGTGACTCGTTGTGTGAACCATTTGTCCTTGTTCATTAGTCCTTGTGACTCATTGTGTAAACTATTTGTCCTTGTTCATTAGTTCTTGTGACTCGTTGTGTGAACCATCTGTCTTTGTTCTTTAGTCATTTTGACTTGTTGTTTAAACCATTTGTCCTTGTTTATTAGTCCAAGTTACTCGTTGTGTAAACGATTTGTCTTTGTTATTATGACTTGTTGTGTGAACCATTTTTCTTTGTTCATTTGTCCTTGTGACTCGTTGTGTGAACCATTTGTCCTTGTTCATTAGTCCTTGTGACTCGTTGTATGAACCATTTATCCTTGTTCATTAGTCCTTGTAACTCGTTATGTTAACCATTTGTCCTTGTTTATTAGTCCTTGGGACTCATTGGGTAAACCATTTGTCTTTGTTATTGTGACTCGTTGTGTAAACTATTTGTCTTTGTTCATTAGTCCTTGTGACTCGTTGTGTGAACCATTTGTCCTTGTTCTTTAGTCCTTGTGACTCGTTGTTTAAACCATTTGTCCTTGTTTATTAGTCCTTGTGACTCGTTGTGTAAACCATTTGTCCTTGTTATTGTGACTCGTTGTGTGAACCATTTTTCCTTCTTCATTAGTCCTTGTGAGTCGTCGTGTGAACCATTTGTCGTTGTTTATTAGTCCTTGTGACTCATTGTGTAAACCATTTGTCCTTGTTATTGTGACTTGTTATGTGAACCATTTTTCATTGTTCATTAGTCCTTGTGAGTCGTTGTGTGAACCATTTGTCCTTGTTCATTAGTCCTTGTGACTCGTGGTGTAAACTAATTGTCCTTGTTCATTAGTCCTTCTGACTCGTTTTGTGAACCATTTATCCTTGTTCATTAGTCCTTTTAACTCGTAATGTTAACCATTTGTCCTTGTTTATTAGTCCTTGTGACTCATTGGGTAAACCATTTGTCCTTGTTATTGTGACTTGTTGTGTGAACCATTTTTCATTGTTCATTAGTCCTTGTGACTCTTTGTGTGAACCAATTGTCCTTATTCATTAGTCCATGTGACTCGTTGTGTGAACCATTTGTCCGTGTTCATTAGTCCTTGTGACTCGTTGTTTAAATCATTTGTAACAAGCACTCATTGTATAAATCATTTGTCCTTTTTCTTTAGTCCTCGTGACTCGTTTTGTGGACCATTTGTCCTTGTTCATTTGTCCTTGTGACTCCTTGTGTTAACTATTTTTCCTTTTTTCTTTAGTCCTTGTGACTCGTTGTGTGAACCATTTGTCCTGGGTCATTAGTCCTTGTGACTCGATGTGTAAACTATTTGTCCTTGTTCATTAGTACTTGTGACTCGTTGTGTGAACCATTTGTCCTTGTTCATTAGTCCTTGTGACTCGTTGTGTAAACAATTTGTCCTTGTTCATTAGTCCTTGTGACTCGTTGTGTGAACCATTTGTCCTTGTTCATTAGTCCTTCTAACTCGTTATGTTAACCATTTGTCCTTGTGACTCGTTGTGTGAACCATTTGTCCTTGTTCATTAGTCCTTGTGACTCATTGTGTGAAGCATTTATCCTTGTTCTTTAGTTCGTGGTCCTTATTGTGTGAACCATTTGTCTATGTTTATTAGTCCTTGTGTCTCGTTGTGTAAAATATTTGTCCTTATTGTTGTGACTTGTTGTGTGAAGCATTTTTCCTTGTTCATTAGTCCTTGTGACTCGTTGTGTGAACCATTTGTCCTTGTTCATTGGTCCTTGTGACTCGTTGTGTAAACTATTTGTCTTTGTTCATTAGTCCTTGTGACTCGTTGTGTGAACCATTTGTCCTTGTTTATTAGTCCTTGTGACTCGTTGTGTAAACCATTTGTCCTTGTTATTGTGACTCGTTGTGTGAACCATTTTTCCTTCTTCATTAGTCTTTGTGACTCGTTGTGTGAACCATTTGTCCTTGTTCATTAGTCCTTGTGACTCATTTTGAAAACTATTTGTTCTTGTTCATTAGTCCTTGTGACTCATTGTGTGAACCATTTATCCTTGTTCATTAGTCCTTGTAACTCGTTATGTTAACCATTAGTCCTTGTTTATTAGTCCTTGTGACTCATTGGGTAAACCATTTGTCTTTGTTATTGAAATAAAACTCTTAGGACTCGAATTTTGACTGAAACTGACTCAATTTGGACAGTGTTTTGGACTGTTTAATCGTGATAAAAACGACTAAAACTCAAACAGAAACTCCGAGGACGGCAATCGAACAGTCGACAGAACTGTTTGAATCACGGTTCCAAAACTCTACAATCGAATAGAGTAAAGGATGTGACTTAATCCAAGCACAAAGCCACTAGACTAAGCCTAAGGATAATTTTCAAGCACACAGCAAAGAAAAATACCCGACTCTAAGCACTAAGCAAAAGAGGATTTCCCAGCACTAAGCAAAGGAGATTAGTAGAAATCAATGTTTCTAACTTGTGTTTGTTCATTCATCAAATTCTGATTTTTACACTAAGGAATGCCTTGCTTTTATAGGCCAAGCAAAACAATCCTATCCATCCATCAACCTAGCAATCTAACGGTCCAAAAGACCCTAGAAAACCGGTTTCAAAAAGGTGGCCCAAAGTTTGTCTATGTTTATTAGTCCTTGTGTCTCGTTGTGTAAACTATTTGTCCTTGTTGTTGTGACTTGTTGTGTGAAGCATTTTTCCTCTTTCATTAGTCCTTGTAACTCGTTGTGTGAACCATTTGTCCATGTGCATTAGTCCTTGTGACTCAGTTTGTAAACTATTTGTCCTTGTTCATTAGTCCTTGTGACTCGTTGTGTTAACCATCTGTCCTTGTTCTTTAGTCCTTGTGACTTGTTTAAACCATTTATCCTTGTTTATTAGTCCTTGTGACTCGTTGTGTAAACCATTTGTCTTTGTTATTGTGACTCGTTGTGTGAACCATTTTTACTTGTTCATTAGTCCTTGTGACTCGTTGTGTGAACCATTTTTCCTTGTTCATTAGTCCTTGTGACTCGTTGTGTAAACTATTTCTCCTTGTTCATTAGTCCTTGTGACTCATTGTGTGAACCATTTGTCCATGTTTATTAGTCCTTGTGACTCGTTGTGTAAACTATTTGTCCTTGTTCATTAGTCGTTGTGACTCGTTGTGTGAACCATTTGTCCTTGTTCATTAATCCTTGTAACTCGTTATGTTAACCATTTGTCCTTGTGACTCGTTGTGTGAACCATTTGTCCTTGTTCATTAGTCCTTGTGACTCATTGTGTGAAGCATTTATCCTTTTTCTTTAGTTCTTGGTCCTTGTTGTGTGAACCATTTGTCTATGTTTATTAGTCCTTGTGTCTCGCTGTGTAAACTATTTGTCCTTGTTGTTGTGACTTGTTGTGTTAAGCATTTTTCCTCGTTCATTAGTCCTTGTGACTCGTTGTGTGAACCATTTGTCCTTGTTCATTAGTCCTTGTGACTCGTTGTGTAAACTATTTTTCCTTGTTCATTAGTCCTTGTGACTCGTTGTGTGAACCATCTGTCCTTGTTCTTTCGTCCTTGTGACTTGTTGTTTAAACCATTTGTCCTTGTTTATTAGTCCTTGTGACTCGTTGTGTAAACCATTTGTCTTTGTTATTGTGACTCGTTGTGTGAACCATTTTTCCTTGTTCATTAGTCCTTGTGACTCGTTGTGTGAACCATTTGTCCTTGTTCATTAGTCCTTGTGACTCGTTGTGTAAACTATTTGTCCTTGTTCATTAGTCCTTGTGACTCGTTGTGTGAACCATTTATCCTTGTTCATTAGTCCTGCACTTAAGGGTAATCTTTATGGCTTACTTGGCAAAGATTACTTAAATTCGATTTTGAAAACAATTCATCATACTCAAAGTATATGAAGTGTTATACATCATTTTCTATTTAATTGATTTGGCAGCGGAAGCAAATGGAATCAATCAAATATGTTCAACTTGGTTGAACTAGTCATGAATCTTATCAACATAAGACTTCTTATTGACGCTAATATCATGTGGATTTATCTTCATAAATCCGGATATTAAAGATGTATTATAATACTCCAAAAGTCTTAAATCATTCGCAATGATCAATATGTTATCCACATATAAGACTAATTAAAATTACCGTAACTCCCACTAAACTTCATGTATAAAACAACTTCTCGACTTATCGAGAAAAGTTTTATAACATGATCAAATCATTGATTCCAACTCATTGATGTCCTACTTAAGATCCTCTCTTAAGTTTCACATTATCTTAGGATTGTAAGAATCTATAAAACTCATGACATGTATTGAATACATTCCTTCTTTTGAAGAAGTGGGTTTTAGATTCACTTGCTGTATGCATATCCTCATAATGAAACACAATCCCTAAGAAGATCCAAATAGACTCAAGCATTTCAATTAGTGCAAAACTCTTTGCAACCAATCTTACTTTGAAATCTCTCTTTATTAGTGCAAAACCCTTTGCAATCAAGCCTTTTATATTGGATTTTCATGGCTCTAAGCCTTGTAGTGAGTTGTGACTTAAACACTCTTATGTAAGTCATATGTTCATTACTTTCCAGAAGTAACTTGAATCAAACAATTTCTTTGTAAGTTATAAGCTCTTTACTTACTTAAAAGTAGCATGAATTCATCATTTTCAACAAGTGACGAATTTAACCTCCTAGGTTTTAAAGAAACAATGTCTTACACAAAACGTCTCATGTAGCCAAGAAAGACCAGTTTCTTGCGACATAACATTCTTTTAACATTCTTTGTGGCTCTTGGATAATTTCTCCCACTCTGTCTTCTAAAAATAAACTTGTCATATGAATCGTTTTAGATTTAGTGGAAACCCGTCGTACTCGTGAAAAATGAAGGGGAAAATGAGCATTTGTTTCTTGTGAAAACTTACAAACATGGTATCCTACCATCTCATATCTCATATGAATCGTTTTAGATTTAGTGGAAAGATAATCTAGACAAAATGATAAAATCCCCAAAAGGATCAAGTAACTCAAAGTAACTTGATCGAAGTCCAAACTATATCGAATAGCGTTTGAATTCTTATCCAATCACACATTATTCCATAATGCATGCTAAGAGAGATTAACTTGTGATACTATATCACATTTCCTTTGGCTTATATCAAAGTCTTCACTTTGATAATCCCATCACGACTAAATCGTGATTCTTTGAACACTTTGAACTTCTTCAAAGATTTCTCTATTTACCTTATTAAGTAAACATATTCGTGTCAACTTAAATCGTTGGTAAAAGAAAATGATCAACCTATTTTGGATCGATGATTTACAACCTCGATCTCCTTTTCAACCAAAAGGCACGAGATATCTTGCTTTGAATACAAGATACGCATATACCATTAACAATCTAATGGTTTCAAGAGTACTCGATAACTCTTTGCGTTCATCATTCCAAAATTTAAGGTTTAATCTTGGGTTACCAATTTGAGTCTTGCATCACCTACATGATGTATCATTCTAGTTTGGTTTAGAATATATATTCACCTTGATGATGGGCTAGCCATACATCAAATCGTGGTGTATAGGGTCACAAAAGTGAAACCTCTTTTGTATCTTAACAAATTTGTATTCTTATTTAGAGTTTATGTACTTAATAGTCACAATTAATTACAACTCCAAACCCGAAAACTAGATTTAGTACACAATGACTCTATCTCTCGACCTCATTGTTGCTAGTCGTCATATTCTAATCATCCTATGTATCAAACATAATGATGAAAACCACCACCGGTTTCTAATATTGACGAAGTAGTACTAGCAAAATTTATGTTTAATCAAATAAACATTTAAAGAAGAAGGTCCCATTAGATGTCACACAACTAACTTGTTGATTCTTCAATAATTTTGGGGTAAATCAATCTTACACCATCACAACTCCCTCCATTCGGTCCATCCTCCATAATATGGACTACCATTTTATTTTGTCAATTTGTCATTTGTCACACAATATGTCTCATGTAATATATTACATGTTATTAATTAATTTAATGCATATTTATCTCATAAATACCATTTTACGAATTAATTAAATTACATTCAACAAATTGATTAGTGATACTTGATCACATAAATAAAATGGGTCAATTAATTATAATTCACAATATCTTGTAATTATAATCAACCATTCATTCTTATTTTTATTATTTCTCAAACAATAAACAATTTTAGTAATAAAGCATTTTATTACTAAAATAAATCTTATTTAATCCCATTAAAATAAGATATCAATATTCTCTCTCACAAATTGAATGTTCACTTTTAAGGAATTGATTAACTTGTATCGTCATACAATCAATCAGCTTTACGGATAAGGGCATCATCATTTAGGTGTGACCTTAAGGGATCAACTGACCACCACCATCCCACGACAGTAACGTCAAACTCTAGCAAGCCAATCGTTACCGATTTATGTTGATCAGTTGACTATATAATGAATCATCCCTTACGTATTCTTTATATGAGATTTAATAATGATATTTAAATCATGTGATCGCACTATTGTTGAGGACACATTTCCCAACAGTTGTGTGAACCATTTGTCCTTGTTCATTAGTCCTTGTGACTCATTGTGTAAACTATTTGTCCTTGTTCAATAGTCCTTGTGACTCGTTGTCTGAACCATCTGCCCTTGTTCTTTAGTCCTTGTGACTTGTTGTTTAAACCATTTGTCATTGTTTATTAGTCCTTCTGACTCGTAGTGTAAACCATTTGTCTTTGTTATTGTGACTCGTTGTGTGAACCATTTTTCCTTGTTCATTAGTCCTTGTGACTCGTTGTGTGAACCATTTGTCCTTGTTCATTAGTCCTTGTGACTCGTTGTGTAAACTATTTGTCCTTGTTCATTAGTCCTTGTGACTCGTTGTGTGAACCATTTATCCTTGTTCATTAGTCCTTGTAACTCGTAATGTTAACCATTTGTCCTTGTTTTTTAGTCCCTGTGACTCATTGGGTAAACCAATTGTCCTTGTTATTGTGACTTGTTTTGTGAACCATTTTTCATTTTTCATTAGTCCTTGTGACTCGTTGTGTGAACCATTTGTCCTTGTTCATTAGTCCTTGTGACTCGTTGTGTAAACTATTTGTCCTTGTTCATTAGTCCTTGTGACTCGTTGTGTGAACCATCTGTCCTGGTTCTTTAGTCCTTGTGACTTGTTGTTTAAACAATTTGTCCTTGTTTATTAGTCCTTGTGACTCGTTGTGTAAACCATTTATCTTTTTTTATTGTGACTCGTTGTGTGAACCATTTTTCCTTGTTCATTAGTCCTTGTGACTCGTTGTGTGAACCATTTGTCCTTGTTCATTAGTCCTTGTGACTCGTTGTGTAAAGTATTTGTCCTTCTTCATTACTCTTGTGACTCGTTGTGTGAACCATTTATCCTTGTTCATTAGTCCTTGTAACTCATAATGTTAACCATTTGTCCTTGTTTATTAGTCCTTGTGACTCATTGGGTAAACCAATTGTCCTTGTTATTATGACTTGTTGTGTGAACCATTTTTCATTGTTCATTAGTCCTTGTGACTCGTTTTGTGAACCAATTATCATTGTTCATTAGTCCATGTGACTCGTTGTGTGAACCATTTGTCCTTGTGACTCGTTCTTTGGACCATTTGACCTTGTTCATTTGTCCTTGTGACTCCTTGTGTTAACTATTTTTCCTTGTTCTTTAGTCCTTGTGACTCGTTGTGTGAACCATTTGTCCTTGGTCATTAGTCCTTGTGACTCGATGTGTAAACTATTTGTCCTTGTTCATTAGTACTTGTGACTCGTTGTGTGAACCATTTGTCCTTATTTTTAGTCCTTGTGACTCGTTGTTTAAACCATTTATCCTTGTTTATTAGTCCTTGTGACTCGTTGTGTAAACCATTTGTCCTTGTTCATTAGTCCTTGTAACTCGTTATGTTAACCATTTGTCCTTGTGACTCGTTGCGTGAACCATTTGTCCTTGTTCATTAGTCCTTGTGACTCATTGTGTGAAACATTTATCCTTGTTCTTTAGTTCTTGGTCCTTGTTGTGTGAACCATTTGTCTATGTTTATTAGTCCTTGTGTCTCGTTGTGTAAATTATTTGTCCTTGTTGTTGTGACTTGTTGTGTGAAGCATTTTTCCTCGTTCATTAGACCTTGTGACTCGTTGTGTGAACCATTTGTCCTTGTTCATTAGTCCTTGTGACTCGTTGTGTAAACTATTTGTCCTTGTTCATTAGTCCTTGTGACTCGTTGTGTGAACCATCTGTCCTTGTTCTTTAGTCCTTGTGACTTGTTGTTTAAACCATTTGTCCTTGTTTATTATTCCTTGTGACTCGTTGTGTAAACCATTTGTCTTTGTTATTGTGACTCGTTGTGTGAACCATTTTTCCTTGTTCATTAGTCCTTGTGACTCGTTGTGTGAACCATTTATCCTTGTTCATTAGTCCTTGGAACTCGTAATGTTAACCATTTGTCCTTGTTTATTAGTCCTTGTGACTCATTGGGTAAACCAATTGTCCTTGTTGTGTGAACCATTTTTCATTGTTCATTAGTCCTTGTGACTCGTTGAGTAAACCAATTATCCTTGTTCATTAATCCATGTGACTCGTTGTGTGAACCATTTGTCCTTGTTCATTAGTCCTTGTGACTCGTTGTTTAAATCATTTGTAACAAGCACTCATTGTATAAATCATTTGTCCTTTTTATTTAGTCCTTGTGACTCGTTGTGTGAACCATTTGTCCTTGTTCATTTGTCCTTGTGACTCCTTGTGTTAACTATTTTTCCTTGTTCTTTAGTCCTTGTGACTCGTTGTGTGAACCATTTGTCCTTGGTCATTAGTCCTTGTGACTCGATGTGTAAACTATTTGTCCTTGTTCATTAGTACTTGTGACTCATTGTGTGAACCATTTGTCCTTATTTTTTGTTCTTGTGACTCTTTGTTCAAACCATTTGTCCTTGTTTATTAATCTTTGTGACTCGTTGTGTAAACCATTTGTCTTTGTTATTGTGACTCGTTGTGTGAACCATTTTTCCTTGTTCATTAGTCCTTGTGACTCGTTGTGTCAACCATTTGTTCTTGTTCATTAGTCCTTGTGATTCGTTATGTAAACTATTGGTCCTTGTTCATTAGTCCTTGTGACTCGTTGTGTGAACCATTTGTCCTTGTTCATTAGTCCTTGTAACTCGTTATGTTAACCATTTGTCCTTGTGACTCGTTGTGTGAACCATTTGTCCTTGTTCATTAGTCGTTGTGACTCATTATGTGATGCGTTTATCCTTGTTCTTTAGTCCTTGGTCCTTGTTGTGTGAACCATTTGTCTATGTTTATTAGTCCTTGTGTCTCGCTGTGTAAACTATTTGTCCTTGTTGTTGTGACTTGTTGTGTGAAGCATTTTTCCTCGTTCATTAGTCCTTGTGACTCGTTGTGTGAACCATTTGTCCTTGTTCATTAGTCCTTGTGACTCATCGTGTAAACTATTTGTCCTTGTTCATTAGTCCTTTTGACTCGTTGTATGAACCATCTGTCCTTGTTCTTTAGTCCTTGTGACTTGTTGTTTAAACCATTTGTCCTTGTTTATTAGTCCTTGTGACTCGTTGTGTAAACCATTTGTCTTTGTTATTGTAACGGGAGATGAGGCCGAGCTAGACCGCGGATTGGGACCTTTTTCCAATTTGAGGTCTAACTCAAAATCCGCTTAGGAAGACATGGTAATTTTTGTCACGTCTCAATTCTATAATGAATTTTGAGACTTTTTGCCTAGGGTAGATTTTCAGCAACTTTTTCTTGTTTTCTTTCTTGTTTAATGCTAGCCATTGGATGTAAAATAGGTGGTTAGGATTAGAAGGCTTGGTACTATATAAACCAAGGCCCTTGGTTGTAAAAACTCAGATTTGCTTATGTTATAAACCAAGTAAGAAACATGAGTTTTCTTCATTAAATCTCTTCTTTGCTTTGTGCTTGAAGAGCTCCTTCGCTGTGTGCTTGGAGTTTGGTAGTTTACTTGCTTGTGTGCTTTAAACTATCGAGTCTATACCTATTGCTTTGTGTTCGGGTCTAGACATATCAAATTCGTCCCTCAAGGACACGCCTAATCCAACGGTTTGTTCAATGCAAACTTAGGCTCATTACTTTAGTTTTTTTTCACTTAAATTATCGAGTTAGAAGTTTCACTCCAACTTGGTTATCAGAGCTTTGGTTAGTCTAGTGAGTTCATGTTCCTAACTACATTCAAAAACACAAAAACAGCCCAATGAGTGAAGAGAGAATACTCGGTCTTGAAAACAAAGTAGACCGACTAACAACAAATGTGGATTTGATCTTAGAATCCATAACAACCTTGATGTCTAATGTTCCAACACCACCAAGGCAAGGAGGACGGCAACCACCAAACCGTGGAAGGGGGCGTGGCCATGGGTTTGGAGCAAGGGGCCGAGAGCATGAGAACATGGAGGACGACTTGCACTCGGATTCGGGGGATTGTTTGGTTGAAGCTTATCATGAGGAGCATCCTAAGGACTTAAAGGTAGAAATTCCAGACTTTAATGGTAGTTTAAATCCCGAAGATTTAATAGATTGGCTTAGAACTATCGAAAGAGTCTTTGAGTTTAAATCGTATTCGGATGCTAAGTGTTTTAAAGTTGCCATCTTAAAACTTAAAGGATATGCTTCACTTTTGTATGAGAACTTAAAAAATCAGAGAAAAAGAGATGGTAAGGAACCCATTAAGTCTTGGTTAAAGTTGAAGAAGAAGCTTAATGAGAAATTTGTACCTAAAGAATACACTCAAGATTTGTTCATTAAACTCACTCAACTTAAACAAGATCAACAACCACTTGAGTCTTACATTAGAGATTTTGAGCAACTCACTTTGCAATGTGAAATGAATGAGAAACCGGAACAAAAAATTGCTAGATTTGTTGAGGGTCTAGATGACAAGGTTGCTCAAAGAGTCCGATTACAACATGTGTGGTCCTTTGATGAGGCCGTTAACTTGGCTTTAAGAGTTAAGAAAGCGGGAAAGGGAAGGGCTAACCCACAAAAATACCCGACCAAAACAGGCCATTACTCGAAACCCCACACACCAACCGAGTCAAAACCCAAAGACCTCTCAAACTCACAACCAAAAACAGCCTATTTTGACAAAGGAAAAGCACCCGAAAATTCTCAAAGAAAAACCGTAGGCCTCAAGAAATGCTTCCAATGTCAAGGGTATGGTCATTTCATGAAAGATTGTCCAACCAAGAGGGCTCTTAGCACCCTAGAAGTAGTCCATTGGGGAGAGGATGAGATTCTTGTTTGTGAAAATGATGAGAGTGATGAGGAACAAAAGGAGGCAGCCGAGTTAGTCATGCCGGATTCGGGACTTAGTTTGGTTACTTGGAGGGTGATGCACACACAACCACAACCATTAGAACTAGACCAAAGACAACAAATCTTTAGGACTAGATGTACCATCAAGGGAAGAGTGTGTAATTTGATAATTGATGGGGGGAGTTGTACTAATGTAGCATCGAGTACTTTGATTGAAAAACTCTCATTACCCACAATAAGTCATCCTTGTCCATACAAACTAAGGTGGCTCAACAAAGGAGCCGAGGTTAGAGTTGATAAACAATGTTTGGTCTCTTTTTCTATTGGAAAGAATTATGTTGATGAGGTCCTTTGTGATGTCCTACCCATGGATGCTTGTCATTTGTTACTTGGGAGACCTTGGGAATTTGATAGGGATTCTATTCACCATGGAAAAGAGAACACCTATTCCTTCAAATTTGCTTCAAAAAGAGTCATATTGTCACCATTACCACCCACCATCAAACCTACAACACCACCTTCAATGGTTGAACCTTCTAAGGAAATCCTATTAATCAATGGGGCTGAAATGTTGCAAGAGTTAGAAGGGGAGGGGGACGTGTATGCTCTAGTGGTTACGGGGTTGGCTAAGGGGGCAGGAGGTGGCGGAGAGGGTCACGGGCAGCAGGCCACGACTGATGCGTATGGCGGGACGATTAATAAACGACCTGATGCGAATATCGACCACATGGAAGAGGTTGTGCTTAATTTAGAGGACCAAGCAAAACCAAGCCCAAGTAATGCATTATTCACACACAAAAATTGGATGGGCTCAAATAAAAGAATGGAAATATGTGCAATCGAGACTCAAGGCCGTGGGAACGCTGAAACCGTGTGGGAACAATGAAAGTGGCGACATCAAGCAAGGGGAGAGGGAAGTGGCGGCATCCAACAAGGGGAGAAGAATCCTATTCTTAGTTTTTTGCATTTTCAAACTAGGTAGAATAAAAGTTGACAAAATAGTCTAGTTTGTGAGTTCTATGTTCATTCATCCTAGAAACTTACAAACTAGCATTAAATGCTTGCTTGGAGGCCAAGGTTTTTTAACCTATATAAGGACCTAACCTCCTCATTTGTAAATCATCCAAGTTGAAGAAAAAACCTTTTAGAGAGAGAAACTTGTTGTTTCAATCTTTTCAAAGAGTCGATGATTTCGAGTCTTGCCTTGAACTAAGGACGCGCTCCGCAGTTTAAGTTGAATTACTTGACGCGTTTTCGAGTAATTCCCCATTGTTATCGCTATAGGTCTAGTGATAGCAAATATCCCATTGGTTCGATCTCTTCATAAGAAATCGAAGCAAATATCCTTTTATTCTTGCACAACATAAACACAAAAACCAAACAAAAAGACTTCCGCTTCGCCCATATCACGCCAAGTGACACGAACTGGTCGGGTTGCACCTAGTGCATTCGGATCTTTCGCCTCACTTGAATCCACATTAAAGTCTTCCGCTCCGTATACGCTCCAAATGGTATCAGAGCTTCGGCTCTTGATCACCTCAAAAAAATCAAGACGGTCCTAAGGAGGTCCCAATCAATTGATAGTTGAATATCCAACGCGCTTGGTATTCAAAGATTAAACTCGGCGAGGTAGTTGAGGTTTAATCGATTGGATCTTGAAGGCACGAATTGAACAACAAAAAAAAAAAAAAAAAAACACAAAAATCACTGTTCACTGTACTGTTCACGGTACTGTTCACCATCAAAAAAAAAAAAAAAGAGAGCTTCGAAATTTCAAACAACCAACATCAAAATGAACTTCGACGATCCCAACTTTCTTGAGAATCTTCAAAGAGCCTTGAAAAAGTTACAAGAAAACAATTCCAAGTGGTTGCCTAGACGAGAACGAACCGTTGAAGAGTTCGAAGTGAGTGAACTACCCGAGTTCACGGGAGGCACGGACCCAAAGGACTACCTCGAATGGGAACGGAAAATCGAACGAATGTTTGATTTTGAAGTTCTGGATGACGCGAAACGCTGCAAGTACGATATTCAAAGACTTAGTGGAGGGGCTTCACTATGGTACGAGAGTTTGAAAGCAAGGCGTGCTCGCGCTGGGAAAAGGAAATTATCTTCTTGGGATTCTCTTAAACGCAAGTTGCGTAAGAAATATGTTCCAGCAACTTATACGCTTACGACTTATCGTAAGATCGCCAATCTCAAACAATGGAGCACGACGAATAGTGTTGGCGAACCCAAGTCGGCTGCTACCCCAAGTTCCGCGGCAAGAGCGCCCGATTCTAAGGCAACAAGTCTCTCCAAAGTACGATGTTTAAAGTGTCCGGGGTTTGGGCACTATCAAAGCGCGTGTCCAAATGAACAATTGAATACCTTGTGAGACGCTATTGCTTATCGGGATGAGTTGTTTGATGAGGAGGAACGATTGGGTGATGTGTTCAATTTCGAAGAAAGAGAAAAGGACGAGATTATAGAGCCATTGAGTGACGATGATCAAATTAAAGATGTGATCGAAGATGACATATTTGCAACCTTGGATGAACCTCATGCGGGAGGTACTTCTTTATTTGATCCAAATCTACCAATTGTTTTTGATGAAGAATTGGAAGAAGTTCATGATGAAACTCTCATGGGAGAAAGTGATCATACAAGTTATGACGATGCAACCCAGGATAATCTTAATCTTGTGCCAAACTCGGATGAGGAATTCGGGGATGTCTTTCCCAAGGAACTACCCGCTGGTTTACCATTTATTAGGGGGGTCGAACGCCAAATTGATCTCATTCCCGAAGCTTCGTTACCGAACAAAGCGGCCTATAGATGCAATCCGATGGAGGCAAAGGAATTGCAAATCGAGGAATTTATGGAACGAGGTTATGTGCGCGAGAGCATAAGTCCATGTGCTGTCCCTACTCTATTTGCTCCAAAGAAGGATGGGGCGTGGCGAATGTGCGTTAATAGTCGAGCCATGAACAATATAACTATCAAGTATCGTTTTTCTACCCCAAGGCTTGACGACATGCTTGATGAGTTACATGGATCCAAAACCTTTTCTAGAATCGACTTGAGGAGTGGTTATCACCAAATGCGAATGAGAGAAAGGGATAAGTGGAAAACCGTGTTCAAGGCTAGACATGGGTTATACGAGTGGACCGTCATGCCATTCGGATTAACCAATGCTCTGAGTACTTTTATGCGACTCATGAACGTGGTACTCAAACCTTTCTTGAGAAGATTTGTGGTCGTCTACTTGGATGACATTTTGACCTACAGCCGGAGCAAGGATGATCATTTGAAACACTTTCGCGAGGTGTTCAATACGCCCCGAGAGCAACAACTCTATCGTAAAAAGGAGAATTGTTCATTCTTGGTCGAGAGCGTTATCCTTCTTGGCTACAGGGTTTCAAAAGACGGAGTTTCGGTCGATCAATCTAAAATTGAAACAATCAAGTCATGGCCTACTCCTAAGACCATCACGAAGGTCCAATCATTTCATGGATTCGCCTCATTCTACCGGAGGTTCATTCGGGACTTTATTACCATTACTAGTCCTATCACCGAGTGTTTAAAGAAAGGAGCATTCGTATGGACCGCGGCCGCTCAAAGGGCCTTCGATACGATAATTCAAGAGTTTTGCGAGGCACCGTTGTTAGCACTCCCATATTTCACTCAACCATTCGAGGTGGAATGTGATGCAAGCGGTGTTAGAATTGGAGCCGTACTAATACAAGGAAAGCGACCCATCGCTTATTTCTCCGAGAAATTGAATGGAGCCCGGCTCAATTATTCGATGTACGACGAAGAATTTTATGCTATCGTGAGATCTCTTCAACATTGGAGTCACTACCTTTGGCCGAGTCATTTCATCCTCCACTCGGACCACGAATCACTGAAGCACATCAATGGACAACAAAAGTTAAATCCACGACATGCCAAGTGGGTGGAGTTCCTATAATCCTTTCACTTTTCATCAAAATGTAAACGTGGCAAGAGTAATGCGGTGGCCGATGCTCTCTCACGACGGTACTCATTATTGAACGTGCTCGATGTCCGATCACTTGGATTTGAGGCATTGAAGGATTACTACGAGCATGATCCCGACTTTGGAGAAACCTTCGAGATTTGCAAGTCCGGAACTCATGATGAGTTCGTTAGTCCAGATGGTTTCCTCTTCAAGGATAATAGACTTTGTGTTCCAAAACTTCCAACTCGGGAACTCCTTATTCGAGAAGCTCATGAAGGTGGACTTGGAGGATATTTCGGGGTAAACAAAACTGTAGATATTCCCAAAGAACATTTTCATTGGCCCCAACTGCAAAGAGTCATGCAGGATGTGATACGAAGGTGGGAACCATATCAAGTCAAAGAACCGTATCAATCACCAATTGACAAATATATTGATGAGAAGCTACATGGTGGGAACTATAATTTCTTGTTGAGGTCAATTTTCATGGAAGCTCATGATGATCTTATTGTTTCAAGCAACCACTATTTGGATGTTGGTAGGATTGTGCATAAAAAGTGGTGGGAAGGAAATCACAAGAAAGTAAAGCACAAGCAAAGATGGCACAAAATGGTTGTGATTTACAATACTCATTACAAATTCGAATCACCGGAGATGGACAAACGTGAAGACTACATTGAAGATGATGAGCTGAAGAAAAGATCAACGGGGTGCGTAAACTACTTCATGTTCTTAATCAAGTTTGAATCTAACTACCAGATTTATTTTGATCCCGGTGGCATCAAGGAATCGACTACGTGTTCGGGTTTGTTCGGGTTTATAATATTCATCTTTGATCCCGGCATACTGAGGCAAGAATTGAGGACAATTCTTTTTTAAGGGAGAGAATTTGATGCGTATGGCGGGACGATTAATAAACGACCTGATGCGAATATCGACCACATGGAAGAGGTTGTGCTTAATTTAGAGGACCAAGCAAAACCAAGCCCAAGTAATGCATTATTCACACACAAAAATTGGATGGGCTCAAATAAAAGAATGGAAATATGTGCAATCGAGACTCAAGGCCGTGGGAACGCTGAAACCGTGTGGGAACAATGAAAGTGCGACATCAAGCAAGGGGAGAGGGAAGTGGCGGCATCCAACAAGGGGAGAAGAATCCTATTCTTAGTTTTTTGCATTTTCAAACTAGGTAGAATAAAAGTTGACAAAATAGTCTAGTTTGTGAGTTCTATGTTCATTCATCCTAGAAACTTACAAACTAGCATTAAATGCTTGCTTGGAGGCCAAGGTTTTTTATCCTATATAAGGACCTAACCTCCTCATTTGTAAATTCTCCAAGTTGAAGAAAAAACCTTTTAGAGAGAGAAACTTGTTGTTTCAATCTTTTCAAAGAGCGATGATTTCGAGTCTTGCCTTGAACTAAGGACGCGCTCCGCAGTTTAAGTTGAATTACTTGACGCGTTTTCGAGTAATTCCCCATTGTTATCGCTATAGGTCTAGTGATAGCAAATATCCCATTGGTTCGATCTCTTCACAAGAAATCGAAGCAAATATCCTTTTATTCTTGCACAACATAAACACAAAAACCAAACAAAAAGACTTCCGCTTCGCCCATAACACGCCAAGTGACACGAACTGGTCGGGTTGCACCTAGTGCATTCGGATCTTTCGCCTCACTTGAATCAACAATAAAGTCTTCCGCTCCGTATACGCTCCAACGGCCAAGGAGGGAGTGTCGAGGGAGGTTCAAGAGTTACTTGATTCTTATGGGGATGTCTTTCCTAATGAACCTCCGAGTTGGTTACCGCCTCTTAGGGGCATTGAGCACCAAATTGATCTCATTCCGGGAGCCTCTTTACCAAACAAAGCAGCCTATAGAAGTGATCCAATAGCCACCAAAGAGTTGCAAAAACAGATTGAGGAGTTAGTGAGTAAGGGATTTGTGAGGGAGTCACTTAGTCCTTGTGCGGTTCCGGCACTACTTGTTCCAAAAAAGGATGGGTCATGGAGAATGTGCACCGATAGCCGAGCCATCAACAACATCACCGTTAAGTATAGGTTCCCAATACCTAGACTTGACGATATCTTGGATGAGCTTAGTGGAGCTCAAGTGTTCTAAAAGATCGATTTAAGGCAAGGTTACCATCAAGTTAGAATCAAAGAAGGGGACGAGTGGAAAACAGCCTTCAAAACCAAGCATGGCTTATATGAGTGGCTTGTCATGCCATTTGGTCTCTCTAATGCTCCAAGTACTTTCATGAGGTTGATGACCGAGGTCCTTATACCTTATTTGGGCCGATTTGTGCTGGTATACTTTGATGATATTCTGATTTTTAGTCCATCCAAAGAAGAGCATCTCAAGCATCTACAAGTATTGTTTGAAACACTTCGGGAGCACAAGCTTTATGGAAAATTGGAGAAATGTTCATTCATGCAAAAAGAAGTCCAATTCTTGGGTTTCATCATTAGTGATCAAGGGATTCTAGTGGATCAAGAGAAGGTCAAGGCTATTCAATCTTGGCCAAGACCGAGCACCATCACCGAAGTAAGGAGTTTCCATGGCTTAACTTCCTTTTATAGGAGGTTTATCAAAGATTTCAGCACCATTATGACTCCCATTACCGAGTGTATGAAGAAAGGGGAGTTCTCTTGGAATGATAGGGCCGAATCAGCCTTCAACAAAGTCAAGGCCTTAATGTGTGAGTCTCCTATTCTTGCATTACCCAATTTCCACAAGTTATTTGAAGTCGAGTGTGATGCTAGCGGAGTTGGAGTTGGGGCCGTGCTACTTCAAGACCACAAACCAGTAGCATACTTTAGTGAGAAGCTCAATGGTGCCAAGCTCAATTACTCAACTTATGATAAAGAATTCTATGCCATTATTCGAGCTTTGAATCATTGGAGCCACTACTTGAAGCCAAAGCCGTTTGTTTTGCATTCCGATCATGAAGCTCTCAAGTATATCAATGGCCAACACAAGCTCAATCATAGGCATGATAAATGGGTGGAGTTCTTACAATCATTCAATTTTTCAAGCAAGTATATTGAGGGCAAAAACAATGTGGTGGCCGATGCTCTTTCAAGGAGGTTCACCATGTTGAGTTTTATGGAACAAAGGGTATTAGGGTTCGAACACATGAAGGATTTATACATTGAAGATCCGGATTTCAAAGATGAGTGGCAAACACTCCAAGAGGGCCGAGAATGTGAGGAGGGCAGAAGGAGTAAGTACTCGCGTCAGGGAGGGTTCTTGTTCTTTGGGAATCGATTATGCATACCCAAGGGACCTTATAGAAACTTGTTGGTTAAAGAAGATCACTCAAATGGCCTTGCCGGTCATTTTGGCATCCAAAAGACATATGATATTCTCCAAGAGCAATTCTTTTGGCCAAAAATGCTTGGGGATGTCCAAAGTGTGATCAAGAGGTGTGCTCCTTGTCATCTAGCCAAGTCTTCCTTCCAAAAGGGTCCCTATACACCCCTACCCGTCCCAAATCAGCCATGGGAGGATGTTAGCATGGATTTTATTGTGGCCTTGCCAAGGACACAACGAGGCAAGGATTCCATCATGGTCGTGGTTGATCGATTTAGCAAAATGGCTCATTTCATTGCTTGCAAAAAGACCGAGGATGCTTCAAGTGTTGCTAATTTATATCTAAAGGAAGTGGTCAAGCTCCATGGTGTACCAAAGTCAATAGTTTCTGATCGGGATACTAAATTTATGAGTCACTTTTGGAGATCCTTGTGGAAGTTGCTCAAAACAAGGCTTCTCTTTAGCACCTCCCATCATCCTCAAACCGATGGTCAAACCGAGGTTACTAACAAGATCTTGGGCAGAATCTTAAGGGCCACGGTGTGCAAGTCTTTGAAAGATTGGGATCTCAAATTATCACAAGCCGAATTTGCATTTAATCGAGCTCCTTCATCAAGCACCGGGAAATCTCCATTCGAGGTGGTTTATGGCATTAATCCACTTATGCCTACTGATTTAGCACCTATTAAGAGGAATTCTATTGACTATGATGCCAAGAAAAGGGTCGAACAAATGCTCCAAATCCATGCCCAAGTGAAGAAGCAAATTGAGAAAACAAACGAGGGGTATGTGAACCGTGTCAAGAAACCGAGTCATCCAAAGAGCTTTGAACCCGGAGATCTTGTTTGGGTTCATTTAAGGAAGGAGAGGTTCCCACAAAAGAGGAAAAACAAACTCATGCCTAGGGCCGATGGTCCTTTAGAAGTTATGGAAAGAATTGGTCCGAGTGCTTATAAAATCAATCTTGCGGGTGAGTATGGTGTTCATGGAACCTTCAACATTGGTGACTTGAGTCCGTTTTATGAAGACCTCGAGGGTGAAGATGTCGAGGATTTGAGGGCAAATCCTTTTCAAGAAGGGGAGGTTGAAACGGGAGAGGAGGCCGAGCCAGACCGCGGATTGGGACCTTCGTCCAATTTGAGGTCTAACTCAAAATCCGCTTAGGAAGACATGGTAGTTTTTGTCACGTCTCAATTCTATAATGAATTTTGAGACTTTTTGCCTAGGGTAGATTTTCAGCAACTTTTTCTTGTTTTCTTTCTTGTTTAATGTTAGCCATTGGATGTAAAATAGGTGGTTAGGATTAGAAGGCTTGGTACTATATAAACCAAGGCCCTTGGTTGTAAAAACTCAGATTTGCTTAAGTTATAAACCAAGTAAGAAACATGAGTTTCCTTCATTAAATCTCTTCTTTGCTTTGTGCTTAAAGAGCTCCTTCGCTGTGTGCTTGGAGTTTGGTAGTTTACTTGCTTGTGTGCTTTAAACTATCGAGTCTATACCTATTGCTTTGTGTTCGGGTCTAGACATATCAAATTCGTCCCTCAAGGAAACGCCTAATCCAACGGTTTGTTCAATGCAAACTTAGGCTCATTACTTTAGTTTTTTTCACTTAAATTATCGAGTTAGAAGTTTCACTCCAGTTATTGTGACTCGTTGTGTGAACCATTTTTCCTTGTTCATTAGTCCTTGTGACTCATTGTGTGAACCATTTGTCCTTGTTCATTAGTCCTTGAGACTCGTTGTGTAAACTATTTGTCCTTGTTCATTAGCCCTTGTGACTCGTTGTGTGAACCATTTATCCTTGTTCATTAGTCCTTGTAACTCGTAATGTTAACCATTTGTCCTTGTTTTTTAGTCCTTGTGACTCATTGGGTAAACCAATTGTCCTTGTTATTGTGACTTGTTTTGTGAACAATTTTTCATTTTTCATTAGTCCTTGTGACTCGTGTGTGAACCATTTGTCCTTGTTCATTAGTCCTTCTGACTCGTTGTGTAAACTATTTGTCCTTGTTCATTAGTCCTTGTGACTCGTTGTGTGAACCATTTGTCCTTGTTCTTTAGTCCTTGTGACTTGTTGTTTAAACAATTTGTCCTTGTTTATTAGTCTTTGTGACTCGTTGTGTAAACCATTTGTCTTTGTTATTGTGACTCGTTGTGTGAACCATTTTTCCTTGTTCATTAGTCCTTGTAACTCGTTGTATGAACCATTTGTCCTTGTTCATTAGTCCTTGTGACTCGTTGTGTAAACTATTTTTCCTTCATCATTAGTCCTTGTGACTCGTTGTGTGAACCATTTATCCTTGTTCATTAGTCCTTGTAACTCGTAATGTTAACCATTTGTCCTTGTTTATTAGTCCTTGTGACTCATTGGGTAAACCAATTGTCCTTGTTATTGTGACTTGTTGTTTGAACCATTTTTCATTGTTCATTAGTCCTTGTGACTCGTTGTGTGAACCAATTATCCTTGTTCATTAGTCCATGTGACTCGTTGTGTGAACCATTTGTCCTTGTTCATTAGTCCTTGTGACTCGTTGTTTAAATCATTTGTAACAACACTCATTATGTGAACCATTTATCCTTGTTTATTAGTCCTTGTGACTCGTTGTGTAAACTATTTGTCCTTGTTCATTAGTCCTTGTGACTCGTTGTGTGAACCATTTGTCCTTGGTCATTAGTCCTTGTGACTCGATGTGTAAACTATTTGTCCTTTTGTTCACTGGTACTTGTGACTTGTTGTGTGAGCCATTTGTCCTTGTTTTTAGTCCCTGTTACTCGTTGTTTAAACCATTTGTCCTTGTTTATTAGTCCTTGTGACTCGTTGTGTAAACCATTTGTCCTTGTTATTGTGACTTGTTGTGTGAACCATTTTTCATTGTTCATTAGTCCTTGTGACTCGTTGTGTGAACCATTTGTCCTTGTTCATTAGTCCTTGTGACTCGTTGTGTGAACCATTTGTCCTTGTTCATTAGTCCGGCCACCAAGGTGTATAAGGGCTAGAGCATGTAAGAAAAACTCAAGGGATTGTCTTGGACAAATTGGGAAGCTTGAAAGCGACCTTTGTCCTTGATGTTGCAAACCGTGCAAAAAGGGGCCACCGGTTTTGTTCTTTGCCTTCCTTTATGATTATTTGGATTCCTTGGAAGCTTCAAATGGTCCTCATACCAGCCGAAAAAGATCCTTGGAGTAGCCATCATAGAGTTAAACAAAAGCCCTTACACAAGCCTTACACACATGTAAGAGTGAAAGCGACATGTGGACCTTCCTTGAAAGCGACATTTGATCTTCATTTGAAAATGATAAAACAGCCCTCTTGGACTCTCTTGGACGACCAACCAACTCTTATTTAGCCTAGGATTGTCTTGATTTATTTAACTAGAAAGAATAGGACCATTTGGAAGCGAACTAAGGTCGATTGTTGAAAACCGATAAACTCGTTACTCGGTTTTGTCTCGTGACTTTATCTTAGTTCGGATCTTTATTCAAATAAAAGTCCCTAGCCAAAAAGTCTCCAAATTCATTAAAGAATTGAGACATGATAAAAATTACCGTGCCTTCTTAGATGGATTCTGGAGTTTGGACCTCGTTTTGCGTGAAGGATCAAAATCGGGTGGAAGCATGGTTTAGGCGTGGCTCCTTTGGACAAGGACTCGAAACTGAACAGCACAATGGACTGTCTGTTTGTGAAATAAGGACTGAAACTTTGGACGGACAAGGGAGAATTAAACGGCCGACAGGACTGTTTAATTCTTGCAGAGAACTCTAACATGAAAACAATTTCGGTGAGCTTGAAAGGACCTCTTCCACTTGCCATGGACCATTCTTCTTCTCGCTTGACAACCCTTCATTTGCTGAAATGTATCCACACGGGATCTCCGGGATCAAATACTTTGGTTTGCATAGGACTCTTGGACCTTTCCTCCCAAGTCCCATTGTCCTTCTCGGTTTGATCATGGATTGAGAACCTCTCCTTGACTTGCTCTTTACCAACACGACATCCTTTGCTAGAGCAAACATTTAGCATGATTTCTTGCATTAGGACAGCCACCTTGTTAATGCTACTAGCTTCACTTTCAATCTCAAACAAATTAGTGAAATTTGGAATAGAGAAAGTAGGATAATCACATTGCAAACCATTGAAAGTTCCCTCGGTTTGATCATTGGTGAACGGCTTCTCTTTAACTCGTCCCTTGGAATCATTCCACTTGAGCTTGCTTTGTTTAAGTGGGCATTCTCCTACCTTGCCATCGGAGTTGTATACATCACGGCTGCCCAAATGAGGTTTAGGGACCTCGGTCATCAACTCCATGGTGGTACTTGGTGAAACATCTTCATAGAGTTTGATCAATCTTTGAACTTTGGTAGGGAGTGGTGCCTCTTGCTCTTCGGACATACCTTTGGTAGGGAAAACATGGACACTCTCCATACCACTCACCTCTTGATTTAGCCTCTCAATGTGATTAGTAGATGCTTTCCAAGTAACCAAGCCAAGACCCATACCCGTTTCCGCCAAATCATCACCCATTTCCTCATGACCCATTTCTTCCATATCCTTATTACACACAAGGATCTCATCATCACCCCAATGCACTACCTCAAATGTGTTAAGAGCTTTCTTTGTTGGACATTCTTTAGCAAAGTGACCAAAGCCTTGACATTGACAATATTTTTTGAGGGTAGTGACCTTTTTTTGTGAGGTTTCGGTTTCCTTACCCTTGTCAAGAGTTGTGGTTTCGCTTAGAGGGTTTGGTTTAACAACCTTGGTCACGGTTTGAACCTTGTGGGGGACTGTTTTGGAGGACAATTTTGTGGTGATAGGCTCATTCATTTCGGTTTTGGGTCGGAGTTTATGAGGGACTATTTTGGACGACCATTTTGTGGTGGTAGACATGTTTCGGGTGTAGTTTCTAGGCACAAACTTTCTCATAAGCTTCTCCTTCAACTTAGACCAAGACTTAATAGGTTCCTTACCATCTCTTCTCCTTTGAAATTTTATGTTCTCATAACAAATAAAAGCATGGCCTTTGAGTTTCAAGATTGCAACTTTGAAAGATTTTCTATCCGAATAATCTTTAAACTCAAAGATTCTTTCCATGGTCTCAAACCAATCTAACCAATCATCGGGGTTTCAACTACCATAAAAATCAGGAATTATTACCTTTAAATCCTTGGTGTGCTCTCGTTGGAAAGCTTTGGCCATAGAATCCTCCAAATCCGAGTTGGGCTCACCTTCATTGACACCTTGAGCAACCTCGTGTTCTCTTGTTCTCCCTATGAACCCACGGCATCTACCTCTGCCCGGTGGTGGTTGTGGTGGTGGTCTTACTCCTCCTCTTGGTAGTGTAGGGACGTTTGACATCAATGTGGTCATGGATTGCAAGATCAAATCGACATTTGTTGTTAGCCGATTAAACTTTTGTTCAAGACCACTCAATCTCTCTTCATTCATTTCACTCATGGCTATTTTTGTGTTTTTGGATGTGGTTAAGGTTTATGGTGAACTCACAAGAAAACTTCTTCCCAAGACTAACACAACAATGGAATTGTGTTAAACCTTTGCTCTGATAACCAATTTGAAGTGAAACTCTCAAGACTCGGAATTTGATCAAATATGACTCGATTTGGATAGTGAATGAGACTGTTTAATTGTGATAAAAAGGACTGAAAACCGAACAGAAACTCTGAAGGCTGCAATCGAACAGTCGACAGAACTGTTTGGCACCACGGAATCCTGAACTCTACAATCGAATAGAGTAACAAGCGTGATTAGGATATGACTTAATCCAAGCACTAAGCCACTAGATTAAGCCTAAGGGAAATTTTAAGCACTAAGCAAAGAAATTACCCAAACCTCAAGCACTAAGCAAAGAGAACTATTCAAGCACTCAGCAAAGAATAGGTTTTGATGAAGAAAACACTTGGTTTCTTACTCATTCTTTAATTCACTCAATCTGATTTTTACACTAAGGAATGCCTTGCTTTTATAGGCCAAGCTAAGCAATCCTATCCATCCATCTAACCTAGCATCTAATGGCTCAAAAGAACCTAGGAAAACCGGTACAAAAGTGGCCCTAAAGCCTTACACAAGTTCTTACACAAGCTAAAAATCAAAAGCTAAAAACAAGGAAAATAAACTAGTAAGACAAGGATGATGTAAACAAAGAGGAAAACCCTTTTGGAAGCTTCAAGGGTCCGGCCACCAAGGTGTATAAGGGCTAGAGCATGTAAGAAAAACTCAAGGGATTGTCTTGGACAAATTGGGAAGCTTGAAAGCGACCTTTGTCCTTGATGTTGCAAACCGTGCAAAAAGGGGCCACCGGTTTTGTTCCTTGCCTTCCTTTATGGTTATTTGGATTCCTTGGAAGCTTCAAATGGTCCTCATACCAGACGAAAAAGAGCCTTGGAGTAGCCATCATAGAGTCAAACAAAAGCCCTTACACAAGCCTTACACACATGTAAGAGTGAAAGCGACATGTGGACCTTCCTTGAAAGCGACATTTGATCTTCATTTGAAAATGATAAAACAGCCCTCTTGGACTCTCTTGGACGACCAACCAACTCTTATTTAGCCTAGGATTGTCTTGATTTATTTAACTAGAAAGAATAGGACCATTTGGAAGCGAACTAAGGTCGATTGTTGAAAACCGATAAACTCGTTACTCGGTTTTGTCTCGTGACTTTATCTTAGTTCGGATCCGTATTCAAATAAAAGTCCCTAGCCAAAAAGTCTCCAAATTCATTAAAGAATTGAGACATGATAAAAAATTACCGTGCCTTCTTAGACGGATTTTGGAGTTTGGACCTCGTTTTGCGTGAAGGATCAAAATCCGGTGGAAGCATGGTTTAGGCGTGGCTCCTTTTGCTTCACCTTGTGACTCGTTGTTTAAATCATTTTAATAAGCACTCATTGTATAAATCATATGTCCTTTTTCTTTAGTCCTTCTGACTCGTTCTGTGGACCATTTGTCCTTGTGACTCCTTGTGTTAACTATTTTTCCTTGTTCTTTAGTCCTTGTGACTCATTGTGTGAACCATTTGTCCTTGGTCATTAGTCCTTGTGACTCGATGTGTAAACTATTTGTCCTTGTTCATTAGTACTTGTGACTCGTTGTGTGAACCATTTGTCCTTATTTTTAGTCCTTGTGACTCGTTGTTTAAACCATTTGTCCTTGTTTATTAGTCCTTGTAACTCGTTGTGTGAACCATTTGTCCTTGTTCATTAGTCCTTGTGACTCGTTGTGTAAACTATTTGTCCTTGATCATTTGTCCTTGTTCATTAGTCCTTGTAACTCGTTATGTTAACCATTTGTCCTTGTGACTCGTTGTGTGAACCATTTGTCCTTGTTCATTAGTCCTTATGACTCATTGTGTGAAGCATTTAACCTGGTTATTTAGTCCTTGGTCCTTGTTGTGTGAACCATTTGTCTATGTTTATTAGTCCTTGTGTCTCGTTGTGTAAACTATTTGTCCTTGTTGTTGTGACTTGTTGTGTGAAGCATTTTTCCTCGTTCATTAGTCCTTGTGACTCGTTGTGTGAACCATTTGTCCTTGTTCATTAGTCCTTGTGACTCATTGTGTAAACTATTTGTCCATGTTCATTAGTCCTTCTGACTCGTTGTGTGAACCATATGTCCTTGTTCTTTACTCCTTGTGACTTGTTGTTTAAACCATTTGTCCTTGTTTATTAGTCCTTGTGACTCGTTGTGTAAACCATTTGTCTTTGTTAATGTGACTCGTTGTGTGAACCATTTTTCCTTGTTCATTAGTCCTTGTGACTCGTTGTGTGAACCATTTGTCCTTGTTCATTAGTCCTTGTGACTCGTTGTGTAAATTATTTGTCGTTGTTCATTAGTCCTTGTGACACGTTGTGTGAACCATTTATCCTTGTTCATTAGTCCCTGTAACTCGTTATGTTAACCATTTGTCCTTGTTTATTAGTCCTTGCGACTCATTGGGTAAACCATTTGTCTTTGTTATTGTGACTTGTTTTGTGAACCATTTTTCATTTTTCATTAGTCCTTCTGACTCGTTGTGTGAACCATTTGTCCTTGTTCATTAGTCCTTGTCACTCGTTGTGTAAACTATTTGTCCTTGTTCATTAGTCCTTGTGACTCGTTGTGTGAACCATTTGTCCTTGTTCATTAGTCCTTGTAACTCGTTATGTTAACCATTTGTCCTTGTGACTCGTTGTGTGAACCATTTGTCCTTGTTCATTAGTCCTTGTGACTCATTGTGTAAACTATTTTTCCTTGTTCATTAGTCCTTGTGACTCGTTGTGTGAACCATCTGTCCTTGTTCTTTAGTCCTTGTGACTTGTTGGTTAAACCATTTGTCCTTGTTTATTAGTCCTTGTGACTCGTTGTGTAAACCATTTGTCTTTGTTATTGTGACTCGTTGTGTGAACCATTTTTCCTTGTTCATTAGTCCTTGTGACTCGTTGTGTGAACCATTTGTCCTTGTTTATTAGTCTTTGTGACTCGTTGTGTAAACTATTTGTCCTTGTTCATTAGTCCTTGTGACACGTTGTGTGAACCATTTATCCTTGTTCATTAGTCCTTGTAACTCGTAATGTTAACCATTTGTCCTTGTTTATTAGTCCTTGTGACTCATTGGGTAAACCAATTGTCCTTGTTATTGTGACTTGTTGTGTGAACCATTTTTCATTGTTCATTAGTCCTTGTGAATCGTTGTGTGAACCAATTATCCTTGTTCATTAGTCCATGTGACTCGTTGTGTGAACCATTTGTCCTTGTTCATTTGTCCTTGTGACTCGTTATTTAAATCATTTGTAACAAGCACTCATTGTATAAATCATTTGTCCTTTTTCTTTAGTCCTTGTGACTCGTTCTTTAGACCATTTGTCCTTGTTCATTTGTCCTGGTGACTCCTTGTGTTAACTATTTTTCCTTGTTCTTTAGTCCTTGTGACTCGTTATGTGAACCATTTGTCCTTGGTCATTAGTCCTTGTGACTCGATGTGTAATCTATTTGTCCTTTTGTTCACTGGTACTTGTGACTCGTTGTGTGAACCATTTGTCCTTGATTTTAGTCCTTGTTACTCGTTGTTTAAACCATTTGTCCTTGTTTATTAGTACTTGTGACTCGTTGTGTAAACTATTTGTCCTTGTTATTGTGACTTGTTATGTGAACCATTTTTCTTTGTTCATTAGTCCTTGTGACTCGTTGTGTGAACCATTTGTCCTTGTTCATTAGTCCTTGTGACTCGTTGTGTGAACCATTTGTCCTCGTTCATTAGTCCTTGTGACTCGTTGTTTAAATCATTTGTAACAAGCACTCATTGTATAAATCATATGTCCTTTTTCTTTAGTCCTTGTGACTCGTTCTGTGGACCATTTGTCCTTGTTCATTTGTCCTTGTGACTCCTTGTGTTAACTAATTTTCCTTGTTCTTTAGTCCTTGTGACTCGTTGTGTGAACCATTTGTCCTTGGTCATTAGTCCTTGTGACTCGATGTGTAAACTATTTGTCCTTGTTCATTATTACTTGTGACTCGTTGTGTGAACCATTTGTCCTTATTTTTAGTCCTTGTGACTTGTTGTTTAAACCATTTGTCCTTGTTTATTAGTCCTTGTAACTCGTTGTGTGAACCATTTGTCCTTGTTCATTAGTCCTTGTGACTCGTTGTGTAAACTATTTGTCCTTGTTCATTAGTCCTTGTGACTCGTTGTGTGAACCATTTGTCCTTGTTCATTAGTCCTTGTGACTTGTTGTTTAAATCATTTGTAACAAGCACTCATTGTATAAATCATATGTCCTTTTTCTTTAGTCCTTGTGACTCGTTCTGTCGACCATTTGTCCTTGTTCATTTGTCCTTGTGACTCCTTGTGTTAACTATTTTTCCTTGTTCTTTAGTCCTTGTGACTCGTTGTGTGAACCATTTGTCCTTGGTCATTAGTCCTTGTGACTCGATGTGTAAACTATTTGTCCTTGTTCATTAGTACTTGTGACTCGTTGTGTGAACCATTTGTCCTTATTTTTAGTCCTTGTGACTCGTTGTTTAAACCAGTTATCCTTGTTTATTAGTCCTTGTGACTCGTTGTGTAAACCATTTGTCTTTGTTATTGTGACTCGTTGTATGAACCATTTTTCCTTGTTCATTAGTCCTTGTGACTCGTTGTGTGAACCATTTGTCCTTATTCATTAGTCCTTGTGACTCGTTGTGTAAACTATTTGTCCTTGTTTATTAGTCCTTGTGACTCGTTGTGTGAACCATTTGTCCTTGTTCATTAGTCCTTGTAACTCGTTATGTTAACCATTTGTCCTTGTGACTCGTTGTATGAACCATTTGTCCTTGTTCATTAGTCGTTGTGACTCATTGTATGAAGCATTTATCCTTGTTCTTTAGTCCTTGGTCCTTGTTGTGTGAACCATTTGTCTATGTTTATTAGTCCTTGTGAATCGTTGTGTAAACTATTTGTCCTTGTTGTTGTGACTTGTTGTGTGAAGTATTTTTCCTCGTTCATTAGTCCTTGTGACTCATTGTGCGAACCATTTGTCCATGTTCATTAGTCCTTATGACTCATCGTGTAAACTATTTGTCCTTGTTCATTAGTCCTTGAGACTCGTTGTGTGAACCATCTGTCCTTGTTCTTTAGTCCTTGTGACTTGTTTAAACCATTTATCCTTGTTTATTAATCCTTGTGAATCGTTGTGTAAACTATTTGTCCTTGTTGTTGTGACTTGTTGTGTGAAGCATTTTTTCTCGTTCATTAGTCCTTGTGACTCGTTGTGCGAACCATTTGTCCATGTTCATTAGTCCTTGTGACTCATCGTGTAAACTATTTGTCCTTGTTCATTAGTCCTTGTGACTCGTTGTGTAAACCATCTGTCCTTGTTCTTTAGTCCTTGTGACTTGTTTAAACCATTTATCCTTGTTTATTAGTCCTTGTGACTCGTTGTGTAAACCATTTGTCTTTGTTATTGTGACTCGTTGTGTGAACCATTTTTCCTTTTTCATTAGTCCTTGTGACTTGTTGTGTGAACCATTGGTCCTTGTTTATTAGTCCTTGTGACTCGTTGTGTAAACCATTTGTCTTTGTTATTGTGACTCGTTGTGTGAACCATTTTTCCTTGTTCATTAGTCCTTGTGACTCATTGTGTGAATGATTTGTCCTTGTTCATTAGTCCTTGTAACTCGTTATGTTAACCATTTGTCCTTGTGGCTCGTTGTGTGAACCATTTGTCCTTGTTCATTAGTCCTTGTGACTCATTGTGTGAAACATTTATCCTTGTTGTTTAGTTCTTGGTCCTTGTTGTGTGAACCATTTGTCTATGTTTATTAGTCCTTGTGTCTCGTTGATTAAACTATTTGTCCTTGTTGTTGTGACTTGTTGTGTGAAGCATTTTTCCTCGTTCATTAGTCCTTGTGACTCGTTGTGCGAACCATTTGTCCATGTTCATTAGTCCTTGTGACTCATTGTGTAAACTATTTGTCCTTGTTCATTAGTCCTTGTGACTCGTTGTGTGAACCATCTGTCCTTGTTCTTTAGTCCTTGTGACTTGTTTAAACCATTTATCCTTGTTTATTAGTCCTTGTGACTCGTTGTGTAAACCATTTGTCTTTGTTATTGTGACTCGTTGTGTGAACCATTTTTCCTTCTTCATTAGTCCTTGTGACTCGTTGTGTGAACCATTTGTCCTTGTTCATTAGTCCTTGTGACTCGTTGTGTAAACCATTTGTCTTTGTTATTGTGACTCGTTGTGTGAACCATTTTTCCTTGTTCATTAGTCCTTGTGACTCATTGTGTGAACCATTTGTCCTTGTTCATTAGTCCTTGTAACTCGTTATGTTAACCATTTGTCATTGTGACTCGTTGTGTGAACCATTTGTCCTTGTTCATTAGTCGTTGTGACTCATTGTGTGAAACATTTATCCTTGTCCTTTAGTTCTTGGTCCTTGTTGTGTGAACCATTTGTCTATGTTTATTAGTCCTTGTGTCTCGTTGTGTAAACTATTTGTCCTTGTTGTTGTGACTTGTTGTGTGAAGCATTTTTCCTCGTTCATTAGTCCTTGTGAATCGTTGTGTGAACCATTTGTCCTTCTTTATTAGTCCTTGTGACTCGTTGTGTGAACCATCTGTCCTTGTTCTTTAGTCCTTGTGACTTGTTGTTTAAACCATTTGTCCTTGTTCATTAGTCGTTGTGACTCATTGTGTGAAACATTTATCCTTGTTCTTTAGTTCTTGGTCCTTGTTGTGTGAACCATTTGTCTATGTTTATTAGTCCTTGTGTCTCGTTGTGTAAACTATTTGTCCTTGTTGTTGTGACTTGTTGTGTGAAGCATTTTTCCTCGTTCATTAGTCCTTGTGACTCGTTGTGTGAACCGTTTCTCCTTGTTCATTAGTCCTTGTGACTCGTTGTGTAAACTATTTGTCCTTGTTCATTAGTCCTTGTGACTCGTTGTGTGAACCATCTGTCCTTGTTCTTTAGTCCTTGTGACTTGTTGTTTAAACCATTTGTGCTTGTTTATTATTCCTTGTGACTCGTTGTGTAAACCATTTGTCTTTGTTATTGTGACTCATTGTGTGAACCATTTTTCCTTCTTCATTAGTCCTTGTGACTCGTTGTGTGAACCATTTGTCCTTGTTCATTTGTCCTTGTGACTCGTTGTGTAAACTATTTCTCCTTGTTCATTAGTTCTTGTGACTCGTTGTGTGAACCATTTATCCTTGTTCATTAGTCCTTGTAACTCGTAATGTTAACCATTGGTCCTTGTTTATTAGTCCTTGTGACTCATTGGGTAAACCAATTGTCCTTGTTATTGTGACTTGTTGTGTGAACCATTTTTCATTGTTCATTAGTCCTTGTGACTCGTTGTGTAAACCAATTATCCTTGTTCATTAATCCATGTGACTCGTTGTGTGAACCATTTGTCCTTGTTCATTAGTCCTTGTGACTCATTGTTTAAATCATTTGTAACAAGCACTCATTGTATAAAACATTTGTCCTTTTTCTTTAGTCCTTGTGACTCGTTCTGTGAACCATTTGTCCTTGTTCATTTGTCCTTGTGACTCCTTGTGTTAACTATTTTTCCTTGTTCTTTAGTCCTTGTGACTCGTTGTGTGAACCATTTGTCCTTGGTCATTAGTACTTGTGACTCGTTGTGTGAACCATTTGTCCTTATTTTTAGTCCTTGTGACTCATTGTTTAAATCATTTGTCCTTGTTTATTAGTCCTTGTGACTCGTTGTGTAAACCATTTGTCTTTGTTATTGTGACTCGTTGTGTGAACCATTTTTCCTTGTTCATTAGTCCTTGTGACTCGTTGTGTGAACCATTTGTCCTTGTTCATTAGTCCTTGTGAGTCGTTGTGTAAACTATTTGTCCTTGTTCATTAGTCCTTGTAACTCGTTATGTTAACCATTTGTCCTTGTGACTCGTTGTGTGAACCATTTGTCCTTGTTCATTAGTCGTTGTGACACATTGTTTGAAACATTTATCCTTGTTCTTTAGTTCTTGGTCCTTATTGTGTGAACCATTTGTCTATGTTTATTAGTCTTTGTGTCTCGTTGTGGAAACTATTTGTCCTTGTTGTTGTGCCTTGTTGTGTGAAGCATTTTTCCTCGTTCATTAGTCCTTGTGAATCGTTGTGTGAACCATTTGTCCTTGTTCATTAGTCCTTGTGACTCGTTGTGTGAACCATCTGTCCTTGTTCTTTAGTCCTTGTGACTTGTTGTTTAAACCATTTGTCCTTGTTTATTATTCCTTGTGACTCGTTGTGTAAACCATTTGTCTTTGTTATTGTGACTCGTTGTGTGAAGCATTTTTCCTTCTTCATTACTCCTTGTGACTCGTTATGTGAACCATTTGTCCTTGTTCATTTGTCCTTGTGACTCGTTGTGTAAACTATTTCTCCTTGTTCATTAGTCCTTGTGACTCGTTGTGTGAACCATTTGTCCTTGTTCATTAGTCCTTGTGACTCATTGTGTGAACCATTTGTCCTTGTTCATTAGTCCTTGTAACTCGTTATGTTAACCATTTGTCCTTGTGACTCGTTGTGTGAACCATTTGTCCTTGTTCATTACTCCTTGTGACTCATTGTGTGAAACATTTATCCTTGTTCTTTAGTTCTTGGTCCTTGTTGTGTGAACCATTTGTCTATGTTTATTAGTCCTTGTGTCTCGTTGTGTAAACTATTTGTCCTTGTTGTTGTGACTTGTTGTGTGAAGCATTTTTCCTCGTTCATTTGTCCTTGTGACTCGTTGTGTGAACCATTTGTCCTTGTTCATTAGTCCTTGTGACTCGTTGTGTAAACTATTTGTCCTTGTTCATTAGTCCTTGTGACTCGTTGTGTGAACCATCTGTCCTTGTTCTTTAGTCCTTGTGACTTGTTGTTTAAACCATTTGTCCTTGTTTATTATTCCTTGTGACTCGTTGTGTAAACCATTTGTCTTTGTTATTGTGACTCGTTGTGTGAACCATTTTTCCTTCTTCATTAGTCCTTGTGACTCGTTGTGTGAACCATTTGTCCTTGTTCATTTGTCCTTGTGACTCGTTTTGTAAACTATTTCTCCTTGTTCATTAGTCCTTGTGACTCGTTGTGTGAACCATTTATCCTTGTTCATTAGTCCTTGTAACTCGTAATGTTAACCATTTGTCCTTGTTTATTAGTCCTTGTGACTCTTTGGGTAAACCAATTGTCCTTGTTATTGTGACTTATTGTGTGAACCATTTTTCATTGTTCATTAGTCCTTGTGACTCGTTGTGTAAACCAATTATCCTTGTCCATTAATCCATGTGACTCGTTGTATGAACCATTTGTCCTTGTTCATTAGTCCTTGTGACTCATTGTTTAAATCATTTGTAACAAGCACTCATTGTATAAATCATTTGTCCTTTTTCTTTAGTCCTTGTGACTCGTTGTGTGAACCATTTGTTGTTGTTCATTTGTCCTTGTGACTCCTTGTGTTAACTATTTTTCCTTGTTCTTTAGTCCTTGTGACTCGTTGTGTGAACCATTTGTCCTTGGTCATTAGTCCTTGTGACTCGATGTGTGAACCATTTTTTCTTGTTCATTAGTCCTTTTGACTCGTTGTGTAAACTATTTATCCTTGTTCATTAGTCCTTGTGACTCGTTGTGTGAACAATTTGTCCTTGTTCATTTGTCCTTGTGACTCATTGTGTAAACCATTTGTCCTTGTTATTGTGACTTGTTGTGTGAACCATTTGTCCTTGTTCATTAGTCTTTGTGACTCGTTGTGTAAACCATTTGTCCTTGTTATTATGACTTGTTGTGTTAACCATTTGTCCTTGTTCATTAGTCCTTGTGACTCATTGTGTGAACCATTTGTCCTTGTTCATTAGTCCTTGTAACTCGTTATGTTAACCATTTGTCCTTGTGACTCGTTGTGTGAACCATTTGTCCTTGTTCATTAGTCCTTGTGACTCATTGTGTGAAACATTTATCCTTGTTCTTTAGTTCTTGGTCCTTGTTGTGTGAACCATTTGTCTATGTTTATTAGTCCTTGTGTCTCGTTGTGTAAACTATTTGTCCTTGTTGTTGTGACTTGTTGTGTGAAGCATTTTTCCTCGTTCATTAGTCCTTGTGACTCGTTGTGTGAACCATTTGTCCTTGTTCATTAGTCCTTGTGACTCGTTGTGTAAACTATTTGTCCTTGTTCATTAGTCCTTGTGACTCGTTGTGTGATCCATCTGTCCTTGTTCTTTAGTCCTTGTGACTTGTTGTTTAAACCATTTGTCCTTGTTTATTATTCCTTGTGACTCGTTGTGTAAACCATTTGTCTTTGTTATTGTGACTCGTTGTGTGAACCATTTTTCCTTCTTCATTAGTCCTTTGACTCGTTGTGTGAACCATTTGTCCTTGTTCATTTGTCCTTGTGACTCGTTGTGTAAACTATTTCTCCTTGTTCATTAGTCCTTGTGACTCGTTGTGTGAACCATTTATCCTTGTTTATTGGTCCTTGTAACTCGTTATGTTAACCATTTGTCCTTGTGACTCGTTGTGTGAACCATTTGTCCTTGTTCATTAGTACTTGTGACTCATTGTGTGAAACATTTATCCTTGTTCTTTAGTTCTTGGTCCTTGTTGTGTGAACCATTTGTCTATGTTTATTAGTCCTTGTGACTCGTTGGGTGAACCATCTGTCCTTGTTCTTTAGTCCTTGTGACTTGTTGTTTAAACCATTTGTCCTTGTTTATTATTCCTTGTGACTCGTTGTGTAAACCATTTGTCTTTGTTATTGTGACTCGTATTGTGAACCATTTTTCCTTCTTCATTAGTTCTTGTGACTCGTTGTGTGAACCATTTGTCCTTGTGACTCGTTGTGTAAACTATTTCTCCTTGTTCATTAGTCCTTGTGACTCGTTGTGTGAACCATTTATCCTTGTTCATTAGTCCTTGTAACTCGTAATGTTAAGCATTTGTCCTTGTTTATTAGTCCTTGTGACTCATTGGGTAAACCAATTGTCCTTGTTATCGTGACTTATTATGTGAACCATTTTTCATTGTTCATTAGACCTTGTGACTCGTTGTGTAAACCAATTATCCTTGTTCATTAATCCATGTGACTCGTTGTGTGAACCATTTGTCCTTGTTCATTAGTCCTTGTGACTCATTGTTTAAATCATTTGTAACAAGCACTCATTGTATAAATCATTTGTCCTTTTTCTTTAGTCCTTGTGACTCGTTGTGTGAACCATTTGTCGTTGTTCATTTATCCTTGTGACTCCTTGTGTTAACTATTTTTCCTTGTTCTTTAGTCCTTGTGACGCGTTGTGTGAACCATTTGTCCTTGGTCATTAGTCCTTGTGACTCGATGTGTGAACCATTTTTTCTTGTTCATTAGTCCTTTTGACTCGTTGTGTAAACTATTTATCCTTGTTCATTAGTCCTTGTGACTCGTTGTGTGAACCATTTGTCCTTGTTCATTTGTCCTTGTGACTCATTGTGTAAACCATTTGTCCTTGTTATTGTGACTTGTTGTGTGAACCATTTGTCCTTGTTCATTAGTCTTTGTGACTCGTTGTGTAAACCATTTGTCCTTGTTATTGTGACTTGTTGTGTGAACCATTTGTCCTTGTTCATTAGTCCTTGTGACTCATTGTGTGAACCATTTGTCCTTGTTCATTAGTCCTTGTAACTCGTTATGTTAACCATTTGTCCATGTGACTCGTTGTGTGAACCATTTGTCCTTGTTCATTAGTCCTTGTGACTCATTGTGTGAAACATTTATCCTTGTTCTTTAGTTCTTGGTCCTTGTTGTGTGAACCATTTGTCTATGTTTATTAGTCCTTGTGTCTCGTTGTGTAAACTATTTGTCTGTTGTTGTGACTTGTTGTGTGAAGCATTTTTCCTCGTTCATTAGTCCTTGTGACTCGTTGTGTGAACCATTTGTCCTTGTTCATTAGTCCTTGTGACTCGTTGTGTAAACTATTTGTCCTTGTTCATTAGTCCTTGTGACTCGTTGTGTGAACCATCTGTCCTTGTTCTTTAGTCCTTGTGACTTGTTGTTTAAACCATTTGTCCTTGTTTATTATTCCTTGTGACTCGTTGTGTAAACCATTTGTCTTTGTTATTGTGACTCGTTGTGTGAACCATTTTTCCTTCTTCATTAGTCCTTGTGACTCGTTGTGTGAACCATTTGTCCTTGTTCATTTGTCCTTGTGACTCGTTGTGTAAACTATTTCTCCTTGTTCATTAGTCCTTGTGACTCGTGTGTGAACCATTTATCCTTGTTCATTAGTCCTTGTAAATCGTAATGTTAACCATTTGTCCTTGTTTATTAGTCCTTGTGACTCATTGGGTAAACCAATTGTCCTTGTTATTGTGACTTGTTGTGTGAACCATTTTTCATTGTTCATTAGTCCTTGTGACTCGTTGTGTAAACCAATTATCCTTGTTCATTAATCCATGTGACTCGTTGTGTGAACCATTTGTCCTTGTTCATTAGTCCTTGTGACTCATTGTTTAAATCATTTGTAACAAGCACTCATTGTATAAATCATTTGTCCTTTTTCTTTAGTCCTTAAGACTCGTTGTGTGAACCATTTGTCCTTGTTCATTTGTCCTTGTGACTCCTTGTGTTAACTATTTTTCCTTGTTCTTTAGTCCTTGTGACTCGTTGTGTGAACCATTTGTCCTTGGTCATTAGTGCTTGTGACTCGATGTGTAAACTATTTGTCCTTGTTCATTAGTACTTGTGACTCGTTGTGTGAACCATTTGTCCTTATTTTTAGTCCTTGTGACTCATTGTTTAAATCATTTGTCCTTGTTTATTAGTCCTTGTGACTCGTTGTGTAAACCATTTGTCTTTGTTATTGTGACTCGTTGTGTGAACCATTTTTCCTTGTTCATTAGTCCTTGTGACTCGTTGTGTGAACCATTTGTCCTTGTTCATTAGTCTTTGTGAGTTGTTGTGTAAACTATTTGTCCTTGTTCATTTGTCCTTGTGACTCGTTGTGTGAACCATTTGTCCTTGTTCATTAGTCCTTGTGACTCATTGTGTGAAACATTTATCCTTGTTCTTTAGTTCTTGTGACTCGTTGTGTGAACCATCTGTCCTTGTTCTTTAGTCCTTGTGACTTGTTGTTTAAACCATTTGTCCTTGTTTATTATTCCTTGTGACTCGTTGTGTAAACCATTTGTCTTTGTTATTGTGACTCGTTGTGTGAACCATTTTTCCTTCTTCATTAGTCCTTGTGACTCGTTGTGTGAACCATTTGTCCTTGTTCATTTGTCCTTGTGACTCGTTGTGTAAACTATTTCTCCTTGTTCTTTAGTCCTTGTGACTCGTTGTGTGAACCATTTGTCCTTGGTCATTAGTCCTTGTGACTCGATGTGTGAACCATTTTTTCTTGTTCATTAGTCCTTTTGACTCGTTGTGTAAACTATTTATCCTTGTTCATTAGTCCTTGTGACTCGTTGTGTGAACCATTTGTCCTTGTTCATTTGTCCTTGTGACTCATTGTGTAAACCATTTGTCCTTGTTATTGTGACTTGTTGTGTGAACCATTTGTCCTTGTTCATTAGTCTTTGTGACTCGTTGTGTAAACCATTTGTCCTTGTTATTGTGACTTGTTGTGTGAACCATTTGTCCTTGTTCATTAGTCCTTGTGACTCATTGTGTGAACCATTTGTCCTTGTTCATTCGTCCTTGTAACTCGTTATGTTAACCATTTGTCCTTGTGACTCGTTGTGTGAACCATTTGTCCTTGTTCATTACTCCTTGTGACTCATTGTGTGAAACATTTATCCTTGTTCTTTAGTTCTTGGTCCTTGTTGTGTGAATCATTTGTCTATGTTTATTAGTCCTTGTGTCTCGTTGTGCAAACTATTTGTCCTTGTTGTTGTGACTTGTTGTGTGAAGCATTTTTCCTCGTTCATTAGTCCTTGTGACTCGTTGTGTGAACCATTTGTCCTTGTTCATTAGTCCTTGTGACTCGTTGTGTAAACTATTTGTCCTTGTTCATTAGTCCTTGTGACTCGTTGTGTGAACCATCTGTCCTTGTTCTTTAGTCCTTGTGACTTGTTGTTTAAACCATTTGTCCTTGTTTATTATTCCTTGTGACTCGTTGTGTAAACCATTTGTCATTGTTATTGTGACTCGTTGTGTGAACCATTTTTCCTTCTTCATTAGTCCTTGTGACTCGTTGTGTGAACCATTTGTCCTTGTACATTTGTCCTTGTGACTCGTTGTGTAAACTATTTCTCCTTGTTCATTAGTCCTTGTGACTCGTTGTGTGAACCATTTATCCTTGTTCATTAGTCCTTGTAACTCGTAATGTTAACTATTTGTCTTTGTTTATTAGTCCTTGTGACTCATTGGGTAAACCAATTGTCCTTGTTATTGTGACTTGTTGTGTGAACCATTTTTCATTGTTCATTAGTCCTTGTGACTCGTTGTGTAAACCAATTATCCTTGTTCATTAATCCATGTGACTCGTTGTGTGAACCATTTGTCCTTGTTCATTAGTCCTTGTGACTCATTGTTTAAATCATTTGTAACAAGCACTCATTGTATAAATCATTTGTCCTTTTTCTTTAGTCCTTGTGACTCGTTGTGTGAACCATTTGTCCTTGTTCATTTGTCCTTGTGACTCCTTGTGTTAACTATTTTTCCTTGTTCTTTAGTCCTTGTGACTCGTTGTGTGAAGCATTTGTCCTTGGTCATTAATCCTTGTGACTCGATGTGTAAACTATTTGTCCTTGTTCATTAGTACTTGTGACTCGTTGTGTGAACCATTTGTCCTTATTTTTAGTCCTTGTGACTCATTGTTTAAATCATTTGTCCTTGTTTATTAGTCCTTGTGACTCGTTGTGTAAACCATTTGTCTTTGTTATTGTGACTCGTTGTGTGAACCATTTTTCCTTGTTCATTAGTCCTTGTGACTCGTTGTGTGAACCATTTGTCCTTGTTCATTAGTCTTTGTGAGTCGTTGTGTAAACTATTTGTCCTTGTTCATTAGTTCTTGTGACTCGTTGTGTGAACCATTTATCCTTGTTCATTAGTCCTTGTAACTCGTTATGTTAACCATTTGTCCTTGTGACTCGTTGTGTGAACCATTTGTCCTTGTTCATTAGTCCTTGTGACTCATTGTGTGAAACATTTATCCTTGTTCTTTAGTTCTTGGTCCTTGTTGTGTGAACCATTTGTCTATGTTTATTAGTCCTTGTGTCTCGTTGTGTAAACTATTTGTCCTTGTTGTTGTGACTTGTTGTGTGAAGCATTTTTCCTCGTTCATTAGTCCTTGTGACTCGTTGTGTGAACCATTTGTCCTTGTTCATTAGTCCTTGTGACTCATTGTGTGAAACATTTATCCTTGTTCTTTAGTTCTTGGTCCTTGTTGTGTGAACCATTTGTCTATGTTTATTAGTCCTTGTGTCTCGTTGTGTAAACTATTTGTCCTTGTTGTTGTGACTTGTTGTGTGAAGCATTTTTCCTCATTCATTAGTCCTTGTGACTCGTTGTGTGAACCATTTGTCCTTGTTCATTAGTCTTTGTGAGTTGTTGTGTAAACTATTTGTCCTTGTTCATTAGTTCTTGTGACTCGTTGTGTGAACCATTTGTCCTTGTTCATTAGTCCTTGTAACTCGTTATGTTAACCATTTGTCCTTGTGACTCGTTGTGTGAACCATTTGTCCTTGTTCATTAGTCCTTGTGACTCATTGTGTGAAACATTTATCCTTGTTCTTTAGTTCTTGGTCCTTGTTGTGTGAACCATTTGTCTATGTTTATTAGTCCTTGTGTCTCGTTGTGTAAACTATTTGTCCTTGTTGTTCTGACTTGTTGTGTGAAGCATTTTTCCTCGTTCATTAGTCGTTGTGACTCGTTGTGTGAACCATTTGCCCTTGTTCATTAGTCCTTGTGACTCGTTGTGTAAACTATTTGTCCTTGTTCATTAGTCCTTGTGACTCGTTGTGTGAACCATCTGTCCTTGTTCTTTAGTCCTTGTGACTTGTTGTTTAAACCATTTGTCCTTGTTTATTATTCCTTGTGACTCGTTGTGTAAACCATTTGTCTTTGTTATTGTGACTCGTTGTGTGAACCATTTTTCCTTCTTCATTAGTCCTTCTGACTCGTTGTGTGAACCATTTGTCCTTGTTCATTTGTCCTTGTGACTCGTTGTGTAAACTATTTCTCCTTGTTCTTTAGTCCTTGTGACTCATTGTGTGAACCATTTGTCCTTGGTCATTAGTCCTTGTAACTCGATGTGTGAACCATTTTTTCTTGTTCATTAGTCCTTTTGACTCGTTGTGTAAACTATTTATCCTTGTTCATTAGTCCTTGTGACTCGTTGTGTGAACCATTTGTCCTTGTTCATTTGTCCTTGTGACTCATTGTGTAAACCATTTGTCCTTGTTATTGTGACTTGTTGTGTGAACCATTTGTCCTTGTTCATTAGTCTTTGTGACTCGTTGTGTAAACCATTTGTCCTTGTTATTGTGACTTGTTGTGTGAACCATTTGTCCTTGTTCATTAGTCCTTGTGACTCATTGTGTGAACCATTTGTCCTTGTTCATTCGTCCTTGTAACTCGTTATGTTAACCATTTGTCCTTGTGACTCGTTGTGTGAACCATTTGTCCTTGTTCATTACTCCTTGTGACTCATTGTGTGAAACATTTATCCTTGTTCTTTAGTTCTTGGTCCTTGTTGTGTGAATCATTTGTCTATGTTTATTAGTCCTTGTGTCTCGTTGTGCAAACTATTTGTCCTTGTTGTTGTGACTTGTTGTGTGAAGCATTTTTCCTCGTTCATTAGTCCTTGTGACTCGTTGTGTGAACCATTTGTCCTTGTTCATTAGTCCTTGTGACTCGTTGTGTAAACTATTTGTCCTTGTTCATTAGTCCTTGTGACTCGTTGTGTGAACCATCTGTCCTTGTTCTTTAGTCCTTGTGACTTGTTGTTTAAACCATTTGTCCTTGTTTATTATTCCTTGTGACTCGTTGTGTAAACCATTTGTCTTTGTTATTGTGACTCGTTGTGTGAACCATTTTTCCTTCTTCATTAGTTCTTGTGACTCGTTGTGTGAACCATTTGTCCTTGTTCATTTGTCCTTGTGACTCGTTGTGTAAACTATTTCTCCTTGTTCATTAGTCCTTGTGACTCGTTGTGTGAACCATTTATCCTTGTTCATTAGTCCTTGTAACTCGTAATGTTAACTATTTGTCCTTGTTTATTAGTCCTTGTGACTCATTGGGTAAACCAATTGTCCTTGTTATTGTGACTTGTTGTGTGAACCATTTTTCATTGTTCATTAGTCCTTGTGACTCGTTGTGTAAACCAATTATCCTTGTTCATTAATCCATGTGACTCGTTGTGTGAACCATTTGTCCTTGTTCATTAGTCCTTGTGACTCATTGTTTAAATCATTTGTAACAAGCACTCATTGTATAAATCATTTGTCCTTTTTCTTTAGTCCTTGTGACTCGTTGTGTGAACCATTTGTCCTTGTTCATTTGTCCTTGTGACTCCTTGTGTTAACTATTTTTCCTTGTTCTTTAGTCCTTGTGACTCGTTGTGTGAACCATTTGTCCTTGGTCATTAATCCTTGTGACTCGATGTGTAAACTATTTGTCCTTGTTCATTAGTACTTGTGACTCGTTGTGTGAACCATTTGTCCTTATTTTTAGTCCTTGTGACTCATTGTTTAAATCATTTGTCCTTGTTTATTAGTCCTTGTGACTCGTTGTGTAAACCATTTGTCTTTGTTATTGTGACTCGTTGTGTGAACCATTTTTCCTTGTTCATTAGTCCTTGTGACTCGTTGTGTGAACCATTTGTCCTTGTTCATTAGTCTTTGTGAGTCGTTGTGTAAACTATTTGTCCTTGTTCATTAGTTCTTGTGACTCGTTGTGTGAACCATTTATCCTTGTTCATTAGTCCTTGTAACTCGTTATGTTAACCATTTGTCCTTGTGACTCGTTGTGTGAACCATTTGTCCTTGTTCATTAGTCCTTGTGACTCATTGTGTGAAACATTTATCCTTGTTCTTTAGTTCTTGGTCCTTGTTGTGTGACCATTTGTCTATGTTTATTAGTCCTTGTGTCTCATTGTGTAAACTATTTGTCCTTGTTGTTGTGACTTGTTGTGTGAAGCATTTTTCCTCGTTCATTAGTCCTTGTGACTCGTTGTGTGAACCATTTGTCCTTGTTCATTAGTCCTTGTGACTCGTTGTGTAAACTATTTGTCCTTGTTCATTAGTCCTTGTGACTCGTTGTGTGAACCATCTGTCCTTGTTCTTTAGTCCTTGTGATTTGTTGTTTAAACCATTTGTCCTTGTTTATTATTCCTTGTGACTCGTTGTGTAAACCATTTGTCTTTGTTATTGTGACTCGTTGTGTGAACCATTTTTCCTTCTTCATTAGTCCTTGTGACTCGTTGTGTGAACCATTTGTCCTTGTTCATTTGTCCTTGTGACTCGTTGTGTAAAATATTTCTCCTTGTTCATTATTCCTTGTGACTCGTTGTGTGAACCATTTATCCTTGTTCATTAGTCCTTGTAACTCATAATGTTAACCATTTGTCCTTGTTTATTAGTCCTTGTGACTCATTGGGTAAACCAATTGTCCTTGTTATTGTGACTTGTTGTGTGAACCATTTTTCATTGTTCATTAGTCCTTGTGACTCGTTGTGTAAACCAATTATCCTTGTTCATTAATCCATGTGACTCGTTGTGTGAACCATTTGTCCTTGTTCATTAGTCCTTGTGACTCATTGTTTAAATCCTTTGTAACAAGCACTCATTGTATAAATCATTTGTCCTTTTTCTTTAGTCCTTGTGACTCGTTGTGTGAACCATTTGTCCTTGTTCATTTGTCCTTGTGACTCCTTGTGTTAACTATTTTTCCTTGTTCTTTAGTCCTTGTGACTCGTTGTGTGAACCATTTGTCCTTGGTCATTAGTCCTTGTGACTCGATGTGTAAACTATTTGTCCTTGTTCATTAGTACTTGTGACTCGTTGTGTGAACCATTTGTCCTTATTTTTAGTCCTTGTGACTCATTGTTTAAATCATTTGTCCTTGTTTATTAGTCCTTCTGACTCATTGTGTAAACCATTTGTCTTTGTTATTGTGACTCGTTGTGTGAACCATTTTTCCTTGTTCATTAGTCCTTGTGACTCGTTGTGTGAACCATTTGTCCTTGTTCATTAGTCTTTGTGAGTCGTTGTGTAAACTATTTATCCTTGTTCATTAGTTCTTGTGTCTCGTTGTGTGAACCATTTGTCCTTGTTCATTAGTCCTTGTAACTCGTTATGTTAACCATTTGTCCTTGTGACTCATTGTGTGAACCATTTGTCCTTGTTCATTAGTCGTTGTGACTCATTGTGTGATGCGTTTATCCTTGTTCTTTAGTTCTTGGTCCTTGTTGTGTGAACCATTTGTCTATGTTTATTAGTCCTTGTGTCTCGTTGTGTAAACTATTTGTCCTTGTTGTTGTGACTTGTTGTGTGAAGCATTTTTCCTCGTTCATTAGTCCTTGGGAATCGTTGTGTGAACCATTTGTCCTTGTTCATTAGTCCTTGTGACTCGTTGTGTGAACCATCTGTCCTTGTTCTTTAGACCTTGTGACTTGTTGTTTAAACCATTTGTCCTTGTTTATTATTCCTTGTGACTCGTTGTGTAAACCATTTGTCTTTGTTATTGTGACTCGTTGTGTGAACCATTTTTCCTTCTTCATTAGTCCTTGTGACTCGTTATGTGAACCATTTGTCCTTGTTCATTTGTCCTTGTGACTCGTTGTGTAAACTATCCTTGTTCATTAGTCCTTGTGACTCGTTGTGTGAACCATTTATCCTTGTTCATTAGTCCTTGTAACTCGTAATGTTAAGCATTTGTCCTTGTTTATTAGTCCTTGTGACTCATTGGGTAAACCAATTGTCCTTGTTATTGTGACTTGTTGTGTGAACCATTTTTCATTGTTCATTAGTCCTTGTGACTCATTGGGTAAACCAATTGTCCTTGTTATTGTGACTTGTTGTGTGAACCATTTTTCATTGTTCATTAGTCCTTGTGACTCGTTGTGTAAACCAATTATCCTTGTTCATTAATCCATGTGACTCGTTGTGTGAACCATTTGTCCTTGTTCATTAGTCCTTGTGACTCATTGTTTAAATCCTTTGTAACAAGCACTCATTGTATAAATCATTTGTCCTTTTTCTTCAGTCCTTGTGACTCGTTGTGTGAACCATTTGTCCTTGTTCATTTGTCCTTGTGACTCCTTGTGTTAACTATTTTTCCTTGTTCTTTAGTCCTTGTGACTCGTTGTGTGAACCATTTGTCCTTGGTCATTAGTCCTTGTGACTCGATGTGTAAACTATTTGTCCTTGTTCATTAGTACTTGTGACTCGTTGTGTGAACCATTTGTCCTTATTTTTAGTCCTTGTGACTCATTGTTTAAATCATTTGTCCTTGTTTATTAGTCCTTCTGACTCGTTGTGTAAACCATTTGTCTTTGTTATTGTGACTCGTTGTGTGAACCATTTTTCCTTGTTCATTAGTCCTTGTGACTCGTTGTGTGAACCATTTGTCCTTGTTCATTAGTCTTTGTGAGTCGTTGTGTAAACTATTTATCCTTGTTCATTAGTTCTTGTGTCTCGTTTTGTGAACCATTTGTCCTTGTTCATTAGTCCTTGTAACTCGTTATGTTAACCATTTGTCCTTGTGACTCGTTGTATGAACCATTTGTCCTTGTTCATTAGTCGTTGTGACTCATTGTGTGATGCGTTTATCCTTGTTCTTTAGTTCTTGGTCCTTGTTGTGTGAACCATTTGTCTATGTTTATTAGTCCTTGTGTCTCGTTGTGTAAACTATTTGTCCTTGTTGTTGTGACTTGTTATGTGAAGCATTTTTCCTCGTTCATTAGTCCTTGGGAATCGTTGTGTGAACCATTTGTCCTTGTTCATTAGTCCTTGTGACTCGTTGTGTGAACCATCTGTCCTTGTTCTTTAGACCTTGTGACTTGTTGTTTAAACCATTTGTCCTTGTTTATTATTCCTTGTGACTCGTTGTGTAAACCATTTGTCTTTGTTATTGTGACTCGTTGTGTGAACCATTTTTCCTTCTTCATTAGTCCTTGTGACTCGTTATGTGAACCATTTGTCCTTGTTCATTTGTCCTTGTGACTCGTTGTGTAAACTATCCTTGTTCATTAGTCCTTGTGACTCGTTGTGTGAACCATTTATCCTTGTTCATTAGTCCTTGTAACTCGTAATGTTAAGCATTTGTCCTTGTTTATTAGTCCTTGTGACTCATTGGGTAAACCAATTGTCCTTGTTATTGTGACTTGTTGTGTGAACCATTTTTCATTGTTCATTAGTCCTTGTGACTCGTTGTGTAAACCAATTATCCTTGTTCATTAATCCATGTGACTCGTTGTGTGAACCATTTGTCCTTGTTCATTAGTCCTTGTGACTCATTGTTTAAATCATTTGTAACAAGGACTCATTGTATAAATCATTTGTCCTTTTTCTATAGTCCTTGTGACTCGTTGTGTGAACCATTTGTCGTTGTTCATTTGTCCTTGTGACTCCTTGTGTTAACTATTTTTCCTTGTTCTTTAGTCCTTGTGACTCGTTGTGTGAACCATTTGTCCTTGGTCATTAGTCCTTGTGACTCGATGTGTGAACCATTTGTCCTTGTTCATTAGTCCTTTTGACTCGTTGTGTAAACTATTTATCCTTGTTCATTAGTCCTTGTGACTCGTTGTGTGAACCATTTGTCCTTGTTCATTTGTCCTTGTGACTCATTGTGTAAACCATTTGTCCTTGTTATTGTGACTTGTTGTGTGAACCATTTGCCCTTGTTCATTAGTCTTTGTGACTCGTTGTGTAAACCATTTGTCCTTGTTATTGTGACTTGTTGTGTGAACCATTTGTCCTTGTTCATTAGTCCTTGTGACTCATTGTGTGAACCATTTGTCCTTGTTCATTAGTCCTTGTAACTCGTTATGTTAACCATTTGTCCTTGTGACTCGTTGTGTGAACCATTTGTCCTTGTTCATTACTCCTTGTGACTCATTGTGTGAAATATTTATCCTTGTTCTTTAGTTCTTGGTCCTTGTTGTGTGAACCATTTGTCTATGTTTATTAGTCCTTGTGTCTCGTTGTGTAAACTATTTGTCCTTGTTGTTGTGACTTGTTGTGTGAAGCATTTTTCCTCGTTCATTAGTCCTTGTGACTCGTTGTGTGAACCATTTGTCCTTGTTCATTAGTCCTTGTGACTCGTTGTGTAAACTATTTGTCCTTGTTCATTAGTCCTTGTGACTCGTTGTGTGAACCATCTGTCCTTGTTCTTTAGTCCTTGTGACTTGTTGTTTAAACCATTTGTCCTTGTTTATTAGTCCTTGTGACTCGTTATGTAAACCATTTGTCTTTGTTATTGTGACTCGTTGTGTGAACCATTTTTCCTTCTTCATTAGTCCTTGTGACTCGTTGTGTGAACCATTTGTCCTTGTTCATTTGTCCTTGTGACTCGTTGTGTAAACTATTTCTCCTTGTTCATTAGTCCTTGTGACTCGTTGTGTGAACCATTTATCCTTGTTCATTAGTCCTTGTAACTCGTAATGTTAACCATTTGTCCTTGTTTATTAGTCCTTGTGACTCATTGGGTAAACCAATTGTCCTTGTTATTGTGACTTGTTGTGTGAACCATTTTTCATTGTTCATTAGTCCTTGTGACTCGTTGTGTAAACCAATTATCCTTGTTCATTAATCCATGTGACTCGTTGTGTGAACCATTTGTCCTTGTTCATTAGTCCTTGTGACTCATTGTTTAAATCATTTGTAACAAGCACTCATTGTATAAATCATTTGTCCTTTTTCTTTAGTCCTTGTGACTCGTTGTGTGAACCATTTGTCCTTGTTCATTTGTCCTTGTGACTCCTTGTGTTAACTATTTTTCCTTGTTCTTTAGTCCTTGTGACTCGTTGTGTGAACCATTTGTCCTTGGTCATTAGTCCTTGTGACTCGATGTGTAAACTATTTGTCCGTGTTCATTAGTACTTGTGACTCGTTGTGTGAACCATTTGTCCTTATTTTTAGTCCTTGTGACTCATTGTTTAAATCATTTGTCCTTGTTTATTAGTCCTTGTGACTCGTTGTGTAAACCATTTGTCTTTGTTATTGTGACTCGTTGTGTGAACCATTTTTCCTTGTTCATTAGTCCTTGTGACTCGTTGTGTGAACCATTTGTCCTTGTTCATTAGTCTTTGTGAGTCGTTGTGTAAACTATTTGTCCTTGTTCATTAGTTCTTGTGACTCGTTGTGTGAACCATTTGTCCTTGTTCATTAGTCCTTGTAACTCGTTATGTTAACCATTTGTCCTTGTGACTCGTTGTGTGAACCATTTGTCCTTGTTCATTAGTGCTTATGACTCATTGTGTGAAACATTTATCCTTGTTCTTTAGTTCTTGGTCCTTGTTGTGTGAACCATTTGTCTATGTTTATTAGTCCTTGTGTCTCGTTGTGTAAACTATTTATCCTTGTTGTTGTGACTTGTTGTGTGAAGCATTTTTCCTCATTCATTAGTCCTTGTGACTCGTTGTGTGAACCATTTGTCCTTGTTCATTAGTCCTTGTGACTCGTTGTGTAAACTATTTGTCCTTGTTCATTAGTCCTTGTGACTCGTTGTGTGAACCATCTGTCCTTGTTCTTTAGTCCTTGTGACTTGTTGTTTAAACCATTTGTCCTTGTTTATTATTCCTTGTGACTCATTGTGTAAACCATTTGTCTTTGTTATTGTGACTCGTTGTGTGAACCATTTTTCCTTCTTCATTAGTTCTTGTGACTCGTTGTGTGAACCATTTGTCCTTGTTCATTTGTCCTTGTGACTCGTTGTGTAAACTATTTCTCCTTGTTCATTAGCCCATGTGACTCGTTGTGTGAACCATTTATCCTTGTTTATTAGTCCTTGTAACTCGTAATGTTAACCATTTTTCATTGTTCATTAGTCCTTGTGACTCATTGTGTAAACCAATTATCCTTTTTCATTAATCCATGTGACTCGTTGTGTGAACCATTTGTCCTTGTTCATTAGTCCTTGTGACTCATTGTTTAAATCATTTGTAACAAGCACTCATTGTATAAATCATTTGTCCTTTTTCTTTAGTCCTTGTGACTCGTTGTGTGAACCATTTGTCCTTGCTCATTTGTCCTTGTGACTCCTTGTGTTAACTATTTTTCCTTGTTCTTTAGTCCTTGTGACTCGTTGTGTGAACCATTTGTCCTTGGTCATTAGTCCTTGTGACTCGATGTGTAAACTATTTGTCCTTGTTCATTAGTACTTGTGACTCATTGTGTGAACCATTTGTCCTTATTTTTAGTCCTTGTGACTCATTGTTTAAATCATTTGTCCTTGTTTATTAGTCCTTGTGACTCGTTGTGTAAACCATTTGTCTTTGTTATTGTGACTTGTTGTGTAAACCATTTGTCCTTGTTCATTAGTCTTTGTGACTCGTTGTGTAAACCATTTGTCCTTGTTATTGTGACTTGTTGTGTGAACCATTTGTCCTTGTTCATTAATCCTTGTGACTCATTGTGTGAACCATTTGTCCTTGTTCATTAGTCCTTGTAACTCGTTATGTTAACCATTTGTCCTTGTGACTCGTTGTGTGAACCATTTGTCCTTGTTCATTACTCCTTGTGACTCATTGTGTGAAACATTTATCCTTGTTCTTTAGTTCTTGGTCCTTGTTGTGTGAACCATTTGTCTATGTTTATTAGTCCTTGTGTCTCGTTGTGTAAACTATTTGTCCTTGTTGTTGTGACTTGTTGTGTGAAGCATTTTTCCTCGTTCATTAGTCCTTGTGACTCGTTGTGTGAACCATTTGTCCTTGTTCATTAGTCCTTGTGACTCGTTGTGTAAACTATTTGTCCTTGTTCATTAGTCCTTGTGACTCGTTGTGTGAACCATCTGTCCTTGTTCTTTAGTCCTTGTGACTTGTTGTTTAAACCATTTGTCCTTGTTTATTATTCCTTGTGACTCATTGTGTAAACCATTTGTCTTTGTTATTGTGACTCGTTGTGTGAACCATTTTTCCTTCTTCATTAGTCCTTGTGACTCGTTGTGTGAACCATTTGTCCTTGTTCATTTGTCCTTGTGACTCGTTGTGTAAACTATTTCTCCTTGTTCATTAGTCCTTGTGACTCGTTGTGTGAACCATTTATCCTTGTTCATTAGTCCTTGTAACTCGTAATGTTAACCATTTGTCCTTGTTTATTAGTCCTTGTGACTCATTGGGTAAACCAATTGTCCTTGTTATAGTGACTTGTTGTGTGAACCATTTTTCATTGTTCATTAGTCCTTGTGGCTCGTTGTGTAAACCAATTATCCTTGTTCATTAATCCATGTGACTCGTTGTGTGAACCATTTGTCCTTGCTCATTAGTCCTTGTGACTCATTGTTTAAATCATTTGTAACAAGCACTCATTGTATAAATCATTTGTCCTTTTTCTTTAGTCCTTGTGACTCGTTGTGTGAACCATTTGTCCTTGTTCATTTGTCCTTGTGACTCCTTGTGTTAACTATTTTTCCTTGTTCTTTAGTCCTTGTGACTCGTTGTGTGAACCATTTGTCCTTGGTCATTAGTCCTTGTGACTCGATGTGTAAACTATCTGTCCTTGTTCATTAGTACTTGTGACTCGTTGTGTGAACCATTTGTCCTTATTTTTAGAACTTGTGACTCATTGTTTAAATCATTTGTCCTTGTTTATTAGTCCTTGTGACTCGTTGTGTAAACCATTTGTCTTTGTTATTGTGACTCGTTGTGTGAACCATTTTTCCTTGTTCATTAGTCCTTGTGACTCGTTGTGTGAACCATTTGTCCTTGTTCATTTGTCTTTGTGAGTCGTTGTGTAAACTATTTGTCCTTGTTCATTAGTTCTTGTGACACGTTGTGTGAACCATTTCTCCTTGTTCATTAGTCCTTGTAACTCGTTATGTTAACCATTTGTCCTTGTGACTCATTGTGTGAACCATTTGTCCTTGTTCATTAGTCCTTGTGACTCATTGTGTGAAACATTTATCCTTGTTCTTTAGTTCTTGGTCCTTGTTGTGTGAACCATTTGTCTATGTTTATTAGTCCTTGTGTCTCGTTGTGTAAACTATTTATCCTTGTTGTTGTGACTTGTTGTGTGAAGCATTTTTCCTCATTCATTAGTCCTTGTGACTCGTTGTGTGAACCATTTGTCCTTGTTCATTAGTCCTTGTGACTCGTTGTGTAAACTATTTGTCCTTGTTCATTAGTCCTTGTGACTCGTTGTGTGAACCATCTGTCCTTGTTCTTTAGTCCTTGTGACTAGTTGTTTAAACCATTTGTCCTTGTTTATTATTCCTTGTGACTCATTGTGTAAACCATTTGTCTTTGTTATTGTGACTCGTTGTGTGAACCATTTTTCCTTCTTCATTAGTCCTTGTGACTCGTTGTGTGAACCATTTGTCCTTGTTCATTTGTCCTTGTGACTCATTGTGTAAACTATTTCTCCTTGTTCATTAGTCCTTGTGACTCGTTGTGTGAACCATTTATCCTTGTTCATTAGTCCTTGTAACTCGTAATGTTAACCATTTGTCCTTGCTTATTAGTCTTTGTGACTCATTGGGTAAACCAATTGTCCTTGTTATTGTGACTTGTTGTGTGAACCATTTTCTATTGTTCATTAGTCCTTGTGACTCGTTATGTAAACCAATTATCCTTGTTCATTAATCCATGTGACTCGTTGTGTGAACCATTTGTCCTTGTTCATTTGTCCTTGTGACTCGTTGTGTAAACTATTTCTCCTTGTTCATTAGTCCTTGTGACTCGTTGTGTGAACCATTTATCCTTGTTCATTAGTCCTTGTAACTCGTAATGTTAACCATTTGTCCTTGTTTATTAGTCTTTGTGACTCATTGGGTAAACCAATTGTCCTTGTTATTGTGACTTGTTGTGTGAACCATTTTCCATTGTTCATTAGTCCTTGTGACTCGTTGTGTAAACCAATTATCCTTGTTCATTAATCCATGTGACTCGTTGTGTGAACCACTTGTCCTTGTTCATTAGTCCTTTTGACTCATTGTTTAAATCATTTGTAACAAGCACTCATTGTATAAATCATTTGTCCTTTTTCTTTAGTCCTTATGACTCGTTGTGTGAACCATTTGTCCTTGTTCATTTGTCCTTGTGACTCCTTGTGTTAACTATTTTTCCTTGTTCTTTAGTTCTTGTGACTCGTTGTGTGAACCATTTGTCCTTGGTCATTAGTCCTTGTGACTCGATGTGTAAACTATTTGTCCTTGTTCATTAGTACTTGTGACTCGTTGTGTGAACCATTTGTCCTTATTTTTAGTCCTTGTGACTCATTGTTTAAATCATTTGTCCTTGTTTATTAGTCCTTGTGACTCGTTGTGTAAACCATTTGTCCTTGTTATTGTGACTCGTTGTGTGAACCATTTTTCCTTGTTCATTAGTCCTTGTGACTCGTTGTGTGAACCATTTGTCCTTGTTCATTAGTCTTTGTGAGTCGTTGTGTAAACTATTTGTCCTTGTTCATTAGTTCTTGTGACTCGTTGTGTGAACCATTTGTCCTTGTTCATTAGTCCTTGTAACTCGTTATGTTAACCATTTGTCCTTGTGACTCGTTGTGTGAACCATTTGTCCTTGTTCATTAGTCCTTGTGACTCATTGTGTGAAACATTTATCCTTGTTCTTTAGTTCTTGGTCCTTGTTGTGTGAACCATTTGTCTATGTTTATTAGTCCTTGTGTCTCGTTGTGTAAACTATTTGTCCTTGTTGTTGTGACTTGTTGTGTGAAGCATTTTTCCTCATTCATTAGTCCTTGTGACTCGTTGTGTGAACCATTTGTCCTTGTTTATTAGTCCTTGTGACTCGTTGTGTAAACTATTTGTCCTTGTTCATTAGTCCTTGTGACTCGTTGTGTGAACCATCTGTCCTTGTTCTTTAGTCCTTGTGACTTGTTGTTTAAACCATTTGTCCTTGTTTATTATTCCTTGTGACTCTTTTTGTAAACCATTTGTCTTTGTTATTGTGACTCGTTGTGTGAACCATTTTTCCTTGTTCATTAGTCCTTGTGACTCGTTGTGTGAACCATTTGTCCTTGTTCATTTGTCCTTGTGACTCGTTGTGTAAACAATCCTTGTTCATTAGTCCTTGTGACTCGTTGTGTGAACCATTTATCCTTGTTCATTATTCCTTGTAACTCGTAATGTTAACCATTTGTCCTTGTTTATTAGTCCTTGTGACTCTTTGGGTAAACCAATTGTCCTTGTTATAGTGACTTGTTGTGTGAACCATTTTTCATTGTTCATTAGTCCTTGTGACTCGTTGTGTAAACCAATTATCCTTGTTCATTAATCCATGTGACTCGTTGTGTGAACCATTTGTCCTTGTTCATTAGTCCTTGTGACTCATTGTTTAAATCATTTGTAACAAGCACTCATTGTATAAATCATTTGTCCTTTTTCTTTAGTCCTTGTGACTCGTTGTGTGAACCATTTGTCCTTGTTCAGTTGTCCTTGTGACTCCTTGTGTTAACTATTTTTCCTTGTTCTTTAGTCTTTGTGACTCGTTGTGTGAACCATTTGTCCTTGGTCATTAGTCCTTGTGACTCGATGTGTAAACTATTTGTCCTTGTTCATTAGTACTTGTGACTCGTTGTGTGAACCATTTGTCTTTATTTTTAGTCCTTGTGACTCATTGTTTAAATCATTTGTCCTTGTTTATTAGTCCTTGTGACTCGTTGTGTAAACCATTTGTCTTTGTTATTGTGACTCGTTGTGTGAACCATTTTTCCTTTTTCACTAGTCCTTGTGACTCGTTGTGTGAACCATTTGTCCTTGTTCATTAGTCTTTGTGAGTCGTTGTGTAAACTATTTGTCCTTGTTCATTAGTTCTTGTGACTCGTAGTGTGAACCATTTGTCCTTGTTCATTAGTCCTTGTAACTCGTTATGTTAACCATTTGTCCTTGTGACTCGTTGTGTGAACCATTTGTCCTTGTTCATTAGTCCTTGTGACTCATTGTGTGAAACATTTATCCTTGTTCTTTAGTTCTTGGTCCTTGTTGTGTGAACCATTTGTCTATGTTTATTAGTCCTTGTGTCTCGTTGTGTAAACTATTTGTCCTTGTTGTTGTGACTTGTTGTGTGAAGCATTTTTCCTCATTCATTAGTCCTTGTGACTCGTTGTGTGAACCATTTGTCCTTGTTTATTAGTCCTTGTGACTCGTTGTGTAAACTATTTGTCCTTGTTCATTAGTCCTTGTGACTCGTTGTGTGAACCATCTGTCCTTGTTCTTTAGTCCTTGTGACTTGTTGTTTAAACCATTTGTCCTTGTTTATTATTCCTTGTGACTCGTTTTGTAAACCATTTGTCTTTGTTATTGTGACTCGTTGTGTGAACCATTTTTCCTTGTTCATTAGTCCTTGTGACTCGTTTTGTAAACCATTTGTCTTTGTTATTGTGACTCGTTGTGTGAACCATTTGTCCTTGTTCATTAGTCCTTGTAACTCGTTATGTTAACCATTTGTCCTTGTGACTCGTTGTGTGAACCATTTGTCCTTGTTCATTAGTCCTTGTGACTCATTGTGTGAAACATTTATCCTTGTTCTTTAGTTCTTGGTCCTTGTTGTGTGAACCATTTGTCTATGTTTATTAGTCCTTGTGTCTCGTTGTGTAAACTATTTGTCCTTGTTGTTGTGACTTGTTGTGTGAAGCATTTTTCCTCATTCATTAGTCCTTGTGACTCGTTGTGTGAACCATTTGTCCTTGTTCATTAGTCCTTGTGACTCGTTGTGTAAACTATTTGTCCTTGTTCATTAGTCCTTGTGACTCGTTGTGTGAACCATCTGTCCTTGTTCTTTAGTCCTTGTGACTTGTTGTTTAAACCATTTGTCCTTGTTTATTATTCCTTGTGACTCGTTGTGTAAACCATTTGTCTTTGTTATTGTGACTCGTTGTGTGAACCATTTTTCCTTGTTCATTAGTCCTTGTGACTCGTTGTGTGAACCATTTATCCTTGTTCATTTGTCCTTGTGACTCGTTGTGTAAACAATCCTTGTTCATTAGTCCTTGTGACTCGTTGTGTGAACCATTTATCCTTGTTCATTATTCCTTGTAACTCGTAATGTTAACCATTTGTCCTTGTTTATTAGTCCTTGTGACTCTTTGGGTAAACCAATTGTCCTTGTTATTGTGACTTGTTGTGTGAACCATTTTTCATTATTCATTAGTCCTTGTGACTCGTTGTGTAAACCAATTATCCTTGTTCATTAATCCATGTGACTCGTTGTGTGAACCATTTGTCCTTGTTCATTAGTCCTTGTGACTCATTGTTTAAATCATTTGTAACAAGCACTCATTGTATAAATCATTTGTCCTTTTTCTTTAGTCCTTGTGACTCGTTGTGTGAACCATTTGTCCTTGTTCATTTGTCCTTGTGACTCCTTGTGTTAACTATTTTTCCTTGTTCTTTAGTCTTTGTGACTCGTTGTGTGAACCATTTGTCCTTGGTCATTAGTCCTTGTGACTCGATGTGTAAACTATTTGTCCTTGTTCATTAGTACTTGTGACTCGTTGTGTGAACCATGTGTCCTTATTTTTAGTCCTTGTGACTCATTGTTTAAATCATTTGTCCTTGTTTATTAGTCCTTGTGACTCGTTGTGTAAACCATTTGTCTTTGTTATTGTGACTCGTTGTGTGAACCATTTTTCCTTGTTCATTAGTCCTTGTGACTCGTTGTGTGAACCATTTGTCCTTGTTCATTAGTCTTTGTGAGTCGTTGTGTAAACTATTTGTCCTTGTTCATTAGTTCTTGTGACTCGTTGTGTGAACCATTTGTCCTTGTTCATTAGTCCTTGTAACTCGTTATGTTAACCATTTGTCCTTGTGACTCGTTGTGTGAACCATTTGTCCTTGTTCATTAGCCCTTGTGACTCATTGTGTGAAACATTTATCCTTGTTCTTTAGTTCTTGGTCCTTGTTGTGTGAACCATTTGTCTATGTTTATTAGTCCTTGTGTCTCGTTGTGTAAACTATTTGTCCTTGTTGTTGTGACTTGTTGTGTGAAGCATTTTTCCTCATTCATTAGTCCTTGTGACTCGTTGTGTGAACCATTTGTCCTTGTTCATTAGTCCTTGTGACTCGTTGTGTAAACTATTTGTCCTTGTTCATTAGTCCTTGTGACTCATTGTGTGAACCATCTGTCCTTGTTCTTTAGTCCTTGTGACTTGTTGTTTAAACCATTTGTCCTTGTTTATTATTCCTTGTGACTCGTTGTGTAAACCATTTGTCTTTGTTATTGTGACTCGTTGTGTGAACCATTTTTCCTTGTTCATTAGTCCTTGTGACTCGTTGTGTGAACCATTTATCCTTGTTCATTTGTCCTTGTGACTCGTTGTGTAAACAATCCTTGTTCATTAGTCCTTGTGACTCGTTGTGTGAACCATTTATCCTTGTTCATTATTCCTTGTAACTCGTAATGTTAACCATTTGTCCTTGTTTATTAGTCCTTGTGACTCTTTGGGTAAACCAATTGTCCTTGTTATTGTGACTTGTTGTGTGAACCATTTTTCATTATTCATTAGTCCTTGTGACTCGTTGTGTAAACCAATTATCCTTGTTCATTAATCCATGTGACTCGTTGTGTGAACCATTTGTCCTTGTTCATTAGTCCTTGTGACTCATTGTTTAAATCATTTGTAACAAGCACTCATTGTATAAATCATTTGTCCTTTTTCTTTAGTCCTTGTGACTCGTTGTGTGAACCATTTGTCCTTGTTCATTTGTCCTTGTGACTCCTTGTGTTAACTATTTTTCCTTGTTCTTTAGTCTTTGTGACTCGTTGTGTGAACCATTTGTCCTTGGTCATTAGTCCTTGTGACTCGATGTGTAAACTATTTGTCCTTGTTCATTAGTACTTGTGACTCGTTGTGTGAACCATGTGTCCTTATTTTTAGTCCTTGTGACTCATTGTTTAAATCATTTGTCCTTGTTTATTAGTCCTTGTGACTCGTTGTGTAAACCATTTGTCTTTGTTATTGTGACTCGTTGTGTGAACCATTTTTCCTTGTTCATTAGTCCTTGTGACTCGTTGTGTGAACCATTTGTCCTTGTTCATTAGTCTTTGTGAGTCGTTGTGTAAACTATTTGTCCTTGTTCATTAGTTCTTGTGACTCGTTGTGTGAACCATTTGTCCTTGTTCATTAGTCCTTGTAACTCGTTATGTTAACCATTTGTCCTTGTGACTCGTTGTGTGAACCATTTGTCCTTGTTCATTAGCCCTTGTGACTCATTGTGTGAAACATTTATCCTTGTTCTTTAGTTCTTGGTCCTTGTTGTGTGAACCATTTGTCTATGTTTATTAGTCCTTGTGTCTCGTTGTGTAAACTATTTGTCCTTGTTGTTGTGACTTGTTGTGTGAAGCATTTTTCCTCATTCATTAGTCCTTGTGACTCGTTGTGTGAACCATTTGTCCTTGTTCATTAGTCCTTGTGACTCGTTGTGTAAACTATTTGTCCTTGTTCATTAGTCCTTGTGACTCATTGTGTGAACCATCTGTCCTTGTTCTTTAGTCCTTGTGACTTGTTGTTTAAACCATTTGTCCTTGTTTATTATTCCTTGTGACTCGTTGTGTAAACCATTTGTCTTTGTTATTGTGACTCGTTGTGTGAACCATTTTTCCTTGTTCATTAGTCCTTGTGACTCGTTGTGTGAACCATTTATCCTTGTTCATTTGTCCTTGTGACTCGTTGTGTAAAAAATCCTTGTTCATTAGTCCTTGTGACTCGTTGTGTGAACCATTTATCCTTGTTCATTATTCCTTGTAACTCGTAATGTTAACCATTTGTCCTTGTTTATTAGTCCTTGTGACTCTTTGGGTAAACCAATTGTCCTTGTTATTGTGACTTGTTGTGTGAACCATTTTTCATTGTTCATTAGTCCTTGTGACTCGTTGTGTAAACCAATTATCCTTGTTCATTAATCCATGTGACTCGTTGTGTGAACCATTTGTCCTTGTTCATTAGTCCTTGTGACTCATTGTTTAAATCATTTGTAACAAGCACTCATTGTATAAATCATTTGTCCTTTTTCTTTAGTCCTTGTGACTCGTTGTGTGAACCATTTGTCCTTGTTCATTTGTCCTTGTGACTCCTTGTGTTAACTATTTTTCCTTGTTCTTTAGTCTTTGTGACTCGTTGTGTGAACCATTTGTCCTTGGTCATTAGTCCTTGTGACTCGATGTGTAAACTATTTGTCCTTGTTCATTAGTACTTGTGACTCGTTGTGTGAACCATTTGTCCTTATTTTTAGTCCTTGTGACTCATTGTTTAAATCATTTGTCCTTGTTTATTAGTCCTTGTGACTCGTTGTGTAAACCATTTGTCTTTGTTATTGTGACTCGTTGTGTGAACCATTTTTCCTTGTTCATTAGTCCTTGTGACTCGTTGTGTGAACCATTTGTCCTTGTTCATTAGTCTTTGTGAGTCGTTGTGTAAACTATTTGTCCTTGTTCATTAGTTCTTGTGACTCGTTGTGTGAACCATTTGTCCTTGTTCATTAGTCCTTGTAACTCGTTATGTTAACCATTTGTCCTTGTGACTCGTTGTGTGAACCATTTGTCCTTGTTCATTAGTCCTTGTGACTCATTGTGTGAAACATTTATCCTTGTTCTTTAGTTCTTGGTCCTTGTTGTGTGTACCATTTGTCTATGTTTATTAGTCCTTGTGTCTCGTTGTGTAAACTATTTGTCCTTGTTGTTGTGACTTGTTGTGTGAAGCATTTTTCCTCATTCATTAGTCCTTGTGACTCGTTGTGTGAACCATTTGTCCTTGTTCATTAGTCCTTGTGACTCGTTGTGTAAACTATTTGTCCTTGTTCATTAGTCCTTGTGACTCATTGTGTGAACCATCTGTCCTTGTTCTTTAGTCCTTGTGACTTGTTGTTTAAACCATTTGTCCTTGTTTATTATTCCTTGTGACTCGTTGTGTAAACCATTTGTCTTTGTTATTGTGACTCGTTGTGTGAACCATTTTTCCTTGTTCATTAGTCCTTGTGACTCGTTGTGTGAACCATTTATCCTTGTTCATTTGTCCTTGTGACTCGTTGTGTAAAAAATCCTTGTTCATTAGTCCTTGTGACTCGTTGTGTGAACCATTTATCCTTGTTCATTATTCCTTGTAACTCGTAATGTTAACCATTTGTCCTTGTTTATTAGTCCTTGTGACTCTTTGGGTAAACCAATTGTCCTTGTTATTGTGACTTGTTGTGTGAACCATTTTTCATTGTTCATTAGTCCTTGTGACTCGTTGTGTAAACCAATTATCCTTGTTCATTAATCCATGTGACTCGTTGTGTGAACCATTTGTCCTTGTTCATTAGTCCTTGTGACTCATTGTTTAAATCATTTGTAACAAGCACTCATTGTATAAATCATTTGTCCTTTTTCTTTAGTCCTTGTGACTCGTTGTGTGAACCATTTGTCCTTGTTCATTTGTCCTTGTGACTCCTTGTGTTAACTATTTTTCCTTGTTCTTTAGTCTTTGTGACTCGTTGTGTGAACCATTTGTCCTTGGTCATTAGTCCTTGTGACTCGATGTGTAAACTATTTGTCCTTGTTCATTAGTACTTGTGACTCGTTGTGTGAACCATTTGTCCTTATTTTTAGTCCTTGTGACTCATTGTTTAAATCATTTGTCCTTGTTTATTAGTCCTTGTGACTCGTTGTGTAAACCATTTGTCTTTGTTATTGTGACTCGTTGTGTGAACCATTTTTCCTTGTTCATTAGTCCTTGTGACTCGTTGTGTGAACCATTTGTCCTTGTTCATTAGTCTTTGTGAGTCGTTGTGTAAACTATTTGTCCTTGTTCATTAGTTCTTGTGACTCGTTGTGTGAACCATTTGTCCTTGTTCATTAGTCCTTGTAACTCGTTATGTTAACCATTTGTCCTTGTGACTCGTTGTGTGAACCATTTGTCCTTGTTCATTAGTCCTTGTGACTCATTGTGTGAAACATTTATCCTTGTTCTTTAGTTCTTGGTCCTTGTTGTGTGTACCATTTGTCTATGTTTATTAGTCCTTGTGTCTCGTTGTGTAAACTATTTGTCCTTGTTGTTGTGACTTGTTGTGTAAAGCATTTTTCCTCATTCATTAGTCCTTGTGACTCGTTGTGTGAACCATTTGTCCTTGTTCATTAGTCCTTGTGACTCGTTGTGTAAACTATTTGTCCTTGTTCATTAGTCCTTGTGACTCGTTGTGTGAACCATCTGTCCTTGTTCTTTAGTCCTTGTGACTTGTTGTTTAAACAATTTGTCCTTGTTTATTATTCCTTGTGACTCGTTGTTTAAACCATTTGTCTTTGTTATTGTGACTCGTTGTGTGAACCATTTTTCCTTGTTCATTAGTCCTTGTGACTCGTTGTGTGAACCATTTATCCTTGTTCATTTGTCCTTGTGACTCGTTGTGTAAAAAATCCTTGTTCATTAGTCCTTGTGACTCGTTGTGTGAACCATTTATCCTTGTTCATTATTCCTTGTAACTCGTAATGTTAACCATTTGTCCTTGTTTATTAGTCCTTGTGACTCTTTGGGTAAACCAATTGTCCTTGTTATTGTGACTTGTTGTGTGAACCATTTTTCATTGTTCATTAGTCCTTGTGACTCGTTGTGTAAACCAATTATCCTTGTTCATTAATCCATGTGACTCGTTGTGTGAACCATTTGTCCTTGTTCATTAGTCCTTGTGACTCATTGTTTAAATCGTTTGTAACAAGCACTCATTGTATAAATCATTTGTCCTTTTTCTTTAGTCCTTGTGACTCGTTGTGTGAACCATTTGTCCTTGTTCATTTGTCCTTGTGACTCCTTGTGTTAACTATTTTTCCTTGTTCTTTAGTCTTTGTGACTCGTTGTGTGAACCATTTGTCCTTGGTCATTAGTCCTTGTGACTCGGTGTGTAAACTATTTGTCCTTGTTCATTAGTACTTGTGACTCGTTGTGTGAACCATTTGTCCTTATTTTTAGTCCTTGTGACTCATTGTTTAAATCATTTGTCCTTGTTTATTAGTCCTTGTGACTCGTTGTGTAAACCATTTGTCTTTGTTATTGTGACTCGTTGTGTGAACCATTTTTCCTTGTTCATTAGTCCTTGTGACTCGTTGTGTGAACCATTTGTCCTTGTTCATTAGTCTTTGTGAGTCGTTGTGTAAACTATTTGTCCTTGTTCATTAGTTCTTGTGACTCGTTGTGTGAACCATTTGTCCTTGTTCATTAGTCCTTGTAACTCGTTATGTTAACCATTTGTCCTTGTGACTCGTTGTGTGAACCATTTGTCCTTGTTCATTAGTCCTTGTGACTCATTGTGTGAAACATTTATCCTTGTTCTTTAGTTCTTGGTCCTTGTTGTGTGAACCATTTGTCTATGTTTATTAGTCCTTGTGTCTCGTTGTGTAAACTATTTGTCCTTGTTGTTGTGACTTGTTGTGTGAAGCATTTTTCCTCATTCATTAGTCCTTGTGACTCGTTGTGTGAACCATTTGTCCTTGTTCATTAGTCCTTGTGACTCGTTGTGTAAACTATTTGTCCTTGTTCATTAGTCCTTGTGACTCATTGTGTGAACCATCTGTCCTTGTTCTTTAGTCCTTGTGACTTGTTGTTTAAACCATTTGTCCTTGTTTATTATTCCTTGTGACTCGTTGTGTAAACCATTTGTCTTTGTTATTGTGACTCGTTGTGTGAACCATTTTTCCTTGTTCATTAGTCCTTGTGACTCGTTGTGTGAACCATTTATCCTTGTTCATTTGTCCTTGTGACTCGTTGTGTAAAAAATCCTTGTTCATTAGTCCTTGTGACTCGTTGTGTGAACCATTTATCCTTGTTCATTATTCCTTGTAACTCGTAATGTTAACCATTTGTCCTTGTTTATTAGTCCTTGTGACTCTTTGGGTAAACCAATTGTCCTTGTTATTGTGACTTGTTGTGTGAACCATTTTTCATTGTTCATTAGTCCTTGTGACTCGTTGTGTAAACCAATTATCCTTGTTCATTAATCCATGTGACTCGTTGTGTGAACCATTTGTCCTTGTTCATTAGTCCTTGTGACTCATTGTTTAAATCATTTGTAACAAGCACTCATTGTATAAATCATTTGTCCTTTTTCTTTAGTCCTTGTGACTCGTTGTGTGAACCATTTGTCCTTGTTCATTTGTCCTTGTGACTCCTTGTGTTAACTATTTTTCCTTGTTCTTTAGTCTTTGTGACTCGTTGTGTGAACCATTTGTCCTTGGTCATTAGTCCTTGTGACTCGATGTGTAAACTATTTGTCCTTGTTCATTAGTACTTGTGACTCGTTGTGTGAACCATTTGTCCTTATTTTTAGTCCTTGTGACTCATTGTTTAAATCATTTGTCCTTGTTTATTAGTCCTTGTGACTCGTTGTGTAAACCATTTGTCTTTGTTATTGTGACTCGTTGTGTGAACCATTTTTCCTTGTTCATTAGTCCTTGTGACTCGTTGTGTGAACCATTTGTCCTTGTTCATTAGTCTTTGTGAGTCGTTGTGTAAACTATTTGTCCTTGTTCATTAGTTCTTGTGACTCGTTGTGTGAACCATTTGTCCTTGTTCATTAGTCCTTGTAACTCGTTATGTTAACCATTTGTCCTTGTGACTCGTTGTGTGAACCATTTGTCCTTGTTCATTAGTCCTTGTGACTCATTGTGTGAAACATTTATCCTTGTTCTTTAGTTCTTGGTCCTTGTTGTGTGTACCATTTGTCTATGTTTATTAGTCCTTGTGTCTCGTTGTGTAAACTATTTGTCCTTGTTGTTGTGACTTGTTGTGTAAAGCATTTTTCCTCATTCATTAGTCCTTGTGACTCGTTGTGTGAACCATTTGTCCTTGTTCATTAGTCCTTGTGACTCGTTGTGTAAACTATTTGTCCTTGTTCATTAGTCCTTGTGACTCGTTGTGTGAACCATCTGTCCTTGTTCTTTAGTCCTTGTGACTTGTTGTTTAAACAATTTGTCCTTGTTTATTATTCCTTGTGACTCGTTGTTTAAACCATTTGTCTTTGTTATTGTGACTCGTTGTGTGAACCATTTTTCCTTGTTCATTAGTCCTTGTGACTCGTTGTGTGAACCATTTATCCTTGTTCATTTGTCCTTGTGACTCGTTGTGTAAAAAATCCTTGTTCATTAGTCCTTGTGACTCGTTGTGTGAACCATTTATCCTTGTTCATTATTCCTTGTAACTCGTAATGTTAACCATTTGTCCTTGTTTATTAGTCCTTGTGACTCTTTGGGTAAACCAATTGTCCTTGTTATTGTGACTTGTTGTGTGAACCATTTTTCATTGTTCATTAGTCCTTGTGACTCGTTGTGTAAACCAATTATCCTTGTTCATTAATCCATGTGACTCGTTGTGTGAACCATTTGTCCTTGTTCATTAGTCCTTGTGACTCATTGTTTAAATCGTTTGTAACAAGCACTCATTGTATAAATCATTTGTCCTTTTTCTTTAGTCCTTGTGACTCGTTGTGTGAACCATTTGTCCTTGTTCATTTGTCCTTGTGACTCCTTGTGTTAACTATTTTTCCTTGTTCTTTAGTCTTTGTGACTCGTTGTGTGAACCATTTGTCCTTGGTCATTAGTCCTTGTGACTCGATGTGTAAACTATTTGTCCTTGTTCATTAGTACTTGTGACTCGTTGTGTGAACCATTTGTCCTTATTTTTAGTCCTTGTGACTCATTGTTTAAATCATTTGTCCTTGTTTATTAGTCCTTGTGACTCGTTGTGTAAACCATTTGTCTTTGTTATTGTGACTCGTTGTGTGAACCATTTTTCCTTGTTCATTAGTCCTTGTGACTCGTTGTGTGAACCATTTGTCCTTGTTCATTAGTCTTTGTGAGTCGTTGTGTAAACTATTTGTCCTTGTTCATTAGTTCTTGTGACTCGTTGTGAACCATTTGTCCTTGTTCATTAGTCCTTGTAACTCGTTATGTTAACCATTTGTCCTTGTGACTCGTTGTGTGAACCATTTGTCCTTGTTCATTAGTCCTTGTGACTCATTGTGTGAAACATTTATCCTTGTTCTTTAGTTCTTGGTCCTTGTTGTGTGAACCATTTGTCTATGTTTATTAGTCCTTGTGTCTCGTTGTGTAAACTATTTGTCCTTGTTGTTGTGACTTGTTGTGTGAAGCATTTTTCCTCATTCATTAGTCCTTGTGACTCGTTGTGTGAACCATTTGTCCTTGTTCATTAGTCCTTGTGACTCGTTGTGTAAACTATTTGTCCTTGTTCATTAGTCCTTGTGACTCGTTGTGTGAACCATCTGTCCTTGTTCTTTAGTCCTTGTGACTTGTTGTTTAAACCATTTGTCCTTGTTTATTATTCCTTGTGACTCGTTGTGTAAACCATTTGTCTTTGTTATTGTGACTCGTTGTGTGAACCATTTTTCCTTGTTCATTAGTCCTTGTGACTCGTTGTGTGAACCATTTATCCTTGTTCATTTGTCCTTGTGACTCGTTGTGTAAACAATCCTTGTTCATTAGTCCTTGTGACTCGTTGTGTGAACCATTTATCCTTGTTCATTATTCCTTGTAACTCGTAATGTTAACCATTTGTCCTTGTTTATTAGTCCTTGTGACTCTTTGGGTAAACCAATTGTCCTTGTTATTGTGACTTGTTGTGTGAACCATTTTTCATTGTTCATTAGTCCTTGTGACTCGTTGTGTAAACCAATTATCCTTGTTCATTAATCCATGTGACTCGTTGTGTGAACCATTTGTCCTTGTTCATTAGTCCTTGTGACTCATTGTTTAAATCATTTGTAACAAGGACTCATTGTATAAATCATTTGTCCTTTTTCTTTAGTCCTTGTGACTCGTTGTGTGAACCATTTGTCCTTGTTCATTTGTCCTTGTGACTCCTTGTGTTAACTATTTTTCCTTGTTCTTTAGTCTTTGTGACTCATTGTGTGAACCATTTGTCCTTGGTCATTAGTCCTTGTGACTCGATGTGTGAACCATTTGTCCTTATTTTTAGTCCTTGTGACTCATTGTTTAAATCATTTGTCCTTGTTTATTAGTCCTTGTGACTCGTTGTGTAAACCATTTGTCTTTGTTATTGTGACTCGTTGTGTGAACCATTTTTCCTTGTTCATTAGTCCTTGTGACTCGTTGTGTGAACCATTTGTCCTTGTTCATTAGTCTTTGTGAGTCGTTGTGTAAACTATTTGTCCTTGTTCATTTGTTCTTGTGACTCGTTGTGTGAACCATTTGTCCTTGTTCATTAGTCCTTGTAACTCGTTATGTTAACCATTTGTCCTTGTGACTCGTTGTGTGAACCATTTGTCCTTGTTCATTAGTCGTTGTGACTCATTGTGTGATGCATTTATCCTTGTTCTTTAGTTCTTGGTCCTTGTTGTGTGAACCATTTGTCTATGTTTATTAGTCCTCGTGTCTCGTTGTGTAAACTATTTGTCCTTGTTGTTGTGACTTGTTGTGTGAAGCATTTTTCCTCGTTCATTAGTCCTTGGGAATCGTTGTGTGAACCATTTGTCCTTGTTCATTAGTCCTTGTGACTCGTTGTGTGAACCATCTGTCCTTGTTCTTTAGTCCTTGTGACTTGTTGTTTAAACCATTTGTCCTTGTTTATTATTCCTTGTGACTCATTGTGTAAACCATTTATCTTTGTTATTGTGACTGTGACACCCTCATTTATCGCGGAAAAGTAAACACGTAATTCTAGAATAAAACTGCATGGATATGTTTGTAATAGGTTCATTTGGGTAAAAACCTGAACCTGTTATAAAGATATCCAAATGGGAAGGTGTCAAACATACAAGGTCCAACATAAATCTCATGAATGCAACATCGCTAAAGTCGCAAAACAAAGTTATACAACCCAAATATGAGAAAGGGAGACATATGTCCCTAAAATGTATGTGACATAAAAAGTGTTTAAGGGTCACAATAAAATAAAACCAGTCTAGGTCCCAAGGTTACTTTGCTTGCTAGCTCGTCCATGTACCCCATATATGCATCACCTACCTGTCATTCGCATTTTATATAAATACGAAAGCCACAGTCAGTGGGGAGTAACTCCGAGTTCTCCCAGCCACGAAATGTCATAATTAATATAACATGTAAACATAAGAATATGAATATGAATAACACATAGCCTTAGCATATAGATGCTAGACAATCGTGCTTATCATGTGTACAACAATATAACAACACATAGTCCTAGCATGTGAATACTAGACCGACTCATACTACACTATCATGTGAATCACATAACATCCAGGAATCCAAACTCTATCAACCATAGCCGGCTTGCATCTCACCTTCTATGATTCATAGAATCATCAAACAAGAAAGGGCAATATATCAAAGACAGGCATAAGTTCTTAGCACGGTCAATAGTCACTTTGTAACTCGAGTCTATACCACGAGGTAGGGAAGGTAATCGAACCGGTATCTTGGCTCAGAGGTTCTATCAAAACATGGCCAAGACACAACACAACCCTAGTCTTAAATCTGCGCAGACCTAGACATGCGGATACACACCACCGCACCCAAGACCCACAATTTTATAAAACCATGTGAGTACCCTAAGGAGTCCACCAAAGGGTTGGCTAGTACTTAAGTTGACCACTTACTCTCAAAATAAGTAACGAGGTCATGCCCCAACTTGGATATAAACCCACCAAGTCAGGAACACAAAGGCTATTGAGCAGTGAACATACACTCGTCAAAGACTATAAAGACCTATCTATGATGAAGGCCGAAATACTCACCTAGGACCTAGTCCCAGCTAGTCCCAGCTTGAATACTTTAGCCCACACCACACAAGACAAGTAGGACACCCACTTAACCATAAGAGGGGCAAAGAGTCCAACTTACCAACATAAATGCTAACATTCTATCATGTGAAAAGCTATATAAATGTCTATTCAGCAGAGTCTTTGCTTTGAGAAGCAAAATTGAATTCATGAAGATTACTCTTCATTTGTTCGTTTTAGTCTTAAAACTTTCATCGAAGTGGTTGCGTTATTTTGGTCAATTACGAATTCTGAAAATCTAATCACCAAAACAATTTATCGCTTCAAGGTACTTAATTCATTTAAGTATATGAAAAACAATCCATTGTAAGTAGATGTGTTAGTCTAGAATCAAAAACCTGTTTGATAATGAATAACATTAATCTATACTCCTTGCAAGAGATCCTTAGCAATGGTTCATTTGAGGTTTTAGAAGCAAATTCATATTTTGTCTTTAGTTACGATGTTTTAATGGAGATTTTGAAAAATCGAAATGATATCGTATATGAATTGTGGTAAAGAAATAGAACAATATGATAACGGAATAATGAAAACAAAACATTCATCGTTATAATAATACTTGTAAATAACAAGTAAAACATTTACATAGTGACCTCTACCCAACTATGATAAATGATTCCAAGATCCAAATTCATATTAACTTGGGGCACGGTGTGCCGAAATACCCTTTATTAATATAACTCGGTGGATTAACTCTTTAATCGATTCTACTTTTAGAACTCTTGGTCGATAAAATTACATTAATATTTTATCTCTAGCCCGAAACACATCCGGAAATACGTCGTGAATACTTTCGTTGAGTTCAACCCAAATTTCGAATAAATGTGTCCGTGATCCAAACTCATATCAACTTAGGGCACGGTGTGCCGAAATACCCTTTATTAACATAAATTCGGTGGATAGACATTTATCACCCCACTTCACCAACGTAACAAGGTTTGTCTTACGGTAAAGCCGGCTCAAGTCCCTTGCGAAACTGGTACTTCATGGGTTTCTAATTTTTGGTAAGGCTAAGTCTCAATTGTTTATTTTAGCGAGAGGTCATGTCAATTTATTATCTATCACGTTTTAAGTGAACTAAAGCGGTGAACTACGATAATTGTAATTGACACGGTCGATAAACTCGATTAAAAGACAATGCATGTTTTAGTTATGGCGATTTAGCGATGCATGCAACATATAAATAAAATGCAAAACATAAAAATAAATCCTAGTATGGCCTTCCTAAAATAGAAAATCTAATTAACTATTACATATTCGGAAACCAACTCCATTGGTCCCTTGAACTTCGGTTGTGGCACGCATCTCGAGGTAACACCGTCTTTATGAATCGCCATCTTGAAGAAATCCGTCTTTGGGAACTTCGAAATGAATAAAATTACATAATAAATTACATAATTTCCTATTATACATTTGTAACTATAATAAAATAAATCTATTAAATTACAAAACGGTGATACGAGATCACAATAAATTACAACCGAATCGATATTCCCATACATTTCGGGAAATACCAATTAAAACTAAGGCCATACTAAGTAAAAATTACATAATTCAAAAATTACATAAAATAAATTTATGACAATCATAAAGAAAATGCAGCATTATAATATGTATGAACATGCCCAATTTTATGCTAAATCGCCTTTAATTAGCCAATATCGTATATTACTCGGTTTTTACGGATTTGCTTGATTTCAACATTTTATAATCACAAAAATTACATAAATTCATATTTATGCATAAGTTAATTACCCTAACCTGTTAGGACTCAAAATTTAGTCTTTACTAATAATTTGACCATAATTAACTCATATTTCTAAAATTGTTCATTAATGGACTTAAAATTATAAAATAAGCTATAAACTTCAAATAAATCACAAAATTTCAAATAAATTTGAAATTTGAAATTTAAACTCATGAACATTCTGGAAAAATACCATGACACTCATAATGTTCAAAAACTTAGGTTAAAAATTTCGAAATTTATCTGGAAAAACAATGTTGCGGTTTATCGGTTTTAACGAAAATAATCATAAAAACATGTGAAAAATAATATTCATCAAATTTTCAATTTTAGATCTGAAAAAGATAATAAAATGCAACATATGATGTTTTTCCTTAGTCATAGAGTATGTTTTATCAATATTTCACTAATAAAGTCACTATTCATGCTATTTTTCTTCAAAAATCCATAAATCATGCAAAAAGACTTCACTATAGCCTATTATTTTACACACATCTTGTAAAATTGCATGTGACAACATACTAAATTTCTATGACCAGATTCGAAATTTATCTCATATTAACCTATTTTTCACCTAAATCCGAATTTAATAATGAAAAATCCATTTTTCGAGCATAACAAGTCCAAAAATTATGAAAATTTACATGTAATCTCAAAATAATATATGTGATAAAATATCCAAAAATCACTGGAAAATTCGAAGTATAGCTAATTTTAGTCCGAAAATGACATTTTTACTCATAAAATCATATTTAAATGCCATTATTGTATAAGATGAACAATAAAAATCCGTAAATTTACCAAAATATCCTAAAAACATTTTAGGACCAGAAATATTAACATGCATAAATTAATTTCGTGATATATCATAATAACACAAATTATTCAAGTTTTATATGTTATTCTTATAACTCGGAAAAACTTTTAACTGATTTGCATGCAAACAACCATGGCTCTTGATACTGATTGAAGGAAAAGTAGATCTATATACTTGACATATTCATATATGTTTAAATTTAATTTGTCATAAAATTAATGATTGATCTTATGCATGCAAACTTTAAAACAAAATAAGGAAGAAACATGGTTCTTACATTGGAATTTCGGTTCATATGGGCACAAGTGAGCTCTCCTACTCACTTGTTCTTGAGCTCTCCAAATGGAAGAACAAGGATTCAAATATAGAATCCCTCCCAAAAGCATATACCCAAGGAACACTCATAATAACCAATATTATTTAAATCTAGTAATAATATTAGTTTTTCTATAAAACTGACACAAAATAAATTGTATTTTTACTCTTGAAAATCTCGGTCAAGAGGGAGTATTTGTGAGTTTATTTCTCTAGAATTATCATAAATTGTAGAGAGTTTTTATTGTATTTTCTTTCTCTAGAAAAATTAGATGGAAAGAATGAATAATATGATTGATCCATATGGTTGCACACACAAGAGGAAAACCGGTTGGAGGGGGGAACTTTTGGGGAGCCAATGCATGGTCTTTGTCTTCTCAAGGAAAGAGTAGGTATGCATGGCTAGAAGTAGTCTTTTTATCATTATGTTTTCCACTAATATGAAAACATAATATTAACCCAATTACTCCTCCATTTTCTAAGACTTTCATTATAAAATGGATGGTCCATTTTATTTTGTCATTTGTCAATTTTGTCACATGTAACATGTTACATGACATGTCACAATGTAATGTATTTTTAACATATTAAAAATCAACATACTCATAAAATATGTCATTTACAAAATTTGACTAGTAATTCGTAATTACTTGTGCCAAAAGTGTTTCCATATTATAAACTACAACATTCTCTATTTATAATAATTTATTCATTCCGTTTCAATTGTTTCTGTAAACAATAATTTCATCTAAGTAATAAAACAATTCGATTACTTAGACCGTGTCTCATTTAATCATATTACAATAAGATACGTTAATTATACTCACAAAATCATCCGTCAATTTTAAGCAATTTAATTAACTCGTATCGGTATACGATTAATTAAATAATCAATTAAGAGTATTTCCCTATAGGTATGACCTAAGGGGATCAATCGACCACCACTCCGCACGACGAAGAATGTCAAACTCTAGTCACCAATCATTACCGATATGTGTGGACCAGTTGACTGTAAAATATTACATCCCACATGTATTCTTAAAATGAGATTTAATAATGATATTTAAATCATGTGATCGCACTATTGTTGAGGACACATTTCCCAACAGTTCATACATATTATAATGCTGCATTTTATTTATGATTGTCATAATTTTTGAATTATGTAATTTTTGAATTATGTAATTTTTACTTAGTATGGCCTTAGTTTTAATTGATATTACCCGAAATGTATGGGAATATCGATTCGGTTGTAATTTATTGTGATCTCGTATCACCGTTTTGTAATTTAATAGATTTATTTTATTTTAATTACAAATGTATAATAGGAAATTATGTAATTTATTATGTAATTTATTTATTTTGGAGTTCCTTGAAGACGGTGTCACTCAAGAAGGAAATCCATTAAAGACGGTGTTACCTCGAGATGCGTGCCTCAACCGAAGTTCAAGGGACCAATGGAGTTGGTTTCCGAATATGTAATAGTTAAATAGTTTTTCTATTTTAGGAAGGCCATACTAGGATTTATTTTTATGCTTTGCATTTTATTTATATGTTGCATGCATCGCTAAATCGCCATAACTAAAACATGCATTATCATTTTTATCGAGTTTATCGACCGTGTCAATTACAATTATCGTTGTTCACCGCTTTAGTTCACTTAAAACGTGATAGATAATAAATTGACATGACCTCTCACTAAAATAATCAATTGAGACTTAGCCTTACCAAATAGTAGAAACCATGAAGTACCAGTTTCGCAAGGGAGTTGAGCCGGCTTTACCGTAAGACAAACCTTGTTACGTTGGTGAAGTGGGTGATAAATGTCTATCCACCGAATTCATGTTGATGAGGGTTTTATCGGCCACACCGTGCCCAAGTTAATGTGGGTTTGGATCATGGACACATTTATTCGAAATTTGGATTGAACTCAACAAAAGTTTTTCGATAAGGGTTTTATCGGCCACACCGTGCCCTTGTTGAATGTGTTTTGGGCTAAAGATAAATGTTAATGTAATATTATCGACCAAGAGTTCTAAAAGTAGAATCGATTAAAGCGTTAATCCACCGAGTTATATTGATAAGGGTTTTATCGGCCACACCGTGCCCAAGTTAATATGAATTTTGATCTTGGAATCATTTATCATAGTTGGGTAGAGGTCACTATGTAAATGCTTTACTTGCTATTTACAAGTATTATTATAACGATGAATGCTTTGTTTTCATTATTCCGTTATCATATTGTTCTATTTCTTTACCACAATTCATATACGATATCATTTCGATTTTTCCAATATCTCCGTTAAAACATCGTAACTAAAGACAAAATATGAATTTGCTTCTAAAACCTCAAATGAACCATTGCTAAGGATCTCTTATAAAAGGTATAGATAAAAGTTATTCATTATCAAACAGGTTTTTGATTCTTGACTAACACATCTACTTACAATGGATTGTCATTCATGTACTTAATTGAATTAAGTACCTTGAAGCGATAAATTGTTTCTAATTTTGGTAACTAGATTTGTTGGAAATCAAAATTGACCAAAATAACGCAACCACTTCAATGAAAGTTTTAAGACTAAAACGAACAAATGAAGAGTAATCTTCATGAATTCAATTTTGCTTCTCAAAGCAAAGACTCATTGAAATGAGTGGGAGCATTCTCTTAAACCGTTAAGATGAGGACGAGGTTCAAGAAGTAAAGATTATAATGGAATTGATACAAGGTAATGTTAAAGGTAAAGTTGTTGAGAATGACGATACTAAACCTATCAATCCCGACCGATAAAGTTTCCATTGTCTTAAATGTTGGACACGAGAAAGGAAACTACCCCAAATTATTGAAGAATCAACAAGTTAGTTGTGGGACATCTAATGGGACCTTCTTCTTTAAATGTTTATTTGATTGACATAAAATTTTGCTAGTACTACTTCATCAATATTAGAAACCGGTGGTGGTTTTCATCATTATGTTTGATACATAGGATGATTAGAATATGACGACTAACAACAATGAAGTCGAGAGATAGAGTCATTGTGTACTAAATCTAGTTTTCGGGTTTGGAGTTGTACTTAATTGTGACTATTAAGTACATAAACTCTAAATAAGAATACAAACTTGTTAAGATACAAAAGAGGTTTCACTTTTGTGACCCTATACACCACAATTTGATGTATGGCTAGCCCATTATCAAGGTGATAATATTCTAAACCAAACTAGAATGATATATTAT